>NW_024103807.1:0-1200000 GCF_003945595.2 Pipra filicauda | reverse complement strand
TTCTGTTGTGACAAAAAGTGGTGAAGAACAGTGGGAGAGCAAGTCAAAATAATGCAAAAATATAGTGCTATTTCTACAGCTTTTAACCTGCAGAAATTCTTTTTCTAAATTCTTATATTGTAGAGTGTGATTAATTGCATACTGAGAGCTTGAAACATCATCTTTTAAGACGTAGCCTTCACTAACAAGCTTTCAAAATCCAGTGTCTTGTGTATAACTTATTTCTGTTTCATGTTGCATCGTAATCTGGACCTTTATGAACTGTCTTATCTCTTGTTTGCCAATTCTCATGCTGCTAAATTTTAGTTTCAATAGCGTCTTCACAGGGTATTTAAGTCCTAATAAGAATACAAAGGGATATTAGCTGAATACTATTATTAATAATAAATTATAACCTATCTTCTGAAAGAAAGATAAATTCTCGGAAATATGTAGAGATGTACGGGGAATTCACTGAGGATGTTGCATAGACAGAACTTTATTACTCTATCGGTATGAATTGGTGTGCTACTACTACTGGGAGAAGAACTGTTCTCAGTTGCTGCTCCTAAGTCTTATGAGTCCGACAGCCAGCTAGTGAAACTTCAAAAATTAACATTGTTGAATGAGTAACTTCAACAAACTTTTGTCTTTGCAGTAGGTTCACTGGTAGCTGGACACAAGTTAATATTGAAGTCCCTTCAACAGAATCCCTGAAACAGAAAATGGTCCAAAAACTCAACTCTTTCAGGCCATTAATGCTTATCCTGTTTTACTAAATTCTTCCACACTAGGGGCAAACTGATGTTAATATGTATTTCCTTTTCAATTTTTATAACCTTTTAATATAGCAGTTGTGAGGGTGGCACCATGTATTATGTAAAATGAGTCATCCAATCTTAAAGCAATTTTATCTCACAAGGTGCTTCTGCATCACTTGAATTTATCAGGAAGAGAAGAAAAAGGACTTGACAATACTGTCATGTCTAAATCTTTTTTTCTCCTCCTCCTCCCTTTTTTTTTTTCCCAAGTATCCATTTTCAGTAGTGAACTTTTGCCAAAGTAAGAATGACCATATCTTCTATTCTAGTTGAATTAAATATAATGGAGGAATGGATCTGAAATCAGAATAAAGCCAGAGAAAAGGCAGGCTGATTCTGTGTGCCCTCTTTAAGAGCATCACAGTTCTGACTTGAGTGACAACTCAGTGGTATTTTTAAAGACCTGTATCTCTGCCAACCCATCCAATCCTCATCTGTGGGCCTCTCTAGGTGTGCCTTTAGCTCTTCAGAGCTATACTTCAGATCTGTGCTTGTCTAGCAGCCACTATCTACCAGAGGGAATTGTTGGTGGGCAGGAAGAAAAACAAAATAGGGGGCAGGAAGAAAAAAAATAGGTGTCAGTTCACCTTACCATTGACTGTCAGGTTGAAACTAGAGCTATCAAACTTGTCCTTGGTAGACACCTCACATCTGTACCCTCCTGCAAAAGTCATGTTTGCTTCTATGATTTCCAGTTCAAAGGTGTACACCTAGAAGAGACACCAATGATAGAATTCATAAAGTAGAAAATGAAATGGTGAAACAGAGGGAAAGGGAATACATGGAGAGAAATAGGCAAGGGATGAACTATACGTTTGTGTCCTTTTAAAATTAAGAATGTCCTGAGTGTCCAACTCCTTACTGTAATAAAAAATTGCCTATAGTTCCAAATTCAGGAACAGCTAAAGAGTACTATCAGTACAGGTATCCCTGAGGACAGCAAAGTATACTGGTGTACTGGTGTATGCAGTCACCACATACACTAATTGCATGTAAATTGGAAACAGGAGTAAAGCTTTCATTAAACAGTTACAACTTCTACCCGGAATGTATACAGTACATGTCAAAATTCAGCAAAAGGAGTGGCTAATGAGCAAGGTTGTTTAATTCCATCCAGGAGAGGGTAGTAGTGTTTCATATACTACACAGGATGAGAAGTCAAGGTACAGACTCTTGTATTCTTGTTTGTGTGTCTTTGAACACATTTGTGGTAAAAAATTGATCTTAGCTATTTAAAATAGTTTAGACAATACAAGAATAAAATGAATTCCAACACTAATGACGGAATGCTTGACCTGCTAAGATCAAGATAGACCGTTCTTAAATATCTGTCTGATTTATTGTTTTCTCTTAAAAATGCCAGGTACCTATTACTTGAGAGGAAGACAGAAGGAATCCTGCAGTAGATAGTGCAAAACTTTCTTCCCAGTTGTCCAGACATTTTCTCATTTCACCATAGATAAGAGTACGCAAAAGTCTGTATGTAGAGCTTGTCTCTTGTCTGTGTAGTCAAAACATAGACTTACTTCTACCTATTAGTATAGCATTGTGTGTCACTTTAGATACCTTAATATCAAAACATTCCATATATTAGCTTCTATTTTCCCCAAATTAAAGGTTATCACCCAGAAGACTGAGAACCCTGTTCTGCCAGTTGTACCTTGGTATTTCGATCATAATTGTCATGTAGCTGGAGATGTTTCCCCACTTTGCTTCCCAGGTCCATCCACTTTCCTTTGAACCATTTCACTGATGGCTTCTTCAGTAGGCTCTCACCTGCTACTTTGGCAGTGAATGTGATGTTTCCACCTCGTAAGGGAAGTAGGTTAAAATAAGATTATGAATAGTGTTTAATTTATCTGTTATATCTCTGCTGTCACCCTAATAGTCAAGCAACAGGTGCAGTTTACAAATATCACTTGACTGACATTTTGTACTTACCAACAGTAACTTCTGCATCCTGTGGTCGTGTCACAAAGAGCCCAATGGGGTCCAAAGGTTCTTCTGCTTGAGTCTCAGCAGATGCAACTGAAATAAGCATCATAATTACCAGTTAGAATTTTTTGCATCAGCCTATATAGTGCATTAGTAAATTAATTTAAAATATCTCAATATATTTCTTTTGTCTCTGAGATTCCTTATTCTTTATGGTCTGCCTTCATCTACTGTCTCTACCTCACTTACTCTAAGGAGTCCCTCTGCAACTTCTTTCCTTCTGCTAATAAACCAGACTTGATGACAGCATTAGTTCTCTATTACCTTCTGTGTTTTGGCTGTTCTCTACTGGTGGAGCAGGTGATTCTGAGGCAGTTGGGGCTGGTGCATCTCCAGCAGGAGGGACTGTCTCACTCTTTTCTGGAAATGAATGTCAGCCAAGATTAGAGAAAGTCATGTGTCTACTTCCTTTCTGAAAAAAATTTTGCAAAAGAACAGCTTTTGATTTATGTTAGAAAATGCAGAGAAGTTAGGTGTGGTTTCCTAGAACCTAAAGCATGTGCTGGAAGCAGAAGGGGCCTACTGAAGCTGTATGATGAGGCTCGCTCTTTTGCTGAACTTGGAAAGAACTGATGCCTGGATTTTTAAATTCCATAGTCTTGATGTGTAGAAACTTGACAGCTGATGAATAATGCTATTATTTGATGATAACATTAATGGTCTAAACAGAAAAGGTAATGCAAAATGATGTAATTATTATTTTTGTAAATAGTTTGCCTATTCATGAGATTTTGCTTACAACACTGTTGGAATACAATGTTACAAATGCTATTGCTGTGTGCTGCTTGGCAAAAGCTGCAGACACTGCTAGTAATCGGTATGGATAAAGTATTTTAAAAATCCATCTGTCATTTCTTCTGGCTTACGGAAGTTTGTGTCCTGACAATTGAACCATGACCTCACAGAAAAATTCAGGCAAATGAATTTTGCACAATGGAGAAGACAGAATTGTATGAAAATGGAGTAGGAGTGAGCAACTGGAACAGATGGCGGGAGGTAGAATTTCTTGAAACAGATCAGTTGCAGCAAGATATTTTTTCCCTTAGGGAGTGGAGACTCTTCCAAATAACAATGGGTAATTCAGTCACTCTATAACAATGTCATCTTAGTAAGATCTGAAAAACAAGACAGTATCTGTGAACATATCAAGGTGCATCAACTCTGCTCTCAGAAAATGTATGCCTTTTACTCTTTATGCCTTTACTGTCTTTATTTGCGTCTTAAAAGAAAACAGTGTGATTTTATTTTTATTATTTTAATAGTTAAGTATCAAATACCAAGACTTTTATTGTTAGAAGATATATATCCCTTTAGACCTTATCCAAATAAATTTTAACTAAATTTTTACTGGAAAGACTTAAATGTTACTCTAACTGGGGTAGTGTAGATGCTCCCAGAACTTGGAGCATCTAGTACAGTGTAAATAGTGTAGCTATTTAAAAAAAGCTTGTTTGGAGGCATTAATATATAATGTACGCAGGAAGATTATCTCTCATTTGACATCCTGGTATCTCCATCACCAGTGGGTGCTTGTCAGAGGTGTATTGCTTTTAGGTAATGACTGCACTCCCAAATTCAGTAACTCCATTATTTGCAGGTTATCTGCCCATAGCAGGCTCCGCCTGGAACTAACCTGAAAGACAATGATGAAGATATAACTAGTACAATATGGACCTGTTTGCTTTCGGGATGAGCTAGTCAGCAGGATCACACTTCTATATGCTCTGACAGCTGTCAAATTCTCCTAATCCATACTAGGACTTCCCCTTATTCATAGCCCGTCATGCACTGTCTTTTAATCTGGAACAGGATATCTTGAATCCTGTTAAACATTTGCAAGTGTCTTTTCAGCTCACCAGAAGACCTCACAAGGTGTCCTCACGTTGCTAGACTAAAGAGTGATGGCAAAGGAGAGGAGGTGATAAACAACCTAAGTTTAAGGCTTTTCACCAAAATAAAAAGCAAAAATTAAAATAACAGAATTGGTAAATGGGAACCATTTTGGAGGGGAAAATGGGAACAGGAAGGTAAAAATATTTCAAAATTCATTTCATCTATTCTAAGCGTCTTCAGACATTTTTCATGAGAAAATTCCAGGGAATTCATGTCTCTATATTTTTTCCCAGGAAAAACCTGGGCAAGTTCTTTCAATTTCCCCTCTAACTGGTCCTTTTATGCTTACAGAGGTAGTAATGACAGGTGATATACAAATAATATAAAGGTTATTCTTCATATTTAAGTCTGCCTTGAAATATGTGTTTTTGTTAGCAGGTGATTTTGAGACAGTTTTGGGTAACATATGAGCTCCTAGAAACATTACAGCATAACTTGTAAATCTTTTGTCAATTGTTGCAATTTCATTTTTAAATTAAATAATTAAAAGAAAATACTAGGTCTAAGATGCAGGCATCTTAGTTTAAGTCAGGTTAGATTAGCTTTACTTTGCTTCTCAATAGTTAAGTGTAAAAGCTTGACAGAGAATTCTAAAGATGAACGTTGAGATTTCTTTTGTGATCTCCATTGTGTGGACTTCTGACATCTGGAAATGGGTGTCTTAACCACAGCAAATGTATTCCTTAGCTTAATATGAATTAATAGCTTCAAATAATTGGGCATAATGCTGGTAGAGAAATCTTATAGTGTTAAGATAGGCTAATTTCCATGGACCTCATTCATGAAAGTTGTAGGTGGGACTGGAAATACTGATGAAATCAGAATTGCTTAGGAAATGCAGTACCTGGTTCCTTGACCTTGAGTTCAAATTTGACCTTGGAACTTCCAGCTATTACAGCATATGTCACATCATCTTCTTTTCCTACGTTATTGATTGTCAGTGAATGCTTGTTTCCTTCTGTCTTGATGACATATTTCTCGCTCTCAGTAATTTCTGTGCCAGCTCGCTGCCATTTCACCTTGATGCCAGATTTTTCTGTCTCTGCTTCAAACACAGCTGTGCTTCCGGCTGTCACCTCTGTTGTCTTCGGCTTCTTGGTAAATGCAGAAACTAAAAAAAGAGAGATGGCTCACTAAAATCTGTTTTGCAATTGTGGCATATCTGGTGTAGTCAGCTGTTGTGGCTGCAGCAGCTGTCTCCTTTCTCTTCCATCTGCCCATGCAAGATATAAATTACAACACTTTCCACAGAGAAGTTGTGGAATTGTCTTTGAGTTTACTGAGTTTGGTCTCTAACTGAGATGCCATATCTTCTCCATATTGTCATCAAATAAAGTGGAATGGATAGCAAACTCACCTCATTGTCTGTCTTTATCTTTCTTTCCCCCCATAATGAGCTCTGATTTTTCATAAGTGAATGTTTTGATCTGTGACAAGAAGGTGTGGTATGTAGTCTCATGTATATCGAGCTCTATACATTAATTTGCCATGTAGTTTTATTTAGAAATATTAATTTTGTCTTAACGCATACTTAGTACCGTTTTTAAAGAGGATCAGGATCTGTTCCTCAACAACACTGTAGTTTGTGCACGAACCTGTGTCCTACTATACCACAACAAATTAATGGTTCATCTTTAGTCCTTCTGTTTTGACTGATCAAGGCTTTAGTGGAAAGGGATCCACATTCCTATGATGACCCCTGTAATTTAATCCCAGTTAAAATAATACCAATTGTTGTTTGCATTCAAAAGTTCACTTCAGCATTAAAAGTTGAAGTACTCGCCTATGTGGCACTCTACAACAACTAGTTTTCTAATTATTTACAAGATGGATTAAAATAGTTCCTCAGTGTGTCAAGAAACACTTATGATAAGAATTAATGAAGTTATTAATATATGGGGTGAACAAGCATAAACCAAATGATGTTTTGGTTTTGATATAATAAAAAGTAGCACAGCAGACAGGAAATTGTAAAGCAACCAATGCGTCATGATTTTGACCATGAATATGCTAATCCTTCTCAAGATTAGAATTTTAGTAACGTAACTTATTTTACTAATTTCTTTACCTTGATTTATTTATTTAGTTAGTTATATTTCTCAATCTTTATTTTTATATAACAGTGCTTTTATAAAATATTAATAATTTCATCACGGATAATTTTATCTGTAACCGCTGTGCAAATTGTCTATAGCTCTCCTACTCTGGCAGCAACAAAAATCCTTCCAAAGGCCACAACAGTGGTTATAATTAGCTTTGGACTTTTGATTCTGCTTTAAAAAAATGAAAGGAACATGACATGAAAATATTTTAAATGAAAAAGTTTATGTTCATGTTCAAACAGGTGCTTTAGTTCATAAAATGGTATATTACCGATAATATCATCAGTATTTTGTTCATTGCACAAAATCTCTATTCCTCTAGCATATCCTCAGACTGCGTAAATTAGTTGATCTTAGCAGAGTTACATCTACAGAGTTTTCATCTAATGTCTTTTGGTCTTTAGTCATAATACAGTTCATGTTTCTTGCATTGTTTTGCAAAGGATTAAAACTACTTAAACATCAGTTAGAGCATCAACTACAAACACTTTCATAAAGTAGTATATTTTAAATTTTGCTTTTCTTTGCTATATAAAAACCTAAATTACATTTTTCTATTTCTTTTTTTCCTTTCCGCCCGCCCCATTTTATATATTTGATGGGGAAAAAAAAGTAGTTTGCACTGAGCCTATAAAAACCTTGACTGAGCTCCTGTTGTATCCTTTGGCATGCTTTCCTTCCACGTTAAGTTATAAGTGCGTAAAATTTCCCCTGGGAGTGCAGTGTTCCTACATGCATATATTTTGAGTTTTTTTCTAACCTGTGCAATAGTTCTTAAACAAAATAGTACTTTGTAGTGTATAGGACTACATGCTATAGTGTGCTATAGTGTGCTATAGTGTGCTATAGTGTCCTGCCTGTTATCAGTTTCACACCTTTTGATATAGTATTGCACTTCAGTAAATAACACAGCACGGTATATTTTGATGCATTGTATAGTGAATAATTGCAGGAGAGTTACTGCAGACAGTAGGTTTGACATATAGAATTCAAGAGACATATAAAGGTGTCCAGGCCGCTGCACAGTGGAGAGATAGGTCAGTTCTGAAACCCACCCCTGAAACACTATCTGGCTTCTTTCTCTATGATTCTACAGACAAAGAAGCAAAGATGCATGTTTTTTCACAGGTAAAGAAGACTCAGTTTTTTATTGAGTCTTTTTCCTGCGCTTTCAGAGTCAGTGGGGGGCAGTGTCCAAAGAAGCATCTCTCTATCCAGGTATATTCTTTTTCATCTTCCACTGTTCATATTTGCAAAAGAAAACTAGAGATGTAGGGCTGGAGATTTTACAGGAAAATACTTTGTTGCAAAAGAGAGATTGCTGAACAAGTATGTGAAGACAATACCATAATTTTTCCTTCTGGGGGAAAAACCAGACTGCTTAACAAAATAAAGAGATCAGTTACTCCCACCCCTTCATTGGGGCTGCTACTTCAACTAAGTAAATCCAAGTTTGTCAGAAATTTTCTTTTACTCATGCAGTTATAACAATCTAATTCAGCTATTTCCTCATTAGGAATGTTCCTAACCACCACTATTCAAAACTGGTTTGTCCTGAGAACTGCACTTCTGCCTGCTTTTACCAGAAACACATTGGTCATTTGGCACTCTCACTTCAATGTTTGGCTTCTACCCAGATTAGATATATGCCTCTGAGTTCCATATGTCTATCCCATACTCTAAACACTCTTCCATATGACCACCACCATCAGGCTGTGAAAAACCCAATGACTGTGACACCTCTTGTGTGATGTTGTGGAATGACTTGCAGCTCTTGTGCCCGTGAGGCACTGACAGATCTCAGGCACTGTGACATGTTTATCCAGACTCCAGTTGAACACGCACTTAGGAGCCACATGGCTGGGACACCTGATGACCAAGTAGCCTGTGTCCTCTGCCACCCATTTTGTTAGCTCTCTGGTTCCTGATTTAGTCTAACCCAGCCTGCACAAATGAGAAAAAAATGACATTAGTACTAACATACTACAGCAATTCTAGAGAGAGAGCAGAGATGCACATGAGTTAACAGTACTGATGAAGACAGGAATTATTGAAGGGGAGTGATAGATGCTCTGTGTGTGTGCATTTAGTGGGGAAGGAATTGGAATTACTGTGTGGAGTTAAGGCGGGGAGAGAAGAGGAACGTGAAGCTAATAAAAGAAAATGAGGTTAGGGCCACTTTGTTCTAACCTATTTTTCAACACTTCACTTATACCTCAGACCTTCCTAATAACTTCTAGCTTCCATAATGCAAACACACTCACATAACTTCTAATGTAAACCAGCAAATTTTTACCCCAGGAGGAAGAGGAAGCAGATTGCATGTGGTCTGCAGTTATCTTGCCAAAACTTTTCAAGGGCTAATGCTGCATCTACCAGAACTTGCATCCTCTAAAAGTCTTGTAACACCTGAAGACATACACATCAGCCATACAACTATATATGTTATATGAGTTACATTTTTACTGGATAGTAATAAAAAGCTCTATTTGAATGTCCATGATCAGATAACATTTTCAAATTCTATTAATAGGTCTTTCGGTCAAGAGGATGAAAAAATGTAAAATATATTTGCTTTTGGCCAAATTAAACTAGAAATAATTTAAGTTCCAAAACTAATTTTCTTTAATTTACACCTAAATGAAATCATAAAACTAGTATTCTGCCTTCATGCTGCTGCCATTTATTAAATCTTCATACTAACAGGTTCACGCTTTCTCCCTTACTTTTTGACCAGCTTTGAAGCAATCCCCTTCTAACATCCACTGTCAAACTAGTTTACTATTCTACTTCAAATCTTTTTCATACTCTCCTAGGCAAAAACCTAGAAATGGCTAAGCTACTACCCAGGTTTCTGCCTATTGTACTAATAATTATTTCCTTCACACTCTTGTTGAACTATCTTTCTATTTACTGGGCTTTTATCTTGCGAGTGTTTTGAGGCAGAGACTGTTTTCTGTTGTCTTTGTACTGCATCAAATAATTAGTAAGTGCTGTTTTGTTTCTAATTAATTTTAGAAGCTAGAAGAGCAATTATCTCATTATTGTCAGAAAAAGTAGAGATAAGGTGTATATTAAAATAATGTTTAAATAACTGGAATACTTTAATTTCCTAGCCACATCATCTAAATAATTTGGCTTGTTGAGAATCACAAGTATTAGCTGAAAATTTATGCCTAAAATAATGGAATTTCAAAGTATGTGTGAAGTATGTGAAATGAAAGCAAGGAAGAAGTGTGGATTCCACAAGTCTTTTTAACTAGACAGAGTGATAGAGGACAGTCATTCTTTTGTGGGTTTTGTTGTTGTAGTTTTTAGTTCGTTTGGGGTTTTTTTGTATCATCCTCGTTTTCAGAATGGTGTCTCTGACTTCAGTTCTTCATCAATCATTATTTGTGATACTTAGAGGGAGGAGAGGGAAATAAGAACTTCAGCAGAATGTGTGTTAGATAAGATTTTCAAATGATATTTTGCCTTTCCGAAATAAAAACTGTTAAAGGTATAAATGCTTGAGGAGAATCTAATGTATCTGGTTGAATGCAGATCCTACAAACTCGAGCAGAAATTTGTGATGAGTGAAATTAGACAAAATAGTCACAGGTTTCTCCCGAAAGCTGAGTTATCTTACTGCATTTTTTGTGTGTTTGGTGGTTTAATATGTATTGGCCAACATATTTAATTAATATTAAGTAATATTAGCTTTTGGAATTCTTTAATTTGCTAAGGCTTCATGTTGAAAATTGATCTTTGCTTACACTTGGCATCTAGTTTTCCTTCTATACCGTTTGCTCTTCCATTGAGTTAAAAGGCAAACTGAGCATAAGCAGACTTCAGTAATGGAGCTTGTAAATTCCTTTCTGAGGAACTATATAAAGATGCTGCTCATTCCTCACTCAGAACCTAAGTGGCTTCTTGCAATTACAAGCTTAATCATTCTGTGATCCAAAAGCTATTGAACGACTCAATCTTATCATTCCTTGCCTACTTCAACAGCTGAGATTGCAAATTCCTGCAACATGAGCAACAGGCAAGGAATAGTTTCACTAATCAGTCACCTCTCTCTATGCATACATCATACTTTCTGCAAAATGGGGATAATAATGTTCAGCTTGGTTTGAATCTTAACTTACGAAAGAGGAAAATAGGTCTATATGAATTTAGGGTTTTCTACATTCCTATGGTGCACAGAAGTTCATTATAATGGAGCAGTACTTTGCTGTGCTAGGTGCTTGCAAATGTAAAAGAATAATCTTGTATTCAAAGTAAATTTCTACAGTTTGCTTTTCATTATGCAACACTAATTATTATGAAAACCTCTGTGTACTTACAAGTCAGGGTATTTATAAATACTTGATGAAATTTCCTAATCTGAACTGCAAAATCAGTCTATAAAATATGTGAATAAAAGTTGCCTGATTTTCAAAGAAGGTGAGTAATACAGACTTCTCCTTTTCCAGATATAGTAATACACACATTTCCCATTAAGTCCCATTTATCTACTAAATTTGGTGCTTAAAAAGTCAGCTGTTTCCTCTTAATGTCATAAATTATTGTTAGGGAAATGGTTGGGACTTTTTTTAACCTTTCTGAATTATCACTACAAAAAAAAAAGAACAAAATTTTCCAAAAAGTGAACCTTTGAACAAAAATTAACCACGAAATCTTTAAATCAAAGGAAAAGAACATAAAGTTTCAGCAACAGAATCCTGCAAAAAGTGAATTTTTTCAAATTTGATTGACTGGTCTAACATTAAACTGTTACAGGTCTTCTAAATCCTGTTGCTCTTGGGGATTGTACAGATTTTCTGGAATGCTAGGGCAGTTCTTTTGTCATTCTGTAAATAAATAGGGCAGTGCCTTATCCTGAAGTATTTTAGTTGGACAGTTTAAAGTGAAAGAAGGTCTGTTGGAAAATCTATTCCACCATTTTAAGTTTAATGATTTATTCATTGGTGGTTTTTTTGGTTTTGGTTTTTTTTTTAATATTAACAGGTCTGTCAAAAAAACCAGATATAGGCAGAACATCTCTGATCACTCTCTGACGTGCAGAATTTTCCTTTGCCTATACACCAGTGCCCAAATTTCGGTAATAGAGACTAGGGACTTCTTTGGGCTCTTCAGTGTTCTAACTGCACAGCGTGTGAAAGGCAAGAATCATAATTTATCCAAGTATGAAATGCCCAATGGTTATTTGGCCCTCCTGAGATAGTGCTCAACATTATCTCATCTTGAAATGGCTTGAACTATATAAACAACATGAAATAGAAAAACAAAGGGATTAGTGTCTCCTGGGAGACTGAGAAGATCCTCTCTAGAAGTCACAGGGCATGTGACTGGTTCTGTCTCGGTCAGAGTGGGTAACAAGAGCTTTTCCTCCCCCTGCTGTGATAATCCCAGTGTTTGGTCTGGTTTGTTCCTAAGAACTGTGTAGGACTAGTGATGTTAGACACCTGTTAGATTTCTATGGAGAAATAAGCTGGAATAGAATTTCTCTTCACCATTCGCCAGCAGAGGTGGGCATCATCACAACAGAGACATTGCCCCTCAACCACAGAGAATGAAAATGTTAATTTAAAGGCAGTTAAGCAACTAGAAATTAGAAGTCACAGTGCCTAGGTGATCACACAGTCAGATTTTGCCTACTCTGTTGTATTTCTTTTTGCCTCCATTCACAACCATTAAACTCATTTCAATAAAGATTAAAAATCATGTGACTTTCAAATCAGAACATGACATGTATGTCTAATTTGTGGGGTAATTACCTAACCTTTACAGCTTATGTTTTCAAGGTTTTGTCTACAATTTCAAGATCTAGTATATATTTCTTTTTTTATATATACAAATCTATATTCCATCTGATTCCAGAAATTGCAGCCTTATGAATATGAAATGGTGTTATAGTTGTAATGAAATTAGTGACACCATTGTTGCTTCAGGATTATCATATAGAGGGAACATAGAAAATCTTATTGGAGTTAATCATGCTTTAGTGCTTTGTAGTCTGTAATGGCAGAGATGGGCTATCTCTGGCAGTGGCTGATAACAAACACTTTGGTCAAATGAAGGTTTTTCTTAAGTTCTTCTTTCGTTGTGGTGGCCAGAGGGGATTTTCTCACTGACCAACCTAAGAGGAGACTGATGCCTCCACAGGCCTTTGCAAAGCACAAAGGCCTTTATTAGTAAGTCTCTACAGCTGATATTGACTAACTCTGGAATCTGCTCATTATTAAGAACATTTACACCTTGTACTGTACATTCAGGTAGTGATGATTCTGGGTATGCACTGGCATCAGTGAAGTGAAAGCTCTAAAGTGAAGAATCCCAGATTTGTACAGTTTTCTCCAGCTCTCTGTGTTGAATATGTGCACACTTTACAATCGATCATAACTTCAGCTTTTGGCAACTTTTTTCCCAACCTTACTTGTGGACACAAAGTGTTCCTGAGCCATCTTCCTTTGCAGGTGTCCTGAAGCTAAAATCTCCCTACCTTTGCTTCCCAGGCTCTCTTTGTTCTTCTCAAAAAACCAGACTCATTGCACCTTGCACCCCATCTTAGGCCTCCTCTATGTGGGCAGCATCTGAGTGATTCCTTATTTGTAGATTTTAAATTACAACATTCATAAATCTGAAATATTTTCTTGATATTTTTCTCTGTGGCTCTACGACCTTGGCTTTCTGAGAAGGGCTAGTTGTCTTCTGGCTCAAGGGGAAAGGATGGAGTAGGGTGAGGGAAAAGAAATTGCATATATTCTTCACGGTACAATCTTGTCTTTTTTCCTAGAGCTCTATTGTCACTGACTGGAAGAATGAGAAAGAATAAGCTCTCAATCAGGTACTGTTTGCTTTCATTTTCACAGAGATTTCACTAACAATAAACCCCCAAATAAAAGCAGGAGAGGCTTATACTGTTTAACTGTCCAAGAGAGAGACTACAAGCTTTTTTTTTTTTTTTTTGAAGTCCTAAAGGTTACTAGGAAAGGAAATGAGAAATTAAAAGAAACTGAGAACTAAACACGTTTCACCTCTAATTTTTCCTCATCCAAAGTCTCTTGAGAAAATTTTGTGGCTGAGGGTTGACAAACCAGTCTCTGATTTCTCTGCAAGATCACTCAATATCTCTTATATTTATAATTGTAAAAAATGCAATTTTTTTCCTTTCTATTTTCTTTTCCACTGTGGCATCTCATTTCTCTAGAATGCATAATCTACTCACACTTTTTCTGTCAAGCTATTCTTAGGTTTTGTCTGTCAGTTATGATTCTTACCTGTTTTCTTTACAGGCTCTGGCATCTTCACTTTGTTTCTGATGAAGCTCCCAGCTGTATCTAGAAAGCAGAGTCTGAGTTAAACAGGAATGTGACTGCAGGGCTTTTGAAAGTCCCTAAAGAAACAGTTGATGGAAGCCCCCATCCTGCTCCTCCCCCTTGATCTCCCACTGTTGTCAACTACAGCACCTTATCAACAACAGAACACACTTGACAGGCTACATCAGCTGGGATAAATATAGCCAAGTTCCAGGAGCCAGAGAGCTCAAGCCACCCAAGACTGGCTACCACTGATCTGTTGGTATAAACCAGAGCACAATATGATGTTGCACATGTGTACTGTACACTTTCTAGCTTCAGGCATGTATTGCATTAGAAATTCCTACACTGCTGTGTTTATAGCACATTCAGGAAACTAGATCTGATAGTTAAATCTTCTGTATGCTAGTTCTTACTTTAAGCGTGTATCTTCTTGCATTCTTGCTACCTATTTAAATCTTTGTTATTGTTATAATTATGTCAGAACTGAACAGTCCCTCAGAGAGTGTTTTTCTTGTCTCTTTTTCTCCTCTTCTACCAGAGACCATATTTGTAGAACTAAATGTGAACCTGCAGGAAAGAATTTTCTTTTGCAGAGACACTTATGCATTACTGACATTTGCAGTCACAAGTAGAAAGCATGACACTACTTAAATAGTTTCAGTCCGCCCTTCCCATCCACCCACTAGATCCACAGCATACATTTCTTGATAACTAGCGAGTTTTTTATTTCTTCTTTTAAGTATAATTTAAAAAATAGCTCCAGGATTCTCTTTCACACCTCTAGAAGTTTTAATTTTTGCTTAATTATATAGAAAAGGTCTGGGAGAAAACCTCACTAGAAAATTATTCTAGGATGGCCATTTCATGCTCCAGTCATTGCTTTTTATTTATTCATACACTTAGCATATGTCAAAATAGTAACTGTGGACAATCATTCTTTTATTGAGTTGATGGTATATCCATTTTGAGTTTTACGCTTTACCAGAGAAATTCTGTAGGCCAAATATTTAGCATATTTTAGCCAGCACAAGTATTGAAAAAAATAATTTCTAAAAAAGGTTGTGGTATTCATTTTTTCCAGTTTTACTATCCTGTAAAAACCTCAATCTAAAGGATTTCTTCTTTTGACAGGGAGCTCAGAATGGACCAGTGTGCATGCAGCACATCAGTCACCGTGCTTTATGTCTGTCATTCATGTCTGACTCTCTGGGTAGGCTGATAGGACAAATGTGAACATGTGAGAATGACTGCTGACACCCCTCCTGATTCTGGGCCAAATAATTCCTCCCCTTCACTTAGAGGAATTTTTTATGATGAATGAGGAAGATGGGCAGGATGTCACCTATGTATATTTTCCGTTGCCTCTGTTTCTAGTGGAGTACAAGTTATCATGTTATGGTTTTGACCTACTTTACTGTGCCTGAGGCATTTTACTGGGAGTCAGAAAATTTCAGCTATTTGTTTTGTCTTGAAGCCGTTTAAAGAGCTTGGGGTCTCACAGTGTGAAAAAATCTGTCACTTGACTAGTGAAGATCGCTATTCCTTTCTTAATTGTTTCTCTGTATTATAGATATGCCATTAACTCCCTCTTCTCTTCAAACTTGATCCCCAACACACCACTGTGCTGGAACTGCACACAGATCTCTTCTAGGAAGAAAGCTGTCTGCATGCGGCCTTAGAAAACAGAGGCCACGGGAGGCAGAGCTATCACGGAGAAATAAATAAATACCTGTTTAGATTATTCAGAGGTGAACCGTGATCAGAACCACACTTTTTTCTCAGTTTAGTTGTCCTTGACATAGTGTTTACAAAGCAATAATGTTTACAAAGAAATATCGTTTTAAAACAAATAATGTTTAAAAAGAAAATTAGTGACTAGAAGTCACGCAGTATTTAAAACATGAGCCTCTTGTAATTGTGATCAGTAACCTTCCTCAGGAATCATTTTGCCTAGAAAATTTAGTTGCACTACTTCATCCTTTCTCCCTCTCCTATTAGCAAATAATTATTTTACTGAAAGCTTATATGGTGCTTTCTGAGGTTCTTGATTTGACAAAGTACACAGTATGCCAAGAAGTTATGTTAGATTTGTGTACAAAACAATGTTCAGTTCTGAAGTTGGTTAGCACCATAGGCCTTTATTACTGTTAACTAAAATGGTGTAAGTGGAAATAAACCCATTTTTAAGTATTTAAAAGTATATTTATATACAAACTCTTTAAAATACAGACTTGTAGTATTTATCATACACGCCAAGCCTGTATTTGTTCTCTGCGAGTGTCCAACAGGAGATGCTTCAAAGCACAAACTGGGAACCTTGGAATAATTAAACATGGAATAATGCGTATCTAACAGAGAAGTCATTCTTAATGCCAATAGATATTGGCTTAAGTACATCTTAAATATTTTTTCAAATTTCTTGGAATGCTCAGTGTTATTGATTCACCTAAATACTCATTTCCCTCTGTAATGACATTAACTCCTTGGAATCAATAGTGTAATTCCAATAGTGGTGATTCCAGTGTCAAAATGCAGATATTAAAAATAGGAATTCTACTGTTGATTCTGAATTTTTCATCTTCTAATTTTAATATTCTCTTATTCTGGAAGAAGTGCTAAGGCCTGAATCTCCAGATGAACCTTCAAACCTAATGTTACATTTAGCCAAAATTCTGTATAATCCTTAGTAAAATATGTAATACTACACCTGTGTAAAAATGTAAGCTTGCTAGTAAGATATGTGGGTATTCGCTTATTAATGAAGATTTGTATCTGTTCATTAATGGGATATGAATATGTCTATCTTTTGGTATTTAGAGACTGGTCAAGGCCATGGAAGTAGATGGCTGGCCTTGTTTGACAGTAGATAGTCCAAACTGACTCCCTTGATTTTCCTCTGAGCCTTGGTCAGGCTCTGGGTGAAATCCAAGGAGAGAAGATAGCCAGATATTTTCTTCACTAAATAGTGATGTAAGTTTATTTTTTTACCAATATAAAAGCTGAGCCCTTTTCACAGTGAAGATGGAAGCCTCATCTACGAGTGGAAGCACTGCATAGGATTTCCCAGTTACTGGGAGTGGTTCTCTGACCCTTGGTGGTCATCAGGGACTCCCCAACTTATGTGCGGGTCTGGATGATGATCATGATAATGTATTAAAGGGGTAACTAGTGATGTATTTTTCTTAATCACTATAGATACTCTTTGTAGTAATTAATAGGTGCATTACTAAGTTTATCCTTCTATAATTCTTTACTTCTTTTAAAATTCTTTGCTGTTTTGCACTACAGTAAATTTATACGCTTATTCTTTTAAGTTGGTGCCTGTGCTCCTTGTGCTGATCCTCATCTCCTGGCAAAACAGAGAACAGAATCTGCCATTCAGTGTCTGAATGTTGGTTTTTTTCTATAGTTTTGTTACAGTTCCTCCATTTTTTTTGGACAAAAAATACATCACTATGCTGGTGGTGGAAGGGTCCTGCTTCCTCCAGGACAAATAGGGAATTCATCCTGCCATCACATGGCTTGCAGAATAATTGTGTTCTTATACTTCTCTGGAAATCTATAGGATAATCAAAATTGTGTTGTTATTCAAAGGAGATACACTCAATCACTAGATTTTATTTTAAAGATATGTTTTTTAAGGGTGGTATCCCAGTAACTATCTATGAGCCTTCATTTCCGGGGGAATTTGAAAGAAGTTTATGCTAATCAAAAAAGATCTAATATGCTAGGCTAAATATATATAAAAAGATGATGAAGCATTTGCATTTTGAATGAGTAAGCAAAGCTCAACAATACACTCTGCATGTCTTTATTAGCATAAGGAGTGCACTGGGCAGGAGTTCATCCCATTGATTCTTGCTGGGATCATGTAAATAAGTTTATTCTCTTTTGCACTCTCTGTTGCTTATTTATTACAGTTACTTAGAAACTATTTTAGACTTTAAAAGTTATGGACTCTCATAAGTGCTTGGGAACCTTTTCTCAATGCATTTAACGTTTCCCAAACTTTATATGTGTTTTTATTCTATTTAAATAAATATTCTTTATTTAATGGGTTGTAACATTTTCCTTTTAATTAATGGATTTTTCACCTATGACAACAACACCTGACATCTTATTTTCTTTGTGTCTCTTTTCTCGGAATTTCATTTTATCTAGGCCATATCTTTCTCATGGTAGATTTGATTCTTTCTGTAAATATTTAGTCGTATAGTTTTCATTTGCTGAGCTACAGGGGTACTTGAGTAACTTTAAATGTGGACTTAATTCTGACTACTTGTGTGCTCAAAATCTGGCTTATTTAATTGACTGACTCACTGTGGTGAGTCAGTCCCTTAATTGGTTATTCTCCATAGATACCTTCCAAGATTCAGAATCAAGTTTAATCTGGGGAAGGTATGAATTACTTCTTCCCCACAGTGAAACAGAGCCATGAGAATGATTTACTCTGATGCAGGGAAATGATCCTATTTAGTAATAACTTTGCAACTTTTGTGATTTTAAATGTTATTTAAAGTAACATTTTAAATATATCTCCATGTTCAAGGTAGGGCAAAAAGAATGTTTTCTCTGCTATTACACTTCAGGTTACCAGGTGGCAGCATTGTTGTAATAGTAAACTTTTTCTGGCATTTTCTATATTTATTTATTTATGTCACAACTTGAAATAACTGAACTGCTATGCAAATGAAATACATAATTGCAATGGCTACACTGTCCCAAAATAGATGTGTAGTAGATTTTGATAACTATTTACAAATGCACTGCAACACAAGATAATTTTTTAGGAAGTGCGTTAAGTTTCATCCTCTATTCAAATGAAACTGGTGTCCATGAACAGTGAAACAACGCGTAATAAATGTCTCTGGGCCTGTGCTAAAATAATGAGGGAGAGGGAAAAGGATGTCCTTGCTTGTTAGAATTATCTTACAAGTCTGAAATTATTCTTCTGCACTTCAGACAGTGGCTTTCATCACGTAATTCAAAGTCAAGTTAAAAAATGACAGTAATAGGTGGCCTGCAGTGACAGGCTGTGTGATTTTGGATAGTTGCAGCATGGCTTATGCAAAGAAACCCAAGGATTATTTATGACCAAAGTTAACAACATCTCCTTCTAATAAGACTATCCAACTTCCTATTAAAAGATTATGTATTTAGGTCGTTGAAACTTTGTTCAAATGTAGCTATCCGGGAACAAAATCTATATATTGCTTTTCTACTTTGGGCTGGTAGTTTCTGTCATGCCATTTAATTTCTTGTTTCTATCTCTGTTCATTTGTCTCTCTGCCTCTTTGTTTGGTTTTGTTTTGTGAAAATACCATCTCCTCCATGATTCAACAGTTTCTGAGGACAAGGCAGCATAATTAACTCTCAGCTCTAGCAACTGCAGATTTGCTGGTGTTAATGGTGGGACACCTGAGGTGGCTCAGTGCAGAGCACAGGCCCAGCAGGACTCATTCACTCAACTGCTCGTAGAACCATAAAATAATAGAATATCCTGAGTTGGAAGAGATCCACAAGGATCATTAAGTTCAACTCCTGGCCCTGCACAGGACAATCCCAGGAGTCACGCTATGTGCCTGAGAATGTTGTTCAAACCTTTCTTGAACTCTGGCAGGCTTAGTGCTGTGACCACTTCCCTGGGGAGCCTGTTCCAGTGACCAACCAACCTCTGGGTGAAGAAACTGTTCCTGATATCCAGCCTAAAGCTCACTTAAGACTGTTTCCTTTGAGCTTTTGAATCACAGAACTCTGGTGTGTACAGTGCAAAGGCACTTGGCCTTAGTGACAGAACTTGAGTTCACAAAGACTTACGAAATTTGAGTGCTGATTCTGCTTGTTTGAACTTTCCTCTACACAACCATTTTGTATCCCTACCCTTTGCACTCCATATTTGAGTTCTTTCTGGACATTTGGCAGCAACTTTCTTTCATTTCAGGGGTGTGCTTTTAACTGGCTTTATGATAACCAACCTTAGTTGCTCCATATTCTAGACTATAGAAAAAAACTGCAGTCTGCATATGCTCAGTGAGAACTTTCTAGATTTTATCATCTGAAGAAGTTTTGATTCTGTCAATCTGGTCCAGTGCATGTATCAGCAGACCTTTGTATGCATTTATCTCTGGGCTACTGTGGGACTTGGACTGAATCCATACATTGAACTAAGAGCAAATGGTATGTATGCCCTGTGCTCCAAACAACATCTCCCTCAGGTACATCAAAAAGGAAGGGAGAGCTTGTGGGGGGCAAATAACTGGACCTTCAGAGAGAGAAGGGATCACCCCGAGTTGAGTGGGACAAGGAAATGAATGTATGTGATTGAAGGGCATGGATCGGCAGGAGAAAAATTGAGGCTAGACGTTATGGAAAGGGTTTGAAATAGATCCTCAAAGGACAAGAATATTAGATGAAGAGCTGGGATAGAAACAGCTGGGAGGGAAGAGACTTAGGACTCAGTAGGTGATAAGACTGAAACTGTAAGAGGATGAGAGATGGGAAAACTATAAATGGCTGAACAAATGCATTGGAACTGAGAACCATTCACATAAAGAGAAGCTGAGCGGAGGCACAAGTGAGAAAAGTGGGCCTGACAGGAAGAAATAAGACTGGCTGGGCAAAAGTTCAAAATGGACATTGAGGATAAAGGGTCTGGGATCTACTAAATATGGAGGCATCTGGTGGTTGAGTGTAGATATAGAGAAAAGCTGAACAAAATGCTCAGAATGGATAGTTTGGACTGGCTGATGAAGGGAAAGTACAGTGTTGGTGAGTCGGAAAAAAGTGGAAGAGGGAATGCCTAAAGAAGACATCTAGAATTATGTTTCTGAAAGCAGACACTCAAAACTCAGAAAATTAGCTAGTTAAATCTAAAAAAAACCCAAACTGATTTGTATACACAAATGCCCAACTCAGCACCCAAACATTCTTAACTTTGCATAAGGCAGAGGAATCAAAGCATTCTGCACAAAGGCACTAGTCGTCAAAGGGCTTCTCATATCAAGAGCACTGCTGCTTACTGCTGGGAAGTTAAAACAGAAGCTCAGAGGGAGCCCTTAAAGCACAGAAACTGCATTCCTTCCTACCACAAAGCCGCTTCCCCAATCCTTTGCATAACCTTGGTCTCCCCAGCACCTCCTCCCACCCTTCTTTCTCCTCCACCACCTCCTGCTAAACCTTATCTGCTCTACCACATCCTCATTCTCCTCCTGTCCATAGACTGCTCTGCTCATTCTCACGTACTGCTTTGGCTCCCCAATAGTAAAAAGTAACACTGTGGGGAACTAAAGCCATGAAGAAGGAGGATGTGGCTGTATGAGTGGAGAGAATGGAAAGAAACACAGAATATAGAGAAAGTTGCCCTGAGAAACCTGATCTAATTGGGCTGCTTTGAGTAGGGGGTTGGATGATGTGACCTCCAAAGGTCCCTTCCAACCTAGGTTGCTCTGTGATCCTGCATCTCATGAGAGGCGTTGGGCTAAGGCAGACACAGATGAGTTATAAGTGAGAAAACGAGAAAGAATATCTGCAGCCTAGTGATGCTTTCATGTTCTTTGGAAGAAGTTCACATTCCCCAGCTCTTGGAATAGGACTCTGATAATTTCGGTTATATGCAGACCTCCTTAATACCACAGGCTCAACTAAGCCAACTGAATTGCAACATGCAAATTTGTTAAAGAGGAAAGGTGAAGCTTGGTGAAGTTTTAGGTACTGTTACAGTTGGTTTAAAGAGCAAAGCTCTTTGTCTACTTGCCTGTAGTATATCAGTAGGTTCATTACAGTCGCTTTTTTATTACAAGTGTACATTTTCAGTGTTTTAGGTATGTGGGTATGCGAAATTACGTAAATCTGATTTGAGTGTTGCTTAGAACAAGGAAATGTAGTGAGATAGCAAGTTCCACAAAAAATAAATTAGAAATAAATGCAAATTTTGGAATTGGTACCCACAGTCTGTGCCATCATAGTCTTTTCTATCAGCAATCCATACATTTTAAATACACAAGAGTGGGATTTCCATTGAGAAAATACTCTTCTGGACATTCTCAAAGAAAAAATGCTTATTTTATTGTCACCAGTAATAAAGTCTCTGCTATGAATTTACAATGTGCAGTTAGAGTACAAGCAAAATTTAGAGAAATGGTATAAATAGACTGAATTGAACTGTCATGTGATATATGTACTAGTTATGAAGTTGGCACTATAGTTTGAACTAAGCTCAATGATTATGAAGTGAATTGTTTTGTGCAGAGATGAGGGAGAAAAAAAATAAAAAGAAATGGAAGAAAGATGAAGAAATCAAGTGATACAAAGAGAAAAAAATTACTGAGGTAGGTTTACTGAGGAAAAGAAACCTGCAAAATACAGACTGTAAGCCCTGTTGTAATAATAAGTGAAGACAAATACAGATTATAAGACTGTCAGTGTATGGATTTTGAAATGGGGTTATAGAGATACAGTTTCATGAAGCAGGACACAAAAAACCCCCAGTAGATATATTAGGGATGTACATATGTATTTTTCAGGAAGTTTGAAGAATTTGATAAATGTAGGCTGTGAGATAAAAACAAATAATAGCACCTTTTCGCTGCATTTCTCTCTGATGTAGGTGTGTAATTGCTCAGATCTAGAAATGTCTAAAACTCTCTTTGACTGAGTAGAATTAAAAAATATATGCTATCACTGTAAATTATTACAAGCAGATTATCCTTCAGTATAGTAAGTGCCATTTTTCTCCCACCTACGCCTCTGATGTGTCGCTGGAAGGACTCTAAAATATTTTACAATCAGCATTTTGGATTTAGGTCAGCAATAGTTCTCTGATGAATCTCTCCACAAAAATTGATTAGGAACCACTCAGCAGCTAATAAAGGTGGTTTTTAAAGCAGGCTACAAAGGTCATATATAAGTTGAATGTCCAGCTGTAGTATGAATACTTTCTTTGAAAGAGGATTGATGATCTCCAACAGCAGTGGGCTGCAAAATGTTCCAATGAACTTACGCTAATCATGGGTGATCTCTCCAGATAATGAATGACCTGACTGACCTTTTTCCAGCGTGTCTGCCAGTCTGGTACGGCACCACCTTCAGAGAAAATGGAATGCTTGCTCCTCTGGAATTTTGCAGAACCTGTGATTTTGTCACATTAATTACAGTATTTTGTCTAAAACAGCCAAAGAACTTCTGCTTGCATGTGCAACTGAATGGTGATAATTAAGCTTGATTAGACAGCCTATCATCCGGAACAGTTGGACTGTATGGGATACAAACAGTACTTTGGCAGAAATGCATCATCATTTGGTCTCCTTCACAGCTGCAACACATGATTATTCACTCTTTGTGCCACAGATGAAAAATCTAACCAGAAACAGATGGGGAGTAAATATTTTTAGAAACAGTATTTCAGAGCATTAACAAGAGGAAGAGAAAAAGTTTCCAACTTTGGAAATAACAAAAATTTTAAACCTGCTTGTTAAAGTATATTAATAGTATTTTTAAAAAGTTTTAATTATAAATAATACTGCCCCCCGAAATATTTTTCTCAGATTCTTCCATTTACACATTACTTGTGGCCAAAAGCAGTATGAAATGCAAATTCTTTAATTCAAGTCCAAGTAGATGCTCTAAATTAACATTTTATATTAATACACAGTGCTCAAATAGCTCATTTAAAAGTTCTTGTTGTTTCTGTCTGAATGCTTTTTTTAATTTTGTATTATTTATCCAGCATCTAATTGGTTTTTATGCAAGACTTACTAAGAAAACGGAAAAGTAGTTGTCATTGATCTTAGAAAGCTTTTGATAAGCTTGAAATTGCTTTTGTGATGTCCTAAGCATCTCCACAATTAACTCACTATTTGACTCTTTCCAGTTATCATAGTTTTCCTGCAAGAGGAAATGATCCTTCTCCTCCAAATTATAGCGTCAGAGAAGGATCAGTTCTGCTTTTCAAGCTATGTTTGTGATAAAGATATTTTTATGAAGAGAGGAATTATTACTCTAGTTTTCTTGAATATCTGCAAGTCTGATGAGTGCAAATGTCTTTTATTTCTTTCTAATTCCAAGTCAGTGGTGGAGAATCATCAATACCAAGCAGAAAAGTCCTGAGTTTCTAGTTCAGCATTGAAGAAACCCATATTATGTCAGTGCTGAGTGTTGTTCTAGTCTTCTGAGAGCTGCCTTCAGTGTCTTCAGCTTCCATCCTAAAATTGCAATACGGATGCAGATGTGGTTTATAGGAGGTAAATTTTTCCAGTGGAATTTTAGAAACAAAATATCTTCTTAATTTGTTTCATAGATTTGACTTATCTTAACCCTAGATGAATGAAAAATATTTGACTAGGAGAGTATACATGATCCTCCAGTAATTAAAAGTTGAATTGCAAGATTTTTTATAAGTATGAAAGGTAATTTCTATTTGTCATTCTTGTCTTGGATAGAGAAAGTTCTGAAGCCCTTACTTGCTTTTAACTCTCAGTTAATTTTTTTGTTGACTGACATATTTATCATGTTCATGAACTGGGAAGTAGCACATTGTGATGTTTTTTAAGCAGGAACTTCTTCCTGTTTGGCTCCAAGGAGACACTGTAGCCCAATGCTGTCACCAGACTTTTCACTTCCACAGTGAGATTGTTAGTGTAGATAACACTGACTATGTTTAGATATAGTTTTGAGAACTCAGGTCTGTAAAAAGCTCATCACTGCCAATGATTTTTGGTTTCAGTGAGGAGCAAGCTCTGAAAAATTTCAAGTTAATTAGTTAGGTTACTTAGTTATGACTTCCAAATTGTCTTATTTGGCATGATGTACTGCATATCAATATTGTTAAACAAAACCCTTCTCTTCATTCTAGATCTGCCTCATTTCACCTCATATATTTTGGAAGAGTTGTGATGTTTTCCTGATTTCTGGGTGCTTGAAAACAATTGAGATATGTTAAATTATGTTAAAATTTAAAATGATAATTTTCTTAGCTTTGATTGACCTTGAATTTCATTTCTATGTTTAGATGTACTGGGTAAATTTACCATGGTATCTCAGGTATTGAGTTATCTTTTATTTTGCATTTTGACTGTAATCTATACAATGAAGTTGTTATTAATTACTATCAGTTGTTTTACTGTAGGGACTAAAATCCACAGTTAAAATCTTGAAACCCTTTTGTATTAAAATTCTGCAAAGACATGATTAAATGCAACTTAATTCTAAGAAAGTTTCATAAGCTAAAATCAAGATATCACTGTGGAGGAAAGCCAGAAGAAGCAACAGGAGCAGGAAAATAACCGAAACCACAGGAGAATATGGCTAATTCTTATGTTAGACCAGACGGAGCTATAAATGCTATTCTTGGTATACATGAATAGAAATGATTCAACTGGCAGGGTTTTGTTTGCACCGGAAAAAATAGTGACAAATATATAAATCTATATATCTATGTATATTTAAATTTACTTCAGTACTGTAGTCTCTTTCACAGTAATGTATCTCACGTATTATATTTTTTACTGAGTTTGGCAGCACTGACAGTGTTTCCAGGTAAATTAAAAAGTAGCAACAGATGGAAAAGGCCCTATAACCCTGCGTGCCTTTTATTCAGACATCACAGAGGACCTATACCTGCATAATTGAATGAGCAAGATTTGTTTGTGAAGTAATCATTTATTATGCAAATATCAGAACTTCATTATATCTAATTTTATTAAATATGTACATGTTATTACTATTTAAAAGAACGAGTATCATTCCAAGATCTGCAAACTTCTCTCTAGCCTTGAGAGCTGCGGCAGAGCCTGTATTAATGCTAGTTTGAAAGCTGAAAGCTACCGCGGTGTCACTGTGGGTGACACAGCACCAACTTTGGAGGCAAAACTTCATCGGCTGTATTTTTTAGTTACAATACAATCAAAAAAAAAAAAATCTTTCCTGACAATAATATATTTGTACATTGTTTAAATTTCCCAACTCTGTCCAACTTGGAGGACGGAAGCAAAGAATTCTGTCATGGTTAGGATTCTCAGATGCTGAAGAAGGGAATTCGTACCAGAAACATCTGATGGTAAAGGCTGTTTAAAGGCAGAGAAGGGGGCACAGGAAGCAAAGAGAAAGATGTGTCCATCTCCTCTGCTGGTATCCAGCCAGGAGGTCTTAATATTTTTCTTGCTTAGGGTCCCATGGCCTCAGTGAGGATAATGCTTCCTATCAGTGACCCCCCTTCCCATCACCTCTCCACTAAACTGGTAGGTCAACTTCTTCTTAACTTTCTTGACCTCCCCTGTCTTGCCATAGTTTCTCAAAGCCCGTGCCATCTTCTGGTAGGTCATTTTCTTGCGGTTGCCTTTCTGGATGCCCCAGCGATGTGCCAATGCTTCTTTGTGTTTGGAGGAGAACTGGAAAGTACCTTTTTCCTTGTCCACCCACCAGATGCTGTCCTTCATGTCCCCACTGCGAAGAAGGTCCAGAAGGAACTGATACAGACGTATCTTTTTCTTGCTGCCTGTGTGAGAGTCAAAGAAACCCAGTGGAGCATTATGATTTGTGTACAGTTCCTGGTGAAACAGCAGAAAGTATATAACTGTTTCAGCTAGCTTGTAACTTCTTCAGTTTGCAGCATTTATAACAATAAACAGTGTAACACTGTGAGGACATAGTGTGGATTGATGTACCAAGAAGAAAAAGCAAGAATAAGTAATTCCAAAGGCCAAACCCTTGTTCTGAAATTAATTTTCTAATTAGAAGCTAATTGAAAAACATTGCTATTTTGACACTGATCTAAATCTATTTTTGGTAGGTTATACAGAATGTGACTCTCAGGTACTGAGCAAAGAGAGCTAAATATTTTTTTAAATCAGTTCTTGCTTGATCTTCTTGCCTTGGTTTTCCCATCTCTTAATGGAATTTGGAGTAGAAATGGCAAAAGCCCTTTCCATTCAGGAAGCCTGAATAAGCAAAACAGAAGGAGGCAGTGGGAGTACATGAAGAAATGAGATATAAACACAGTTATGGCTGTAAAAGATTAGGAAGACAGAAGGGTGCAAGGACTCAGGGAAAGGAAACCTATGGCAGTGGGATAGAACACCAGCACAGCAGTTCTACAGTTTTATTAATTATCATCAAGGTAATATAACAGCTGCTTACCACGTGGCTTGACAAAGTCCCTCTGTTTTCACTGACCTGTTTCTCCATGCATAATTCCGGGCCCAGGGTCCACACCATCATTCTCCCCATCTGATACCTCCAATGGGGGACTCTGTCTCTCCATGTCCTCCTCATCAGAACTGGGCTGAGGTGGAGAGGAGTACTGTAGGCACATCCGGGGCAAATAGGACACCTTTTGGAGAACAGAGTAGCAGAGGGAGGAGACAGTGATAGAGAGTTGAGCATCAGAATTAAATGTAATGAGGAGAATTACAGAGAAAAGGGGGGAGAAAATAAGAGGTATATGAGTGTTTAGTGTAATAATGAGTGACTTAGTTGTTGACATTTATAATAACTACCATCCAATTAAGAAACACTTTCAGATAACAGTCAACACTTACACATGTACAACGAAGAACTTTTAAAAGAGGGAAGGAGGAATAAGGTTAATAAAGTCAGAACTTTCCCATATGTTATATCCTTGCAAGTAATATTGCCCCTCTTCCCCTACACGTCCCCACAGCTTGCATTCTACCTAATGCCTTTCTGATCCCTGTTGCTTATCCCTAGAGTAAAATTGCTTTTGAGAACAACTTTTTTCTAAAACAGTCCTTCTGGAGCTATTCTTTTAAATTTGAAAGAGCTGAACAGTTCTGCCTTAGTATGGCTGGCTTTAGCTCTGTTGTCCTCTTCCTTTCTCAGGCATAGCACCTTCTGACAGCACTGAATCCCTACAGGACTGCATCCAAATCTGGAGATGGGGTTACACAGGTCTGTCAGCTTTCTGTCTTGAATTTCCCCCATGAGGAGGGGAATAGCCTTAACACTAAGATAAAGGATATACCATCTTGGCTCACATTCTGTTTTCCTGAATGGCTATCTGAAAATTCCCTATTAATGGGGATTTCTAATCTGCAAATCTAGCAAGCAAGTTTTTTTGTGTTAAATTCTCTTGCCCTTATATAGAGGTGTTGTTAGGAGTAGTGTGGAATATACTTCAGCTCTGTAAATTCTCAGTTGCAGTCTGGTTTGCTAGGGATCACAACTAGTTGTCCCGAATTGTGGCAGCTTCTTATTTAATAATGAGAAACAGATCAGTCTGAGGGGCAGGGATTAAGAACCCAATTCCTTCATTACAAAAAACCAGCCAACATCCCCCAAACCCAGCAGCATATAGAATGTAGTTTTAATGAAATGGGACACATAATAGTCCTTGAAGGTGAGCTTCTTTTGAACTGTTTTTCTTTTCCTTCACCGAGAAAGGATATCTTGAACCTGGCACCCTTCCCCTGGGACTTCAGGCCTTGAAGTGGGGAGTGGGTGTTCATGAGTCACACCACCCACCCCATGTTGGACTTTGCTGAGTGGTGCTTTTCAGATGAGTTTTGCACCAGCTTAAAATGTCCCAATAAGGCGTGTGCAAAGGGCTGGTTTTGGGGTGCAGCAGCTGGCGGTTAATGAGTCGGCAGATTGGCTGGAGCGGATTGGGCAGGAAGGGCAGGATTGGGCAAGAGTGTGTGTAAGCTTCCTGCCAGATCCCCAAGAGCAAAACTTCAGCCCTCACCACAGAGTCACCTTTAGCTTTTTACAGTTAAAAAAGCTGCAGTTTCAGGGGTGGGAAGGAACAGAGAGAGTGCCACGGGGGAAGGGGAATGAGAAGGTGGGACAGTGCCTTACAGGGAAGGAGAACAGGCATTGGTGGCCCTGAAGATAAAAAGGTTGTGGAAACCTGGAATGCTCTGGGAGGTGGTGTGGGAGTAAGGAAACTGCCCTTCTGGGAATGGAGTGGGATGGTGGGAGAGTGTAGTGGAGGAGGGAGGGGCACAGTGTCTCACAGGCAAAGGTAGTTGCAGAGGCCTGCCTGGCGAGTTAAGTAAGCTTTTCCCATGCTCTCCCCGCTTTTCTCGACTGTTGTATTTTTGCTTACACTTACTTTTCACCTGAAACTCAACATAGGCCAATACAGTATCACACAGTTATGTTACACAGAGTCACAAAGGACATGCCAGTGTGTTAGAAAGAGCCAGGTTACTAATACAATTCTGGAGAGAGAAAACTTAAGAAACTATTAGCTACTTTCCATATTCTGTTGTTGTCTCAGGGACTGTGGCACCTGTGTGAGGTTTTCCTCTTTCTAAAGTTCTTCTCAAGTTTTTTTCAACTTTTTCTTTCATTCTGCCTCCAGAATTAATATTCTTTACTTATATTATTATTTGTGAGACCCCTGTTGTCAGGCTAACAAAACTTTTTAAAGAAATCTTGTTCAAGAGCAGCTTAAGCCTCAAATTTGATTTCACAAAACAACATGATATCAACAGAAAATTGAAGAAATATACTTGAATGTTATTTCTTTATTTACAAACTCTAACTCTGATATTGCATGACAAGCTTGGGTTTAGTTAGTAACTGGCAAATTCAGTGGAGGATTAAAATTTGCTTCCTGCTTCTGTTTCTTTGCCTGGGACTGTGACTGAGACACATTGGAGGGTAAAACTCAGAGCATGCCGAGTACCATTTGCATGAGCTACTGTAGGAAAAAATCTAAAGTAAAAAGCCAGAGGCCTCCAGCTGGTAAGGAAAAGGAGGGTAATGGTGAATTCTACCTCCTAACATCTGCAGCTTTGTGTGGGGTGGGGCAGAAAGAGACCACAGTGCTCTTTATCGAAAGTTGTAACAAAATTAGTTCCCTGCCTTTCATCCTGAAATGAAAGATGATAGCTGAGTAGAATGACTTGAGATAAGCAGAAGCACCCCCTCTTGTTTTTCTGTTGTGCTTTCAAAGACATTCATTAAGGGACTCATTTTCATCCTTTGCCCTTGGGCCAGGGATAATGATTGGTCATTAGGTATTAGCAGTTGCAGCGAGCAACTGAAATGACTTGAAGCTTTCCACAGACTGCTGTTCCATGAAGCATTTTTTATATTTGTAATTTTCTGTTCCTAATTCTTTGTTTGATCTACATCTTATATTTTATTCCTGATTTTTTCAAGGCTTGCAGCCAGTTTCCTGTGGACAGTGTTAACTTGCTCACTCCATTTTTCTCTTCTTTCTTTTTGATTAATACAGTGTTTATATACAATTTCAGCTTGCTTTGAACAAAGAAACCCCAAATGACAACTCCATGCATGCGGTTTGTCTCATGAAGTTTCAGCAACGGTACCTTTATATGCAGAACTGTAATCAGCAAATGCTTTTTCCTCTGACTTCAATTCTACTCTGTCTTGTATTTAGGACATTGTGTGTACCTTGCCAGCCTTGGAAACTCCTTAGCACAAGATCACTCAGCTTTCTACTGCTCCCAGAAATGACTTTGGGCACATTCTTGTAGGATCAAGAGTTAAATGTGATCTCAACACCCGCAATATCTTTGCAGTATGATGGAACCCCTTATAATTTCAGCATTAGTGAGAATTCATTGGTGCTTTGGTGACTATCTTTACTGCATAATGATGTATCTTTTTCATACAGGGAAATGACTGGCTTCAAGTAAAATCCGAGCAAAGACAGGACAGTGTGTTTTGGCTTGTGTCTTATTTACTCCCATGTAGAAGTACAAGTGGGTCCTTCTTAGCCTGCGGTAAAATTACTAGTGACTTGTTTTTGTTAGCATTTCAAACACAAGTCATGTAAAACTGTCAGGATTGCTTGGAAATATTTAAAACTTTTCTACTACTTCAAGGCTCAGAATACTTCTCGGAAGTCATAGCTACCCTTGATAGGATGATGCAAAACTTCTCAGGTCCAGTTCATCTGCAGAATTACAAAACAGTTGATTTTCATTCCAAATTAAACAAAAATTTGAAATTCCAAACACCTCCACAAAATGCAATTATCTTTTTAGACAGTTTGAGGAACATGACTTCTCATTATCTAGGTAAAAAGAATACTTAAACCACATTTGACCCAAGAATGAAGAGTCTTACATCAAGTGCAGGAAGAATTTGTGCAATTAATTTCAGCAATCTCTTTCATATAAGAGCATGCATCCCCTAATGCATTATTTTCCTTAGCATTAATTGTCATCCAAAATTCTGAGTAAGTGCTGGTAACCATACCTGATGGTTGAGTCCGATGTGTGTGGTTGGGATTGCAGAATCCAAGACATGCATTTGTTCAATCTCCATGTGCCTGTACAGCTGCTGTAGCTGAGGAGGTTGCACACTCTGCAGTTCTGTGAAGTGGTTGTCTCCAAAGGTCTCAAACTCACTGTGCATGTGGTGTGGATGGTATTCCCAGTAATGATCTAAAGAAAGTAAAAATAGATTGTCATTACAAGATTAAGAAATTTGGCATTTACCTGGATTTCATTGATTCTTTCTCCTGTTGCTGTTCTTTCTGCTCTCTCCACACCATCCCTGTTGACCTGTCTCCAGTGACAATCTGTATAGATCCCTGAAAAGTTTCTTTTCCTAGTCTCATCAGTTCCTGTGGCTGGAAAGTAATACTTAGGCCACTTTAATTAGGACAATACTCTTAGATGATGAGATGGATTTCAACGATAATCTAGCACAAGATGCAAAAGACGTTAATGTTGGCAACTTTCTCAAGAAAAGACCATAACAAGTTTCAAGACATTTTCATTTGGGGGTTTTTACTTCAACATAAGCCTTTAAATTTTTTAGAATTTCATACTTGCTGCTCAAAATTTAAAATCTTCTAGAAGAAATGTGGAGCACTGTAAATTCTATTTCTCTCTTACAGACAGTAGCTGCATACTTAATTGTGCACACATTTATGTGCAACCTGTTTTTAAAATCAATGTCAGCATCATGTCCTCTGCTCTGACTGAAGTAGAAACTAACCTTCCATAGTTTAACTTTCCTTGCATCATTTATGCCTGGCTGAAATGTCTTTATTGTATTCAGTATAGCAGTTGTAATTTATTCCTTACTATTCCAAGTTTTCTTCTCTTGTATTATTATAAAAAATTTCTGTCCTACCCTTCACATGTTTTCAGGTCATGTACTGTCATGTACCCTTGCAATCCCCTTCTAATTATCACTTAACCCAGTTGCATGCATTTAGGCCTCAGTCTTTCAATACAAATCAGTACATTCACTACTCTAATCTCACTTGTGCACTTCTTCAAGCTCCCTCCCAGCTGCTGACATTCTTCTGATAACAGAACTGAACACAGTGCTCTAAGTGTTGTTGTACTGAATTTATAGAGGAACAATTGTCTCATTCTGGAATATGATGTTATTGTGTATGATATTGTCTGGACACTAATATGCTATGAATATTTTTTCTGAAATACCAGTTTCATTCTTTCTTTCAGCTTCTATCTCCTCATCCTTCCCCACTTATGTTTCAAACAATTAAGTCCAATCTCATTGAGGATTTGAAATGCGGGAGAGTAACTAGAATGTGGCTTCCTTTAGAGGGAACTCAGTGATATGCTTGTATCAAAAATAGTTGTACCTAAAAAGTTGTGCATTCTTTTAGCTGCCTTTATGCTCAGACCAGTAGAAATTTACTTGAAGGCTCTATCAGATAACTTAAGACACCAGGGATTATTTTTTTCCTTCTTGCTTTTCTGATTCATGGATAAATCACCTCACTGCATAAGAAACGGATAGAAAGGTGCTTACAAAAGCATTCAGAGAGCTGCTGCATTACTTGGTAATTTCTTTGTTTTTTTGTGTGGCACTTTCTGTGCGCTGCGTATGAATTTTATAGCCGCACGGTAATTACAGTACATGGTAGCACTTCTTCATGTTGTAGTGCTAGAGAAAAATTTTGGTTTCTCTGGTAAAAAATTGGGTTTTATGGATGCAAAGAACCCAGATATTTTTTACATCCACATCTGCACCAACCCAGGAAATGTCAGTGTGTGAATTTGAATCCATAGACTGTCTAAGGCTGTGTCTTGATAGGAAGCTTTGGGCACTTTCAGTGTGCAATTTTTCCATTTAGTTGGAGGATTGAGCCACACTAACTTGCGTTTTTTCTGTGTTAAATTGCCACAGATTTCTCTAAGTAGAGCCAACCACTGAGGCCCCATATACCATGTTACTCTGCACACTAAAGTGTTGAGAATACATTGCAGGAGTAATCTAAACTCTTCTTCCTTAAAATGATCTGGCTCTGCTCACTGTGCAGAAAGTGCTCTCTCAGATGGCAATGTATATTCCCAAAGACCCCTTGTCATTGATAATCTATAACAGAGAATGAGATCAATGCATAATTGTTAGGATGACAAAGCCCAGGGAAAGGTCTCTGAGGCTGTCAATGGTAGATCTTCAGCTGTGGAATTTCTTACCAGCAGCAACTATAGTGGTCAAGAGAGAACACAGACCATTTCCAACATGCATAGCCATGAGTATCTGTGCATGCTCCAAGTGGCCTACTTTGGATTCTTCTAAAATATTGTTTTATCGTCAGTCGTGTTTCTGTACTGTAAGACACCTCTTAGTTTTTTGAAGCCTATGACAGGGTTACTGCTGCTCCACAACTTTTTAAACTTTTCCCTTGGCAAATAAATTAACCTATTTATGCATACTAAGATTAATCACTATTTACCCTATTCATTACTAAATTTCTTTATGATGGATTTCGGTGCTGCTGTAAAAATACAGTAATATAACAGTACTATTAACACTGCATTTAGGACTTAAAGTGATCACATAATAATATTACATTACAAAATAAATCTGTCAGAAATTAATTCAACATAATTTTGTCCAAATATTCAACTTGTGACAGGAGGAAAGGTCCTTACTTCTTCCTAAATTATTTATAATTTCCCAGTGATGCTTAGGAAAAATAACATTGGTTTAGTAACATTAAAAAAGAAATTCCAGATCTGTCTTCACAAGCCCCTCTGTGGTGAAGTTATTGCACATGAAAATATATAAAAAAAAAATCATCTAAATATCTGTGTCTGCTGATATTCGAGTTATCAGCAACTATTTACTTCTGTGTTTTTTGTTAGTGTCACATCAGTAACACATAGCAACTCTGTTGTTTTCTCTAAAATATGAAGGTGGAAGGAAGAAAAAAGACAGGAGAGAAAAATTAAAGAAATGGAAAGTGTCTATTCTTTGGGTAAAGGAAAATGTCATTAAAAGCCAAGCTATAGCTACACAATGGAGTCATTATGAGACATTTCGTGTGAAGTGAAAGAGGATGTGAAAAAAATTCTCTTTTGTAGAGACATGGAGATCATGTTTGTTTTGGTCTTGCATGTAGTGAAAGGTTAGAGGAAGGACAGTCACAGATTCTGAGCTCCCTCCCATGACAGAGAGGATGTTAACCTGCTGGGAAGCATTAGTGGACCTAAAGGCATTGTGTTAATATTCACTATAGAGGTAGATTCTCACTTCATGAGTGAGAAAACATGACTGAACTTTCTCCATTATCTTCTGATCACTGTAAATTGCTTTGCTCTTGTAATAGCTGAATAATGTTAGAACCAGCAGTTAGACTTTGAAATAAGCTTAAGGAAGGTATTTATAATAAAAGTGGAGCAACAGGCTAAATTGGCATTACGCAGTGCAAAATCATGCAGAAATTCATGAGCCAGCTATTGAACCGGAAATGTAACAGCTCTGTCAGCACAGCGCTCTGCCTTGTCTGAGGAGACAACTGCTGGCATGGCTGTACTTGTGAGGGCTGGGCTAGTGTTTCTGGGTGGTTCTGTCCTGGGTGGTACAGATTTTCCAACACATGATGAACTAGGAGAGGGTTTCTTGCACAGTCCCATATCGCATAGCTTACATGTTCCAACGTCTGAAAAAACAAGTAAAGGAAAAACCCCATGGAGGAAATGAGAAAAATATTGAAGGACACTGGAAAATTAATGTCTTGATTAATGTCTTGAACAGAATCACTCTTGGGAGAAATGCTGTGCTTCTAAGCAGGGCACCAGTCTTATCTATAACAACATTAGGATCTCATTAACTCCCACTTTACAAACTTCATTATTTTAATAATTCCAAATGTTCAAATACCTATGAGTCAGACCCCAACAAATCATGAGAATGGCTTTGAGGGAAGGGGATTTTTTAGCAAAGTTTGGAATTCTTTCTCTCTTTCATATGGCATTTAAGACTAAGATTCTCATGTTTGGACTTTCCTCCACTTCTGCATGAGCCAGGATCCTAACAAAATCAAAGCTGAGATTCTTAAATGATCATATTACTCCAGGAGGTGGGACAAAAATAAAACCCCAGATCACGGGATCGAGTAAGTTCCATGAGGCTAGAAACAAAAGGAACAAGGGTCAGCATTCAGCTTCATACAAAAAGTGATTTTTCCTAAACCAATAACGTTTAGTAGTAACTTAGAGACAAAGCAGCAGTGAAATTTTGTAATTACTAAGATTGCATTGGTGTTACAAAATATGCTGTGTTACATTTACAGACTTACAAGCCCAGGCTTGGGTGATGGACTAATACATGATCACTTGAAGTAGCTTCTGTCCTGCATGACTGTGTCTCTGTTTATTACAGTATTTAAAAAATAGCTAAACTGCAGTATAGAAAATAATTGCACACAATACCTGTGGTGATGAACATATTATGGTGCATTTTTGAATCTACTGTTCACTTACTTGCAAAGATTTCCTACGTAGTATATTAGTGGCACACTGTTTTTGTGCTTTTTATGCCTCTTCATGTAAACACGGAGTAAGGGTTGCCTTCAGCATTGTGTTTGAGAAAAGTGACAGTAATGCAAGTAGCACAGATGGCAATATTAAGATGTTGTCATCTCCCTTTCACAAAACTAATTTGCTAGCAGTGAGAGAGAGGTGGTCTGACGCTTAAGGAAAACTTTCTATTTCTTTAGCAGTCCGTTGTCGGCATAATCAGAAGTATTATTCTGTCTAGTATAATCTATTTACATTAACTGGTAGATTTACATTGAGGTCCATAGTGCTACTGAGTGACCTGCAAAATTATTTTCTATGCATTGCCAGTGATCTCATTGTCCCCCAAATTGAACTCCTCTCTCACAACTCTGTTCTTTTTTCTACTTTCCCCCCCCATCTGATCAGGTTCTGTCTCTTTCACTGCTGTCACTGCAGCACTTTATTTATTCCTTTTCCCTTCCATTTTTCAATCACCGTGCTTTTATCCTCATTGCTCTGAATGCTTAGTACATATTTCTGAAAGTATTTTGTGGCGTCCCTTTCCTGCTCTTCTGCATGGCGCTTCTCAAGATCCACTACTTCTGTCATGTAAACAAAATGAAAGCCAAAGTTCACTTTTTCAGTGTTTATAAGAAAGAAGAAAAATGCGTTAGTTCATGGTTTTCAGTCTTCATCTGTATTCTTTGGTTGGTCATGGCTTTTTTGGACTGTGAGAAATGCAGGACAGCATAGGGCACATTAGATATTTAGACACAACCAACTACAACATGGTTGCTTTCATAAATAAAAATTTGATTGAAATGCTCAGGCTGGGCTCAAGTTGCCTCTTCCATAACCACTTACTGTTGGAGTTTAAAACATTAAACACGGTTTTTTTGGGTCTTTTGGACAAATGCACACAACTTTGGGAACAGACAAATTTCTGTTCAAAGTGGGTGTTTAGGTACTGCTTAGACTATAACCCATATAGGTAACTACTCAGTTTTTGTTGTGTTCATCAGGATGAGTAAAAACATGTTAATGATCTGAGAAATGTACCTTAGGAACAGCCTTCCAACAGAAAAATGGGAAGTAAACCAGATGGGATGATAAAATTATGAAAAATAAAGGGATGTTTCTGCTCGAGGTAGCCTAGATGTAATGACAGAAAAGTTATTTCCCAGAGCTTTTTCCTACAAGGCATCTTTTATATTTATTGTTTAATTGTCACACTTGCCTTTTGAGATAATCAATGTTATCCTCATTTTATGAGTGTGTAAACAGCTACAGGGTACAATGTAAAAACCCTGAATTTCCATGCGGAATTTGCTGGGTTTGATTAGTGTGACTAACAGATGCCATGAGATAACTTGTAAAAACTGAATTAATTCTTTGTCTCCAGGTGTTAAGAATGCCATTGACATTTCTTGAATACAATGTAGAGAACAAATTTAGGTAGGTATCTTTTTCAGCTAAATGCTCAGAACAATCCTCTACTGTAACTCACTGTTCCTTAAAATAGCTTCTGCTGCCACAGGCAAAACAGTGCTATGCTGTGAGTAGTTAATGTGTTAAATTAAACAGAAATGGGTCTAGTTGCTCTATCAGTGGGAGTCTTTCAGGGAAACTCCAGGATTTGCAGGGACTGCGACAAGTAATACAGTAGAACGGTGCTTTTCCTTCCTGAGTCAATATTGACTCAGGTATTTCCAGGGTGGTGTTGCTGGACCATTGTATTTTACAGGAGGCAAAATTCACAAAACAAGACTTCACCTCTACATTAATTTAGAGTCCAGTGCAGTGCCCAGAAAACACCAAAATATAGACACCAAAGCTTTGAAATCACATACACAAATTGAAGTAATAAACAATTATACAGCATTTTTATACTGAGCTGTGTTTACATACAAACAGCTACAAGGAAGTTTTACATAGATTTAGAGAGAGGAAGTACTTGGGTGTACTGGAGGAAGAGTGAAAGTTAAAGCTAGGTGTGGCAGCATGCAAAAGACATAAAAAGAAAGAAAGAAATATATGGAGTAAAAAAGGCCAAATACCAAAGAAATCTAATTAAAATAAAGGTAAAAATAGTTTATCTAGGACCTAAGTCAGATAGGAATTGGAAACGGGAACACAAGAAGAGAAATACAGTATTGCAAATCCATGTCCTCAAAGACTTGTGAAACAAGATGAGTGCTTTTGATCTGCAGAGGAAAGTAAAAATACAGCAAAGACAACAAAGGATAGAGATCATGAGATCCTATCTTCCTGGAAGCTCTTTGCATCATAGAGTGCTTTCTAAAATTCTGTTTCAGAGAAACCCTGTTGCAGTTGCTGGGTTGGAACAGAACCATTAAGTGGAATAAAATAACGTTGGTTTCTGATTTGAAAATAGGTGTCTATACATTATAGATCACTGCAACAAATTTATTCTTTCCTTGGATGTCCTAAATCTGTTTTCCGTGAGCCTTTCTGCTCCAAGGAGATATTTTTTGACTTACCACCATGGCTCTCTCCGTCACTGTTGAGATACTGGTAATAGTCATGGGGCTGTCGGTAGAGGTCTGACTCATAGGGTACCATATCTTCAGAGGGCTGTAAAAAGAAGAGGAATTTTTAGAACCATAAGTTTACACAAATCTCTTCCAAATTATTCACATAGTTAGTGAAGGGGTGATGTCAACCCATTTTATATTGCCTAGGGAAAGAAAGGGGAGATTTCAAGGTATTTTTGAATCAGCGGGAATAAAATGCATGACACCAAACACTGGTTTGAAAACAAAAAAAAGGAAAAAGAGTAATTAAGTCCTTAATATCCCACACCCGGGCCTTCTGAGGATACTGTTTAGAGCCCTTGTGGACATCAGGCACAGCATGGCAGGGAAATATTTTCTTTGGTAGTAGCAAACATTATATTATTTTTTAAATTGTTATTATTATTGTTATAATTGTCATAGTTGTTATTGTTGTCATTATAGTAGTTATTATTATTATTATTTTTATTATTATTGCACACAAAAGAGAACGCTGAAACTTGCCTAAACATATAATTCTGATTATTTCTAGGAGGTCTGACTAAATGGTGGCAGTTTGTATGCAGGTAATAACATTGACAGAGGGCATAAAACTATTTTCTTTCTTGATTTTTGTCCAAAATAAACTCTAAATGTTTGCTGGTTCCAATCAACTACACAGGGCTCTTAGATATGTGCAGAGAAGGCTTAAAAACTCCAAATGTGGGGCAAATACTGAGTTGTGACCTATTGGATGCTTAATTGTAGAGTTAAAGTTCTCTCTATCTCCTTAGAACAGGTGATATACCGTTACTTTCCCACTTCTCTTTCTCCCCAGGCCTAGTATTCCAATATGAATATTGATTAGTATCTTATGTTGTTGCAATAAAGGTAATCTGTTTATTATTAGTTTTGCACAGTTTCATTGCTTCACTTAATATTCCTTCTTGTTTTTTTCCAGAGTGAGGAGTTAGAGAAGGACAATGTACTCCATGGGGTTTTGTTAAACTTCAGTCCAGTTAAGTTTGTTACAATATTTTCTTCCAATCTGAACAAATTCTTGTGGTGTCAACAGCAAAGGAGAACTCAAACACCTTCTTGCTTTTTCTTTTGAAAGGAAATTATTTCTAGTAGGTATTAATAGAAACATTTTAATTCTATTAATGACTTCAGCATAAATAACTTTAAAGGACAAATATTTAAAACAACATGATAACTTACATGATGGACATATTTTTTGTGTTTATATGTTGATATACCTATCTGTATATCTCAAATCCTTTATCTCCCTCCATGAATCTGTCTCATTTTTGGAACATCTGCATTTTGTAAGCTTATGCTATGGTTACAGCATGACAGAAATGCAGGCAAGCTTCTCTTTTCTTCCTTCTCTAGACTACTTGAGAACATGAAACCTAAGGTAGCAGCTGCCATTAAAATCCAGATGGAGGTAGTAGATAAGCTGCTAGCGAAAGGAAAAGACTTTAATTCTTCTGGTTAACTCTTTCAGTGCTTTCTGTTGGAATTTTGGAATTTAAAGATTGTCTTTTTCTGAGGATTAAGATATTAGAACACACACCAAACCCCCCCAAAAAACCCAAAACCAAAACAAGAAAACCAAAACCAAATCAAAAAAACAAACAAACAAAAAACCAAACTTTCAGGATTTACTTTAGACCTTGGTTAATCCTTAGTAGCAGTCATGTGCTGTATTAATGTATAATTAAAATGCACTGGTAAGATTGTCTAAAAGTTCATGGCTTCCAGAAAATACACACTAAGTGGGAATCAGATCCGTGGAATATTCAAAGACTCAGGAGAAAATCCATTGCCTAACTGTCAGCTCCAAATATAGTTGTTGGTGGTGGATAATTGCTTTGGGGCAATCTTGAGAAGATGACAACCCACAATAAAGACAATCTAAAGGAAAGACTAAGGAAAAGGGGCAAACTGTCATTTAATTGTGTTCACAGCAGGAATACCAGTGAAGAGACTCTTCTCATTTCTAGTCTCCAGAGGACGTAGACGCAGTCTCCATTTCCAGATCTATGTGATTCTGATAGAATTGCCCTTCATCTACACAGAGCTTTAATGCTAAGCTGTTTTCCAGATTTCAGAGGGGTAGTCAAAGAAGTCAGTACAATGTGCATTCTCTCTGATGCCTCTGGCTTTTCTCTACGTATTTTCTTGGTGTTCTCTCTATGGTTATATGTATTTACTCATCTCCATTCCTTCGACCTTTGGTGTACTCTGATCTCTGACAAGAAAAAGTAATGAGACTGTAGTTTGCTCTCTTTAGGATAAAGTTCTGAATGGAATTTCTACTTTTCATTATCGTTGCAAATTAGCTCACCCACTCCCCTATTTCCTTTCTATAAATATATACTTCCTGTTAAGTAACACCAACCTGAAAAACATATAAACTTGTACCTTCATATTCAGAATGGTAAATTTGTTATAACTCAAAGGAAAGCATTCATATTGTATGAAAGGGGAGACCTCAACATCCAAATGGATAATGCATATGATATTAGTTGGGAAAAATGGAGGTTAAAAAAGCCGTATAAAGGTATATAGTTTGAAAGAAAAATCTTTGTTTCTTTTCAACTAAAATACTAGAAACTGACAGAAATTATTAAAAAAAAAAAATCATACCTAAATGCATCCAAGTTTGTAACTCCGATAATTATTTAGCCAAAAGTAAACAAATTTCCTAAGGGATCAGTTTCCTTTCTATCTAGGCTTAATTTGTTAAAATTTCCACAGCTACATCAAAGTATCTGTCACTCACATCTTTACAGAAGTATAGCTTGGTGAGAAGGCCAAGCATCAGTCCAAAAGTAGATAACAAATACACATTTTAGACACAGAAAATAATATTTGACTTTTCCCAATTATATTTTTCCTTTGTTGTCTCTTCCTAAAGATTTTCCAACTCCCCCATTTCAGATCAATATACATTAACAGGCAATAATGTCTCACGGTCTGAGCTGAGAATGAACTATTTTGCCATTCAAAAGCTACTTTTACAAGTTCAGATGTGTATTCAATGATTAGAGCTAAAGGAAGGTGTGCTAAATAGACTCTTAAAACAGTGATTCACTTAATATTTACAGATCCAGCTGGCTGCAGAGTGAGTTGCAGATACTCAGCACCTAAGAGTCTGCTTTTATATAGGGCATTGGGGTACTATAAGCTCTGTTTTGAAAGTTTGGGGCTTAAAATGTCTTTAGTATGGATTCTTGGAATTTTTGTCCTTGAATTAGTTTTCTGTGCAGTGATCCATTTGATAAAATATGCATGTGTATATCCTTGTTAAGTCATACAACCTGGACCAATCTGTCCACACAAATGACTTGTAATGACACTATTTTCCATCTTGGTGTCTGATCTACAAAAGTACAGTAACTAACAGGGGAAGAGGTATATTAAATATTTAAAAATTTGTTTATCAAAAACTTAATCAGATAGTGGTAAAAGGAGATAGTGTAGAATGTATTCTCTCTGATCATCCTGTGGGAAGATGGGATTTTTTTCTCCTATTCATTAGAGAAGCTATTTCCAATAATCTGTTTTTAATTGTTTCTGGTTTTTTTTAGTAGGGGGTTGTTGTTATTTTTTTTTTTAAGTTTCATTAAAAACTCTTTCTCTAGTTAGAGAGAAGAGGCTTCTCCATGTACTGTTGTTGCCTCTTTTACCAATCTTTACCCACTTGCCCCATCTTTCTCTGGAAGTCCCCACCCACACACTCATTTCATCATCTTACTGATAGCACTTCCATGACACTGAACTGTTTTGTTTCCCATGACAAAAAGCAAAGAATGGCCTTTGTTACAATGTAATATATAACTGATGACAAACTATCAGTTCTTTTCATGTAAAAGAGTGACAGAAAGCTTTGTTGGGAACTCATAATTGTCACAGACTTTCACAAATGAAGAATGGCCTTCATCTTCCATCTTTGCCTGAAACTCTAGGGAAAAGCCACAAAACTACTCAGAGAAAGCATGGTTGGCATTGGTTAAGAGAGATATATTGAACTTAATAGCAGTCTGAAAATTCTTGTTATTCACCAAGGCTTTGTTAGATGATTCCAGGCAATTGTAAATTCATTAAATGATGATCTTTTTTTTGTTACCTTGATATAACTATTCAGTGGCACATGATTCAGAAATACTTCACACAATTTCCAGTGATGTGCTGCCAAGTTTTAAGGCCAAAATTGACTGTATTTTCTTGGAAACAAATTACACTATAACTATTTTAGAGAAGATGAGTAAAAATATTAGCATGATTACTCATTGGGCCAGCCTCACTGGACCGTGTTGGCAATGCAGTTATGTGGAACAGAGTACTTCTGTGGGGCATTTTTGCTCTCATGCAAAAATACTTAATTCAAAGCTGTGACTACAGCTAAGTAGCCAAAGGTGGCTACTTAGAGATTCATGTATAACTGGGACCCTCTTTAAGTCAATGTATTTGACTTAATAATTTTTTAACTCAAAGCACAACTTAGTTCTTCACGCATTGGAAGACATGGAGCCAGTTTTCAGAACTTCCCAGACAAAATTCCCAATTTTCAGATGAAGATAGAATACTCCTAAACCATTTAAATAATGAACCTAAACCATTTTCCAAGTGAAGGGTAAGAGTTTCCTAGCATAGTCAAGAGGAAGGCAGTTACAGTCCCACCCTCAACTGAACGGGGAGGGGTGGAGGAGGGAAGTATTGCAGCAGAAACCCTTGCCTAGAAACAGGCCTATGTCTCCCCTTTGAAAAAGCCCCAGGAGACACAGACATGCAGGTCTCTAGCTGGCAGTGCCCAAAGCACACTTAAAGCAATTTTGAAAGTACAAACAACAAAATTATTAATTTTTGGACATTTTATTCACAAAAATAAAACTTAAATTGCTGTATCAAGTGCTTCTGTAAGGTGTAGTTGTATTTTTACTGTCTGTTGTATTTTTCATCCAAAAGGAGTTCAGACAGAATATTAATTGCAACACAGGTTAGAATAGGAGTGAAACCGTGTTAGATTTTCAATCCATTTATTTAATATATGCCCTGGAACTAAATACTGAAAAAAAGAGTCCAGAAAAAATGTCTATGAGTGAATGAAAGGACATAAAATTACCTTTTTTTTTTTTTTTTTTTTTTTTTTTTTTTCTTTATGGAGATGTTTATTTCTGGGGTGGTTGAGGACAAGATTTATGTTGCTTTTTTTTTTTTAAGCCCAACAAGCAACACATCTAGAAATCTCTGTGTACTTTTTCATTTTATCAGTTTCTTTTCAGATTTTTATTCTGATGCACTTACAGTAGGTCCATTGGGCAACTCCATGTACTTAAGAGAAATTATTTTTAAAGTCTTCTTGTCCTTTGGGTAGATAGGGGATTTCAGGGGCACTGATGATAAATTAAGAGAATATCAGAGACACTGATGGTAAACTGAGAGAATAAAGGGTCTCCCCCAAAAAGAAAAATATTTTCAGTCAGCATAAATACCGAATATGACAGGAATTCAAAGGACTGTTGTTCTGGATGGAAGATAAGGAAATATGACTTTAGCCTTCATTAAATGGGACAAGACAAATAGAAAACTCGATACAAGTTTTTGTTAAAAAAACTGCATTGTCTCTTTCTGTGCTCTGACACATGTATAGCAATTGCTGTAAGTCATCTACCACATAAAAAGCCAAGTAAACCACCTGATCTGGCACCTCCTCAGCTTCTACAAACCTAATGAAATCTAGTTAGGGCCTCTTTTATCCATTCTACTTAGAGATTTCCCATTAAGGTTTGTTTCTGAAAAGCAGGTTAGTGACATTATGTTCTTCATAAATAATAATTTTTGAACTCACCATAAGATAAACTAGAGCAGTTCAACAATGCTTCAGAGTTAAGAAAAGGATAAAACAGTCTCATAAGCACACAGAAAAATTTATACCTTAGAGAAAACATTGAAACTCCCAGATAAGGACTGAGTGTTTTCTTCCTCTCCTCCGCAAATTACTTTTTCAGGATAAGTGAATTCAAGAGAATTCAGTTCAAGACAAGATGAAGTTAGAAACTAAAATGCCATCATTTCAAAGAGCACAGAGTTCTAAAATCCGCAATACACAAAATAAGCATTCAACAACTCTTCTTTCACAGATTGGTAGACAGTTAAACATATAAACTATGTCAGAGACTCCAGATAATTAATAACTACAATCTGAAGAAAGACTTGGCTTTATATCACATAGGCAACACTGAAGAAAAGAGATTTACTGGCTTGCTATATTTGTGCTGTACAAAAATACCATACATTTAATCTGTGAAAACAAATGGAGATCAAATTCAGATACAAGTTTGAGGAGGAAATGTTAATTTCCCTTTCACTGCCATGTTGTCACTAGTTTTATAGACTGACCTAAGCCAAACTTCCTGACACTACAAATACAGACCAAAACACAGATATTCTCAAATAATAATACCTGGTTTATTTTGCCTTTTTCTACTGAGCCCAATGATCCGTATTAGGAATAAACCCAATATACTCACAGGGGGAATAAGGGGAAATCCTTCCATTTTGCAAGCTTGCAACATTCAGCCAACTTCTGAGTGTATTTTTCTTAATTCAGTTTTCAAACATCCAGCATAACTGACTTGAAAAAAATCACATTAAAAAAAAAAAGGAAAGAAAAAAGAAAAAAAGAAAAAAGTGAGATCCGCTGAGATCCTCGGACTCTGTAAAGTCCCTTTGCAGTGCTGGATCTCAGGATAGGAGAAGGACCCTAACAAGTTTTCATAGTTTGCCCTAATAGGTTCTGAGGTGACCTTCTTTCCAAGTCGTATGTGAAGTTCCTGATTTTATCAAATGTCTGTAGAAGGAAGATAGTCCCTGGGTCTATCAGAGCGCTGTGACATCACACTTTAGCCAGTTTGCATAAATCTCTCTCATTTATGGAGCTGCGGTGCTGCAGCAGGAAGTCTGTGCTCGGCCAGATCTGCCATGGGCAGGTGCTACTGTATAATCAGATACCCAGAGCCCAGGCCTGCTACCAATAAACAAGCATAGGGGTGCAGCTCTCTGTGGAAGACTATGTGCTTCTAGCTGTAGATGAACCATAACAACGGTGCTGTTCTCTGGTTTAATGGTATATCATAAAGACACAGTCCTGACAACTTCTGTGAGGCCAGTGCAGTGGCATAGACTTGCTTTAATAATAGTCCTGTGTTGAAATTACGTGGCAATAGTTAGCAGGTAGGAAAAAAAGAGTATGCAGTTTCGAATATACAGTCTTAGGTTTATACAAAACACTGAAATTATGCTCATGAGACTTTTGTCATAAACTTTGCAAGAGAGTAATTGGTTCAGTGAAAGACACTTTGTCTTCTTATTTGTTTCTTGTGGATTCTTTTCTTTTGTAACTCCTGCAAGGAGAAAGTGAGTAGGGAAAAGGAGAAAGTATTACATGTCCCACACGATGACTTGACTTCTCTCAGGTCCTGAGTGCCTTCAACAGCAAGTAGAGAATGAAATTTATAGACTTCTGTCTAAAGAGTCAGGTACAGAAATTTCTTGCAGAGATATTGTGTTAGCTCTTCTCACATGATGTTCTCCACACTCTTCATCCCACCGTTCTACTTGCATTTGGCTGCTGTGAACAAATGATTTTCATACAGAGGTACTGGCAGTGGCCAGGGGGCAGCATGCAGGGAATGGGACTTGTCTACAAGGGGAGAACACTCTCATTCTGCAATATGCCTTCTTGCTTTGCAGTTAGCTACTAATGTCTTGGAAAAGTGAAGTTTCATTGTCTGGGTTGTTCCCCTTCAATCTATGCCCATGTGCCACAGGTTCTGCTCTTGAAAGCAGCCTGCTCACCACTCACCTGGGTCTATGTGTGAGGGGGAATTTCAGCCACTACAGACTTCCTCCCCTATACAGTGGTAAAACCAGACGGCTCACAAGTTCCTCTCGTTCCCCAGCCTCAGGAACTCAACAAGCAAACCATATTAGCAATGGGATAACATCAAGAACATGATTAACTCTTTAAGCCCCAAACTGAATTTCGTCAGCATGAGGTGATACATAAGCATTTCATTCTTATTTTATTCATATCATGAATTCTTGATTATAACCTAGAATTAACCAAGCTGCTTAACAGTCCAGTTCTCTCTCTGAGATGATTCTCAAGTCTCCCCCTGGATACCAGCCTGGAAGTGAGCAAACCTTCTGGGGAGAAGGGAGAGAAGTAAAGTATAACTTAGATGATAAAACAGTGCAAACAGAGGAGACAGGAGTGAACAATAGCACACACACATCTTACAGTGGGTAATTGAATAATAGGCAATAAAAGCAATTGTGGAAATTGTGTGTCTATTAAAAAGGCTATTCAGAATAAAGAAGATATGCTATCTGATTCATGACACTCTGAAAGATAGCTTAAGCAGCTCCTGAAACATTTAAAAACTTAGTGTTTTACACAGAGAGGCTTCTATTAAAGTGGAATGCAACTATATTTCATAGGCTGGAGGATATTTCTGCACTGTCTCTTAGCACAGGAAATTACCTAATAAGGATATATATTTTGCACCAGCCTCACTGCACTCGGGGAATGCTAGATTGTAACATTATCAACCAGGTTTAAACATACGGTAATCATAAGTACACCAAGATTATCAACATAAATAATGAAATTGATTCTGTGTATGGTGAATTAGAACTAAATAATATGCCATAAAGTTTCAGGACCAGCAGAAAGTCTAGCTGGTGAATAAGCTTCTTAGGAAGGAGAGTATCTCCATAAATGGAAATGCTAAAAGTGAGATAAAATGCTTGTTTAATCTATCATATTTCTATAGGAATATCACTAATAACAATCTTGCTAAAATTCAACACAGATTAGTTTCTCACTATTGCCTATAACTGGTGTCTTATTCTTGTTCGTAATCACAGAATCTTCTCACCCCTAAAGTAAGGCCTACTGGAGACAACACCATTACCCCAGATTCTTGCAGTTACATTATTAGATTACTTATATGCAGAAAACAGATGAAGTTACAAAAAAGTTGTGTAGTAGAGAACTGATTTCCAGAGGCATATGGTGTGAACTACTACTCACAGAATGTATTTTGATATTCAAAAAGGCTTTTGAAGTAAGGTAGGGATGCTTCTCCATGATGGAAATTTGGAGAACTAGAGAAAAACATGCTGAGTTGAAAGATTAAGTTTCTGAAAGATTATTTCTGAAAACATTTAACATACATATTAAAATTTTCCTTCTAAGCATCACCTCACTGTGTGCAGCTTTTTGAAACATTTCTTCCCCTATCTCTAGCCATTTATTCTTCACACTATTTCTAACCACAAACTACCAAAGCAAAAGGGTTTCAACTAGCAGCCACATCACAGAGAGGTCCCGTTACCTCAAACCTTGTTTGGTGCTTAGAAGGTAATTTTTCTCCCTACTAAAACCACAGACATCACTCATTCTGAAGTCTTTTGATCAGAAATAGGTGTTTACACAGATTCTGCTACTAAGTTTTCTTGTAACAGTAAGACAAGACCTCTAAGCAAGGGATTCCCTTGTATGTTCCGTGTTCTTCTCAGAGCTATGTTTTCCATTGAACTTGTTTTTATCTGGACATAATATGGCTTGAGGGTCTTGTATACCATCCTTTAACATTGAATATCCATTGAGACAACATGGATCTCTGAATGTGGAACCTCTGGGGTCTGGAGCTCTAGAGGAAAGCCCTCTGTATATGACTGTTCGTTACATATACTGCTACCGTGTTGAAGACATGAGCTGAAATATCTTTGTTGCATGTATCGATAGAGGGCAGGAGGCAGAAAATGGCTGCTGCAAATTACTGGCTGAAAAGAATTTGTTGCCACTTTTTCTCATGGGGACCTGCACCTCAGCATCCTTAACAATCTGAATATAGACTCCTCTGAAATACATGATCCCATTTCCACTGTGCTAGATTATCACTCACTGATGTTCCCTTGTGATACATTCAGGTTTATTGCCCTGGCAGTATTTGAACAAAGACTTTTTCTCACTATGTGGGTATCCCTTCCCAGAGTTGATGCAATTCCTACTTGCAAAAAAGTGCCTTTGACAGTTCAGCTTTCATAAGTTTCTGAGTTTTATGTAACGGCATCTGTACAAGGACTTTTGCTGGCGGGAAATGTCATAAAATGTCATTAAAATATCAGTCTCAACTAACTTCTCTATATCAACAAAGGTTTTCAAGCACAGACTAGACTAAATCCATATCAGAATGAAGATAATGATTTTCACTGGGAGAAAATCATTCTGCTGGGAGTTTGAATCAGTATTAATTCAGAAAGCTTCATGTATATTCTAAGAATGTATGATATGCAATCACTTACAGAAATGAAAAGCACTTATTTTTCCATTTGATTAGTACCTTTTAAACTCTCCATAAAACAGACTTCAGCAAAGAAGAAAATCTCCCTTTGGCAATTTATGCGGCTTTAAGATCTGTTTCCATCTCAGCTGCATTTTGTTGTTCATTGTATTTGGGAAAACTCGTTTGGGTTTTAAGGCATTTTCAAATAACTGGAAGATTTTATGTCAGTTTGTGATGATCTTCTGCATTCTGCGGGCAACAGATTTTCAATATGCATATTCCTGCTCTTTCATTGTCATCCAATCTCTCAAAACAAAACCTTTGTAACATTTCAAGAAATTAACATGAGAGAGTGCTTTAATACCATCTACTCTTGAAGACTATGCCTAGTGTACATACTACCTACAGTCAGTAGCACCAGTAAGATGCAAACATTATTGTCTAACATCCCTTCAAAGAGAACCTACAGTCCAATAGAGGTTCTGTCTTCCTCCCCCCCGCCTCCCAGTCAGATATTTTAATAGTAAAAGTTAGACTATAAGGGTAAGATGCATCTGTGATATGGTTCAATAAGAGCATATTTGTAGAGAAAAATACTTGTTGTTGATGGAGGAAATACACCCTGTATTTTCTCTGACAAGGTAACGCTTCAGACTGATCCTAGTCTGATGCCATGGACTAAATTCCCATTTGCATCTGCAGACCTGAGTCATATCTTCAGTTTCATCTGAAAAGAATCTAGTTTGTGCATTCTAATACAGCTGTGTGATGTAAAATGTAGTAAGTGAGGAGGATCAGGAGATTAATTTTAGAAGTGGTCTTGTGATCTGAACTAAATTGCTGTTCTACATCCACCATCAGAGAGGATTCGTTTCCGGAGTCTGTAGTGACCTTTGTCAACCTGTGTCAGAAATATCTTTGCTGTATGGAGTTTGGAGATCTTTCTTGAAAGTTCAGTTGTATCTAGGAAGGACTCTTTCTCTCCTAATGTAAATAGTACTTTCCAGACTTGCATCTTATTAGGATTATTTCTCTTAGTAATCTCTCAGAATTCTAAAGAGAAAAACACTAATCACAAATAAACGTGTTCAAGTAGCTGGTGGGCTACATAAACTGTGCTTCTTGCTCTCTGCCACTACTTTCACAAGGGCTTTGTTCCTGGAACGGAATGCATAGACAAAGTAACTAAACTATTAGATGCCAGTGCTCTTCGTACATCCTCACATAGACATTTGGCTGCATAAGGGGTGAAGCATGTATGCAAGCCTTAGGTCACAGCTTTTTGTTTATGGCTGGGACAGGTGTGTATGACACACTCAGTAGTATAGTATCTATACTACTAAGAAAATTTTTCTTACAGAAGTAATTACTAATTAGAAAAATTGTGTTTGAATTACATTTCAGCCTTTTGTAACCTCAGACCATTTTCACACCGTCACATGCAGTTAGATTATTCAGTTTTCGTTTTTGCTTTCTTGTCTGTGGATTTTTTTCAGGTACCTTGAAATCTACAGGGTTTTGTAAAAATCTAAAATCTTTCACTAATCTTGTGAGAGAAAAAATTAACAGTTTAGAGATAACTAGCTTGGTCTTAAGCTATACCCTTCTTTAGAAGCAGTTTGCTTACTACTTTGACAAACACCACATCAACCAGGTAAAGACTGCAAGCCATCGAAGGTGTTTGATTGCAGTTGTTTTTCTCTATATTTTTGGTATTGTGTTTTTTGCAAAGTTGTTCTGCTAACAACCAATGGGCTGATATTTTGTTTCCTCCCTCATGTTGTTCCAATGACTGTCGCAATTGGTCTTCTAGTTTTGCAATCCTTTTTTTCTAGTGCAAGAAATTTTCTGTACCTACAGTTCAGTAGGTATTGTACTGAACTCTATTTAACTTTTTTGTTGTTGTTGTTGTGCCAGAAGTATTACATCAAACATTAAACAATTACATGACATCATTATATTAGACGTTGAAGAAACAAAGACTAGTGAGGAACAGTTGTGTGAAGGGACTTAAAAGGATTTCAAAAGTTGTTTTTGATGTGGTAATTGAGAGGAATATAGTGGAGAAATACACAAGAGACCATTTGAACAGCAATTTGATCCCACTTACAATGAAGAAAGAAGAGAAAAAGAGAGTTTGAAGCCAGGAACACCAGGGAGAAGGAGACTGTCATTGTTCAGGTCATGGGTGGGCAAAAGTTTAAGCAACAAAAGGAAAGTGAAAAATTTTGTTCTTACAGGTGTCCTGCAAGAGGAAGCTGCACATCCTTGATAAAGTCTGCTTGAGTAGATTGGCATAGTGTCAGAGACAACACCCAAGTCACAGTGAGAATAAGAATAACTTTGCTAAAAGAAGGAGGTAGAAGGGAAGGAAAACTGAGAGGTTTAGTTTTGACCATATTGAATTAGTGGTAGCATTTTAAAGAATGTCACAGAAGAATAATCTTAGAGGTATATATGTATCTCAGAAAATGAGAAAAATGAAATTATTTTCCTGTTTTAGGAAAAGAGACTCACAAATCTGAACAAATTAACCATGTGGAGAGCTAAGGTCTCATGACTGCAGTGACAGTGGGGTGCAGAGGAGAAGAATGATTTGAATGCCAAGTACTTGTGTAGGGCTGAAAGGGAAAAAGGGAAAGAGGAACTTGGGATACCTTCATTTGTAGGGCTGGATCAATTCACAATAATTACCAGAAGGAGTTAAACATTTTCTGCGTTTAAAGTGAATCAGAATCTGTACACCATGTGCTGGAAATTCCCGAAATGATTTCAGTGGTCATTAAGAAAAGGGAAATGGTTCTTTTCTGAGTAGGAGATGGTAGGAGACAGAGGAGTAGACACCAAAACATAGCCATGACTGAGTATTTATAACTCAGCTGACTGTCCCCAGATTGCAGGATTCCTGCCAGCTGAGAAGGGGACAGACTTTCCTGATGGCTTTTTCTGTTGCGAGGAGTCTGTTAGTAACCACTGTGACCCTCTGTGACTGATAACACAAGGGGCTGAGATACAGTTATACTAGGAATACTACACGCAGTTATGTACAGCACAGACAAATACAGGTAAAGGTGCTGACAAAATGTGCTCTACTGATAAACAGAGCTTCAGCTTTTCTGCAGTCACCTTATTTCCACTCCTATGCCCCTGGGTTTACTCAGGTTTTTTGTCTCTTCAGTCACAGACCTCACCTATATACAAATCCTTTAAAATTTAAGGTGCTGGTATTGTGTATTTTCAACAGTGACTAAATTTAACATAGTTTACAGTTGCAGCATGCTGTTACTAATGTTGTTGTTTTCATTTAATTTGGTAATATAGAATTTAAATTTAGTTTAACCAGTGAAGGTATTGAGTTTAGACTTATATTTTCCAGTCAAGATTTAAGGACTTTTCAACTCATGGTCTGTAGGCCTCTGCAAGTCCATGGAGCATTTCTGAGGGATATGAGAAAAATAACAAAAAAGTAACCCTCTTATCATATGCATACATGGTTGCACCTCCATAGAAGAATTTTAGAGATCTGCGATTAAAAATAATTTTTAGTTCTATGACCTAGAGAAACTCTTTGATTTTATCTTCTTTCTATACTTTTTCTTCTGAGCACCATTTGTTGCTATCCAAGATCTTGTCATCATCCCCCAGTCCCTAATGGGTTGTAAGATTTCTGCTGTGGTTAGAAAAAAGGTTACATGCCTGTCCCAACCTAGCCTCTTCACTAAATCAATGGCCAAGTTTGCCTTTGGAGGAGCAGGCAGAGTACAAAGACTTCAGGAGTGCTGGTGCTGTTTATCTCACTACCCCAACAGGGTTTCCTCAGTCCTGCTCCTTCCCCTGCTCCTCCCCATGGTTGCTTCTGCCTGCTTTCCTAGTAATGTCTCCTTGATGCTACATCTAAATGAAGTTTTTTCACTGTTTAATTCTGAATCATTCATGTAATCATAACCTTTCTGAACAGCACTCTACTCACTCATCCACCCTGTCTCTAGTGGAGACTGAGGTGTCTGGTGTCTGAGGAATTGTAGAAGATTCCTCTACATATCAAGATCTCAATATTGCTTTTTCACAGCTATTGTTCTGGTCATGACATCACTTTGCATGCTCAGTGCAGATTATTGTCAGCCTAGAATGACCCAGCACTACTGACCACTCTGCCACAGTGTAACCTTCCAGAGGCCATCACTCCCATATATGTATCATGCAGAATTTCTTTACTACTTATTTAAGGGATTACATTTCTTCTTTTAGTTTATGCTACATAGCTGCACACGTTTAGTGGAAAATTCTGCTTTGAACTGAAAATTTTTGAATATACGGAGCTCTTTGAGTGTTTTGCAATTAAAATTATGGTGGTGGATACAGAATTTAAAGCAGATCCTGCCAGCAATTAAACATAAACCCACAGCAGTAGCTGCTGGACTGAGCTCAACATATAGTTTCCAAACAAGCTGACAGCAGTAGGAATCGTGGTTTATAAAAAGCTGCCAGCAGTGCTGAGCTGGTGAAGAGAAAGAGGAAGCTACAACGAGAAACAGAAAAACAGCACAACCAAAGGCAACTTCACTTCTCTGGCTTTACTGTTTTTAAATAGATTTGGCTCTAGTTTGCTGTTGAGGGTGCTGTGAAGAATAGCAATAATCTTACAAACTGATCCCCACAGTCTTCATCTGTTTCTGAATACCACCTGCAAATCACACCCAAATTCTAGGGGACTTCTCTATGGTTTTGTGCATATGTGTGAGAATTTTTATATGTATGTAAGTATGAATACACACCATGCTGTTGAAACTATTGCTCAATAGCATGCCAGTAAATAGAAGTTTACTAGAACAGCTTTTGCCATTTTACTCCCTCTTTGCACGATATGCTGAGCTGTTCTGAGATTGTTTCCTGATATTTCCATCCACTTCAGGCTATGGATTTAACTTAATTATTCTTCTCATCCTATGAAAAGAGAAAAATTGTTTCTCGTGCTCAAACCACCAGTATCAGAAAATCATCTAAAGCGCTATCGACTGCATTGTCTTATACTGGGTGCTAAGACTATGGGAAGAGGGTCTTGAAGAGCTCAGCTGGGGAGTGGGGCACAGACTGACTACTTTCACTTTGGAAAGGAAGTCTAGCTCATCAGAAGTTCTCTAGTCAGAAGGCAAACCTCCTGTGAGGTTATACCTCGAGTCTAATTAAAAGTGCTAAGCTAGGTGATGGAAGATATGCGGCATCAAAGTGGGAGCATAAAAGGTAAACTCAGAAAGCTGAGGAATAATGTGAGAAAGGCAGATGATTAAAATTAGTTGCATTAGAGACTCCTTTATTTTGTGTCGTTCTGGGATCACATCTTTGATTCAGTGGAGATGGAATTGACTTTTTGTAGAGCTAATCAAAAGACTTCAGGAAGAAGAAGACATTGCAGAGGCCTTAGGGGCTCTACAGGTGAACTGCATTTTGTGTTACACTGTGTAGTTAGCCCTTGAAAGAAGGACCTGGCAGAGTCTCTCTGCATATTCACTGCTCTGAATCTGAACACAAAGAATCAAAATGAAAGCCATACAAGGATGTCATAATCCATTTCAGTAGCTATGCTAGTCCTAGGAAAAGGGCTGCCTCTGGCATTCCCTAGAAGAATTGAGCATGATCCTTGAGGATGAACTGAGGAAACAGTCAACCTGCAATCAACCTGTCAGTATGGGTCACAACATTCAACAACTCTTCTAAGTGGGAGGGAAAAGGCAACAACAGAACATGTGACTCCCATTACTTCCAAGCAGCTAAAATGCTGAGCATAGTTGCAAGGGTTGTTTAAGCATACAAACTTTATAATAATTATTTCTTTCCCTTTATCACTGATTTTTTCGGCACCAAATGTATGAGCACATTTGCTTATAGTGCCTGAGATATCAGTATATACCAAGGTTTTTTCAGCTCTGGTGCTAGAGCCCTTTATATTTAACAAGAAGCTATGAGTTGGTACTGGGATCTGCAGTGCTACATTTATTTATTTATTTATTTATTTATTTATTTATTTTTCTTGCTGAAATATTAATATAAAACCTTCAAGACAGGAAAGACTAAAATTACTTCTTTCCACAAGCTACCTCTTGAAGATGTAAGGATGGCCTAACAAATATGATTCTTATTCTCAGAATCTCTTACAGAGAATATTTCCCTTTTTTTTCCATTCCCATTTTGCATGAGTTCAGAAAAGAAAAGGTTTTCGTTATGGCCAGTATATGTAGGCTTGGGGAGAGACACTGTGTAGCTCCCTTGCCACCCAACAAATACAGTTAGCTCTTTTACAATGCACACAGACATGGGATTACTCCCAGCTGCCTTTCTGCTATCATGGAAAGAAAGTTTCCTAAATATATTTCTGTTTATTCTCCTGATCCAATTGGTTCATAGAAAGATCAAAACTGAATGCAGTTATTGTCCTTACTCATAAAACTCTGATTCCTGAGACAAGAATAGAGAACGGCTTCAAGGTCAGTCATCATCAATGGACTAGATATGTTTTCAAAGAAATAAGGACAAATTTTTCACCTTGACCACAAAGAATTATATTGGGCTTGGTGTTGGGAACATCACTTCCAAATCAGGAAGTCAATACCCTACTGTTTCAAGAAAACTAAATGTAAACCATTTTTCAGTGTTTTTTTCCCAAGTAAAGTCTTAATCCATCCCATATTAATTTTCAAAATCTTTATTCTTTACATTCTTCAAATAATCAAGACATAACTTTTGAAACTAGATATGTTAGCCTGTAGTCCCTCTAAGTTTAAAAGGCATTACACGCTTCTTGACTCCGATTCATGTTTATTTTTCTATAGAGAACCACCTTCATTTTGGAAACACAAATATCTGATGAGATGAATTTTTCAAATCTGTGATAGCCTGTTTATTTACTGCTTTTTCATTAAAAATTGTTTATTGTTACTGTCACTCCAGAAGAGGCAAGTTGTCCAAACCTAATCCCTCTTGGTACATTCTCCTTATAGAGTCATCTTGTGACAATAAAGCCTCATACAAGAGTAACTAAAGTAGCCCCTCATTTAAATATCGTGGAGTTTACAGTCTCTCAGGGATTTTTCCTTAAACTTAATTCCTATGTGTTCAGTATAGACACGCTTTGTGACTGTAACACACCAAGAAAGAAAACACCCCCAGAGAATTTGCCTGAATCCTAGGACATTTTCTCACAGATTCTGTAAGCCAGCAGGACCTTCCTCTTATTTTATCAGTTTAGCACACTCCACTGAGGCTAAAACTGTTTTCTCAGCCTGTCTTATATGTATTGCATTTACATTACATTACTTTGAGGTCTGACTGACAGATTAAATGCTAGATTTGCAGGAGACCTCTACTAGAATCTGTAGTGTGGACTCCGGTGGTTATCATCCTAGCAGTCAGAAATTGCTAATTTGTCATTAGGGAATCCACTTGGCAACAATATGAACAAAACATCTGAAATTGTTTTAAAGTGATTATGTTCTTCTGCAGTTTCTGGTTCTTCTAGTTCTGTGTGCATGGATCCCCAAGCCTCTTTCTTCCTTCACATTTGTTAAGTGCCTTTTACCAATGAGACGTTAGACTTGTGGAACATAAGGCTATAAAGACAAGGTACAAGTTTTCTTTATTTTTCTTCCAGCTGTACAAGGATAAAGTTCAGTATCAATTATTGGACAAAAAATTGCCTTTCACACATGCAAGTTCACAACAAATATAATGTACTCTCACCAGCCTCACCCAGGTGAGGAATATTCTTTTTTACAACAGAGCTTCTCCTTCTCTGGATAGTGATAAAACAATAGATTAATTATCTCTGGATTTTTTGTATATATTTCAGGGGACCATGTTTATTTTATTTGACTGGACTTGAAAGGTGAGGAATTTCTGCAAAATATTTCTTTATCAATATTTACCATAGGCTCAGTTTCTTTAAATTACAAAAAAAGCCATTCATAAACAATCAGAAAACATACCTTGTAACAGTTTGTTGCTAAGCTTTGCTACTCGGTTCATATTTTGTAGTGGCTCTGGTTGTATCTGTCTCCAGCATTTGCTTAGGTTCATATATAGAAGGGAGTCAAAGAAGTTTCACCCAGACCAGGAAGGCTATTTTTTTACTAGTTTCTTATTACAGTGTTGAAAGAATATTACTTGTTTTCCCAGTTTGATAAGGAAAGCAACTTGAATAGCGAGAGTGAAAACAAGACAAAGAATAGAACTTTTCTTCTTGAAAGTACTGGTAACTTTTTATGGGCCTCTTACATGAGAACAGAAGCTTTTGTTGTTCCATATTCCATACCATTTTATCCAAATTAAAAAACCTGTAGGTTTGATATACACACATGGTCTTGTTCCTGAGCAGAGAAAAGAGGTTACTTAGAAAATGAGAATTGGGCCCTGAATTCCTAGCTACTTCTTTTGAATTATCATTCAGCCCAGACCTGCAATTTTTCACAAATACGTTCTTTTATGCAGCGATATGAATTTTTTTATTTCTGGAAAATTCTGCCACCCTGACTTTTCCCTCTTTAACAGACTAAAACTTATCTAATTGATAGTTACAAGTTCAAGCTTGTATTCATGCTCATGCCACCTAACCACCTGAAATGAAAACATTAATGCTATGTGAAAGGACAGGACTGCAGACTAGCAGTGCGTTGCGTGGACTCTGCTCATTATTACTTCAAGGGGAAAGAATAAGATTCCAGACTGTTCAACATTGCATATGCATTATTTCCCTAGAACTCCCATGTTCCACACTTCACTAGTGCTGTCTACATTGGTGTTGATCAGTCTGTGTTTATCCAACCTCGAAAGAAGAGAGGAATAGTAGACTGTTTTTAGTTAACTTATTCACAGGTTTCTGCGGGAGCACAAACCATGGACACAGTGCACTGTCTGTTACCACAGTGCAATTCAGAGGCTCTTTCTGTAAAAGCCTGCTGGTATTTCATGTATATTCTCACTGCTGATAATCAGTGGATAAACAACTTTCATAATAACACTGCAATGTCCTCACCCCCACCCAGCTGCCTGACAGTTGACTTGATGGTTAAGCCACGGAATTGTAGCAGCCTTGGGTAGCTAATTTCCAGATAGCAGCCTGCCTTTCTGGTCAGCATGGGCTCTGTCACTCATGGTGTGTGGTTTCAAAGGGCTGGGCAGGTTTAACACACAGGTCTGTAAAGGCCTGCTTCCTCATGTGGAAGTTTTGGAACTACTGTTGTACATCAGTAATCACAAAATTATGTGACTTGATCTGCTGTGTTCCGGTCCAGAAAACACCGTTGGACATTTTTGGAAAGTTAGTATCTTTCATAATGTGATGATATCATCCAAAGTGATGGACACTGATAAATCCATAGATGACATATCTCTAGATTTTTCTCTTTTTTTACCATCATCCACATTTGTTTTACCACCCTCCTTGTCTTTTGGCGTTGCATTTCCTCTTAAGTTTCAAGACCTGTCTGCACCTCTCTACACTTCTTCTCCAGTTTGTGAACCTCCCAGTAAGGGTTATAGGTAATTGCCCCACAATAACCATAATGCTGCAGACTGAGCTGCATGCCAGGCGGTCAAAACTGTGTGTGATTGAGAACTGAAGTCATTCTGCTTTTAAAGCCAGGAAGGAAAAATAAATAAGTTATCTTATAATGCACCATAGACTGATTCTAAGATACGTTTTGCTCAGTGGTATGGTAGTGAAAGTGGGATGTGCCCTTTCCTATTCCACTGTTCTATATGCAAGCCGCCATGTAGATACCACTAAGCAGGCTTGATAAGATTTTCAGAAAAAAATGTGACTAAAGGAATTAATGTTTCAAGGTAGAGCCACTGACACAGATCAGGAAGATATCTAACAGGGTGTCTTCATTGCTTGCATACTCCAGCAGTACCAATGTCTTCATCCTAAGAACTGGGAACTCAGAAACCCTACATTTGAGCTCAGAGAGGTTCAGATTAAATCAGTGAGGGAAAAGAGGAGAAAGTGAAACAAATGCAGCGTGGGGAGAGGAACTCAAGCTCTTTCGTATTCACTTCTCTGTGAAAACTCAGGGCAGGCCCAAGAATTCAGAACACAAAGGGACATTCACCCATATTGAATATTTATGTAAAACACAGTCTCAGATTATGGGGGACCAGGCAAGGGTAGCAGGGTATAAGGGTCCAGGAAGTGGAAGATGATGTGCAAGAATTTTCAAGAATTTAGACAATGTAGCATGAGGTTCAAATAGATGCTCAAAAGCAGAGGTGTAAATATACAGGTAATGGAATATAAGAGTATGCTTGAGTGTGTGTGTTCAATACATCCAGCCCAAAGTAAACATTTGGCAGCCAATTGGGTTGAACATACAATCCCTTTGAGGCACGAGGCTTACTATGAGATCAAGGAGTAACAGAGCTATGTGCTTTAAATAGCAGTCTGTTCCTTTCTGGGCTGGCTCAAAATGTTAGGAGTGACCACACATATCTCCCCACATGAGGGTCCCCCCCTGTTCTTCCTTTTACCACCGCTCCCTTCAGCCTTAAGAGAGATTTTCTAGGCTCTTATTTTCTCACTGTCTCCTTTCCATTTTGCACAGGTCTTGTTTCCAAAATGTAGACCTGGGCTGCTTTTGGACATGGAATTGATAACGACAGTGAATTAAGACTTTAATCATGAAACAGTCTGGAGCAGGCTAAGGAGCCTGGATCTGAACTGAAGCAGGTCAAAAAAAAGTCATGTTAGTTTGCCAAAACCACCTAGTGCTATGATGGATATCTTAAAGCATAGAGGAAAGACTAATATTTAATTGAGCTTAATGTACAGAAATATACACACTGCCTTGTCCATACAATATTTCTCAAGCATATTTATTAGCATATGTTAGCTGACAGGTAACAGCCCCAGATTTCTAGACAATCTAGGGGATGATATGAGTCTGAAGCTCTTAGCAGAGCATTGATTTAACTGCCTGTTTTGGGGAGTGAAGAGGGCTGAGGTGGGTGGAGAGTATTTGCACTTGCAAGGAGGTTCTTCAAGTATTTCTTTAGGTTTTGAGAGTATCCTACTCAGGGAAGCATCTTCTGTAATCTTGGTTGTATTGTAGTTATTTGTAAACAGTTACGGGGAATCTCTCATATTGATGCTAAAGTTTTAATAATAATAACCAGATACAGCTTACAAAAGGATAGATTTATTCTGCATCTTTTTTCTTACAGCAGAGGATTTTTCTTTTGCCAATTTATTTTCCCCTCCTTTCCTGTCTTTTACCAAAGGGCTCTCTTCTTTTACCAACAAACTGAATTTTGCATACACTTGAACCCTCCAATGGTTTGAATATTTATTTTGTTTGAATGTTTATCAAAATCTTTGTAAAAGTAGTTCTGTGTTTCAGTGACCTTCCTATCCATTTATTGTTACTGACTTGTGGTTTTATTAAAAGTCTCATGATACTTTGTGTTTTTCATATTAAAAAAGAAAATACTCTTATTACAGAGAATATGATGTAGCTTAAAGAATGAAAACTCAGTGAACAGAGAAAATCTTCCAAAAGTTATATGACTTCTGAAGTAATCTCATAGTCTGTTGTGGTCTGGCTCTTGATTTTTGACTATTTGGTGCTCTGGGCATTCCCCACACTCTTCTCAATGAAAGAGTAGGTAACCCAAAGCCACAGAGTTAGAGTTCCAACTCTGGAAATATTTGGGATTTTTCTATAAGAATGGGATGGTGATTCATTCTGTGCTCTCACAAGACAATCATGCAGCTGCCCCTATTTCAAAATCAGCAGCCCCGCCAGCTTGTCTCCATCAGCCTTGAGAAAACAGGAAGCAGAACGGCCACACAGGAAGCGGTGCGCTCTTACACCCACCCCAAAAACTTAGCTGCTGAATCTATTGCAAAATGTTAACAGAACACTGCAGAGAAGACAGCGAAAGAGATGAGAAATCTGCTGACCTTTGGGGGCCTGTGCAATTCCTGGCTTCATTTTCTCAGGCCTACAGCCTAACTCAATGACCAGCATGTCCTGTTTCTCAGTCATTGCAGCTCAAATCCCCTATATTAGGATGTTCTTACTCAGAATATGATGAGTTTTTCTTAATTATTTTGTTTCATCTCCAACATTTGTATGGAAATGCAGTAAGAAGCTTCTTGTCTGGAGCGCTGACAGACTGAAAGATAGAAATAGAGAGGGTGGAGAGGATTGTGTTTTGTTCATCATGATTAACTCTGTACTCATTTCCTTGGCAACATGGAAGAAATGGGTGGGTTTAGAGTGGAGATTTATATGTATATCTTGTAATTTGGATGTTTTTAATATTAAAAAAGAAAAAATATTTCTCACTCTCATGGTTGCAGAGAAAGGACTGTACCGTAAGATTTCACAGAATAAAGATGCATTCTGCCTATAAAAGAGGTGCATGATGGGCTGCTCTTAAGTAGAAAACACTGTGGGTGCTGTGGGGCATGGAATAGAACTGGAATGGCTGAAAGAGAACAACACAGCAAACAAAAGAGAAAGGAAAAATACAACATGTAAAAATATTTTAAATTTTAAAAGTTTTTTTGATATGCTTGAGTACTAAAATCACCTTGAAAATTTATTCTGCAAAATCAGAGGGGCAAAATGAAAATTTATATGCTGGATGACAGGTGAGTAAAATTTTAGAAGAGGATTTCACATTAAAAAAGCAGAATTTGTGAGTTAGAGAAGATGCTTCAAAAGAATGGAATGGAAGATAATGTTAGCTATTGAGACTAGATCTAGGAATTATTTTTCTGTTAGATATTTAATTTGTGCAATAAATGCAGATTTGAGAATCTGGTCCTGGAAACCAAACAATTTCTAGATTCCTGTTAAATTTTCTGAATTGTTTTGTGAATATTTAGAGTGGAAATTAATTTTATAGTTTTCCTTTCCCCCCCCCTTTTCTTTTATTTTGCCAGTAAAAGTCGATTATTCCCTTATCTCCAACCAAACTGAGAAAAGAAGTCAGATTCCTGAAATGCAGTCTTCAGCATTACAGGAATTTAAAGAATATTAAGAGCTGTATTGCAAGAGTGCTGAAAGTCCTATACAGAGACTAAATGTAGATTTGAAGAAAATGTGATCAGAACATTAGAGAAATATCCTTAGGAACTTGGCTTGGTTTTACTGAAGCAGCAAAGTTATATGTAGAATCTTCAAGCGATCTTGCCTGGATGTGGATTTCAGTCAAATATCTTATTCGGCAGAGTTGATACATGCTTTATCTCTTTGTCTCTCTGCATTGCCTCCTAAGTCTCTTCTTTATCACAGTTCAATTGAACTTAATCTAGGGCAAATGGAAATGCACCTCTACCAAAATTAAACTGAATATTTTACCTGCTGCTTTATTATGGAGAGACTTCTATCCAGATTTTTGTTCTCCAAATTGCTTTGGAATTGAGTTTATAACACTTCCAGCACAGGTTACTTTTGAAAATACCAAATCTGAGATGAAAACTTCATTATACTTCCTTCCGAAGTAACTAATTCTATACAGATTGCTTTTGTTTTGCTCAGTCATTCAGCAGGTGACTTTAGTTTGTCTTGTAACTCCCCTCATTGCATCAACTCTTAACAGCACACACTTCAGAATTTTTCCCACAACTGTGGGTTTTTTCCTGCCATGAAATAAATTTTCATTTCAAATGTGCTCAGAGATTAGCAACATGACTATTTCAAAAAATAACACATCCATATTCTCCCTAGTTTGATCTAACATCTCTCTCTCCCTGCTGGTTATTTTGTGTCTTGGTTACTTTCAAAGTTCTAAAAATATTACGAAAATCTTGAAGTTTACTAGGCAGAATACTACTGTGTTGTTTATGCCTTTTCTCCTGAAAACTATGATAGTTACCATTCTCACTTGGTGGCAGAGCAGGCAAAATATAAGGTTGAACCTGTTTGTTTCTAGTAAAATATCCCGGTTCACAGACTTGTCACAGATTCTGTATGGAAGAGCTTAGTGGGGTTTTTTTTTGGGGGGGCGGGGGGACAAATCAGCATATACTTAGACTCCAAGATATGTCTTACCAGTGTGCATCCACACTCAAAAAAACCCCCAACAAACCCCCCCCCCCCCCCCCCAAAAAAAATCACTCAGTTGAATTTGAGGTCAACATTTAATTCTGTTCCCTTGGGAGTATTGTGTATGTTCGTAAGATTGGACTTCTGGAACTCCTAGCCATGTAAATGTGGAAATTAGCCTATCCTGAGCAAGGAGGACATACTCACCATGCCTGTTAGTATGAAAACCCATACTAGAAACCAAACATTTAGAGAAAAACTATTCCACCAGTCCTTCCTCATTATTTTATTCAACTTTCACTACAACTCACAATTGGTTTCCAGTTTTTTTCCAGAGTTCTCATGATTCATCAAAACCTGTTTCATGCTTAGCACTTATTGAGATTGATTTTTTTCCTTATGATGTGCCCAAACTGAGTGTTATTAACATCTGCAGATAAAAATTTAAATCTGAGTGGAAAAATCACACATTATCATTAATTTTCATTGCACTGAAACACAGAGCCAATGAAGATGATCTGGGAAACCAGGGGTTTTAAGTCCTCTTAAACTTTGTGTGCTTATTAGACTATATCAGGCTCTCTGAAATTTGTACCTTATTAGTGGTCTAATATGCAGTATGAAAATAATCTACTGTGTGAGGCAAGAAATAGAAGGAAAGGGGTTCATTATGCAAATGAACCCTAAAGTGTTCAGGACTAGTGACTTTTAAGTGCTTAGGAAACTGAGAGGTTCTTGTCATAAGACTTTTTCTGTGCCTCTGATTGGAGAAAGCATAGATTTACTGGATTACCCTTTCCAAGTCAAAGAGGTACAAAGTTCCCTTAAAGCTAGAAAAAATACTCTGTGAACAAAGACATAACTTATATTAAACTGTGTTATGTAGGTGCAGATTGGAAAATTAAAAGCAGTCTTTAAAATATGGACATGATCAGTGATTTGAAGAACAAAATCTGTCCTACAGGAGGCAACATTAGTTACATTTGATTGGATTTCAATCAATTTTTTTTACTGTTTTTTTCAGAGAGAACTTTTTCAAAGTTGCAAGCTGCTGGTATCCCTCCTGCCTAGGGCTCTGCCTGGGCAGACTCTGAGCTGGCTCCTCTAGTTTTTCTTTCAGCTGTTGTTACCAAGAACATAGAAGGTCTCAGGTAAAGCCTTGATGCATTGATCTATAGACCTTCACTGAGAACAAGAGGAAACACCACTTCTCCAGTGGCCATTCTGTAACACACATTCTCCATTGCAAACCCATCTGGGTTTTTATTTGAAAATTATTCTGCACACTTCATTCTGTCTGTTCGTTTGTTCTCTTAAATTAACTGGCAAGGTTACATTCAGGTTGTTTGGTATCTTTACTGTATTTTCAGCAGTCAGCAGCTTCTTTTAACACCTCATGACCTAATTTAGCTAAACTAGAACTCTTTAGAAATCCTTCTGTAAAATATGGTTCAGATTTATTTGGTTATTCTGTTGTTGTTTGTGTTCATTGACAAAACTGAAAGACTGGAGAAAAAGGAAAACAAAAGGAAGGCTGAAAGCACAAAACAGAATTTCATCACTTTCAGAATAACATGTATTTTAGTCCATCAATTTCTCAATTCAACCTTAGTTCAAATCATATTTTTATTACATTAATTGATGCATAATTTTGTTTAATGTCATTGTTTACAGTTTCTACAGTGCAAAAGGGAAACAGTTTGTTCTGCTCTTACACACTTCAGACTTGATTTTCATAGGTGCTGAGCTGTCTTGATTTTAACTGCTGTTGTTGGAACATTTAGACTACTTGATATTTTACCAGTAAATAATCTGATCTTCAGAGGTGAATATGACCTATGAAGTATTTTATAGAATCAGTAATACTTTATTAACTTCAATAAAACCAGTGTCTAAAATATGCAAACAGCGTGTTTTGAATTACAGGGTTTCTACATGCCAATTCCATCTTGGTTCCACCAAATTTTCTTAGAGGGAGTAACTTCCTTATGTCAGGATTATGTGACAGAACTAGAGCAATGTTCAGGACAAAGACGACCTCAGAGAAAGAGCAGATTTTTGTTTCCTTTCTTTGTGAAAATTTTTAGCAATTTGAGCCTTATTTAACATTCTGCTTGCCTCAGGTTTCAATTATGCAGATGCCCACGGTACTTTTTCCCTTTGAGCAGACAGCTTGAGTCTGAATCAGATGACAGAATGGTTGAACAAGGTTGTCTGAGGACAATGCCTACTCTGCTCTGGACATTGCAAAGCAAGAGACTGCAGCTGCCATAGACCTGCCTCATAAACCACACTTGCTTATTCTATAACTCTCAGGAATGTAAAAACTTTCTCTTCTGCAAAAAATTTCAGAAAATCAGATAGAAGATTTTTTTTAAGATGGGCTAAGAAGCACTTTGAAGAGATCAGCTTAGATCTCCTCTGTTTTTTCAATGCTTCATGACTTAATTTTAATTATTGTTTTCCACTGAAGATTTAAAGATTGATTTTGGTGCAACACCTTCCAGAACCATTAGTTTCAGTCTCTAGCCTTCAAAATCACATTTGATCCCTGTTGTTATGTGCAATGAAGCTTGGCTTCATTTAAGATTTGTATTCTTGTGAGGAAAAGTAAGTATAGCTTGTATGAAGGAAAAAAATAATTAAAAAAAAAATTAATTAAAAAAAAAGCTACCAGGGCATTTCTATTCTGCATTTTTTCCAGTTGGTGATAAGGTTGACTGTCTCTCTCTCTCTCCCCCACCCATGCAAACACTGAGCTTTGTTTCTGTAGGTCACAAATGGCATGATTTTGCATTTCTGCCTGCTGCTTTGGGTGAAGTAAAGCAATGGGGTTTTGCAGAGTGGGACAGCTGGGTGAAATGTTTCTTGTTCTCTTGATTCTTTCTTTCTCTTTCAAAGTGAGTTGTACTAATCCTTGTGGGAAGGAAGAAGATGTTGGTTTTGCACAAACATTCTCAGCAATTGTTCTTTTCTTTGGCAATCTTGGAATTTCCCTGAAGGCTTTTGGTTCTTGCAAGTCCTCTGATATGTTTTGTTTTTCTTCGGTTTATTTCCTAAGTCTCTGAGCCTTAACCAAACTTGGTCACTCTCTTCCAGCAACATAATGGAAAATTAACCTTTGACCCATCCAAACCCTTTGGAACACCAGGGCTGTAATAAACTACAAAAAGATGTGGAGGTATGGCTGCTGCTTGCCTCTGGTAGATGGATTTTATCAGAAAAGGTAGTGCTGATTTGTATCACTCAGCCACACTAAGGTTATACAAAGATCAGCAAAGCCCCAGGAGCATAACAGTCGGTCTGCTCTTAACCTCAAACCTTTATCTCTCACAGCCAGCTTCCTTCCCACACCACAAGCACCACGTGTTATTTTACACTGAAGCAACACTCAGCAACTGAGGTCTATCTGCCCAAAGAATGGAAAAGGAAAAGGAAGGTGACATGAACACGAGATGGGTGGACAGCACAAGGACTAACAATCATGGAGCAATACTCTTACAAACTAGTGCCAGTCTACTACCTGCCACAGCGTGAGCTTCAGAGTGGTTGGGATGGGCTTTTCATCAGTCATTTCTTTTCATCCCAAGCTTTAATCTTCACCTCTAGGTGATGAGAACTGAATTTGACTAACAGCTGCTGAATGAAATGAGAGAAAGCTGGAGGAATCAGAGGGTGATAGCAATGGCTCCGGTCTGCCAGAAGGCACCTGTGACTAAAAACAGTGTTCCCCCATGCCTCAAGGGGGTATATGCATTGTGCCTGAAGGCTAGTGGCAGCTCCCAGAAAGTTCCATTACTACATGGTCACATCACCCCACATCTGATTTGAAATTTGTTGAACCCCACGGATAAACAGGAAAACTGATGGTTACTCTTTTATGCATTCTTTGTAACTCATCTCTACAGGGGAAGAGTGGTTGTTTACAAGGGTTGTTTACAAGAGTTTTCAAGGGGCAGGGTCTTCTAAAGCCTTTGGCAGGGGTTAAAGCCCTGACCATATGTGCCTAGAGAACAAAAAGAAAATAAATCTAAAGCCCATGGGTAGAGGTTTGTCTGACTAAGAATGTGTTGGTATTTGCTATTTAATCACTAACAAACAGGACAGATACATGGCTGTTGAGGGTTCTGTGATCAATATGTTACAGAAATCAGAATAGTATTTCTTGCTCTTTATCTCCTTGGTATGCAACATAAAATGATAAACCATCTATAAACATGAGATGGGGTAGGCAAAAAAAAAAACCACCAGAGACAGCTGCACAGACTTGCAGCTGTGACACATACAGGAAATTTGGATGGAAAGAACCATTAGTGCATTGAGACCATCTCCTTGTCTGTTAGCAGGGCCAGCCCCCTTTTAGCAGACTGAAAAGGCAGCTCCTTTATGACAGATGTGGTTGACTTTAAGATTTTGTGCTTCTTAAATAGTCTCTCAGGCAAAATGCATTTGCAGATATTAATCTCTGCCTCACTTTTTTAATTTGAGCTTGCATCTATCCTGCAACAGAAGCAGGCCTATCCTTTGTATTTGAAAGACCTGTCAAGCTACCATTTTGCTCAGTGTTATCCAAAAAATGACCATCAATTGCATGACAAAACCCATCCTAGGACAGGTATATGATGACTAGGAACAACTATTTTGCAGCCCATTTGTTGAGTGATGGATGCATGCCTTAATCATTAGAGGAATTGAACAGAATGAGCGATCTACGTCTCCCTCCCTTCAAGCCTCAAATACTACAGTTTTGCTTTGCAGACCATCTGCTTATCCTCTCAGTCCCTTAGGAATGGAGATATGAAACGGTTGATAAACACAAGCTCAAACCTTAGAGACTTGTGACAAGTCTGTGCTTGGATCATCCTGATTTCCTGCTCATAATCTAACCAATTTCAAACTAATTCTGAGGAAAAAATCCAAAATAAATATTCCATGTGTAAATGGATAAATTTCATTGATATCCAGTGTGCAAGAATATTCAATCCAAATTTAAAACCTTTTATTTTTCTATATTATAAACTACTAAAGATAGAGAATGGAGGTTTTTTGAAGAGCCACAGCTGGAAAACTACTAATTGCACTGGCAAAATCAGAGTACTGAAGTCTCATTTGGCTCTTAAGCCTAATCTGTCATCTGCTTCATCTTGCCAGACATACAAAACCATGTGTTTTCTGTCAAAGTCCCACAGCAAACCACGTGGAAAACAAAGAGCTATAAATAACTCCTCCTCAACATGAAAGGTGACTAAACTACCGCTTCCAATAATATCACCCCCAGACTCCTAAAATTTTCCTATGTTTTTACCTGTCTTTGTATCAAAGCCACATTGCTGTGCTCTTTTCTGGATTATGTCTTTCTCGAGATCTTGTGCTACTACATCTGGTGTTCTCTTTCAGTCTTCAAATACTAGCAAAAATGTCACTTTAGCTATCTGTAACATCTGAATTACATTTGTGGAAAGGTAGATTTTATAAAAAAAAATGGAATAGCAAATTCTGACTTAGGAGAGCACGATCCACTGTTTAGGATCTGGCTTGTAACCTAGGATATTGGGTTAATTTTCTGGCTCCTTGACTCACTAGCTGGCCACTTGGACTCTGTATGCCTTTCTTTTCCCTGTTGGTCATGGGAGGTATATGTTCAGTGCCTTGTTTGAAGTTAAATACTGTGTCTAAAGAAGAGTAAAATTTTTGAGATCTGTTACTTAAAGAAAAAAGCAACCGTATCAGCACTAAATGCTATTATCACAAAGAAAAATCAGCTGAAACTGTGCTACAGGCCTTAAAATCTGTGCTAGTCTGGAAAAAAAAATAGAGGCAAGGATTTGCTCCCACTGTCACTGCTGTCATTCCCCTTTTATCAGTTAAATGCCCTACATTTAATGGAAATACAATGGAAAGGTGGTGCCAACTTTACTTGACATAGGCTCACTGTATCAGAGGGGTGTTAGTTCAACAGCCAATGATATTCCAGCAGTTTTACAGATATTTGTATACCAGTGGTACAACAGGATGTTTTCTCAATAGAATCAGGATGGGTATGTTTGAAACTATGAGATACATAAAGCACATGATAAGGAAGTTTATGCAGAGTTTTGTGGTCTGTTTTTAGCTAGCCACTCAGTAATGACTATGCAAGTGTTTTAAATTTTGTCCTGTGTTTTGGACTGCTACGAGACAAACAATGATAGTTGAATTGAGAAAGGAGGATGATTTCATTTGTTGTTAAAAAAGAAATTTTTCACATGACCTAAGTCACACAGTTAATATAAATCAGTAGCATATTTTTTTAATTTAGCTTCTTTTCTCTCCAGTAGTTTCTTCTATAGGTTCTGTCATTCACTTTTTGCATTTGATTTCAAGCTAGGTTACAGGATTTTTTTATTGCCCATGTGTAGTTCAGCCAAATGTTGTTCTCACCTACTGCTAAAATAGCAACAAGAACAATTTTGTAATGCATTGAAAATCAATTATTTCTGTTGGCTACATTATGTCATAATTCCATAGTAATTAGATGTTTTGAATTCATTATGTACTTTGATAATCCTAGGGTGAGTCATAATTTGTGGGGAAGACTCAGTAAATGAAGAACTGAAATTTTTATTGCTTTTCCATAATTTCTTTTATAGTATAACTTTGTTTATTAGCTAGTTGTAAAATAAAAGTTTGAAAGAGAACAGAAGAGGAATAGGATTCTGGTGAAAAAAATTAGAACTCTCGTCATTTGTGAATTAAATTAATTAACTTGTGAATTTTTCTAGATTTTTTTAACTGATGTCACACTTTCAAATTGCATTTATGCATGAGGTCTACAGGTATTTTTTCCTGATAAATTTGTTTATGCAGTCAAAGTCTGGACATTTCCCCTGAACGCTTTAGCAAATCTATATGGAGTCTACGTATTGGTTTAAAGTAAGAAAGTTAAATCTCATTGGGCTATGAAGATATGGCTTTGAAAAGTGTTTATCTGCACATAAAAATTTTAAATGCTTATGAATTTATACATAGAAAATTTTGATCGTCATTAAATTTGATGGCTTGATAATGATTTCTGGCTTTCCTTGTGTTTCGCAGGCCTCTCACACTTTCTGTTTGACATAACTCAGTCTTGCTCCTTGTATGGTTTAAATATTTTGGTAACTTCTTGTCTCTGGTCATCAGTGTCTCCCTGACCATAACCATGTCACCTCCTGTCTCTTTCTTGTCTTTTGTATGTCCTTCTTGTGGCTTTCTACATTGTCTCATGCTTTGCAAGTCGTTCTATTCCATGCATCTCTTTCCAGATACAGCACTGTTTTCTTTCCTCAACATCCTGGTTTGTTAGGAACTTAGTTACAATGCTGAAAAGTCAAACCACAGTTCACCTCCATCTACAGGCTTAGGAATAAAGCCTGTTGTAACTAAGCACCCTAACAAATTATTTTTGTAGTGCAAATAAGTCCTCTCTGTGGGAGGTCAGCTTTCCAAATGTACGGTGTATCATTTGAAAAATTCCCTTGGGGCTCTGACCTTGTAAGCAGATCTCTCAGAAAATGTTTCCAAATGGCTTTTCATGGTGAACTGTCCAGACAGTGTCTGCTCAGCAAGATGGTCTTTTAGCAGGCCAGAATCAAATCTTGGTTGTGTCTGTACGTGTATTTTATCTTAGCCTGAAGGAGAGAACTCAGACAACTTCACCTAAAGTGCCAGTGCAGGAGGAGCTAGGACAAAAATCAGTGACTCCATTTTGATACAGGTAGGAAACAATGAGAGGGAGGGTGCCTTGTTTCTACAACATAAATAACATTTTTGTGACTACTGTATCATGATTCAGCAACTCTGATGTCAATTTACAGTAACAAAGGAGACAGGAGATGGTCTATGTGGGAAGGAGTGTTGACAAAAGCATCTTGTATAACTTCCTCTGGGCTCCTCAGCTGTGTTATCAGGGGTGGGCACCTGTGTAGCACAAGCCCCCCATTCAGGGAGCAAAGCCCCAGACTGCTGAGAAGAGATCTGTGGCAATAGCAAAAAAGAGGATGGTAGATAAGCTTTCAAAGTCAGGATCTGTGATCTTTAGGAGGCCACTGGCTCTGCCAACCAGCAGATGCATTTGCACAGTTTAAGTAAATGCCTGTGCTGGCAAAAAATGTGCTGTGTTCGGAGTATAACACATTTCTGATACAGAAAGATTTGTGAAGCTCAGAAACAGAGGATGAATATAAAAATATATGGCTGGTTAGAGCATTTTCTCAGCTATCTTTTCTCTATCACTGTTGTATCTGATACCATCCATATCCAACTAAAATCAGTTTTATAGACTTCATCTTTGAGATGCTATGCCTGCATCCCAATTTTCTCCTCCTAAGGCTTACTTTGAGTTGGCATCTACACAACTTTTCTTGCCCCAGGCTGCTTGTTTCCTTCTACTAATCCTCTTGATGTCTCTGGTAAATTTACTTCTGCTTGCATATTTCTATCCTTGATCATAGCACCAGGAAAGCATTGCTGTGTAGTGGACTGCTCATCTTGGATGTTGCATGTGAATTGTTCTGTTTAACCAAAACATCAAGTTTCTCAGATTACTGGTAATATGTTACTGTGAATGTTAGTTGCAATTCAGTGACAATTCTCTTTGCTATTCTTTTTCTGAATCCTCCTCCATAATGTCTGCTACTAAGTTTCAGTGTTGCCTGTGACACTCCCACTATTGCCCCAGTCCTGGGCTTCTTTGTCAACTAGAAAAGAAAAAAAGAAGGGCTTCCCCCACCTACTTTGAGCACCTCAGATGAACTTTGCTATCAATTGTGCTTTTTTTAGTGCCAGCTTTATACAGCTTCTGTCACCTTAGACAAACAGAAATGGAAAACCCCTGATCTCATAGTTTTCTTCCATCTCTGAGAATTTGTTTCATAATGCAGCATGTCAGTTTGAAACATAGCAGGAGATGTTCTCCTTAGTCTTTTTACAAAACTATTTGTATCAACCTACTGAGTAGTTTTGTGTTTTACCCAAATGGAGACTGCACAGATTAATCAAGAGTCTGGAAGGAGACTGTAAACCACTGACCTCTACACTGTCGTGACCTCCTCATTAGAAGAAAACTGGACTAGGCTGTAACCATTGCACTTAGAATTTGAGTGGCCAATGCTAATAATGCATCCTCCTGAATTTAATAACCTGGAGAATTTAATTTTTTCTCTACTGGCTTGAGGTAGGCATTGTTCTGAATCACAGTAGTACTGCTTTGGAGATCCTTTTGCACTCCATTAACAACTTCATTTCAGGGGCCTGGTATTTAAGTCTTCTATGCATACCATGCCCTACAACTACTACACTTACAACTCTGCCAAGTGATGGCTGCTCCTCTTACAGGTTATGTAGCTCTGAACAGCCTGAAGCCTACAGCACTCAAGGTGAGTGACAGCACAGGTCTCACTACTTTCAGTAACTGAGAGTTTGAATCTTGGCACCAGGGTTCAGAATATGGCCCTCACTAGGGAAGAATGTGCAGAGAATGAAAGCGTGAATGTTGATTATAAAGTATTTGTTTGCCTGTAACACTGATACTGAAACTTCCATATAGAACTGCAGCCTGTCCTCTGTCAACTAAAGTGAAGGAACCATAGTTGGGGCTGTACCCTGGAGGCATGTAGAAGATGTGTTAGGTTACAGAAACCAGGGGTTTCATTATCAAGCACTGAAAATCATAAGAAAACCCTTTTTCATGGTCAGAACCCAGAATTAACTACATTTAGATATAAGATAAAGACCATTGCGTATCACACACACAACACATACTGATACCTAGCTTGGCAGGGTACTATTGTGGCCTCACTATTAAAGTCTGAAACCTCAGTAAAGAATTCGTGCTGGTCTTCTGCTAGAGGTTTAGATTCTGCTAGCCCTTCCAACACTATTTGTTTTTCATGATAATTGAGGTTTCCCTTCCATTTCTTGCTTACATTTGTTAAGACTAGGTAGATCACCTTTTCAGCATGTATCTCATTTCCAACTTCTGCAAATCCTCTATGGCTCATCTGCCACATTTGACTCATCTGCCCTAACCCACTCTCCGGCTATATCTTTCTCAGACCAAGCCCGTCTTTTTTCTTCTTTCTCCAGCATGACAATGAATTCTGCCCAGATTAAACATCACTGACCAGGCAGTTCATTTATTGCTTACAAACACCAGTAAAATGCTAGTCAAACTGAGCTCCCAGCTGGAAGTTGTGTGTCTGTGCACAGAGTAAGGCGGAAAGGAGTCACTGCAGCTAGTGGACAAACTTGAGGTGCACACAGAGTTAACACGCTGACAGAAATACTGAGGTTTACATCTGAAAACCCAAATATAAAAATAATATGATGAGTAAGACTAAAATTCCCTGTTCTGAGCTTCCATGGGGCCAGCTCCCCTCCTCCCCCATGCTTCAGGGCTCAGCAGTCACTTCTCCTTTTCTGCTGTGCCTTGCAGAAATGTCTCCTGGGATGAGTCAGAGCAGGACTTCCAGGCAATAGTGTTACTGCCTTTGGCGCCCACCAAACAATGGGCAAAAATGCCTACTGCTGTGGCTTCACAGCTCCTTTCACACACTTAGAGGGCTCTCTCTCTGATTTACTTCTTACCCCTTGATACTGTTTTTTTCTTCTCAACCAGGGGATCACAGAAAACATTAGGTTGGAAAGGACATCTGGGAGGTCAGTTTGTCCAGTCTCCTGATCAAATAGATCAGGTTGCTCAAGGTCAAGGCCAGCTGAACTCTCCAACAGATACCACAGAAACCTTGGACATCTCTTCCAATGCCTAACCAACTTAACTGGGAAGAACTTTTAAAAATCTTTCTGCCCTCTCCACATTCATGGTCTGCCCCTGTTTCTCTGCTTGCCTGTGCCCTATCTGTCAGTGCTTAACATCTAGTCTTACACTTGGCCCTCTAGAAAATTTTGATGTGACCTCTCCAGAGATTTTGCTGAGACTCTGGCACCTTCTCTTTGCAGTTAGCTTGCTTTAAGGGCACTGTTCCTGTCCCACACTCTTTCAAAAGCAAGCTTCTGACTATAAAACAAGAAAGAATATGATCCCAGGGACAGAGTACAGAGAGCACTATTAGGTGTGAGGAAGCATGGATTTACTCAGGCACTCTGACCCTTTTATTATCAAGTTTTGTGGTGGAAATTCAGATGCCAAAATAGTTTCCTCGGGAAGACCACCCCCCCGCGGTGGCAAGAGAGCCAGGCTCCTTCGCAGTCCCCCCCTCCTTCAACCAGAGCAGATGCCCGCCAAGCTTTCTGAGACACTCGAGATCTAAATCCCACTGAGGCTGTGCCTGGCTAAAGGAAAGCCTCCCATGGCACTGGAGTGACTGGGGGAAGATTTAGCACTATCCTGAGGCTCGGGTTGTTTGTGTCCTGCCAGCACGACGCCTCGTCTTCATGGGGAGAGACCACCAGCAGTACAGCCGCACGAGCCTCCTTCCACAAACCCGACTGGGCACGCCAGGGACAGGTACAAGGATGGCAGAACAAGCCATCGCCCGGCTGTCGCTGTCAGGTGCCATTAACTGCCCGCGGTGTTCAGGTGCCTTACCAAGGCCACTCACGTAGTGCCATGCTTGGGTTTAGTTACTTGTGTCCAGTCGCTCTGCGAAAGATCGTATCTAACCTACCAGATGTCTAACTTCCCTGCCCCGACGCCTGTGGAATTCCCTGCTTTCCCGTTGGAAGACGCTCAGCGCGATCCCCGCGGGTCCCGGTGGCGCCGTTCGGCGGGCGGGCAGTGCCGCCCTGCGGTGCCTCCGCACAACTGCAGCTCCGGCGGCAGCAGGATGGATGATCCCGAGCCTGTGAGCTACCGCTCCTGTCGCGTCAAGAACCAGCCGGCAGAGTGAGAATAATTGATTTTCCGGGTTTCCTTTTACATTTATTCATTTTTTTTTCAGCCAGAATACTCTAGACGAATTTTTTAGATGGGTGATCCAGACAATACTATACTCCTTTATTGATCAAAGTAGGACTTTAAAGATAATAATAACCATAAAATCTAATAATCTAATAAAATCAAAATAATTGACTAATACTTTGGAGTTACAATTTTCCAGTAACCAGATTAATTGACAAAAATATTTGCCATGCTCCATGGCAAATATTTCAATATCTCTTGGCTTTTATGGATACATAACGCGTCAGCATTCGGGGGCCATGCATGAGGTGTACCCCACGTCTCTGCCTTCATGGATGGCAGTAAACAATATTTTTTTTTCCTGGAAACTGCCTGCCTTTCCCCATTTCTGAAAGAATGACACAAGAAATCACAAAGGTTGAAAACAAGAGTAAGTGTTGGTGACATCCAAGTAAAGACATTAGGGAGGGAAGAAAATCAGTTACAAGTCAAAAAGAACTGAATATATAGTGTCTGGTTTTGTTAGTCTACATTTAGAAGTGATCTGGTTTTGTTTTTTTCCCCCTCAGCTGAGGAAAGAGTATTCAGTAAAGAATACAGAAATCTAAATGTAATTTTCACATAAATCATGTTGAAGTGGTTCTGTGGCTTGCAGGAGGCAGGAGAACGTTCCAGATCTCTGCTCCAGTTGTGACAAAATACCAATTTTTGGACCAAGCCTGTTGGACTCCGATTTTTCCATACTGATCTCTAGACTATCACTGAAAATTCAATACACCGCCACCGTGTAAAAGCTCTATTTGATGTACAGTGTATTAGCAGCTGACACCTGATGACATGAGCTCTTGAGTGAACATTTCAGCTGGAATTCTTCCTATGCTGACTTATGGTAGGTTGTCATAAAAACTGAAAGTCTTGGAGTGAATTCCTACATTGCTGAAGTCAAAAGCAAACTCCCACTCATTTCTCTGAAACCATGGTACCAGTATTGATTGCAATAGTTGAAGTTCTCGGCGTGGTTTGGTTTACCTGAGGAGACGCCTGTTGTAACTGTGATAGTCACAGCTATGATCCATCGGCACAGGGAACTGTGTCACCGGAGCAAGGCTCAGGAAGGCTGATGATAGTTATTCAGACAGTAGGAAGGCAGCTGTGGAACAGAAGAATCATAGATTGTACAATTTGAGAACAAAATGCAAAATACTTTTTCTTTAAAAATTTGCTTTCAAAATTGAGCTTCCTATGCAAACATTCTCCTCGCATGTGAGAAAAATACAACTTGTCTTTAACTGCATTTGCAGAGCATAGCCTGTAGGACTGTGCTGCCACTACGTGAATGCAGAAAGCCATTGCAGGTGACTGTGGCTGACTTAACTCCTAACTCCTGCTCCAGGGCATGACGTTGGTATGATGTAATGGGACTAGGGTGAGATCGTAGAAAGAAGCATCGGCATCGGCACTGCCTCCTTGGGGAATTGAATTAATTTCAAAAACTGGAGCAAGAAACAAGTTCTATCTCTCAGGGAAGATGGTAAGAGATGCAACTAAAAGGTACATCAGTACATTTTGGAAAGTGTCTATATTGGAAACAATATAGATCCAAACTAGCTTGGCTTGTACAAAAGTCAATCTTTATTCTCATCCGACCTAGTTTCCTAAGCACATGGAGCAAATCTCTGTAAGAACCGTGGGTGTTCTCCACCACTAAATAGTCAGGACGCCAATGCTCACGGAGCTCTGGGGTTACATAGGTATCATCATGAAGGTTGTAATGAACCTGCGAGGAGGAGGCAAGTATATTTTAAAGTAATTGTATCTTTTAAAAGCATTTCTAGGTTCAGCCCTAGAGGAGGCTGCCATTCTTTTTTCTGTTCTAACAACTTCCAGAAATTCTACTCAAAAACCGGTTTCCACTGCGCTAGTCTCTACACATCTGTAACCCAAAGAATTATTAATCCATTTATAGAGATTAAAAAATAAAGCAAACATCTCTCGGCCAGCACGTTCCAGAAGTGCAGGTCTCACACAGCGCGCGTGTTTCTGCCCCAGCAGCCCGCGCTGGAGATGTGTGCGGACATCTCGCTGTATTTCCAAGGACTCAGTTTCCGCCGGGTGTCCGCCCCCGGGATCCCCGCTCCCGCCCCGCCGGGGGGCGGCCGGAAGCGGGAGCGCGGCGGTGGCGGGTCCCGGCGGGGCGGCGGCGCTGGTGCCGGGGAGGCCGGGACCGACGTGGCCGGCCGGGGGAGGCGGAGCCGAGGGGCCGCCGGGCGGGGCAGGCCCGCGCCGAGCCGCGGCTGGATGGCAGCGGCGGCCCGGGGCACGGCGGCGGTGGCGGCGCACGGTAAGGGCGGGTGGCGGCCCCAGGGCGGCGCGGCCGAGGACGGGGGTCGCTGGGCCGCCCCCGCTCCGCTGCTGTGGGACGAGGGGGGAAAGCGGGAGGCGGGCACGGCAGCGCGGCTCAGCAGCTGCGGGACGGGGAGAGCGGGGCCGCCGGCGGCGGGACGGGACGGGAGGGGACGGGACGGGGTGAGCGGCGGCGGCAGCGCTGTCCGCAGCGGAGCCGAGCTCGGCTCTGGCGGGGCCCGGCCCGGCCCGGCCGAGCGCGGGGCAAGTTTGGGAAGACGTGGCGGGGAGCGCTCGGCCGGGCCGCTGGTTCCGGCAGCCGTGTACCGGCCCGGCGGGACCGCGGGCTGCGCGCCACCCGCCCCAGGGCCCCAGCTGCCCACGGGCCCCCGGGGCCGGCATCCCCCCGGTCCAGCCCGCCTTTGCGGGCGTGCCGGGGGCTGGAGGCAGCCGAGAAAGTTTTGGAAGTCCGTCCTCCGGCAGACAATGTCGCGAGAGGGTCTCGGGCAGGGGGTGCCCCGCGGGACGCGCGGAGCTGGGGGGGCCGGGTCTGCGCGGCCACGGTGACACAGGGACCCCGGCGGGGGGCAACTAATGTGCTGCCCCAGTGAGGTGCGTGAGCAGGGTTAATTACTAATTGCCCCCGCGGCAAGTATGTCTCACTTTGCATCGCTCTGCGTTCCTCAAATGGAAAACCTGCGCTGCCTGTCCCATCCGCCGCGATGTGAGACGCAACCATACGAGCGGGCCCGCTGCATTAGTCGCCCGCGGGCGAGAGCGGTGCCGGAGCCTGGCCTGGGCGAGGGCTGCGGCACCGGTGACGGGGCGGGAGGGGGGCGATGTGCCTGGCCTCTGCCTCGGGGTGCCACGGAGAGTGGGCTGGGAGGAGAGAGATTCCCCCTAGCCCGGAGGGGAGTGAACGCCATTATCTGGTCCGCAAACTTTCCTCTTTTCATCCTGGGGATGAAAGGATGCAGGACGGGGAAGGAGTCGCTGTCTCCCAAACTCTAGTAGTGTTCACTCGATTTTAACTGCCTTCCTTGCCAGCTCTTAGGTTTGCCCGGCGACTGTAATCTGTTCCCACCTGCGATACACTTATTGTTCTTAATTCTGTGCATCCCCTGCATTTAGCTGCGAAACGCTGTCATTTGCAGAAACCCGAGCCTCTGTGCAAAAGAGGTTTTTTATGAGAGGGATCAAAGGGGAGGGGTCCCACCAGAGCAGTGCATTCCCTAAAGATGGGCAGTGACTCAGAGAGAAAGAAGTGCTCAGGGAGTACTGGAGACCTGTTGTGCCTCTGCTGAGGTAAGGGCCTCCAGGAGGTATTCAAAGCTCTCCCCTGGGCTGATGGAGGGAGGTGGCTCATGGAGAATTTTTTGGCTGAAAATTATGCTTCCTCCCTGGAAAATTAACTTTTTTCCCATTCCATGCAGTACTCTGTTGCAACTGTAAGGCCAGGCAACCAGCTTCCAGAGAAAATGCTTGTAAAAAAGCCTTTTCTTTCTGATTTCTTCCACCTCGACAACATCTGAAATGTGTGGCAATGAGCAATTGCACTGAGGCAGAGATGAAGCTGTATGGTCTGAGAAGGCAGAGTGTCTAGGAGAGTAGTAGATGGGTTCCTGCCAGAATAGTCATCATGTCAATATTTTATTTTCTCTTTTCCAATAGGTTTTTGCCTTGGCATTTTAAGTTTTGTCTGTGTGTTCTCAGCCACTGCTAACTACAGAGGTGCTCAGTGAAGTAGGGTGAGGCCCAGGGAGCCTCATGGGTCTCCATGGCTTGGTGTGCAACCTCCCTCTGCCCCTGCTCAGGAGTGTGTAAATGACAGATTCTCATTTGTTTGTTCTTCCTGAACTGGAAAAGCCTCATGGTTATTCCGGTCCTGAGACCATTTCAGAAGGGGCTGAGCAGGCCTGATTCCTGAATACTCAAACACATGCTCTGGAGAGTGCTGCCAGTGGTAATGGTGACCAGGTTGTGATCCAGCACGGCTGGGAGCTGTGATGCCAAATGGAGCAATTGTCAAAGCTGATAAATAAACAATGTACTGCCTATTTCTCTCCCATACACGTTCTTAAATATGTGATACAGCCTTCTTGTAAACATGTCTCTGTACCTGGTTATGCCTCTGCCTTATAGTGACCACAGATGTCTCTGAGAAAACCTGCAGGTGTTTTCTCTAGAAATTTCTCAAGATGTTCTCAGATGTTCTCTAGCTGAGTTCCAGAAACAAATGCTGTTGTTTAAAATTAGGAGTAGGTAGAGACTTTCTGCAACTGTAGTGGCAGTGTATTATTTTCCTCCTCTTAAGTGTTTTTTCTCCTAGGATTACATCTTCACTGTGTCTCTTTATCCCCTTAAATATTTGTCTTAGCAGCAAGCAGTTTAAAGACTTTACTAATGAGGCAGAGAAGCAAAGGTGCTATAGAGATAAAAAGTGCCTTTTTTTTTTTTGAGCAAGTGGTTATGATGTGTTAGGAAGAAGCAATATGCTCTAAATAATTAGCTGGGTGCAAAAATCAGTTTAGGTATGTCTTGGGTGATACACTGAATTTCTCGTAGATGTTGTATAAACATCAGGAATTTATTGAATGAGATATGGAGTTGTTCTTGAGTCGGGAGGTCTTGGTGGTCAGGCAGCACAGGTGTAAAGAAATGTGCTGGTTTTCCCTCAGTGAGTAACAGGAGAATAAAGACCTGTTGGCCACAGAAAGTTGGCCGACACAAATGTGAGTTAGAGGAATCAGTTTTGTACCCTTTTATGCCCATTTATTGTTCAACACCATACCTTTTTGGAGGAACCTGATCCCTTTTTGTTCTGGAAGAGGGACATGAAGCCAAGTATGCAGACCTTTTTCAGAGTCCTGGACATGCTCTTTGTCCTGTGTGCTACTGCCTCTCTCCAGGATTTTGATCACTTAGTCAAAGTAGTGTCCTTTGGGGCACATATGAGTGTGGAGAATGAGGTGCAAGAAATCAACCTGTTGGATCAATTGCAGTGATTACTTTTCGAAATTGGTTCTCAAAAGCTGTGACAACGATGTTGCAGAAGAGACTTGTGCTGCTTCCCATCACTGCCAAACTGCAGAGAGTGGTCGGGGGTTTTTTGTGTATTTATTGCCTCTTCATAGGCATATGTATGGTTGTATAAATCCTGATTTATTTTTGCTGTGTTCCTCACAAGGTTTTCAGTCATTTTCCTCGTCTAATCCTGTCAAAAAGGACGAAGAGGTCTGTCAGGCCTGCTCCCAGGTTGGAAGGGGTGCCCGTCTATTTTAAAGGAGGAAATTCTGTAAGCTGCAGGTTTTTTGCAGCAGCTAGTAAGCAGAGAGAAGACTGTGGCTGGTGGAATCTGCTTGAGGAGGCCCATCACCTACCTGCACAGATGCCCCTGTGGCTGATGGCTTTAACCTGTATTGGTACTGTATTGGTACTGTATTGGAACAGAAGAAACTCTGTTCAGTTAGGGGACAGCAAACATTTTGAGAACTTCCTGTCTTTTTTGGGGTTTGTTTTGTTTTCAGGGAAAATTTTGGGGGATTCTGTGGCATAATTTCACCCTAGTTTTGTGTGTATGTTTGCATAGCTGTAGGGGGGAGCCTGAATCGCCATGAGGGGAGCCAGAGGGCCTGGCAGTGTCCTAGGTATGCAATGTGGTGGAGCTGGGCAGAGGGCAGCATCTCTGGCCCATCAGGCTGTCCTTGCAGTTGTTACTAGCTCTCATCATCAGCTTAGTTCCTGTTCACTTCAGTGTCTGAGTTGAGTTGGTGCATGGAGTGCTATGAGAGATGAAAATGTCCCTTGCTGCCAAACCCCTATTCCTGTTGTTCTGAAGTGGTTGTACCAATAGTGATTTACAGCTGAAAATCTGCCCCTTTTCATAGGGCCCTGTCAGCAGAGCAAGGATCTCTTCAGCTTACATCAAATTACAGGTGTAGGGCTGAAGGGACTTCAGAGAAGGGATCTAATCTTTGCGATAAAATACCATCTGCATTGGGTGTTTCTTTTGCTCAAAATAAAATAAAATAAAATAAAGACAACAACCAATGCTAGACATTCTGCATCGTAGACAACCTGTTTCAGTATATCACCACTTTGGCACTATGTAAATTTGTTTTTTCATATTCAGGCTGAGTCTTGTTTACTGTATGAACTGATCTGGAAGAAGAGTTTAGCACTTTCCTCCTTTCTTGTGACTTTTAATATATGCAGACTGTTCTGTTCCCTTCAGCGTTATCTTTCTATGACTAAACACACCCAGGTCCTTCAGTTGTTTTTTCCAAGTCATGCTCTCTACACTCTAATTTTTGTTTCTTTCCACTGCAATGTCTTAGATTTTTGCATGTATTTCATGAAGAGTACGTGGGGCTGGGTGCAGTCTGTTGGCTAATGTCTCACCTGTGTGAGACCTACAGTGTCACTACTATTTGTCCCAGGATGACATTTACCTACTTTGTAGCAACATAAACCCACTGGCTTAGAATTAATTTCTCAGTCAATGTATGCTTTTTCTTTGTGGCACATTGGGCTTACTGTATTGTCACTTCTATTTCATTCCACACCTGGCCTCGTGCCTGCCCCTGCCCTGCCCTTAGCAGCCAGATCAAAACACTGCAATAAGACACCATAAAGTCCTGGGCTGGTTTGAACTTGCTATGTTGAGGGATTTTATTTTTTGTTGTTAAAAAAAAAAAATAAATGAGAGGTTACACAAAAAGTTTTGGTGGTTCTTGCACAGCTTGCCAAACCAAGACAGTGTCTTTATTGATTCCTTCTTGCATCCCTACTACTGATATCCATGGTCACTGTGCTTGGAGACTGATGTTCTCCTTCCCAGGAGCAATGGGACCCTGTCCCTTAATTTTCTTTTTGATTGCTCACTGCAGCTGTGCCTTCCTCCTGCAGTGTTTTCATCCAGGGACAGAAACTGGCAGAGGGCTGATTCTTTAAAAAAAATAGTTTTCCCTGCTAGTTTGTTCTGACGCTGCTCACTCATGGAGTCTGGTGTGTGCATGGGGAGGTGATGCTTCATGAAGGGATGGGGAAAAGGGGCAACACCACTTTTTCATCTGCAGTGAGCCCTTGGATTGGCTCCAACATCCTGAATTTTGTCTTGATAATTTCAGGTCCCTTTCTGTCTGGCTGTTACTTAATGCTTTGGTATCTTTATCGCTTTCTTATCTTATAGGTAACTACAAACTGATCATTTAATTTGATCAAGAATCCTTCAGAGGATTGAAGTTACTGGTCTGTAACTTCTTAAGTCTTCTCCCACCTTTTTTTTTTCCTTTTAAAAAGGTAGGTGAGGCATGATGCTTCTCCAGCCTTCTTCTGGCCTTCCCCTATTCCTGTAAATTTTCAAAGATGGTCCTAATGCTTCAGAGATTACTTTAACTGTTTTTTCGCATGCTTTCAGGTGAATGCTGTTATTCCCTCTCAATCAAGAGCTATTTCGCGAACATTTGTTAAGCTATTTTTTCCTAGCGTGCTATTTTCTCCCATTTCCAGATTAATTTTGCTTGTCACATTTCACTTTTTCTTCTGGAGACTGAAGGAACGTTTGTACTTCAGCCTTTACATCATTTGCTTTCCTTTCCTGTTTGCCAAAGAGAGTGTAATTATCTTTATTTTCCTCTTCTAACATGCTCTCTTCTCTACAGTTTTCTTGTGACTGCAGAGCTCTTAGTAACAGCTATGCTGATTTTGACTAAGAGACCATCTAACCCAGTATCCTTCTTGGAAAGGAAAAAAACAGGACAAATATATATGATATTTTTAAAGTATCTTTCCAGTCTCCAGCTCCTTTCACATAAGGGAATTTCTTGACTCTAATGTGAGCTGTTTAACTATTAACAATCAATAGATTTATCTTTCTAGTACTTACCCTGTCTTTTGATGAACCCATGTAAAATTTTTTATTGTTTTTGGAGAAGTACTACCACACAAGTTATTTGCTGATGAAGGGTCATATTTGTTTTGAAGTTGACCCTCATTGACTTCATGTGGTGGCTGTCAGTACTTATGTCTGACGAGACGGTGAATAGTCTATCCGTGTTCACCATCTTTACACTACTCATGAGTTTACAGACTTCTGTTATGTTGCCTGTCTTGCATCCTAATTTGTACATGGATGCTGTTGCATGGCAAAAAAAAAGATTTATCTGGGTAGCATCTCTGGTCAATACCTTTTTCTGAAGCCTTGGGACACTGAAGGGCAAGGATGAGGGTACTTGGAGTCCTTGTCCAGCCCACCTGAAGGAAGATGCTTTCACAAGATGTCTCATGCAGTTTCATACACCAGTGATAAACAACCTCTCTGTCCTTTAGTGCTGTGTTGAAATCAGGAAGAGTTTCAGATGTCCAGATGTATATGGGTATACATACCTGTGCTAAGACACTGAAAAGGGGGGATGGTGTGGCCAAGGCCTTTCTTCTGGGGTGATGGGAGGGAGAGATGAGCACACTCTCAGAACTGCTCTCCCTTCTCTTTTCAGAGATTGGCCAGCCTGGCTGAGACCACTTAGCAATGACAAAACAAAAACTTCTGCTTGATGGGACACTCTCCTTGTTTCTGATTGTGGCCTGTGGAGCTCAACAGGTCCCGAAGAGTCATGTTGCTGCTAGTTCTGGTTCGCTGTGTGAGAAGGAGGCAGAGTCCTGGGGAAACCTTTTCACCAGTGAGTGGCTGGACACTTGGATCTGTTCCCTCATCGGTTCATTCATGGTGGGGCTGAGTGGGGTCTTCCCCTTGCTGGTGATCCCATTTGAGACGGGAGCTGCTCTGCAGTCAGAAGGTAAACCTGCTACCTGCATTGGCCTTTCTGAAGCCAAAAGTCCTGGGATGTGACTGAACAGCACAGTACTGAACAGGACTTTGTCACAGAAATACTATTCTCTAAAATGGAAAGTCTGTTTTTGGTGCTTCAGTCCACACCTGAGAATCTGATAGGACAAATGTAAGCCCTGGATGGAGCTTGTACAAAGAGTATTGTTTTTTACCCTACTTGGTCCAGGTCCCTCCCACACACTGCTGTCCCAGGCAAGTGGTGCAAGAGCTTTTTCTTGCATTCCATTTGTTTTGTGCTCTCTCCTTTGAGAGCTTGCTTTGTGGATGCTTCCAATTTAGGTTTTTCTGTGCAAAATCGCAGCTGGAAATGTTTTGGCTCCTGGATGAGTTGTGATTAGTGTGGGATTTTTTTGTTTGTTTGTCTGTTTGGTTTTTTCTTTTTTTTTCTTTTTTTTTTCTTTTTTTTTCTTTAGCTGGATCACACCGTATGAAGCAGTTGTTGAGTTTTGCAATTGGTGGACTACTGGGGAATGTGTTTCTGCACCTGCTTCCTGAAGCCTGGGCCTACACATGCACTGCAACAACAGGTATGAAAGCCTTATATGCCTGGAAGCAGCCCATGCTATGCCTACTGCTACATTTTCTGAGTCTGTTCCATCTTGAAAGCACAAGACCAGCCAGTCTGGGTCAGCCTAAAAACTGGTCTAAGCTGCTATTCTCTTTCAAACAGTATATAAAAGCACATGCCTAGGGAAGGATGTAAGAACAATAAACACACATGTAGTACTTTGTCTTTGTACTCTGCAGTCCTCCAGAGACTTTGAGATTAGAGTACTTCATGTTTAGTAACTTGCGTTGGTTTTCTTGTCTATCAAATTCTCCTATCTTTCCTTGGATTCCTGTAAGTCTCTGTTGATTGTCCTTTGTCCTTTCTGTAAGGAAAGGGAATGCTTCTTTAACCCGATGAGAGGTTATGAATGTGTATGTGGTCTGGTATATGAACTTGTGCACCATCTCAGGTGGGGATCAGGTGCATCTTTTTTATAAATCTGTCCCCATAACAATGTTAATCCTAGAACCTTTTTCTTGGCACTAACTGGGGCCTCTCTGTTGCGTACTTGGATTTATGGGAGCTCAGATGTGTTGCCCTTGCAATCTTTGCTCAAGGAGAAATCATGGAAAATTGACCATAGAGCCATAATTAAGAATGGAGGGTGAGGTGTGGGGGGAAGGGAAAGGAAATACAGGTCACAGAAACCTGTGTTCGCCAGCAAATGAAACGCTGTCTGAGTTGGTATAGAATTTGTGGTATCAGTGTAACTCCTTCATCCCTCAGATAGCCAGGGTTGTTGAAACCTATAATGGTTGTGTCTCTCTGCTTCAGAAAACTGATGGCATAGAAGGCAAGTGTGGCTGCATCCCACCTGTTGAGAAACCAAGAAATCATTTCCCTGCTGAAAACAGGGGAAAGAAGATGAGAGAGGAAAGAAGATGCCCTGGGTTTCCCAGACTCTCTTGTACCTATGTCCTCGGATTTCAAATCTGCTGGGCCTTTAGACTTCTTTCTCACAGCTCTAGCACCATAGGCAGAACCAGCTCTCCTTTTTTTACCCCTTTCTACAGTGGTTCCCAAATTACTCTGTCTTCCTACTCTAATTTGCTTGCTTCTGCCAGACTGTCCTGAAGCATAAAGGTTTCCTTGACCCATGTAAACCTTGTTACAGAGTCATTCTTTTCTTCTATTGCAATGCAATCTCCATTTCTGCAGCCAGACTGAATGGATTATTATCTCACAAGCTTGGCTCTAATTGAAAAGAAAGTTTATAGCTTTGGGCTTAATAACTTACCTAGGTGTGGCAGAAAGGGGAAGGTGAGTCTGTAGCTCCACTAACAGCAGATTTCAAGTCAGAGCTTGCTGCTCAGTAGATATAGCTGCTGGATTTTTGTTGATGTAATCTTCACTTGCCTCTGGACCTCAGGGAAATTCACAGTGTTGTCAGGAAATATTTTGGGTTGTGCTATTGAAGAAAACGGGGTGGTAGCTCTCACTCTGAGTGACCTGAGATGAGGATATCTGTTAGATCAAGAATGAGCAAGTTAAACTAATCTGCTTTGAGATGTGTTTGCTCCTCTTACCTTGGAGGGAGTCTTTCCATAGTCATTTCTTGTTTTGACTTGGAACTGCTGGTTGGGCTGTAAGGGGCGTGGTGGGTTCATATGTTTGAAAAACTATGTACTTAATAGAGACATGAAGATTTCTCTCTTGTCCTTCAGGAGAAGAACAGAGCTTTCAGCAGCAGAAGCTTCTGGGTCTCTGGGTCATCACTGGTTTCCTGACCTTCCTGGTGCTAGAGAAGATCTTCCTAGAGAAAGAAGAGAAGGACTACCCTGGTGTGGTAAGTTAGCAGCCCGAGGGGAGGGAAGGCTCTTATATTTGAAGCTCTGTACTAAACACCTCATCCACCTTATCTGACAGGCTCAACAAATGATCCTGGAACTGTGAGTACCTTGTCATTGCTCTTTGGGAGCTTTTTGTCACTTCTTTGACACTGGTCTCTTACGAGAAGGTTTCATCTCCAGGCTTTTGTTTTATGGTTTTGACTTTTGTTCTTTATGTGGTATGTGTAAAAGAGAGGTGCTCTTTTATGGGGACCAGTAGCTGGAACACTCTGCAAATGAGACTTTTGCTCAAGTTACCTTTGAGGGATGACAGCTTGCTGATGCATGTTCCACTGACTCCATCTTGACTCATTCCCTTTCTGGGTCCTCAGTCAGGACAAAGACCAGCTTTCTTGAAGGTGTTTCTCCTTGGTTATGGCCTGGACCAGATGTTTGGGTAACTTTGTGTGGTAGAAGGGGTTTATGGGTGGCCAGGTAACACTAAGTTCAAAGAAGTCACCCAGCTGCTAAGGGGCAATATAGACAGAGGTACCAGAAGGTAATTCCAAGATAGAGAAGAGGAGCTAGTCTTCAGACATAAGGACAACTCCTGGTTGCAGCTCCTATAGATTGTTCAGTCCTTGCTGTGCCATGACTTCTGAGAGGTGAAACTGCAGGTCAGGCGCTACATAAGAGCAATTAGGTGTTAACTTTGACTCATCCTTGCGACTTCAAAGCCTGAAAGGAACTTCACCTTCTCATTTAGAGGGAGGCTGAAGTCTTAAATAAATATCTTGTTGTTTGGAAGATAATGATCCGAGCTATAGAATAATTCTGTAGGCTTAGTTATTGTGATGGACTGGGGGGAGCAAGACTCTTTTCCCCCATTTCCTGTCGAGTTGAGTTATATTTCTGTGGGCAGCAGCTGCTAGCAGGATTGGCAGGCTCAGTCTCTTGTCCTTCTAGAGGAACTTGGCTCATGCCAAGGGGGCGTGACTCCAATTCCTCTCTCTTTCTACTAGTCTTGAGGACTAGGAGGTCTCTGCTCTTGTTGTCTTACAGTGCAGGTGTCACAATGCTCTCTGAATCTGTCTCATTTTTAGCAGTTGTTATTAAGCTGGGGTGCCAAAGCTGTTGATTTACATTGTAAGGACAAAGGGATTAAGGGTAAAGACTGGATTTCTAATCCTGATTCATGCTCATTCATCACTGAAAAAAAGTGAGTGACAAGTTTTTTCCCCCTAATTTAGGACTGTGATTCCAAAGCACCAGCTGGAAAGATTTCCAATGGAAGTGGCTGTTCCTTGCCAAAGGTGGCAGGCCAATCCCAAAAAGCACGAGCTCAGTGTAATGGCTCCTCTCTCCAGTCTTGTACAAGAAACAACAGAATCAAGGTAAGAAACCCATAAACTCACCTTCACATCTTAGTCAGGAATTGTCTGTGGAAAGAACTGTGCCTGAGTGGAAAACTCGACGTTTGAGTTGTGCTTGATTTTGCTCTATCAAAGTGTCTGTCCTGGTCACAGCAGGGAGGAAACAGCAGACTTGGAGAAAATCTACACTGTAGCTTATGCAGAAGAGGCAAAGTCAATATTATGAAGGCATAAGTCTGATGATGTGTGTTTTGTCTGAATTCTGATACCAAAATACAGAATTCCACGTTTTGTTTCTCTGTTTTTTCTAGTCAGTATATCTTTATTTGCTTAATTTTTTGTGCCATGATTTCTCTGTTCTGTAGTGCCTGCATTGTACCAATTGTGAGCTGCACTTTTCCTTTTAAGGCACCTTTTGGAAGTGTTTTGACACCTTTTGGAAGTGTGTTGAAGCTATCCACTATAGAATTTAGAAGTTCAGTTTCTCAGATTATCAGTTTATCTGCTGCCAAAAAGGACTTCTTGTCCACTTCTGTCTCCAAAACTGTATTTCCCATCACTTCCTTTGCACTGGTCTCATCTGACCCCACAGTGAGCCTATTCAGGGAGCTAAAAAGACTTTTTTCTGCACCCACACACCCACCTCCCACCCCCAGGTCTGTTTCTCTCCTATCTTAACTTCTTGAAGCAGCTTGGCATGTAGACAGGCAGCCTGCAGTGCTGGAATAAGGGAGATCAGCAAGCTCATAGGATTGGAGGTGGAGGAGGAAAAGGAGTACTGTATCATTGGGAAGTGGATAACCTTTACATTGGCTTTGCTTTCAGTTTAATGTTACTATCTTTGTACTGTGGAAACCCTTGTCTGGGTGCACATTACAAGTGAGAGAGTAAACAACCACTTTGGTGAAGGAGGACCTACAATTTGAGATTGCAAGCCCATAAAAATGTGGAAGATTGTATGAGAGTAACTATGAACAGAAAGTGTGGTTGCATGAACTAGCCCAAACCTGGATGTGTGGTCAGTCAGAGGCTCTTTTGTCTTTCTATTTTAAATCTGTTTTGCTGTAACTTAATAGCTCTTCCTACACAACATGAAAGTTGTGCTGAGATCACTGAGTATTTTTGATATCTGTCACATTCATGTAATTTTTACAGAACACTACACAAACTGCAAGCTGCCACACTGATGTTTCTAGAGGTGATAGTAGTGAAGAAATCAATATTACTGGGTTATGAAACATTGTGCCCTTATTTTAGAAAGGTTTATATAAGGAACTACAGATTTAAAGGATGGTTAGTCTACCACTGATTGCAAGTAGAAATGAAACACCAATAGAGGATATGATTGCTCAAGACATGGTCCTAATGTAAAAAATAATAATCTAATTAATGCTAATTAGTATGATCTTATGGAAGATAAATTCTTATCAGCCAGACATTTTCTCCTGCCTTTTATTCAGTGATAAAATTGTTTGATAGAGGTAATGACAAACATGTATAAAATATAACTTTTCCCCACATTCTAATAAAACTAATACTGCATGAAATCAACTTTGCTAATATTAGTTATATTAAAAATCAGTTATATTATCAATAGAGACTGGGTTAAGGCAGCCCCCCTCAAATCTGTTCACCAGTGGGATATGATTTTTTTAAGTGATTATTTATAAAAACAGTATGTCTTCACATTTGCAGATACTACTATATTACATAAATGGCACATCGTGACTGCATGAAGTCAGTGATAGCAGCTAAACTGAGTAACTTCACCGAAAGTGCTGCATTTTTAACAGGTTTTGATACATGCAAATATTAAGGAATAGATCAGAGAAAAAACACAGATCATATTTACAAGATAGGGATAGTTTCTAGAAAGTCAATGCAGTGGAAAAAGGTATGAGAATTACAGTAGGAAATTGTTTGAACACATTCTTCCCTTATGATGCTACAGCCAGGAGGATGGGTGAGTTGGAAATAGTATGTAAGAGAAGAGGGGACAGTCCCTCTTTCTGTACAGCAATAATGAAACAACTGTCTGACTTTTTCCAGTAGTGTTATTCCAAATATCCAAAATGTTACTGATAATTTGTAAAAGAGTCAGGAAAGAGATGAAATAAATATTTTAAGTTTGCAGTACATGATAAGTGGTTTCCTTTAGGTTAACTCTGTCGTCATGACAGATCAAGGATAACTTAAAGTATACAAACACCCATGTAAGAGACATGACTAAATTTGCATAGTTAAAGCTATAGCAAACAGTAGCAGACTAGAAGGTAGAGACAACTCTGTAACTGAGGGTAACTAGCCAATGGACCAACTTACCTTAGAGATAGCAGATTCTTTGTCATTTGTGGGCTTTAAGCTGTGATTTAAGATGCTCTCTATGAAGTACATTATAGCTTAACAAACAATGGACTTCGTGCAGAAATTGATGAGATTCTTTCAGTTGTGTTATGTAGAAGGTTTAGACGACCATAGAGAGCCCTTCTAGCTTTAAAATCCTAACACATCTGTTTGCTCTTACAGACTGTTGTCGATATGCATGAAATAGAAGCTAATGACTTAATGCATGTAGTTTTAACTTTCTACATTTTGAGCATATGATCTGAATAATAGATTTCCTGGTAGGGTGGAAATTACCAAAACTACCAAGATACTCCTGCATTATTAGCCTGTTTCCTTAGGCAACAACATAAGCAGTCATTCCATCTGTCTGTCCATCTGTTCTGCCCTTCATTTTCAATAACTTTTGAACCCATAATTAATTTTTCTTGAGTTCGAGAGAGGATAGAAGTCTTGAAGGTGATCCAATTTCTGCAAGTTCCATAAAAATCAGCATGGCAGTAGAGGAGGAATGCAAACTAATGCCTTATTATAAAACACTGTCAGAACTTAGCTGCTGTGTGCTGCTCGACAGGCCCACCTGGTTGGTAGCTTACCGGGTAAGTCTCACTGCCCTTACCTGGTGGGGAGGTGGCTGTCATGCAGTGCAGGGTGGTGAAGGGGTGTGCAGGGAAACAGTGATGCTGGAAATGAACAAAGTATGAAATCCATAGCAAGACAGACTTCTTTGGTTCTACTATTTACTCAGAAACCCCCATTTTTTCTGCAAGCAAAAGGGGAAAGGTACTATTTAAACAAAGTCACCCATCAGGGCTTAATGGTTAGTAAGCTGTAAACAGTTGACCAATTGTCCGCATATATATTAGAACTTCTGCTTTTTAGCTGCTGCTATAATTTGTCCTACCTTGAAAACTGCAGGTAGGAGGTTTCCTTTTGCACACAAACATAGATCAGTTCTGTCCAGCATTGCAACCTTTATATCCTCAACAAGTAAAAACGCTGTAGAGTACTTTTGCCTTGCTTATGCTTTCTTTTTCCCTGTGGCACATGGGGTCCTTGCTGATTTGAGGAAGTATGTTTTATTACACATTGACATAAATTCTGAAGCATGAACATAAACACTTCATCTGGCTATACTCTTTATGAGCAACAAGAACATCCTATTAGGGATTCACAGAATGTAAATGTCAGAGACTCATAACTGTCAAATCAACCCAATTTATTTCTGAGCACTCCAAGGCTTTGCTTCTTTCAGTGACAGCTTTTGCCCAAGCCACTGACAAGAAAAAGTCATAATGTTTTAATCATGAAATCTATTTTTTCCCTATATGGTGGTATGGGAAAGCATTTTTGTGTAAAACTTTTGTGAATAATTATTATTATCCTGTGGGGAAAATGCAGTCACATAAAAAAACAACACGAAAAGGAGAATTTTAGATAGTCATATTTGACTGTCTAGGACTCAGAGTATGAAGAATGAGAAGTAAAACTGCTGTATTCTTGGGTCTGCCTTCATGCATCTATTTGTTTCTTTTTTTACAAAAGCATACAGGGACTTCTTTTGCATCCATTGTGGAGATGCTACTTAGATTATTACTTAAAACTGAGCTTAGCTAGGCTTTGCTTAATCCCTTATTGTCATATTTAATCATCAATGCACTTTTAAAAATTTAGAGCCTATAAAGGCCCAAGATTGTGAAGTAAAAGTGCCCTGCAGAAAGGTGGTGATCTGGAGAGAGAAATTTGACAGAAAGCCCCACCTGAGCCATGGTATATAGATGACAGGAAGAAGAGATGCACCAAGCAGAGTTGATAAAAACAGGGAAGAGCAGAAGACCAAAAAGAGCTAATTAAATCCATCCCCACTTGTGCTTTTCCAGCTGAACTTTGGCATCTGACACTATGGTGAAGTAAGAGGTTGATGCCTCACAGTTTCTAGATAGTCTCTCCACTCACTGGATACTACCCTATATTCGGAGTTCTTGCAGTCCAGGGACAGCCTGGTATATTGGCTAGCACCTGGTTTGATAATAATTTCAACTGCTGTGCCATATAGTGAACTGTGGTATCTCAGGACCCACACACATATGATGGAAGAAAACCCAAAAACATGTTAGCTGAAGAGATGGGGTGGTACCCTCATAAATCACTTTAAATCAAATACTTAGAATATGTCTTGAAGTGACCGTAGTTAGAATGATGGGGAAGTCTAACATGGAGATGGACTTGTGAGAAAGGAAGCTGCTTTATGCTTATAATTTTAAGAAATGTGTTTATATGCAAATACATATACATGCTATCCAGCCTTCTAGTAGGTGGCTTTTTGGTGACTGTCATCACTCTTGTTATTCTTTGTTAAGGGAAAGCAAACCCACAAGCACAAGCTTTTTTGGTACAATGTTTGAAGATTTATTTTGTTATAAAAAGCAGTTTCAGCAGCATTTTTCTGTTGCATTGTTCTTGCCAACTTTTGAGGAGGAGATATTTAACAGTTGGATATTAAAGTACATGGCTTGAAAACAAGATCAGGCCATATTTGAAGCCAGTTACCTGTGTAAAGTAGTCAGTGTTACCTAAAATTGGTTCAATTTAGAATTAAATATATTCTTGCGATTTTGGCTTCCTTCTTTTTTCTTTCTCTTTTTCTATATCTAGAGGTCTTTGTCATTTGCACAAGGTAATTATTCTAATCTCAGACAATACTTGCCTACCCTAAAACTTAGTTTACTCTAAAACCAAAAATTACATTTAATTTGTCCTCAGGCACTGACAGTTTAAGACTTTCAGTAGAAGTTCCATGTTCTGATGTTTCCCACCTGATTGTGACTGCATAACCTGTGTCTAAGCCATGTGCTTTCTTTTATCTTCTTATGTCTCTTCCTTTATCAGGGGCTCTTCCTTCTCTTTGCAGATTAGTGGATACCTCAATCTACTGGCCAACACCATTGATAACTTCACACATGGCCTGGCAGTAGCAGCCAGCTTCCTGGTTAGCAGAAAGGTAAGGTTTCTGTGCCCAGCTGTGTATTGAACTGGAGAGGCCTTGTTTCAAGTGTGATGCAACATGCAGAACATCCAAAGATGTAAGGAGTTCCCTCCTATTTTATGGAGTTTTCTGAGAAAATGCAGACTACAGTAAAAACCAACTCTGTCCTGATCCTTGCAGAGCTTCTTCAAGCCTGGGACATGTTAGTCATTTGGACTGGCACTGGGGAAGGATTAGCTCATCTACTCAAAAGCCAGGCCAGAAATAGCATTGACCCCTTACATGATGAGGATGGTCACTTCAGAGACAGGGGCATAGACAAGGAAGAGATGTTTAATGCTTTTTTTACTTTGGTTTTCAACACTGATGATGGGCTATCGGGTTCCCAGTGCCCTGAGCTGGAGGACCATGACTGTGAGAATGATAAACTCCCAGTCAACCCTGAACTTGTGTAGGATCTGCTGTTACAGCTTGATCCCTGTAAGTGTATGGGACCTGATGGTGCATGGGTCCCCTGTATGGGACCTTGGATGAATCCAAGAATACTTTGATTGTTTCCTTCTCTCTGCTGCAGGTTGGGTTCCTAACCACAGTGGCCATTCTCCTGCACGAAATCCCACATGAGGTGAGAGGGCTTTGGATCCTGCCATTGTGAGGGGAATTACAAGGTGCTTCACTTACGAAGAGGAGGCCTGGGTCTGGTTAATATTTTCTTGTCCTTTTGAAAGCTGCTCCCTCTGGGGAACTGACAACATGGAAAAGCAGAAGCAGTCTTGAAGCACTGGTCTTGCTGCGAATGCAACAGCCTTTGTGACTGAGAATTTAATATTCTTATTTATTAACTGTCAACTCTTGGTTTTCTTAGGTTGGAGACTTTGCAATCTTACTTCGGGCTGGCTTTGACCGCTGGAGCGCAGCCAAAATGCAGCTTTCCACAGCTCTGGGGGGAATTCTAGGAGCCTGCTTTGCAATATGTGCTCAGTCACCAAAAGGAGCAGGTAAGGCTCCCTGCGACCTCTGGAGTGGGGAAAGGAGGTGCTTGTCGTCCCCACGTGTGTATCTTCTTTTCCTTCAGTGTTGTCTCCCATGGCTCTGTCTCAGTAATAACAAAAGCTTCCTGTATTTGTGCAGGTGAAACAGTAGCCTGGATCCTCCCTTTCACTTCTGGAGGATTTCTGTATATTGCCCTGGTAAATGTTGTGCCTGATCTCCTGGAGGAAAAGAATCCTTGGTAAGTGCTCCCTCCTGTTCTGCTGCAGCAATTCTTGCTGCCAGGGAGCAGGGATATAACCCTCCCCTGTGCCTGTTCTGGAAGCATGTGAATGCTGGCTTTTCAAATCCCATGGGCAAGGCTGGAATCAAAATAGACTGCTGTGCTATGGGACTGTTGTGCTTATGGGACTACAAAGACCCTCTAAACCACAAGAACCTTTAACTGGGTCAGTCCCAAAATATTGTGCTAGCACAGTATGTAGCATGACCAGCTAGAGCAAGTTCCTCAGAAACATGTCCAGTTAGGAGAGCTGCTGCCCTGTCTGTCTTTTCAGCTTCTGGCACGTACTGGTTTAGGGACTGTCTGAAGCAGGGCCCCATAGAGGTGTGTATGTCTGTAACCAATGTGAATCTATCCTTCCCATGCTTCTCTCATTCCTTTTTGACCTTATCCATTAGTTCAGGCTTCTGCAATCTCCCTTTGGCAGAAAGTTTGCATAGCTTTACTGCGCTGTGTTAAGTGATACTTATTATTTGGTTCTTACACTCTTGCTTATTGATTTTTTTTTGTATTAGATGTCACCGTGGTGCTGTGTCAGTAGAAAATGATAGTTTTCTTCTCTTTATCATTCAACATTTCATAGTCTGTCATTGTATCCCACCTCAGTCATTTCTCTTCTGCACTGGTGTATATATTCCAGTATATTTGGCCTCCTGCCGTGTATTATTCTAGTTTCTTGCAGTCTAATTAAAGCTGTAGCAGCTCCAAATCCAGCTGTACTGCAGTAAAGGCCCTCTCAGATCTGCTGGCAGAGCTGCCCTTGAATGTTCCCCTCTATTTCAGTTGTAATGAGACAGGCAACTTAAGTGGTTTAAATAAGATGCCTTGGCTCACCTAGTTAATTTTGACTGAAACATTCCTCAAAAAAACAGTTCCACTCCTCCTGAGGAGGCAGGAAGTTCTGGTGGAGAAATGTTAATGACTAATTTGGGAGTTTGCTTCTGGCTTGGTAACCTCTTGTGTTGGCAGAGGTTGTTGCCAGAGTATGCAGAGGTGGGAGGTATACAGTCACTTCAATCCAGCATAAACCTGAGATAGTGCTAAAAGAATGGCCAAATTCATCATCTTGCCTTTTTTTTTTTTTTTCCTTTTCGTAACTATGGTTGTTAGCTGGATGAGATCCCTAAAGTGCCTGTGACCATGATGCAGAAGTGTTGGTTCCCTTGTGAGTGAGAGGACAGGAATATATACCTGAAGCTACAAGACTGAATCAGCTTAAGTTGATTTTGAAACCTGGAGTTGGGCCTTGCAGCTGAGTGGAACAAGTACATGTCAGTTTATAGACAACATCTTTGCTTGAGGTGCTGGGAAAGAGTCTTCTCAGCTGTGTTAGTGACTTCATACAGCTGTTGTGTTCTCCATGCGATAGATTTGAAAGAGCGAAGGGCAAAGGGCAAACAACAAATGATTTGAGAGTCTCTCTGCTGTTGCCTATGGGAATTGGTCTATGGCTCCTCCTAATTTTACTGTTTCTTTCCCAGGAACTCCCTGCAGCAAATTCTGCTCCTGTGTACAGGCATTATAGTCATGGTGCTACTTGCGCTCACAACTGAGTGACCTCTGCGCAGACCTCATGATGCCTCCCAGAGCCACCACAGTGACTCTGAGCTGTTACAAAGCAATAAGGAACACTAATGTTATTTCTTACGTGTGTGCGTGCAGATCTGGCTGCTAGTATGAGAAGCAGGTGAGAAAGAGGTCTGGGTGTGCAGGACTTCATTCCCTGGCTCTCCTATTCCTGTTCTGCTAAAATCCACACATCAGGGCTTCTGTTATTTTTCTGATTGGTTGGATTTTATGGAGCAAAAGATACACTGGGGAGAAATGAACTGAACAACTGCTCCACAATGAATGAATGATATTTCATTCAGTTCGTTTTGATGGAACTGCACCTCCCAAGCTCTTGTGTGAAAACAAGAGGCGATTCCTGTAGCTCATGAAGACTAAGGACTTTTCCTACCGCTCTAATGGCTGGAGGCAGAACAGGGATTACAAAGCAACAACAAACTGACAGCTTTAGCCAGAACTCCCTACCCATGAGAAGTTGATGGTGCTATGAGATAGAGGGGAAAAGACCCTTTCCAGCTTGGTCTGCGGCTTTTTATTGACATTGCTTGTTCCTAAAGGGTAGTATTAGCCTCAGCAGTCCAGCTCTTTTGGTCTATTTTGTATTTCTTTATGTTGAAATTGAGCCAAAAGCTTGAGGCACTTTAGGATAGGTCACTATAATTAAATGACTCAGCTTGGAGATTACTTGCCTCAGCCCTAACCACTCCAAAAGCCAGCACAGCCTGTTTATCTGATAAATGATTAGTAAATGTTTCTTCTATTGCCATACTACCAGCTCACCTACATCTGGAAGGAAAGACATGTAGCTGCTGTGACTGAGCTCCCTCTCCTCATAACCATTAGTTGAACACAGCTCTGAGCTTGCTCTTGAGACCTGAGTCACCCACCATCTGCCCCACACCATATTTCAGAGTTTTCTTGAGGTATAGCATGTTAGTCCTGCCTGACATGCTACAGCACCCCTAGACTGTTATGGCAGAGGTAGCTGAACACTACAGCCTGGCCAACAGCTGATAACTCCTGGTTAACTTTTCCTCTGTTCAGTGCAGACTATTTAAGAGCATGCTGTAACCAAAAGCATAGATGGTAGCCTATTTCTGGGCTTCTTACCTCACAGTGATGTTCATCTGTTGGGGATGAATGGATAAGGAATAATACTGACAGCTCTTAAATGGGAAAGCTGAAACTGCTGGTGAAAATATTTTAAAAATATTTTTATAGAAAAGTTGTGTGCTAAGTAAGGAGAGGAAGGGATATGAAAGGGTCACGATAGGTATGCTTTAAGAAGAGTTTTCTGTTTTGTGATGCTTGGGATAAAATTTTTGGCAATTTGAGACCAATAAAAATAAATAAAATTTCTAGTGCTTTCCTGCATCCCAGCTCACAAGGCTGACCAGGCCATAATTCCATAGGCATATTTTATTGCCATAGAGATGTGCACGATTACTAGATCATCTCTTCTGCAGAGCTTATCCTCGCTTTGCTTAAATTTGTTTAAAAACAGGTCTAATTGAACTGGTGGAGTCACCGGGCACAAAACAGGTGCCCCAATGTCAATTGCACCAACTTAGCTCTGTCTTTAAACAGCTTTTGTAAATCAGTACAACTCTCCAACCTGCACAAGGCCTTATCAAGAGGGCTTATGCCTTCAGAGGGCGATTCGGGTCAGAGCAGCGAGGCAGGTATGCTGCTGACAGCAGAAGCATTTACTTTCCTGAGAGATTCCTGAACTGTTGACACAGTTCTTTTTTATGACAGCTCCTGTCCTACTTTTCAGCAAGTGCTGGAAAGCTCATGCTTGCAGTTCTATCTGCCCAGGAACTGCTGCCTGAAATTTTTTCAGCTTTCCTTACCCTGGACTTAAAGCAGTAACTAATTTCACTGCAACAATGAGGGAGGCTTAGAGCAATTGTTTTATTCCTCTTTACAAAGTTGCCTTCCTATGCCAACTACTCTATCATTCCATTGTCTGAAGGTAGCATCTGCTTCCCATTTTCCTAGAAGGATGATTAATCCAATTAGTCTACAGGGACCGGCTGGGTATACTAGCCCTCTAGTTCTGGCTTTGGGGGTTCCCCCTGCCCAGGGACTGCAGCTAAGTGGACCCTGTAATGGGGCTCTGGAGGAAGCAGGTTTGCACAGAAAGATGTGCCTGCTGTTTCTCAAGATTTCTTTCCCAAAATAAGGCTGACATTTAAGTTGAGGCACTGCCAGGTGAGTGCCCATGAGTTGGCGTTGTTGCATCAGCGCTGAGCCTTGCCAAGACTGAAAACCACAGTCAGGATTTTGTACTCAGTGTTCAGGAATGCAAAGTGGATGACACTGAAGAAAGAATTTCAGAGCTGTTTTTCTTGGCTGCTACCATAGGCCTGGATAGTCTGTGGTTGTTGGGAAGATACCCTGGTAGGAGGTAGCATGGGGCTTGTGGGAGGGAGGGGCTTGATAGTTTTCTATGTCAGCCCTGGAGCTGAGGATGGAGAGCCTTGGGAGGAAATGGAGCATCACTCCACCACATTTGTCACTTTTGGAAATACAGAGAGAATTGTATTTTCTAGCTCTATTTTTTCAGCTGCTCTTATTCATTTCCCACTTCATCTGTATTGATCTGCTCTTCATGGAGACAATAGAGATGAAATAAATGGTTTTCCATGTTGGTTTATGTTGTTGGGGTTTTTTTGTTTGTTTGCTTGTTTTGTTTTGGGATTTTTGGAAGCTACTACTTTTCTTTGAATTTAAAATTCTATTCAGATTTCATTTGAATTACAGAGCCATATCTCTGGGTTAGGCTAGAGAAGTCTGGGCTCTGTCTTGCTGTCAGACATTCACAATTGAAAAAGAAGGTTCTAATCCAGTTTCTTCTTCCTGATGCCAATGAACTGTCATCCAGGAGCAGTGTGATCTAATCATAATTTTTGACTGCCGGTCTGGGTTCCTTGAAAAGCATCACCAAATAAGTTTCTCCTCTTTCAAGGGAAAGCTTATGTGGTAACTCACTGTCCAGAGAGTTTTGCAACTATACTTTGTTGTGATCAGTTATTTTTTTAATCAAAAAACTCACTTAACACTAAGCTGGTTATCTGCCATGTAGAACAAAGGTGCACTTATCAAACATTATGTGTCAGAATTGCCCAGAAAGGACTAATAGGAATTTCTCTACCCTTCAAAAATATGGGTTCAGTGCACGTCTTATCCCACCCTTCATTTGGAAGATTTTCTGCCTACGAATAATGGTACATGACTCTCAGTTCTGTAAGTGTTTTGTAAGAAGATGGAAAACCGTAGCCCAAGAGCTAGAAGAAGATGAAGGCAGGTAGGTGATCAAGTGTGTGATTTCACGGTCTGTGGACTTCGCCAGAAACCTACATTTTGGAATCTCTGTCCCTGGATTTACCACGCTGTGCTCTGTTGTGGTACTAATTGCAGTAGCACAGAAGGGAGAATAATTGGAAGGAGGCTCATACATGGGAACTTTCTAAGGTGATGGTTTTTCTGAGGCCCCTGTCTTCTAAAACTATAGCTTCAGGCGCTGATGTAGAGGGTAGGGTGACATAATAGGATTGCAGATTTAGGAAATGTGAATATTTGGGTCTTTCCAGGAAGGAGCTATTACAATTGAAGGATTTTTTCATGTTATCCAGAGCAGTGATTGTATTTGAAAATTATTTTTCACTCTTCATGTGGAAGATTTAATTTAGCTGGTATGTGTAAGAAAATTCTTTTGACAGCAGCCCTTTCAATTTGTCTGCCTTGAAGGCACTAATGTGCAGCTGCATGGATGGTAATCCCATCTGTCCAGTGCAAACTGCAGAAGAGGATCATGCTGAAATGTGGTTAAAGCAAGCTTTAGCTGTGACTGCTGCATGTTTCCACCAGGCATAGTGCTCTGAGGAGATAAGCAGTGTGCTGTTCTGGGCAGCGTTGCGGGAGAAGTGCTGGGAAGGGTGTTTGAGTGTGGATGAGAGATCAAGATGTGACAAGGTGGGGGGGAAGGATCTGAATCTCCTACAGTTGATCAATTGCTCCTGGGAAACAATTTAAAGTACTTCTAACAAACAAAACTAAGAATTTCAAAACTGGGCAATAAATTTTTAATTTTGACGTATCAGTAGATCATTTTATCTGGGGCCAGAATTGACAAGACCATGGCCTAACAACTGGCTTTAGCAGCTGAGTGATAGTGCTGGAGCTGGGGGAACAAGTCCCATACAACAAGCATGATCAGAAGGGATTTTGTGCCCCTGTAAATGCTGCATTTAACTAATGGAGTGGATTTAGCTTGCTTCTCATTGCATAAAATAGATTGACATTTTTCAGCTTTTCAGGCCTTATTTTCCATTAACCGCTAATGAGGGGTTGAGGAGAAATCATCATCCAAACGTCAACAACTGCTGTTGGGGAGGTGTTTGTATTTCGCCTACGTTTGAAAAACTGCTGGCTGCCGCGGCCTCTCAGTGTGAGCAGGGCTGATCTCTGCCCTTCTGCCCTCCGGGCAGGCCGGACGGACGGACAAGGGGAGGCCGCGGAAAGGGTCGGGGGCTCCGCTCACCCCTTCCCCCGGTCATCCATCCCCTGGTAGCTGCCGGGGGCGGGACAGGGACTCCGCCAAGGGAGGGGGCCTCGGTCTGCGGAGCAGGAGCCCGATGCTGTGGCGGGGTTCGGCGTCCGGGACTCGTCGAGCCCGGGCCGGAGGGCCCCGGGGGGAGATACACCGGTATAGCAGGGAGCTCGGCACGGTGCCGGGGCGCGGGGGGCGCTGGCCTGGTGTCCCTTCCGGGGGCGGTGCCGCGGGCGGCGGCCCCAGTAGGGCTGCAGGGAAGCGCCCGCCCCTGCCACCCCCGGCGCGGTAAGATGGCGGCCGCGGCTCAGGCGCTGAGCGGCACCGGGCTGCTCCTGGCCGCCGCCGCCCTCGCCCTCCTGGCCGTGGCTATCGGCACCGACTCCTGGTACGAGACGGACGCGCGGCGGCACCGCGAGCGCTGCCGCGGCTTCGGCCACAAGCGCAGCGACCCGCCCGGCTCCATGTCGGCGCCCAGCTCGCACCTGCCGCTCCGCGCCCGGCCCCCGCGGGCGCTCCTGCCCGGGCGGCCCCCGGCCCCCGCCCCAGCCGCCGCCGCTTCCGCCGCGCTGGACTCGCACTGCGGCCGCCGCTTCAACTCCACCGTCTCGGGGCTCTGGAGGCGCTGCCACCGCGCGGGCTACGAGCCGGACAGCGAGGAGCTCATCCGGAAAGGTGCGGGGGCGGGGGGCGGTGGCGGCCCCGCCGCTGTCCGTGGTGCTGAGCGCGTCCCCGCTGGGGCGCCGGGTCTGCGGGCGGGGCCGCGGCTGCCGCTGCTGCGGCGAGGACGGGCCGGGGGGAGAGCGCGGACGGAGCCCCGGCCAGCCCCGTGGCTCCGGGTGTCCCTGGCGTGCGGGAAGCGGCGAGCGTGGCCCTGACCCTATCCCGGTTTTGTGCGCCTCCCTCTGCTTAAAATGCTGCAGTGCTGGGTGGAACCATGTCCTCGGAGAGCCCCTTCGGGGGCCCAGTGCAGGGCCTGACTCTCGAGTGTGGTCTCGGTGGGCGTCCTCCTAATCCTGGCACTTTCTTCTTATTGAGTGCTGAGAAATGTGCAGTATTGTTCATAGTGCTGTGATTTTTACAGCAAGGTGAAAGGGACCTGTTGTTCCTCTTCTAGCAGCGGGGAGTTCTCATTGCCGCAATAGATTGCCAGGCTTTCGTGGTGATGGATGTCACTCAGGGTCCCCAGGGTGACAGAAGAGAAAGCTGTGGATCTTCTACTATTGTGGCACATGCTACAAAGCCAAGCAGGCCACGAAGTATGAATAAAATTCCTGCACTTGATGGTACAAATAATGTAGCGGGCTGACCCATGAAGCCAATGGGTTATGTATGGTTAATGATAGATAACAGGATTTACTGTTCCCGTAGGTACATATTAGCACAGGAAGAAGAGGAACTGGGAGAAGTGCTTCCATTGAGGCACAAAATGGAAATGCTATCTTAAGAAAACGAGTGCAGTTTTCGGCTTGGCTTCCAACTGTGACGCCAGTCCTGCACAGCAGAGGCTGGATAGACTGGCACTGTGAATCTTAGCTCGTCTTTGTCCCTTCTTTCCAATGCGCAGCAGTGACTCTTACTTCTAGAAAGTCTAGTGCTGTGTGCTTAGCTTCTTTCTCCATTTAATCTCCCAGGATTCTTTTTATGTGTTTTCATTTTTTTATTTCCATGTTGAGCTCCTTTCACTAAAAGGCAGCTCTTTAATTTCTTCCTATTAATTGTGGCTGTCATGTAAAATATTTATCTATTGTTTTGCTTCACATCAAGCAAAATGCTTTCAGCTCCCATTGAGATTAGCTAAGATGGGGGGAAGGAATGGGAGGAATACTAGTTTGGTCCTCAGTACTTCTGTTTCAGAGATATTTTTCCAACACCTCAACAGACAGAGAGGCTTGAGTCTGCTTTCTACATGCACAAGGGCATTACAGGATGGTGAATTATCTTCCTCAGGGTCTGATGTGTAAAACTGTAAGGACTCTAAATCCAAAAGGTTTTCTTTCTACTTTGTTTCTTTTTTTTTCAGCTGTTCTAAAAACAGACCTTGCCTTTCCCTACAAGCCTTGCTTCCCTCATATTCTTTGCCTATTAGGTCTGCAGTTGCTGCTATAAAGATTTATGTGTCATCTTATAGAGGGAAATTATTAATAATAGTTTTTGTAGAACAAGATCTTTAAATAGATATGACTCTCTTATCCCTTCCCCTGACCTCCTTTACTAGCAGCCTTTCCTTGTTCCTGCTGTGTCTGTCTTTTTCTCTGACAACTGTGATTAAGCAGCCTTTTCCAACTGACGGTCAGGTGTGGCTGCGTCTGAGCTGTTCTCTCAAGCATGATACTAGATCTAGGCCTTCCAAAAAGAAAAAAACAGGTGTTTTTTCCCTGATGTGAGCTGAAGATCACTACTGTGCACCTCTGAAAGTCCTACTTCCTCCTTGATTTGCATTAAGTTTTCAGCTAGCTCTTTGGTGATGTGTGATACCTTCTTATATTCCTAGTATTTCTTAATTTATAGATTTTTATAGGCTTTTAGTGACAGAGGAGGAAATTTTTTTTCTCACACTCCCGTGGTAATTTTGGTTTGGGTTTGTACTCTCCATTTTCTTACTCTGTCTGGAATAAGATTTCTTTCTGTGTCTATCTTGAATTCTGAATAAATTACTAAGTCCATAAATACTCTTATCCATTTAGATAATTGGATGGATTTTAGTCCTGTATTTATTTGCTGCTATTAATACGAAATGGTTCTGTGGAAACTTTCATACTTGAGCATTGTAGCTAATGATGCATATGCATGCATCCATTTGTATATCTAAAATAAATATTAAAAAAAGTAAAATATATTTACTTCATATGTTTAAAATGAAAAGGCAGAAGTCAAAAAATGTAGCTCAAAACTGAGAGGTGGGAGATGTTTAAACGTAAGACAGGAATGATGTGTGGGATTTTTCTTAAAATGCAGAATCACCATTTTGGAACTGTGAAAAAATATCTTTTTTCATTTTAAAAATACAATTAAGAAGGTAAAAGAAGAAATAATGTACAAACCACATGGGAGAAATGGAGATTAGCAGTCAGTAAGAGATAGCAGCCAGAGAACTGAACCACTTGATGGGGAAATTACGGGGATCTATGTGTGTAAGGAGAGACTCTATGAGTGTAAGAACTTGTAAGAACATCATCTTCTAGCCTGTGCTATGTGGATTAGACATTGGATAACTGGTGCTACAACAAAAACCTTCTGCATGGAGTATTTTTAAGTAGTGACGTCTTACAGGGACTTATTATATCCTGTTTAGAGGTTTTCTCTACCTATTGGAATAAAAAAGTGTTGCTTACAAAATGGTGACAGTAGAAAATGATTAGTTAGGAGAGATCCATTCTAACAGGCTGCTTTGGATAACTTGGTGGGTTCATTTGAAAAACATGCATTTTAACATCACTAAATTGAAGGAAGTAAAAAGAAAAAGTTCATCATTGTTGATAAACTGGGGATTTTATTGCTTTTCAAGCCTGCGTCTGTGTTTCCAGGTTTTTGGCGGTTTAGGAACAAGGGACCTGTGCTCTGCCTGGGTATCGAGCTATTTTAGCCAGCATCTTCTGATATATCCCAGCCTTCATATTCAGTCAGGAGAAAGGACTCGTTCAGGGACACTCCCATGTACTATTTTGGGTTGTGTGAGTTCCAAGGGTTGTGGGAGGGGAACCTGTCTGCATTTGTAATCTTGAAGGGTAAAAAAACCACATTGAGGACAAGGTGTTAAAAACAATGTTGGCTGTGAGAAGGCACAGGCATGTAGTTTGGCCATTAAAGTGTCAGTGTGACACTGCTGGATGGAGTTCATTGCAGTTCATATTTATCTTTAAATCAAGAAAATTGCACAAGTAAAATGCACATTGTGCGATTTTCACACTGTTCTTTTAAGACCCCTTAGAAATGCTGGGATCAGGCTGTCTGTCTAATCTTTTTCTTGTACATGTGCTTTATGGTAAGCTAACGACATGAGCACCTGCCCCCTTCTGTCCTGCATTCTTAATTTACTTGTGTGCCAAAAAATACAACGCTTACTTACTTGTTGATCACCACGTGACTCTGTTCTGTTCGAGCCCTTGCCTGAAGGCAAAGGTTTTAATTTTGGCAGGCTTTCTTATGGTGCTTGCCTCACTGTATTATTAAAAAAAAGGGAAATCACTTTGCTAGCAGGTTTCTGAAATGGAGGGCAGGATGCTGTCCCTATTCTATAGACTGCAATTTGAGGTATGTAAGGGATCAGGTCAAAGGACTTATTGGAGTACCTTTGAAATACCTTTGACTTCACAATAATTTTGAAACTGCAGACCTGATTTTGAGTTTTACTTTTTTTTTTTTCTTGAGTACTTAGAGAACAAGGTGTTATATGACTTTAAATACAGCCCTGTGGAGTACCTGACCATAACTGAATGCATGGCGTCTCTACAAATGAGACCTAGGGATTGTCTCAGAAAATGAGAAACATGAACTAGCGACTGCAGATGCAAAATCTGGCTACTGAAGATTGCCTGGGTGCATGTTATGGTTTTCTGTGAGAAAGTGGGTAGGTATTCAACTGAGAGATCCCCCTCACTTGCTTCCCAGATCCCCTAACTCTTGCCTGCCTATTTCAGCTTTTTTAGCAGACCTACATAGAGAGGCCTCTCTTGTTTTGCTTATGGTGACTCACACTAGAGTGGGTCCAGCCTCTGCTCAAAGGGAAATGGGAATCTTGTTAGAAAAATGGCTTGTGCTGGTGTAGTCCAAAGGCCATCACCAAGCCCGTGGATTAGAGATCAGTGCTGAGCAAAAACCCTAAAATTTGTGAACTCCTTAGCTCTTTGTTTTGCAGACTTGCTGTTTTAGTATAACTGTATGTGCTACCTACATAAAATGAGCTCTTTGAATTACAGGGAAGAAAGAATTAGGAGTATAATTTCTAAACCGAAGGCAGAATGAAATGATATTCAAAAACTTCTAAGTAACCAAGTTTGTATAGGAAGGTGAAGAGATTTTAGTTTAAGTTTACATGTTAAACTCTTGGAATTATACAGAGCAAGTGTTTTTCTCAGTGATGTTTTAGCTGAGGAGTCCATAGCTTTGATCATGAGGGATGTACATCTCTAGTCTTTGCTTTTTCTTTAATGAGGTATAAAAATAGTAATCCTTGCTCTTATGAAAAAAGACTGCTTCATGTATGCTACTTTTATAATCAGAATATGTAAGTGCATAGATCATATTTTAATGAGTCCAGTGCATTGTAATCTGAAATCTGGTGTCATTAGTTTGTTTGAATACATATTTCTCTACAACACATGTAAATCATGTCAATATTGAAGTTGAATTCAGTCAGCAGTTACAGATGAAATTTAATTAGATACTGTGATGTGCTGCTTATGGCCTAAATTCTTAATATCTATAGCCTTTGCAAATGAACTGGCACAGTCTGTCACTGAGTTGTCTTGCTGATCATTTGCTCAGGCGGCTCTAGACACTTGTCCTAAGTGCAAAGAGGGAGCTCTGCTCCACAGCATAGTGGAGAATGGCTTAAGGTGAAGGGCAGAGCTCCATGTATCGTGTCTCACTGCCAGCACTCTGGTGTTGGGGAAGTGTCAGGGAGTGACAACAGGGGAAGAGTGTGGTGGGAAGCACATCTGAGGGTGGGGGCGTGCTTGAAATGGGGGGAAATCCAGATCACCTTTCCCATCCTGGCCTGATGGCTGTATTGGCTGGGTCTCTTGCGTGCAACTCCTAATTTTGTGAAACGGGGGTTTTCCCTTTGCAAGTCCTTGCAGAAACCAGGTCAGTACAGTCCCAGGAAACATCGTTAGAGAACAAAATCATGTTTCTCATTGCTGCGGGAGCTGCACAAAGCCCATTGCTTCTCCTGGGTTTTCTGGTGTCTTTTACAAAGCTGATCACTGAGTTTGCAGCTCTATGCTAGTGATTGTTCACCAGCTTAATTAGCTCACTGGCCAACTCATTGTTTTTGATTGGTTCTTCTGCCCCAACATTTAAATAGTGGTAATGACCCTGTGATTCTGTGATTCTGTTTAAGGGCAACTTTTTGTACTATTTAGCTCTTTTGCCTTTCTAGCTGTTCAATTCTATCCCACCATCCATGCTTATTCTCTCCCATTTTCTGGACTGAAAGTCCCTTTCAAGAAGAGCATGCTTGTATGTTCACATTTACATGTGGGGTACACTTTTCTTTAAGCTATAGTGGAAACAAGCCTACCTGGGTACTACTGTTCATTGAAAATAAAGCAAAGAGTCAATGACTATTGGACTGAATTCAAATGATTCTCCCATGCAGTTCACTTCCCAGCATTCATTCAAAATTTTCAAAGTGGTTCAACTCTGTCTTAGAGACAAAACAAGTCTTCTTGGTACTTAGTCACATTCTGAGACACATTCACATACTGAGACATCCCATAGCAGTTCCTCCAGGAAGCTTCTGGAGATGTTTTTGGTCACTGTCCTTAATGTTTACTTTAGCTATTGCTTCTTGGAGCTTGCCCGGATCAGCACCTAGTTTCTTCTTTGCTGGTGTTTCTTTGTAGCAAGGTTCCCTCCCCTCCTAATCCCAAAGCCTTTGAAGTAAACTTTTGAAGCTCTTTTTTGGTTACATTTGCTCTGTTACTGAACTAAAGCTTCCCCTGTGTAAGTTCTGCTGGGCCAGCCAACTCAACAGCAAGTGCAAGGCACGGAGCTTTCATGCTGTTTCACACTGATGTTTCTTTTACAGGAGTTATCCAGCGCTGCACTGCTGTGAAGTACCACTACACCTCCAGCTCTCTGCCTCGCAACTTGCCTGTCAACATCACAAACACAATCCGGCAGGATGAGTGGCATGCACTCCGTAAGTAACCCAAAGTAGTGTACAAGATTGTTTGGATTACTTCGTGCCTTAAAGTGATGCCAGGTGAGGGCTCTGAGTCACCTGGCTGTCACTGGGCTATAAGCATAAATACACATTTATTAGTGAGGAAGTGCAAGCAGCCGACAGTATAATTGAAAGGGGACGTTTGGAGGGTCTTAAAGCTGTGAATTCAGGAATACAGGTGTGTGTGGAGTGTGCTGCAAGGTGGATCTGGGGACAGACAGGTCCTAGCTGGCTTACAGCAAAGGTGCTGCATCGCTGTATAGACCTTGTTGCATTTTTCTGTGTGCACCTGGTGACCTGGTGCAACCCCCTGGTGACCAACTATTTCAGGGAACATCTCCGTTTGTCCTTTCAACCTCTTGTTACTAGCACCTGGCTCACAAGCTGCCTTATGCCCAAGTCCTTCCCACACAGATAACTGACCTGTAGCCTGTGACTGAGAATGATTTAATCAGTTTTTTCTGCTCCTGCTTTTCTGGGGTTTTTTTCTTTTTCTATTGCCTCACATAATTCAGCCTAGCCCCTGTCATGTGAGAGTCTGTGCCAAGGAAATCTTATTTCAGCTAGAAACTGAACTAGGAGGAGACAAGAACAGCAATTTTACTATGGATGACTAAGTGCTCTTCATATCACTGGTACCCAAGCTTTTTTTTAGAGCTTGTTACTGGAGTTGTTCCCATAATACTGTACTGATCTTCTGTCTGCTTTGGTCCTCCCACTATTCCTCTTTTCAGTTCACATTGCCTTCCATGCACTAGTCCTTTAGTTCTCTTCAGTGTCCCCTCTCACTTCTTTTGTTTCTATTTTCAGCAGACACTCCTCCAACAAACTCTATCCCAAAGAAAGACACCACACCAAAAAAAGAAAAAAAGCCCCTGCAGTATTAGCATAGTGCTGAGTTCATAATACACCCCTTCTATCCCATGTTGGGCAAACTATCTCAAAGAAGCTACAGGAGGAGGAATCCATGGGTGAAGTATAAACTTTAGAACCAGTAAATCTACATCTGTCTGGACTCTCCCCTGGCTGTCCTGTCTAGATGCCACCATCTTCATGTCTTCTTTCTTGCTTTTCTCCTTTCTCTTTCTTCAGATCTGCGGAGGATGACAGCTGGCTTCATTGGCATGGCAGTCTCCATCATCCTGTTTGGGTGGATCATTGGTGTGCTGGGCTGCTGCAAACAGCAGGAGCTTATGCAGTACGTGGCTGGGCTGCTCTTCCTAATGGGAGGTGAGGGCCTTTTGCTTCTGCTCCTCAAGTTACCACATTCAGTATTACTGGCTTGTAGAAGTCAAATTAGCCCACAGCAACCACACGAAGCAGCAAAATTATTTAGTGCAGCAAACCGTCAGCACAGTGCAGTTACTACTTCCAGCAGTGGGCAGGATCTGTGATTGCATGGGTATTTGCATGTTTCTGAGTAGACCCCAATGTATGTGTGTGAGCCTTCAGCTCTAGAGAGCTGGTGTGTAGCCCCAGAGACCATGTGCATAATGAGCACTGTCCTCTTTCATGCTCCAAATGTGCAGCCTGTGGCTCCTGTCAGACAGCTCAGCTCAGTTTTCCCTAGGGAATCATAACAAACAAACAAACAAACAAACAATTTGATTTGGAGCACCTTTCTGATACTCAAAGATGAAGTGTAATGACGAAGTCCAAACCCAGCCAAGCCTGGGAGAACATTGGTCCAGTGATAAGGACATGAACTTAGTGCTTGCCAGGTGTGTTAAATCTGTTTGTCCTGGCTGGGAGCAGACTTTCTGAGCGGCCAGAGGTTTTTCTGAAAACCTTTCTTTGATTGTTCAGCTTAAAAATTGTCAGCATTTTATCTTCATTTGAAAGGGACATAGTAGCAACAACATGTGTACCAAAAGGGTGAGGTACTGGGTGAGGTACTGAGATGCTCCAAGGGTGGGGTGCAAGCAGTAAATATGCAATTTTCAAGTATGAAAAATTGCAAATTACCTAAAGGCAGACCTGCTACCCTAGAGGCCCAGTGTCAGCATCTATAATGGCTACAAGCAAGGAACTTCTTGGTTAACAGCATCTCTGCCACCTGAAAAAGTAGGTGTGACACTGGTTTGGTGCCTCTTTTGGGGTGGGATGTGTGGGGAAATCTTCCCTTGCCATAGACAAGCCTTCTTAAGGAGTGTTTTTGAAAACCCACCCTGCTGACATGGTGTGATGCTAGAAAGGCTGGAAGTTGGGCTTGTGCTGCCCTTGGTAATCTTATGTGCTGCTTAACTGCAGTTTCCTTGGGAACATTTTAGTTTCTTTATTGCACAGCAATGAACGAGTAAAGTATTGTAAGTGGAAGAGGTAGACTGGGTCCCCTTCAAGTGCTTTTGCACTTAGTGCAATGGGCATGCTGTCAGCAGTAAGAGCTGTCATTAGTATTTAGACATAAATGTACAGCTGGAGAGAATAAAATGATCACCTCGAGACTAGTGTACATATTAGACATACTAGAGTGCCTTGCATCATGTTTCTTATGATTTTTTTCTTCCTCTATATAGGTGTTTAGTGAATATGTAGCAGATGACAAAATCCTGGGCACTCTCTATGGGCCTAGGGTACAGCTGGCAGAAGTATGGGTGTTCCTGGTAGAAACCAAGCAGTGCTGCACTTGCAGCCCTGGGATTCAGTATTAACCTTCTATAGGAGAATCTGCTCGGGTACTGTCTGGAACCTGATGACATTAGTCGGTGAACTATACATGACTGAGTTCAAAATTGCAACAGAAGGAGCTAAGACAATATTGGTTATTTGTGAATCAAGGTATCCTGCAGTCCTACATATTTTCCCTTTTTTTCTCTGCCTTATAATAAGAATGACTGGTAGGACTGAAGAAAAAACCCAAGGGTAATTCTTGATTTTGAAAATTCATGACTGAAAATACCTAGGGTTAAAAACCCAGTGCATAATTAACCTGTCTGAGGGCAGTGTAGAACCCTCTTGCTTTTCTCCTGCAGGTACATGCTGTATCATCTCACTCTGCACATGCGTAGCTGGGATCAATTTTGAGTTATCTCGCTATCCTCGCTACGTTTATGGGCTGCCAGAGGACATCAGTCATGGCTATGGCTGGTCCATGTTCTGTGCCTGGGGAGGGCTGGGCCTCACCCTGCTGGCTGGGTTCCTCTGCACATTGGCCCCATCACTCAACACTTCCCGAGCATCCGTACAAAAACCCAGACAAGAAAACGGGGCCGTGTGACCCTGGAGGAAGTGAGGAGAGACTCTGGAAAGTGCAGCCTGGGCAGAGCTGTGGGTTAACACCAGGAAGAGGTGGCATGTCGGCACGTGGAGAGCAGTGCCATAGCTGTTGAAACACCAGCCTCTGGGATGCTGCTACAGCCTCCAGTCGCAGACATGGACATTGCAAGTAACTCCAGGTTTGAATTATGGGCAACTTGATCATTGATGGTTTAAGGGGGACAGTTCTTTCAATTTGTTTTTTTTTCTGTTTACAAGGGATTAAGTCCAAGGCTGTGTCTTTTTTTGTGCTGTTTTTTGAACTGTACCTCCATGGTCCTGTTATTGTCCAGTTGTAAGGGATGTTTACGCACCAACTCTATTGCTGCAGGTCTGTGTAATTCAGACCCAAATTAGGGCAAGGAGCTAAGTGAAGTTGGCTTGAACACTTTTGCAACAGGTGTGTCTAGTGTTGGCTCAGGCCATCCTTTCCCAAAAGAACCTTGATCTAAGCCGAGGTTTAGGCCAAAGAATTAGCCCATTCTTAGTATTAATTCATTTAAATCAGAAACCTGTGCTATTCTTTGCTGTGTTATCATCTATTTACTCACTACTAAAGCTGTTTTGAAAAGGAGCCAGCTGAAACTGAGTGGCAAGACTCCAAGAAAACTCTTACTGGCTTTAGGAAAGGAGGGGAAAGTTTTTCTCAGCTTCTTACACAGGTAAGGTTACTTATTTGGCTAACTAACATACCCTTTTTTTAATGGGGAGATGTATGCAACATGCAGCTTATAACTGTTCCACTAGAGGCCAGGGTATGTTTCTCAAAATATGTCACAGTTTGAGCTGCCAGGATCAACCTTCACCCTCTAACTATCTTGTGGGTGCACTCCTGTTCTGTGAAAGGAGATGAGTAATTCTCCCCAAGCTCAAGTAACAGTACTGCTAAAATAGCAGATGTACAGCCCCCTCTAATACTAACATCCAAAGGAACCGCAATGTACTTTCCTCAGGAACGTGTGGCTTCTGCTCACTTCTCCACTCACCCTTTCTAATGTCAAATGCCTCCTGAGCAGTGTGTCAAGAACACGCATGTTCTGCTGGAACAAGATCCCCCTCCAAAATGACACTAAGGACCTTGGTACCAGCAGAAGTACTAGGGCTAACTCAGGAACATCAGCCAAAGTACTTTGGGGTGCATTTTTCTTTCGTTCATTGATTTTTTTCCCCCCCTCACATCCCTGCCCCTCTCCCAAGTGTCCAAAAACTGCACAGGTAAAGATGAGATGGCCAGCATTTGGAGATGTTTACATTGTATTTAAAATACAATACAGTGGCATGTAAGATACTTAATGCTAAAGTCAGTGTATTTATGAGAAGTGTAATTTTTAAATGGAAGTTGTAATTCTCAACTGGCATTAAAAGTACTGAAAGACTTGCTCAGTGGATAGACCCTTGAATTCTTTATGACTAATCACCACACTGATTCATCAGAGAGCTCACATACATACCAGCAATGGTGTTAAAGCTTCCAGAGTTAAGTTCAAACGTCATTCATATGTGAATTGTGTTCACTTCTCCCTTGAAAAATGCGTGTTAGTTCAAAATATTCAAACACTAACAAAGCTGTAGAATGTTCACTGGCTGCACAGGTAGAAACCGGGGATGCTGTCTGAGCTGCAGCTCATCAATGTCAAAGAACACTTACTGCAGTATATCCTGCTGGTCCTCATCCAGAAGTACCAGAGTAGGATTTAATCCATTTCTAACAGGACGGTCCAAAAGCAGCATAATGGGCACCATGGACAGGACGTTTACAACCCCCCTTATACAAATGTAGAATCACCGAGCAAGGGCGACAGCCCCAACACATCACGGATTAGTTTTTAAAGGGAAAAAATGCTTTATTTTTTCCAGACAGAAAGTAAGTGATACAGTCCAGTCCAGTCCTGTCCTCTGCCAAGGCCACAACCTTGACTGGGCAGAGATCAGGCATAGTACTGCAGGTTGGCTTTTTTCTTTGCTTGAACCTCCAGGATTCCTTCCATGTAGTCCTCGTGGGTGAGCTCCGTAGCTCCACGGCGGAGAGCAATCATCCCCTGCCCAACGAGACAGTATTTAGAAAGGGAATGTGAGCACCACATCAGTTCCAAATAATTACGCCACATTAGCTTTCACATTTCCCTCCCATCAGTGCTGGCTGCTGTAGAGGAGTACTTACCGCTTCAACACACACAGCCTTGCACTGGGCTCCATTGAAATCATCTGTGCAGCGAGCCAGTTCCTCATAGTTCACGTCAGGGCTGATATGAGCAGAAAAGGGGAAAAAAAAGTCTAAACATGTACCAAATAAAAAAAGCAAGGCAGGGAGTTTCCTTAACCCAACAGTGAGCTCTCAACAAGTGACTGCCAACTGCTTCTCAGCCCTGAGGTACCATTGTGAGTGACAAACATAGCCCCAGAAGGCCATACCTGACATTCATCTTGCGTGAATGGATCTGCATAATTCTGGCTCTGGCCTCCTCATTAGGCATTGGGAACTCAATCTTCCGATCTAATCGTCCAGAGCGGAGCAAAGCTGGGTCCAAGATATCAACCCGGTTGGTTGCAGCAATCACCTAAGTAGAAGTAGGATCATCAGTGAGGCACCTGGAGAACAGGCCTCTTCTCCCCAAGGATCCAACAAGCTTCTTCCCTGGACATCATTTCCATCCCCTGCTAGAGTGCCCTGGACCTCAGCAGCACTCCGTGCCAGATCCCAACCTTGACTTGCGTGTTGGGCTGGAAACCATCAAGTTGATTAAGCAGCTCCAGCATGGTCCTCTGCACCTCCCGATCACCAGCCTTCTCACTATCAAACCTGAGGAGGAAACAAGGGTAAAACTATCAGCATGAACCTGACCAACCTGTCCCTATGTTTTCAATCACATCAAAAGACAGAATGACTGTAGTTCATAGTCCTTGGTCAAGGGCTTCCAAATTTCTCCTTGAAACTACAAGGAGTCCTACCATGATGAGGACTGCAACTAGAATAACTGTCAGCAGCACCTGAGCCTTATTCAGTCCTCAGAGCTGAATGTGGCTTATGCTGCCCAGGCCCAAGTAGTAAAGGAGAGTGAACATCTCCACGTGCCTGCTGCAGTGATCACAAAACAGTTTTATACAGCAGGAGACTACCAGATAGATATCAATTTTCATGAATGTCACTTGTGAGCTCAAGGATTGTGGCAACTGCTATGTGCAACTGCGTTTACACTCTTGTTTCTAAGCAGACCATGCTTTAAGCTAGGCTCTGCTCACATACGCAGAGAAAGGGGGCTGCTCCCAAGAGCTTTACAACATGGCCTACACCTCACCTTTTAGTGCCAATGGCATCCAGTTCGTCAATAAAGATGATGGAAGGAGCTTTCTCCTTCGCGAGAGCAAAAGCATCGCGTACCAGCTTAGCTCCATCACCAATGAACATCTGCACAAGTTGTGGACCCGCAAGCTTCAGGAACGTAGCCTGGGAAGTGAAAGAGAATCCTATACCTCATTTCTCAATAGGGTCAGTTACAAGTATTATAAGAAGCCCTTGATTAAAACAAGCAAGCAAGCAAACACAAAAGAAAATCTCAGCCTTTGTAACACCCATTTGTATGTATGACCCCCCTCTCCTTGGAGGTGTTCATATTCTTTGTCAGGTACTATTCTACAGCAGCACACACTTTTAAAGGTTCCTTTTACCTTGGTCTGGGCAGCACATGCTCGAGCTAAAAGTGTCTTCCCTGTTCCTGGAGGCCCATACATAAGGACTCCTTTGGGTGGCTGTATACCCAAATTTTCAAATTTCTCCTTATGATTCATTGGCAGGACAATGGCCTCCACGAGCTACAGCAAAAGAAAAACATTAATACATAAACCCATTCTTCTCCACAGATCCAGGCTGCCTGCTTTTAAGTTGAATTTCAAAGACTGTTGTCCTCCATCACACCAGAAACTATACATTAAGTATCACCTCTTGGATTTGTTTATCCAGCCCCCCGATGTCACTGTACTGCTCTGTGGGCCTCTCATCCACCTCCATGGCTTTCACCCGTGAATCATATTCAGTAGGCAGAGTCTCCAGGATCAAGTAAGAGTCTTTGTTCACCCCCTGTAAACACAAGTGCTTTGCTTTTAACAGGCCCTTCAGATAGCAATTAATAAACATGCAATCAAAGATGATTTACTAGACCTCAGGGATGCAGGAATAACCAGCTTTGACACTGGTGCTCAACAAATCACCACAGCTTGGCACAGTGAACAATACCACAGTTAACCTACCACATTTTAAAAGAGTGGTCCAAATTACTTACAATACAAAAGACTAGGTTTAGAAAATTTACTAGATGATCTCTGAATTTTCAGCACCTACTTTTATGTGTAAAGAACACACATCCTAAACTACTTTTCTATACTACAAATATGATTGAACCCATAATATCTTTCTAATAAAATTTTAGTAAAGAAATGGTCTTGGGAAAACATGGACAGATTTGTTTCCTTTCTAAAGGGTAAGACATATGCAATTTTCTCACTACCATCATATCTAACCATCACAACAGCATCACTCACCACCAGGTCTCCAGGCTTCAACTTCTCAGCATCAACCAACCCAATAACGGGTAGGAAATATGTCTGTAGGAAAGAAACCAAAGTAAGCAAACCCACATGTACTAGGAGAAGGTGCTTTTCATCACTCCTCACACCTGGCTGGGGACATGGATCTTACTTGACGTGTGGAGGTCTTGATCACAGCACACTTGCCCTTTCTCTGGGAATCCAGGTCAATGTTTGCTCCATCCTCCTCCTGGTCATTGGGGTCAACATCCAGCAGCTGAAAACCAGAGTGAAAGGCTTCATGAAAATGTAAACAGGCTAGCAGAATGACCCCAGGATTAATGCTTCTAAATTACATGGAGTGGGAGAAGTAAAACTTTCCATCATCCATCAGCAGTAGAATCCTGAAAGCATTAAAGCTCTCCTGTAAAAATCAATTTCTTTCTTTCCTCAAGAAGCAGCACACAGCAATGCACAGAAAGACTCTACAAAGTTCAGAACAAAGTAGTAGCTAATGGCAGTGATTCCTCCTCCCATAAGCAGCTCACATTGAGTTTAAAGTTCATTAAGTTTTAAAACAGTAGTACAAACCAATCCCATTTTTAAAAATAGAAAACTATCAGCATTTTTTCCTATAATAAAAATTACTGAGTTACAAAAAGAATATGATGTAGTAACAGAGCCACTGCCTTTCATTTGTGTCACAAATGTGCTGTGTCACAAGTTGCAGAGAGCACGTACAGAATTTCACATGCCCAAGTCTACACTTAGTGGGGTTGTGTCACCCTCTGATAGCTGCTACATACAGATGAACAGTAGCCAAAGCTTAAGGAATGACCCAGACAAGAAGTGGGCAAGTGACGTGCACTTCCAGGTCACAAACAGAAAAACCTGAAAGTCCTGGCTCCAGAAGCATCAGTAGTTTGAGAATACTCCATGTCCTGTATCACTGCTGAGCTCCCCTCCCTTTCTCCCTGTCACTATATACTGCACACAAGTCTCCTGTCACTGCAGAAGAGTCCACCACTCTCACCTCAATAACATTGGAGACAAGGTATGGCAGGGTTTTGTTCACTTTGATCTTCTCACTGTTCTCTTTGATCTTGTCTTTCATGGCCTGAAGCTCATGGGTCACTCTCAGTACTTCACTCTTCATGATCTGGAATTGGTACACAGAGAAAAGAAATAGGAATAGTATCAGAAGACAAGATAAAATTCATGTATTACTCCAAAAAGTAAACAGTTATAAAAACTAAAATCTTAGGAAACAGTGGGTATAAAGGGAAATGTAATATAAAAAGAGGAAAACCCAGAAAATTAGCCAAAACGGGTTAGGAATGCAGGCTGATCTCTAATTAGAGAATTTCTTCCCAGTGTCACCTGGTAGCCTTAGTCTGATCAATGCATCAGCTTACTGGGTTGCAATGTGACCTAGGTAACGATATGACCCAGACAAGGCACCTGTGGTTTGGTTGTGATTTTTTTTTATGTATATGTACCCAGGTACTACATATACACACGCAGGCACCCATATACACATGCCTATTTTACAGTTATGTTTTGTAGGGGATTGGAACTAGATGATCTTTAAGGTCCCTTCCAACCCAAACCATTCCATGATTCAGCCTGGAGAAGTTTCCAGGGAGACCTCATGGTGGCCTTTCAGTATTTAAAGGGGTCTTGTAAGAAAGATGGGAACAGACTTTTTTTAGTAAGACCTGTTGCAATAGGATAAGGAGTAATGGTTTTAAACTTAAAAAGGGCAGATTTAAACCAGATATAAGGAAGAATTTTTTTTACAATGAGGTTAGTAAAACACTGTAACAGGTTGCCCAGAGAGGCAGTGGATGCCCCATTCCTGGAAACGTTCAAGGTCAGGTTGGACAGGGCTCTGAGCAACCTGGTCTAGTTGAAGATGTCCCTGCTCATTGCAGGAGGGTTGGACTAGATGACCTTTAGAGGTCCCTTCCACCCCAAACTATGATTCTACTAACTGTAAGGGAAAAAACCTATAAGAAAAGAAGTTCTGTACTCACCATCCAACAGTAAGTACGTTTATACTCAAGACTAACATACCCAATACAGGTATTTTGTAGTGCTGTCTGGGTGATGCCCACATGTTTTCCTCCCTTTACTGGTTAGTCATACAGTTTGAAAACAGTTTGTGATCCCCACTGAAGTGACTGTAGCACCAAGAGGTCTCAGGAGAACTGGTCCCACCTGAATTGGTGTGATTCTGTTTCACAGGGAAATCCACTCTTCTCTGAGAAAGTATCTTTTTAAAACTCTTGATGCCTAAACATAATACTGTGCTGTAACACATTCACAGGACAAAACTTTTACAGGAGCCAATACAGAATCTGTTACATAAAAATGCAAAAAACTTATAAATTTGGTTTAATAAAACAGACTCTAGGAAATGTTCAAGAAAAACTGCATGGGAGGATGCCAATAAACATTTTGCAATTATGAAGCTCTTACTATAAAATGAAGAAGGGTACTTATACTCCTTACTGTATTCTGTAATTTAAAAATAAGACACACATTTACCTTTACTGCCCTTACAGAATAAGAAAGTTAATAAGTCAGAATTACTTGTGGAGCCTAAAGCAGTATAAGATGAAGTTGCTCTGCTGAATTTATGAAATATTTTATCTCAATACTGCTAACATCAGGCAGCAGACAAACGTATACTAAAGTTACAAGTGCTCTTTTATGCAAAATGAGTCTATCTTGATACAGGTCTATCTAGTTAATATCTTAATGAATAAACAAGACAAGAAGATGGAGTGTATTATCGTGATGTTTGCAGATGACACCAAATTGATGGGCATAGTCTCAAGGGCAGGACTGCCACTCAGAGGGAACCTGAGAGACTGGAGAAATAGGCACACAGGAACCTGACAAAATTCAAGGACAAATGCAGAGCCCAGTACCTGGGAAAGAAGTGCACCTTGCAATGACACAGGCTGGTGATTGGCTGGCTGGAAACCAGCTCTGAGGAAATGGACCTGGGGGTGTCCATTGACAGCAAAGTGAACAGGAGCCAGCCAGCCATGTACTCTGACAGTGTGGCAAACAGCATCCCAGGCTGCACTAACAGGAGTGAAGGCAGTAGATGGAGAAAAGCGATCAGTCCCCTTTACTCAACACTCGGTCCAGTTTGGCCCGCCCCATACAGTAAAGACATTGATAAACTGGACTGAGTTCAGCATAGAGCCACCGAGATGGATAGGGGACTGGAGCACAGCCCCTCTGAGAAGTAGCTGAGGGAAGTGGGCTTGTTCAGCTGGAGAACTACTGGGAAAGGTATTAAGAAGACTGAACCAGACACTTCACAGGAGTACAACAGACAAAGACTGAAACAAGAGACGCTCAGCCTCTGTGTAAAGCAAATCTTTATCCTCACGAGGTCTCTCAAATGGCAGCACTGAACATCCAGAGAAATGGTGCAATATCTGTCTTCAAAGGCTTTCAAGATTCAACAGGATAAAGCCCTGAGCAGCCTGGTTTACGGCTGACCCTGCTTTGAAAAGGAGCTCGGCCTGGAGGTCTTCTCAAGTCCCTTCCAACATGAACTACCCGATGATCCCACTTGTGTCTCAGGCTACAGAACAGATCTCCTGCTCCCCTGTGCCTACGAGGCAGGCAAGACCATCCAAGGCTGTGTAGAACAACCACCCACTCAGCTTCCCCGGGCTTGCTGTCCCAGTGTTTCTATCCTCGAGAATCACCACTCCTCAATCTGCCGTTCTCGATCTAGTTAACCGCGTCTTACTTTCCGCTGCCCCGTGGCTGTGCTAAGCCCGCCCCGAGCTCCAGCAGCGCGAGGCTTCCAAGGCCGGACGGCCCGGCCCGGCCCCGCCGCGCTCCCCGGCCCGGCGGCGGCCCCGGGCCGCTACCTTGATCTCACTGTCGAGGAGGCGGGTGCGCTGCACGATCTCCTCCGTGGACATCTTCAGCACCTCCTCGCCGACGCCGTCCTGCGGGGGCACAACGGCAGCGTCACCCTCGGCTCGGTCTCGCCCCAGCCCCATCCCCGCCGCCCCCGGTCCCAACTCCGGTCCCTCACCTCCGACTCATCCCACACCGACGCCATTTTTCCGCCGGGCTGCGGACGCGCACCGCGCGGCGGGTTCGGGGCGGCAGATTCCGCACTGCCCTCGCCCGCTCAGGGCGGGAGGTGGCGGGACGGGGGGCTCGGGGGTCCCGCGGCCCCTTCTCTCCCTTGGCGCTGCCACCTCCCGGACCGCGGCCCCGCGGCCCCGCCGAGCGCGGACGTGCCGAATCTGCCGGCGGGGCGGGACGGGAGCCGCCGGCGGGTCACGTGCCGTCCCCAAATCTGCTGAGTGATGGCGGCGGCGCCATCCGGGGGCGGGGCGGGGGCGGTGCCCTGAGCCCGGCGGCGGAGGCAGCCGGGGCGCTCTCCCGGAGAAAGCTTTATTACAGTCAGTGCCCGTACAGAGGAGCGAGAGGGAAGGCGGCGGGGTCGGGCCGAGTCGCAGTGAGCCACGCGCAGGAGAGGCCGAGGACGCCCCCGCGGCCGCCGGTGGCTCAGCGGGGCCCGGGAGCGGCTCCGTCAGTGCCCGCGGCACCGCCGAGCCCCGCGGGCGGTCACACGTAGCCGGGTTTCACCGACAGGCGGCGGCAGTTGGGGCAGCCGCGGGTCCCGTTGGTCTGGAGGCACCTGCGAAGGGAGGAGGTCGGTTCGGGGCGGCTCCGCGGCCGGAGGCTCCCCCAGCGCCGCTCCCACGGCTATTCCACACCACAGCTTTTCCCCATGTTCCCTACCGCCACGGGCAAAGATTTGATCTCTTTCCCACCCCTTCCATAGAGGCACTTCAGCACGTTCCTCTACAGCACTACGTTTCTGTGTTGCTGGAGGCAAATCCACAGGGTTCATCGGGCACCTCTTAACTGCCCAGCAGTCTGATCCTAATTTTGGTGTCAGTGGGAAGCTTTGTTTTTAAATCCTTAATCTTCAGAATTAAGTGTTTTGTTACATTCATCTTTCTTCTAAAAATAAAATGATGGTACAGCTAACTTCTGTCATGGCAGTAGCACAATAACAGGCTGAACAACTTCACCTCCGTGTGTCACTAGCCAAGAGAGAAAGAGGGGACTCGGAAAAAATCCAAACTGTCCCTGGGAGAGAAGAATTGATTCCCCAAGAGGAATCAAATAAGAATCTGGGCTGAATACCTACAAAGTGAGGACATTGGTGAACAATCATTTAGAGGACAGAAGTGTGAGTGTGATGGATATTATGGCTTAATCTCACTCTTCAAGGCCATGAGACTCACAGCGCTGCAATGGGATCCTGCAAGGCACGGGTAAGCAAGACAGACATGTATAGGACTGTCCTACTCTGGGCATAAACAGCTCTTTCCTATGTCTAATGTCATGACAACAATCTTCCAGCTAATTACTTTAAGTGGAAGAAGTGGGAACAAGGTAGTGCCTGGAGCTGGTTGTTCTTCTCCCCAATGGACTCTCCACACATGCCACAGTACAGCTCCATCTCCTCCACGCATTCATGGAACTTCACTACATGGTCACGCAATTCTCGCTGCTGCTCCTTTGTGCGATAGATCCTTTCACACAGGCAGTGGAGCTTCAGCAGGCCGAGCTGCACATGGACGGAAACATAAGAAAAGTGAACAAGGTGAAGACAGACCAGAAACAGGAATAGGAACCAATACAGCCCCATCAGCCAACTGGAGAAACATCAGCAGAGAAAGCTGTGCAAGGGATAGGATCAGTCATAAGGACATTTGGTCTTTCAGCACTTCCTGCTATTAACCCTACTTCTTTGTGTCACAAAAGGTGACACCAGGTTTGAGGCACTCTGCAGCTCTTTCATCGATGGTTTTTCTGAGCTACCCACAACACACAGTGTATTTCATTTCCCTTTGCCTCCAGCCAGCACACAGCTCGCTGCTCAGGGCAAAAATGTTTTTTCAAGAAGAGACCCCTAATTCTCTAGCTCTCTGCTTGTTTCATACCTCATTCTTACTGCTTCCCATTCCCCTTTGGTTATCCCACTGTGACTCCTCGCTCACTTTTCAGACTTGCACACTGATGATTATCTGTGCAACAGCCCATGAAAAAACAAAGCAAGTCCCAAGCATTGACTGATTAATACAGACATGTTAATAGGTGATAACAAGTCTGGATACTTTAATACTTGACTTCTCATGGTGCCTGAGAGAAGACTATGAACAGTGCTGAAGAGAAGCTGTAGGATCCTACCTTGTTCCCTAGTCCCTCTGCCAGCTCCTGTGCCTTTTCAATGCTTTCCAGAGCCTGTGAATGGAGAATGTGCATAATCAGTTCTCAGTCTAATATATCAAAACCAGACTTGTATGAATGTCTTGTGGGAATTATTAAAAGAGGTACAGAGTAAAATTTGGATAAACAAGCATCACTGCAACTCTGGAGATGCAAGATAGGTGTCTGGCAGATTTCCCTCCCCTCCCAAAAGTTAATGAGAAAAGCTTAGTTTCTAAAAGACCACAAATAATCCAAGAGCTACATTTATGTTCCAGCCACACAGTGCAAATATTGGCAGAGGCTGGTGTTTCCAAGCAGAGACAATATAGACTTATTTAAACTCAGTGACACATGATCATTGGGGTTGGGATGGAGCACAAGCAAAGCAAGCCTTTTCCCCATCCTACCTTACAGGCTCATTAATCGTTGGGCAACTCCAATTTCACTTGTACAAGAGACGAGGAAAGGGATCAGCAGCACCAATACATCATGCTCATCCATTTCTTCCCTGCTGTTCATATATCCACTTTGCCTTACTTACACATAGTGTGATGTAGGAGTGTTCTGCTATCCATTTTTTAAAATCTGAAGGAAATATTTAGCATAGCAGCTGTCATACCAAATGAATCCCTACTTTCCCCTAGTTGTCACAGTGTTCCTTGCTCATTAGTCTCTCTTCTCCAGAACTAGAGATCTGCTTCATATTTGTTCAAGGGGAAGAAGAGGTCTCCCTTGCGATGGAGTAGTTTTCAGGAGGAACATTATAAAATTCTTACCCTATAATTCGGCATTACTGCTATTCTAGAAGAAGAGGACCAGATGAGATGAAAGAATGCACTGTGAACGCAGAGAAGATGGCATTAGACCTGTGGTGGCAGCAACAGCCTAGTATAAGGAACTTTTAGAAGAGGGAAGCAGGAATTGAAGGCTAGCAGGGAGAACATAACTGAGGACTGTGCCTAGGAAGACTCAGTGTTTACTGGAAAACCTTGAAATTAATGACTAAGAATCAAAGCGAAGCATGGCAGGGTGGGGGGGGGGGAGAAGAGATCTTGACAAGTCCAGGGGACAGTTTGTCTTGGACAGGAATATGAGACTGCACAAGAACGAGGGCAAGCAAGCTGTGAGAGCAACCTGGGAGGATCTGCAATAGTATTGACTACATGCAAATGAAATGGACTAACTGGCCAAGGAGACCGGGAAGATGGAGGAAGCTAGGACAAGAATAGGGACTCTGCAAGTGGAAAGTTAGCAAATTGCTTTATTAGGTAACTGGGATGAGAAGCATAAGAAACAGAAACTGGGACTGGCAAGTTGAAGGACAGGCTTGAGTGAGTATTCAGGGCTGTGACATCTAAGGAGGCCACATTTGGGCAACAGGCTTGAGGCCTCTGACCCACCAGGGCAGACTTCCCTCTAATGCCTGTAACAGAATATAAGATTCATCCATTGTCTTCTTCTGAGGGTTTTGGTGACATTAGGGTTCTGTGCAACGCTGTCACCATGCGTGACAAGTGAGAGCTGCTTCTGATATCAGAATGGTAGCAGCTGGAGATGGGATCAGCAGCTGTAAGAGTTTGATGAGTGCTCTGAATATTATCTTCTGTAGAGGCCTACCTGCTGTGTCCTGTCCCATTCTTTTGACACTGAGAAAACTTTTTAAGTCTACAGTTTCTTCTTCTATTGCTAACGTAGTGTTTACTCACTGAGATTGCACAGTGTGTCTCACGCAGCTGATTCCCTGTTGTAGGCAACTCAAATGCTGACTGCACCTTGAACTTGTCTTTTCTGACAGACATATACTTGACATCCTGGTATCTGGGATGCCTCATTTGAGCTAAAATACTTTGTGTCTCAATATGAGTGATAAGACCAAATCTTCATTGTGTCTAGACTGAAACCAGCATCTTGATGTGGCACTGCGCAGGTCTAGTCCAAGGTTGTTCAGCACTATTTCAGCGGTAACCTTTGAGCATTTAACTCTGTGGCTAAATAATGATCCTGCAGTACAATGTGCTGCATCTAGTGCAATCTGGATTATAGCACATATACATGGCCTAAGCATTTTCAAAATAAGTAACTTCATCCCCTTGCTCTATATTGACTGGTTGTCTATTCCCAAATGACTTTCTGCTCTCATTTCTCTGTTTCACATCAGAGTTTATAGGTTTAAAGTTTCTCCAGGAATTTGATGCCACGTTTGCCTACGAAGCACATGGTGGAGCTGTAGAGCTGTCTAAACATCATCATTAGCACTTCAATGAGCTTAGTAACATAACTAAAAAGTAGACAGAGGAATCTATTTCAGAGTATAAGGCTTTCTTCCTCCAATGCTGGTTTCTCAGTGTAGTGCTTAAAGTCATCACAATTGACTTATGAGGCAATTCTGTAATTTAGCAGCCTGACTCAGAATGGATGTTCCTACTATTAGTAACAAATTCCTGGCTGAGAGAGACCATTCAGAGAAATGTAACTGTACAAGCAACAGACTCCATTGGTAGAACTAAGGAGTACAGGTCTCTCCTGAACTGCACCCCCATCAAAGTGCAGACTATACGCTCCAGTCTAACAAACTTCTGTAGAACCAAGTTTGTAACTGACCTTGTCCAGCTCCTTCTGAATCATCCAGCACTTAGTCACTCCTAGCAGCACCTGGATCAGGCCCAGGCGGTTTCCAATCTCTGTCATGATGCTCATGGAAGAATCATACCGAGGAAAGGCTGTCTGCAGAAGCAGGGAGGAAAACACCTGTTTTGCTATGGCCTGCTTTTCATACCCTCTTGCTACTCCCTACTCCCTCTATCCTTCCTGGCAGGAAAGAGCTGTACCTGCACGTCTTTGCGACTGCGGTGGATATCTGCAAAGCACAGCAGACACAGCGCTTGCAGTGGCCGGTCACCATGCTGCAGGGCAATCTTCATGGACTCCTGAAAGAAATTGTCTTTGGTCAGTAGAAGAGCTTATTCCTCGTTCAAAACAGCAGGGCTGGGACCGTGCACTCTGGCCACTGAAAGATCAGCTCCAAAGAAATGGCAAAATGGCACCACCTTTTAAGGCATGGAAAGTCTTTTTCTCATGTTCCCAGCCAAGGGCCATTTGTAAACCCAAATTTTGAAGCCCCCTGGGCTACTGAAACCACAGCTCTAAGGCTGGGAGGCAGCAGGAACATCTAGAGTCAAGAGAGCTCAGTGGCTGCCCGCACCCTGTACCTCACAGCAGTCCATGGCATCGGCCAGACGCCCCAGCTTCCGGTAGGCCACGGCCATGTGATACTGGCTCATTGCGCGGTACTTCAAGCTCCAGCCCTTTCCGTAATCATTCACCAGCTCAGCTGCTTTACATGGGAAGAACAAGGCTTTCTCGTAGTCCTGTAATGCAGACAAGCAGACAGACAGCAGTCACAGCAAGAATAAAGCAAGAAGGAAACAAGAAAAAAACCCCAACTTTACTAACAATGCAGCATCTAGCAGACTTCTATACACCTTTAAACTTGTTCTGCTCCTCTTCCACAGGCTGTATTTCAGTGGATCTTAAACTGTGAAAGGTGGAATTGCCATATATTGGATTCATATTATTCTCTGGATTCAGGACACTGGGGTAATGACCCAGCAAATGAATTTGATGTAGTATGCCATCAGCTTTACTCCGCAGGAACCATTTACCCTCCTCTGTAACCAAAGGCTGAAAACTTTCTCTGCTCTTAGATCTTCTTTGCTTTCAACGTTTACATGGAGCCTTCATGTTCTTCATAGGTGAGTTGAGATCTCCCAAAAGCTGGTTATCCATCATTGCAGGAAACAGGAATTAAGAATCATGGCCTCACCCAATTCATAATAAGAAATAATACATTTCATTCTCAAGCATCTTTTTGAATTAGAATAATTTTAGAAATAAATCTTATTTTGCAATAATTATGTAAAACTTATCTAAATATCTAAAACCATTCTCAAGTTATGAGACTGCAGAAGTGAAAAAGTCCTCATTTTTTTTAATTCTCCACAATGCACAAAGGAAATCTAAACTTTTAAAATTTCCTTTCTCCTTTCTTATTTCATACTTGAAAAGTATCCAGCACAATGTTATTTTTTTTATTTTGGGTATTATAAGGGAAGGTTACTTATAGTTTTCCACAATTCAGTTGTTGAGTGTTTAATTAACAAAAATCAAGACTTAGTGAGAAAAACCTACTTGTTGCTGTTTGTAATAGAAATTAGAGCTGCCAAATCACCCCCGTGCTCAGTTCCTGCCTGGTTTTACCTACAGCTGCTTCCTGGCAGCTATTTGCCCACAACAGTGGTAGACATAGAGAATCCATGAGTTCTGGCTGCCAGCTCTGTGTGCAGACAGTATCTTCTCTGATGTGATCTTCTTTGAAGCTGAGTTTGATCTTTTCAACACATATTCACAGCTGCTTCTGCTGTGCTGTATAAACATGATATTGATCCTCCCATCCTTACTGTGAACCAAGAGTACTCCTGATGATTTTACAAAGGGATTTTAGCTTACAGTGTTCTCTCAGTACTTCACTTCCTATAGGAAAGACATAAGCTGAAATTCACACTATTTCCTGTTCTTTCCTGAATCCATGAGACAGTCACCCCTCCGTCCCTTTGGTTACCGCACCTTTATCTGGGTATAGAAGTTCCCGAGGCTGCAGCAGACCCGACACTCCAGCATCTTGTCATCGTTGTTGTGTGCGTAGCGCAAAGCTTTCTCAAAGCACTCCAAAGCCTTCTGGAAAATGCTGAGGCCCAAGAAGGCATTGCCCATGCTGAGGCTCACCTGGCCATTCAGCTGCAGGCTCACAGTGGTACCCTGCATGTTCAGGCATGTCTTACAGTAAGAGATTGTTTTCTGGAATTCACAGAGTTTCTCATTGCTGCGAGCCAGGTTTAGGTAGCTCTCTGTAAGGTAATCTGGGTCTTCCAGCTCCCGTGCTGTGTCAATCTGTACCACTGCAAACTTTAAGTAGAGAAGACAGTGTTTATAAAAATGTGTAGTTTATTAAAATACAGCTCAAGCAGCCACAGAGTAGTACCCTATACTGGAGAAGAGGCTCATCTCTGAGCAGGGCAGATCAATCAACACAGACTGAGAAGCATCATATGCATTGAGCAGTTATCTGGTGGTTTAAAAGGCCTCTGAACACTGAAGAAACCTCTCCCTCTCTCCACACAGTCTCTGGGGCAGGGAAGATGAACTAGGCTAGTGGTTAGTGCAAAAAAGTTGTTAAATGGCCCTAAAGAGAAGCACGTGAAGCAGGAAACATCTGACACAATGCAGCTCAGTTTTCTTTCGCTCAGGTTAATGTATTCCACTTCCTCTGACATTCTTAAGTTATTAGTCTATTCATAAAAGAAAGCAAGTGAGCTACTTCTATCATAACTTTTTTCCCCAATAAATTGCAGTCTTGACAGTTTTTGTTCTATAACCTTCAGGATTCAGTGCATACTGTTCTCTTAAAATCATTGCTCTCTGTTCTCTAAAAAGAAGTCTTTTTCTTTCAGACTGCAAACTCTTCTAAGCAGTGACTTGTGTTTTGTGATGAAGCAAGCACACTGCAGGCTTGAATTAGTACCAGTAGCAAAGGTAAATATTTAGCAATTTTCATTAGAGATTATAAATTAGGTTTATGGATATCAATTCCCAAGGGAATCAATTACTTCCTTTTTGTATAGTGGTAGTACATAATAATTTAAGTTACTAGAACATTTTACATTCTTCACAAAAAACCACCCAAAACAACAAACAAACTGAAAAAACCAAACCCCACCAACTATAATTGGGTATGTTTAGGTTTGTACATCTTCTTAGTTTCCCTAGTTTAGGAAGGCTGCTGTGTGGATCCACTGATGTGCGTTAGCTCAGCTTCCCCACATTCCCTTACCTTTGCACAAGTTCTTCATTATTTGCTGACTGCCACAGCTTCTCTTTTCTTGGTGTGAAGTAATTTTTCTCTCAAAAAGAGGTTGAGCATCACAACCCTGCTTAAATCACTGTTTACTTCACACCTTTAATTCTGACTCCTTTTCTCCTGTTATTTCCTCGCTCAATGACTTATTGCTTAAGTTCTTCTTTCCTTATCTTTGGTCACTTGCTGCATAAAACCTTTGGTTTGACTGAAGCCGTTTTGCCTTCCTAACACTAGGAAGAACTATAATTCACCTACCCTGATCCCACTTTCTTTCGTCTTCTCAGGTAACAAATCGATGTTCAGGTATACCGAGCCCACTCCTTTGCTTTGCTTTTTTTTTCCATGAAGCTTTCAGTATTTCCTTCGGGTAGCTACATCTTACCTTTTTTCCTTCTCTCTTCCCTAATCAGTCTGTTGCTTCTGCCACTACTTAACACAATTAAGTATTCATATGTTAAGTCTTCATATGTTAAGTCTTCATATGTTAAGTCTTCATATGTTAAGTCTTCATATGTTAAGTCTTCATATGTTTTTCAAGTATATTAATACCCCTCTTCTCTTATTTACCCTAAGTATTTGGTTTTGATATAGGGCTTTGACATGTCTATGGGTTTACTAGTAAGATGTGCCCCCCTCCACTCCAATTCTAAACAGAGCTATCAAAAACTTTTCAATGAGCTGTAGAACCTGCTGACATTCTGGGTTGAACACCTGTTTGGTTTCCCACAGACACTCCCTTCCCCTTTTGCTCTAAATGCTGAATGACTACCAGTCTGGTAAGTGGCAACCAAAACCATCAGGACAAGAATATCAAGGCCCTTTAGCAAGACCCTATTTCAGGCTGGGATAGTTTCTTAAGACTGTTACAACATCCTCTTGACTTGTCTTACAGATTCTTGAGTCACCCTCCCAAATGCTGCCTGCTGCTCTCTATATGCATCCTGTTACTTCTCAGATCCACACATCAGCTTCTTTTTGTTTATAGACTTAAACTGTTTATCCTCATGCTCTTGAATGTAACTTCAGCTTCTTTTTACCACTCTTCCATCAAGCCCCCTATCCCTCTTTCTTTCTTTCTTCTATGCTGTCCTGACAACCAGGAGCCGCTCTCTGACCTCAACTGCCAGAAATCTCCTGGAGTGTCTGAACTGCCCCACCAAAAAAGCATCATCTTTTCTCCTTTAATCAGCCCCCTTTTTTTACTAATTGTAATAATAAAAAAGCACCCCAATGTAAGATCTATATTAGATATCAGACAGAAGCAGAACAAGATAACAGACATGTTTCCACAAGACTGGTGCTTATCCTACAGAATCCACTTGGAGATCTCTTTTTACACTGACATACACAATACAGCTTGAAGTGGAGCAAAGGCCCTGTTTTCATACCTTTTCCTGAAGCCTGATAACATGGTGTGGCTGTATGTGGGAAATAAATCAAGAAAGGTCTCCATGATCAACTGGAGAACCTAAATAACCCAGGAATCCCGAGGGACCAGACCCAGTGAAAAATAGTATTCTGTGTATCTTGTGGGCTGGAGTTACTGGTCAGCACAGTGATTACAGCAGCCCACAAGATGCGCTCAATAGCTGGTATTTTCTGTTACATACAAAATACTCCCCCCACCCCCTGATTTCAGGTTCTAATCTCCAGCCACATTCCATAGTGGGTGCGACACAATGGCATGCATTCACCTCCAGTTTACCTTACCTTCAGCATGTCTTTGTATCTGCCCATCTCTGCATGAGCAGTGATGAGGCAACCCAAAACCCGAAACCTGCCAGCAGGATCCGCAGACTTCTCCAAAACCCTCATCCAGACTCGCAGGGCCTTTTCGGTCTGATTAGACTGATAAAGATGAAGTCCTTTCTCTATCTGGTGCTTTGTCTGGTCCTGACCCATCTCCCATGCATTAAAAAGCCTCATACACTAACCTCTAAGGACAGCAAAAAGGAAGTGCTTACAAGAGAACACAACTTAAAATGCCTCACTAGAGGAGGGCAGGTTGTGTGCTCAGAAGGCCCGGAGCCGTAGAAGCCGCCATGTCAGGGGGCTGGAGCTGTGGTAGGCAATGGCAAGAACTGGTTGCTCCCAAATCCAGTAGGCAAAGATCTTCCTCACTAGGGCTCCATCAGTGCATTTGCCTGTCCAATCTCATAAACAAAGACGAAAAGCACAACAGGGAGAGAAAGAGAAAAATCTCAAGCGACAGGAGTGAAACTCAATCTGAGCAGTCAGTGCTGGTCTCCTCTCCATTGGCTGCAGCTGCTCCTGCCAGTCTGCCTCACGTGGCTCCCAGGAATGCTAGTCAGGCTTCTCAGCTCCCAAGGTCACAGTGTGCCAACTGCCCACCCCTGCCCACCAATATGCAGCTTATAAATACCCCAGGGAGAGACAATTGGCTGCAGTAACAGGGATGCCTCAGTTGTCTCTTTCCTCTCTCTCTGGCCATCTCCTTTGACGTGCACTGCTGGTGGTGGGCTAGCCTAGGAGCTAGCAGACTCAGGTAGAATAGTAGGAAATACACAGAATAGTAGGAAAAATACATGCCTTTTTGTCAGGTATGAACTAGATGACTGCACTTGCAACAATGTGTCTGATACTTTGCTAGGCACAAAATTCAGCCTCCCTTTTGAAGACCGCAGCTGTAAACATGGACTGTTTCTGTGGACACAGGTCACAGATTTGCTGCAAATACAGGACAGACTTCCTAATTTCAGAGACAAGAAGCTAACAATCCTGAAAACCTTTATTCTTGATTGACTGTTGCTTCCTGCCATCAGATGCCTGTGGCAGTCGTCCAAGAGTTTCTAACAGAAGTTGTCAAAGGCACTGCTGAAATTCTGCATCCAGAACTTGCTGATCTTTCATGATGAATGACAATGAAGACACAGAGCAATAGATTTCTGCACTTTCTGACTGCATGAGAGAGTTCTTAGCCCAAGCAGAATATAGCTTCAACTTTCCCACACTCCGTTGAAAAAGTAAAAATTAGACTGGTTCCTCTAGGAGTCAAGTTTCATACCCTTATTGATGTGCTGCATTTTTAATGGCCACAGCCTTGGTTGTCTATAGATTTACTCTGTCCTTCCTTAGAAGATACACCAAACCTGGGGGTGGGAGGGTGGGTGGAGAATGCCTCAGGGATATCTAATGTTTTTTCAATACAGAAGTCCCAGGAACCTGGTTTGGGATCCTTTTACTATGTAAAGAGAGGCAATTGCAATTTTGAGTTTTAACAACAGACCCACTTGCAAGAGCAGGCATGTCTCCAGCTGCCTCCCTGCTTCTATGTGAATTTGGTGGTGGTTCTTCCCCAAGCACAGGTAAATAGCAGCAGAATTACCTCATAGGACACCAATCAGACCATCCCGGCCTGTGTCAACACAAACCCAAGGGTGCCTTCCTGAGGTAAAATCCCCAAGGAAAGCAGGACACAAAATAAGGAGCCACAGTCTACCTCGAGGCTTTAGATCATAGGAGTTATGATCTTAAGAGATTACATCCGTACCTTTATCCAAAATTTCTTCAGAAAAAATATTTTAAAAAGAAAAGCATATTAAATTGTAGAAAGTTTTACTGCAATCAGACTGATTCTCTTTTGGGAGCTTATATATACTATGATATTTGCATCATTTAATTTAGCATTGTTTCTCAGAGAAGGAATGTGCTAGATGATGTTTCAGCATAGACTATGTGTACTCTCAAACTATGGAAGTAGAAACTGTGGAAAAAATCTACAAAAGCTGAAGAAAAATAACAGTGAGCACAGCTGGTTAATGTGTAAAGATCACTTCAGCAGCACCATTAAATTATTATCTAGGTACTTTATAGATTTTAAGACTCCCATGGAAGTCCAATTCAGAATTTTAAAAAGTCTCTCTTCCCTGCAGTAATTTTTATATTTCCCTCTAGGGGTGGGTGGTGGGATGGAGACAAGATCCCGAAGATCAATGCCCATGGAAAGCATTGATAATGGTGAGGCCATCAAGTTAAGAGGCCAGGAAAGCAACATTGGAGCCTGCTATATAACAGAATCAAGCCAGGACTTAAGAAGGGGGGAAAAAAATTTCTTTGCTAGATCACACTACTTTGCAAAATTAACCTTCCACAAGTGACCTGCCTGTAACTCAAACTCATCCTGACGCTTTGGACCACACAGCAAAGCACTGCTCCTTCTCCATACAGCACAGCCAAAGCTAACAGAGGATGCCTTGCAGCCTGACAAAACCCATCTAACAGGAAATGATCTGTCCTGCATTTTGTTAATCACACTGGACTTCCTCGCTTTTGAGATCTCCTATGAAACAGTGCTTAGACTCTTTGGAATCAACTCACAACTCACATGTTGAGATAAAAACTTACCCTAGTAAAATAAGGGCTAGATCCATCAAGTTCAAACTGGTCATCTTCAAAAACCAGTAACATGCTCTGAGATATGGAACATACCACTCTGAACCTAGTGCCTACCTAAATAAGGAGGGATTAAAGACTGACACTGATTGCCCGTAGTGCTTCAAAAAAGTAATGGTATCAGTCTGTGGTTCAAGACAGCTCTAGCTCATACAAGATTCAGGTACAGCTTCTACAGTAAACGATCCCCAGTTTCTTCTCAAGACCTGCAAATAAATAAGCCTGAATGGTGCCTGAAAACACCAAATTACGGAATCTCACCTGTCATGCAGCAGAGCATGCAGTGTGGCTAATCATGCGTTCACTTCTTCAGAGTGACCACACTGAGCTGCTTGTCCTTCTCCCCACTGCTCTTCATAACATGGCCCTGGTGACTCCTGGCCATATGAAGACATGGCCAGGAACATGGCTGGTAAAGTCAGGAAGATTAGAGATGGGAGTCCAAACAAGTAGTGCAAGTGAGGTGGATGTGAGAGGAAAAAAAATTCCCCTAAAACATTCAATATCAGGATTTTACCTGAAACTCTGTGTATTTTCTACTGATGTTGACCAATGTAACAACTCATCTGAAAATGCTTATTATTTTCAGGGACTAATACACTGGCTCTTATTTGTAGTTTAATTGTCTACTGATTGGTGGTGGCCTTTTAAATTAAAGAAAAAACCTTAAAAAAACCCAAACAACCAACAACCATCCCCCTAAACAAAAAACCCCCACCTGCCTAGTGTCAGTTCTGTAAGATGCAACTCACAAAGCTTTGCCTGTGTAAAAACAGCCTAGTGAATTGTTTGCACAAGCTGGAATCTTCCATTCTGCCTAAAAAACCCCTTTTTCTGATTCAATTGTTTCTCTCCATCCTTCACCTCAAGTCATATCTGAACTGAAATCTCTCCAGCCTCTCTTCTCAACAGCTGCAAATTAACTGCAGGGATCCCAGCACACTCTGTAACAGGTGGCTCAGCGCCTCACTTCGCAATTGGTGCGCTGCAGGGCAAGGAATGCAGCACTGAATCCTGAGGCCTGAAAATGCTCTCAGATTTACAATCATGTAGGAAGTAATGGGGTGAAACAGAGTATGCCAGATAACTGAGGAAAAGGACACAGAGGAGAAACATAACTGCTCTGAAAATGCTTGCAAGTCTCTGAGATGCAAGACAGCAGGAGGAAGGAGTAACATCACAGAATTTTAGAAGCTTTCAGAAATGTGGCAAAATCATAGCCACTGTGGTACGTTCATTCTGAGAGAGGCACTATTAATGTCAAACTTGTGGCAAGTTGGTCAGTGAATTATGCTTTGGCTATGCTAGATATTTTTTATTAATTTGAAATAAAATGAATTGTAAAGATACCTTAGTTCTAACCGCAAAGCGGGTAGCTTTTGCTTATTACTAGTCAGTAATCCAAATCCATTTGGAGTTCCTATGTAGTATTTCCAGGACCAGGAGCACTGGGGGCTGCAGATACCTTCATATTGCAGAACCAGGACAGATTCAGCAAGCTTGGCCATGTTCCTGGAAGGGGTAAGGAGGCAGTAGTGGGTATGGGGCTTGTGAGAGCGGTATCAGCTGGTGCCTAATCCCACGCACCACCACGCACACACGTGCTGTTCCTGCTGAAGTCTGGTGTTACGCTGAAGGTATTCAGCCTTTGAAACACCATTAAGTGCAGTGCACGGACAGGCACGTGGCCACATGGCATCCATTCTGTGAGGCTGGATATGCCTACACCTCACTCTGCAGTGTAACACGTACTCTCGTTATCCAAGATTCTCAGCTCCTCCGTACCTAATGTCTAAAGAGGACTTGGCTGTCCAATGATACAAAGCGGAGGTGTCTCAACCAAAAAAAAAATCTTTTCAATTTCTACTCAAAGTAGCTTGTCTACATGGAAGTTAAAATCCAGGGCTATGCTGTACATCCAGAACAAGTGGTATTGGGCCATGAAAAGTTTTGTGGCTCACAGCCAAGAAACCAGAAAATAGTTCTCTCTCCCCATCTTCCCATGCTTGGACCCCAAAAGAACCTCAAGTTTAAGACACAAATACAACACACAAGGACTCTTCTCAAACAGTTTAATAGCAAATAAACAAAGGAAGGTACCACACTTGGCATATACAAAATGACTTGTTGTTGGTGTGTCTGTGCAATTAAAACAGCTTTAAGTTGCCCTTTGGGACAAAAAGAAAAAAAAAACACACACACACACAAAAGGAAGAAAAATTCCTTTAACACATACTTGCTTGTTCCAAACTTGTAACAAATCTTTTCATTTTTAAATCCACTACACAAACTCTGTGATCAGATCAGAAAAGCAACATGCGCTCCTCTGCTTTTTAAACCATTAAAGTAAATTCTCTACAGAGTACAACACAATTTCACACAAAAAGACATTTTGTTTTGCAAATCAAAACAAGAAGAAAAGGAACAGCTCAAACAAGGTAAAGAAAAGCATTTCTACGACTGAACCACGACTTCGAGTTGATTAAATCCTGTTACTGCAGAACAGACTCTACATTTGGTCATAGTGGCAATTTGTTTTCTCGTCACATTGTGAATCACTTTACATTGTTTTCTAGTAGAAAAGGCAAAAAACTGTACAAAACCCCTAGTGTTAAATACAATGTTTGTACCAATAAAAAAGCCCACAGGTTTGTCTCCAAAATGTAAATTTTCTTTTTAAATTATTCACAAAAAGCAGCCAAAAATCAGAAAGGCAGCTGCTGCTCCACTGTCTCAAATCCATTAAAACCACCACAGAACAATTAAAACAACCAAAGGAAGGAAAGGAAAGAAGAAAGGAAAGAAACACCCAACATTTGGCATTTTGGTTTTCTTCAGATAATTTTCCACAGGTTTCCCCAAAGTTCCTTATGGAACCAAATGCGCATGTACAGAAATGTATTGATAGTTACTCCATACACTGCAGGGCATCAGTGCCCTCTGGCACACAGCCCTGTGCATTCAGACTGTGGGACTAACAGCAGCCAGCCCACAACCCTACTTCCCAAATAAATAAATCTCTACCCTTTCTTCATCCAGCCTCACATTTCACTCCCAGGTATATGTACCATATCCAAACATGCTCTGTTTTATAAGCAGATTAAGGACTGTCTACACAAGTCTGGTCAACACCTATTGAGAATACAGTATCCTCAGCCAACTCGGGAGTAGGGTAGAAAAAAATCTTTACATCTTTGCATTATCCCAAACACTGGACAAAATTAAGATTTCTATCCAATGAAACTCTATTTGTTTTCTCAGCAAAAACCCTTCTCCTGGGATTTCATTTCACATTATTTCTACTGTTAAGATACCTACACTAGCTTGCTGCTGCTGACTGAAACTTCATCACAGCACACACTCTTCAGGTGCCTTCATCTAGAAGCTACTTCCCAGTTCCTACCTGTGCAGACGGTATGTAGGGCAGGGGGAAGCCTGCTACCCAGAGAGCAGTAACCTGTTCTAGTTCATCCTGCAAGCCAGCAAAACTGCTCAGCTCATTACCCAATTAAAAACTAAACAAAAATTAAAAAATCTCCGCAGAGATTCCCCAGCTAAGGCCCTTGAGAAGAGAGCTGGGGATGGTACCCTGTTCAGGTAACAGCTTCAGAGGCTGTTGTATTGTGCTTGTCACTTGGGAAAAGAGCCAGCAGTTGTAGGATCAGGTTTACAAATGCTTTCTCTGGGATATTTAAAATGCTTTGTTTCACGAGCTAACCTAGATTCTTCCAGAATCCTGCCACCAAGCTCTGACTGATGGTCTTAAACTGGGGATGGACTTCACAGAAATGTGCCCTGACTTGTACAAAATGCTCATAAGTGTTTGAAAGGAGCCTTGACTTCACATAACTTTGGAAACAGAAATATTGTGAAGTTCCCCGACCTTCCTGCTCCCAGCTATGCCCTTCCACCAAAAATTCTACTACGTGAACAGTGCAACCAAGCACCCTCAGAGCCTCTGACTGCACTGGATATGGAACAAGGTCCAGGTGCTCTGTCAGGCAGACAGTCTAAGTGCACAGGTAGATGCCCTCAGGTGGCTTCTGATCAGATATTTGTCATACCAAAACCACCAATTTAAAGGATACCTTTGAAACTCATTAAATTGCTCAGTTTTTGCACAAACTATAGAAAACAGAGAGGTGAAGGTGATATATACGAGGATGTGAAGAAAACAGCAGGAAACATGCAAAACATTTCTGGGCACTATCTTAGTTTGAAAGATTAAAACAAAACCATCACATTTTGCTGAGGAGATTGTAGTTACAAAAAAACCAAGCATGCTGGAGCTTAACAAAATACAACATCAACTTTGATCAAATTTTCACTGCAGACTGATAATCACACAGGGAAGCGGGGGAAAAAATAATAATAATAATAATTAAAAAAAAAATCAGTAAATGCCAGGGCAAAAATGTAGCTACAATCAGAGGAAAATGTAGTTCAAGTGTTTTCTGTTGATGCCTCTTCAAGTCACAAGTTTGAACTCATAAAAACACATGCTGTCTCCTCAAGCACAGAAACCAAATCAGCAAAATGTGACTAGGAAGTCTCCTGAAAGATTAAGTCACACCATATAATTGACTTTTAATTCGAACTGTGTTTTTAAAACTAAGCACACAGAAAAAACTAAGCCTAGAAAGTGATTGGCTGTATGTTCACAGAAATACAAATACTCCACAAGGTATGCTAGCAAGGCTGCTCTGAAGACAATTACAAAGAATCAAATTCACAAAATCAAGTGGTTATCTTACGAAGGTCTAGAAAAATAGAAATTCTTTTATATTCAAATGCAAGTTTAAATATTCCCCTTCAGCAGTCTTTCTAGCAAAACCAATTTGGCAGCACAAAAAAAAAAAAAAGAAAGAAACAAACGTAATAAAAATACACATCAGCATCAAAGGTCAACACAAGGTCAAAGGTGAGAGTTCAAGCATCAGAGAAGCTGAAGAGACAAGGATTTGGACGATGTACTTGAACGCCACATCGACATGCTTTAGGCACAACGATGAACAAACGGCAGGAATCTAGAAAAAAAAACAAACCAGAAAGAGGGAGACCCACTGAGTTACACAGAGCAGTACATCCAAACACAGAGAGAGAGAACAAGAATGGGCACTGTACAATGAGATCTCCTGGGGAAGGGAGTTGACAGGGGAGGGCAGCACATGCCAACGATGGACAAGTAAAAGTCAAAGTACATGAAGGACACCAAGTAAACATCAAACTGCCAGAAACCAAATGGAAGCAGAGGCCTGGATTTCCCTCTCAGCACCCAGTCTGTGGAGCATTCCACAGCCTAGTGACACATCGATTAGCATGCATTCACCTTACCCCGTGCCCAGTGTCTCCACTACCTCTGTTTAGGAGAAGAACAGAGCAGGCTCCCTCCCCAGGAGACAAATTCAAAAAAATATGACTCCAGGGCTAACATTTGGCCACAGAGACTGAGACCATGACAGACAAGACAGAGGACACAAGGGATTCACAGGTGGTTTGACGGTTGAGACTTTTCCTTGCACTCTAACATGTGAAGTTCTTAGGCAGTAGTAGCCCAGCAAATCCTTCAGCTACAGTCCCTTCTCATTCCCTAGGAGCCCACGAAACTGGGGGTGGGTGATTTGGAAAAGGGGGAAAAAAAAAGATTATACAAGACAAAAAGCCCACACATAGGAGAAGAATTCCTTAAGACTTGACTGCAAGTTAAGACTTGTCCTAGCTGCGCACTTTTCATACCATTAGACCTGCACAGGGATTTTCTGTTCCCAACCTTTTATGTAACAGCCCCCAGCTCCCTGAATTCATGAGGAGGGGATTCTGAGCTCTGAGAAGCTCTACAGTCACTGTTGCCAGTTTGATGAGCAGAAAAACTGTGTTTCCTGAAGTTTTCTTGAAGAGTTTATAAAAAAGTAATTTTTATATTAAGTGATATAAATACCTCTGTTCCCTCCCCTCAGCTTGTGATCTGCAAGTGACAAGGAACATTTTGGGTTGAGAGTGGGAGGTAGAAGAGAGAGGAAGTGATTTGTTTTCTTTTTCTGCCTCCCCAATTCCCCTTTAGCTCCTGTTTGTGGCTTAGTCTTCAGCACATCTCAAAGCTGCTGGTTAGAGACTAGAACAAGGTGAGATTTGCATATTATCTTACGGCATTTATAGCATATTTGAGAGTAACAAGTGTTGTTTCTAGTTCCGAAGCAACAAGAAGCACATTGTCAACTAAACCGGCAACACTCCTCTTATTAGTACTGCTGAGATTAATTTGCTCTTCATGCTTTCCAATAAAAGGAAAGGACTTAGTATAGAGTTTAAACCAACTCCAGCAAACAGAGTACAATGCAACTCTTGCAGTTTTTTCTGTATCTCTAGAAATACTCTAGATAGTTTGCAGATAGGTGTAAGGTTTCACTACTAAACTAGAAAGGCAAATTCATCATGAACTGAGGCATGAGAAACAAGAAGCAGCATGAAATCAAGTGACATCTATGCATGTACCATCAAAATGCTCTGTGTGATTTGTTTGTTTTACAGAGATTTTTCAAATATTTCACTTAGCAATGCTGAGGAGAAAGAATAAGTTTCATCAAAGTCCTGCGGAAAGACTGGCCTACAAGAACAGAACCATGAGATGCTGGAGAAGAACTTAAAGACTCGGAGAAAGTTATTCCAGTTTGTCCTTTTTTAATTTTCACAACAGTGATAAATCTACCTTCCGTGTTTCATATTTTGTGCTAGGTATGTTCAGGGATATAAAACATCCTCAGGTTTAAATGCCCACAACAAGAGGCTTTCAAAGCATCTTACATGTTCATAGTTGCACCCTTCATTTGAAATTTGCTTTATGCAAGTTGTATTTAGACACTTACAAATGAAACAGGAACAACTTCATTCTGTTTGGCTGTTTTTCCCTAACTCACAATCATTAACAAGAAGAAACAGTTCAGTTAGATCCAGCTTGCATGATAAAATTATCACACTATGTGACTTTCAGTATTCAGCAGAAAAGCTTTTTCTTGATACATGTATTTGCCAGTGAAAATTTTTCTGAGGTGCCTATTTTCCAGATAGCAATGTCCACAGCTAGGAAACTACCTCACCAACAAAATATAAACAGCTATTCCCCATTTTTGACTCAGAGATTTTTGAAAAATTCCAATCCTCATTCTGCTTAGGATTAAATTTTAGTTACTATATATCAAAGGAACTTTTTAATAATGCAAGCTTTGCACTAATGGAAGAAAAAACTAAATTACAAAGAGCTATCCTATTTTGGACTGTTGATTATCTAGGGGACTGAAAAAAATACGATTTCAGTTACTAAAATACTGACATTAAGTAGTATCAGACTAAGTTCATAATACTTTCACCTTATTACAGCAGTAAAATCAAATATCTCCTGAGAAAAAATAAATCTATGAAGTAGATAATCCCACCTTGTAACTTAAAATATGTTAAATATTTCCTGGTGGCACGCATAATAAGGAATTGTATTTAATCTGAAGTCCTACTTTTTGTTGTGGAAAATGCAGATTCTTTGGTTTTGATCATACAGCATACTTTGTCTATGTGGCTACTTCAGGCAACCTTCTGCAGTTTATTTGAACCCAACCAATTTTTATCTTGCTATCCAGGAAATAAAGTATTTGACACTGATTTGATTTGCACTTGAATGAGAGCATGATAAGAATTAAGAATAAAATAAAATATGTAAATCCCAAGTACCCAAAATCCCAGACTTTCCTGCCAATGAGTGAGGAAGAAAACTGGCTTAAGACTGAAAAGCAAGAGCAGCCTAAATCTCCATAATCAGTGGCAGCCATCAAACAGACATAGAAAGTTGATTTTATCTGATCAGTTCTGTTATCAGAAAAAAAAATCTGCCCAAGTCACAAACTTGATACATTTATTAACTTTGGCAACATACACATTGATACACCAAGAAAAGGAAATCTGAAACAAATACACAAAAAAGGGCAACATCTTCAGCTGGTGAAAACTGATGCAGCTCTCTACTGAAGAGAGCTGAACTGCATTGAGTCAAACCATCTGAGGATCACATCTTTTAAAATTTAACCTGCATAGATTTATTTTCCTTTTCTTTTTGGCAATACTTATAGTTATGCCAGTAAGGCACAAGAGCTAGCCCAAGTTAGGTGACTTAAGGTGATTATGTCTGGGAGGAGTCACTGATCAAACTAAGCCACGGTGTAAACTGGTGAATCTCCTGAAGTCAACAGGGGTCACACCTATTTGCAACAATGCCAAGCTTGATCCGTCAACAGTACTGAGGACACACTATAGGATGAAGAAGCTAAAATATCTAATTATGGGCAACTGAAATGACTAGTAAAGAGGCCAGAGCATCAGGTTAAAAGAAAAACAGGACAAAGGTCTTTGACAGTACAGTGGGGTAGGGTACAAAGAAGGTAAGAGTGACTGTAGAGACCCCAGAGCACAGTGCTCTCCTCCACTGGTTCACAGCATTCATCTTCCTTGTTTAGCAGTTGTTGGGCTGCAAACAGGCCACTGAAAATCAGTAGTTTCAATCATGCACATCATTATGTGTGTTAAACAATCACATTCAGGATTCTACAAAACCCTGGCCTTTTTTTCCAGTGAAATAATTTAGGTAATAAATATTCTCCACCCTGGAGCGGTATAAAACTTCTATAAAAATAGAAACAACATTCTTGGTTACAGCAGGTTGCACTTGGAGCAGTTGCTCCCAACTATGTTTTTTTTTTCCTGTTTTTTTTTTTTTCTTTTTCTGAAAAGTATATTATTTATATATATATAAAAAAATCCCATTATCACCCTGGAGGCCTTCACACTCCAACACTCTTTTTTCAGAAAACCAGGACACATCTTTCCCATGGTGCAGAATTCAAGTGTACATGGTTCACTTCAGTGTATGTTTACGTTTCTAGAGAGATTCAAATAATTAACATAGAAGGGTACCACATGCCAGCATAACTGGGAAATTTGGCAATCTGGCCTTTGAAATTTAGCCACCACAAAATTATTTGAATAATACTGACAGATGTATCTGTCTGCCATCAATATGGACAGACTGACATTAACTGTTTGATTTTCAATCTAAGAGCTGAAAAGGGCTCCCCCTTGGATGTTACAGGTCAGGCCTTGTTTTCTGAGGTTTGAGATCACAGGGGGCCCAGTTCCTGGAAATGCCTGACATTCCCAACAGAACACTGCACACAAGTGGGGATTCTGACTGTGATCTCAGTTTTGATGGGTTTACTGCTCCTCCTGGTGGAGCAGAACACAAAGTTCTGACCCCACCTCTGACCCAGGCACTCATCATCTAGCAGCTGGCTTCCAGATTGCAGTGTTAGCTGGTGCCCTGGGAAACAGCCTCACAAATCAGGAATACAAAGAAAACAAGGAAAAGAAGAAAATATGAGGTAAATCGAACCTCTGTTATAGACACACAGAAATTGTAAACTTCCTCTTGTGACAGAGGTGGATTTTGATGGTTATGAAATGGAATTCTACATGGATTTCTTACAATAGCTCAGGCCAGAGTGTCAAAAGTCCTTTGAGCCCCCTAAAACCAGTGAATAACAAAAGGCCCTTAGCAAGGCACTAGCAATTTCACTAATATGCAGAAAAAATGTGTGTGCACTTAAGGGGTGTGTTCAATTTTCCCTCAATAGAGAAGATAACAGCTAGTACCAAAAGGCAGAAAAAGATTGAATGAATGGCTCAATACTCTGGTTCCACAGCTCCTGGGTTAGCCTGTTCTGCACTGGTACACACCACCTTAAAGGAAAACTGCAGTATAAAAAAACACCTAATTACTAGACCATGTCACTGCACAAATTGTTTTGTTTGTTAAAAAAACCAACAAACAACAAAAAACCCCTCAACAAAAGAGGAAGTTATCATTTCAATAAACAATCAGCACTTACATTATGCTTATGAGAAGGAATTCATAGCTATCATAGCAAAAAAGGACATTATTCCACAGAAATGGGGAATGGGATCAACTGTTAACAAGAAAAATTGTCAAAAAATGTCTGCAGGTTACCAGGGATCAAAAGTTTGTTTCCAGCCTCAGATGTATTCATCCAGACTAAGTTGTCTCTACCTTCCCACAAAACCTAGATAAAGTACATAGGAGACGTTTTCTTATATATGGAGAAATTCACTGCATCTCATTAATATTCCACTGTAAAGGGACAGTGAAATTTTCTGGGCAGAGACATTATCTAACAATCTTATAAAGTGCTGTGTACATTCACAGTGCTATATAAACACTACTTTATATACGGCAGAAAAAAAAACAAAAACACTGCAGTTTTCCTTTGGCTTGTTAATATGTTCACTCTTTTAGCCTGTCTCCTGCTTTAGAGATGATTTACTAAATCCTCACCATGGCATACAGTTAAGGAAATTTCCATGAGCAGATGGGGCATGACAAAGACTACATGGAGTCGGTTCTTCTTCACCCAAGACTGTTCTCCTTCCCTGTCTTTGTTTTCATCAGCTGTTCTGTGTTATTTCTGCTTTCCCTTCTCCTCTCTACCCAAGGCAGTGTGGTGTCAGTTTCTGCTGCTCCCTTTAACCTTCTCTCCCCATCCACAAGGAGCTGGCATTGGTCCTTCTCAACACACACTGGTTACAAACACAGCAAACTTCAAATAAGGGAGAAAAAAAAAACAAAACTAAACAAAAAAACCTCAGCGATATGGCACCTAAACTCCAAAGTAAAACACTGGAAACAAAAGCACAAACTTGTCCTCCATCCGAAGCGGGATTCTCAGCAGAGGCTGCAGCAGAGTCTTCAAGGGAAGATGTGCCAGATAGAAGGCATGGATCAGCTTCCAGGACTGTAAAAACACAGCCTTAGGGCTTCGAATCACTTAAGTGCGCTCCTCTCCAACTTACCAGAAGATCCTTCTCACTCCAGTCCCGGAGGGGAGGGTGCTCAGTATGGCTTGCTGTCATTCTTAGAGCGCTTGAGCTGTACTTTCAGACGCTTCATGCCAATCTGAAAGCCGTTCATTGACTGAATGGCAGCCTGTGCAGAGACAGGATTGTCGTAACTTACAAAACCTGAAGAAAGGAAAAGACATAATAAACATGACAAAGCTGCCCAAAACAGCTACTCACAATTGGAAATGCAGGCACTCACAACGTCACAGAAGCTGGCATGAAATACCACCTTTGGAAGCTCACAAGTGTTTTAGACTCTTCATAATAACTCCTTACTAAGGGCTCTCAAACAAATCATTGCTTTCTGACATATGGAACTTTGGCCAAAAGATACACAAAGCTCAGGAAATTAAAATAACATTTCCTAGTCTATCGACAAAAATGAGTACTGCTGTTTGTTTTATAAGAACTCACACCTGGGAGAAAACCAAATGTGAAAAATGTTAATCTATATACAAAAGTTCATTAAAGATACAAGACTGAAATCACCCTCGTGACACTACAGGAACACATTTTTTTGAAGTGAAGTAGCTGTCTAGGGAGTGTAGCACTTGTACCACTATTATATTTAGGTTTCTCTTGGATGACAAGTTATATATCATTCCTGGAAAAGATCATCCTCAAAACAAACTTATCTAGGATTTTGAAGGAGCCTATTTTAAATAAGCTGGGAATAATAACCCACTCCAGTCAATGGCTACCTATCCATAATATGCATGTGTTACAGCTTAATGATCAGCATATTGTTGTGTTCTCACAAAGCATCAGATTGTCCACACCGCTTGCCTCAAATACAAAAAAATTCAGGATATTATGTAGACACAAAGCTATCAAAACCATAGAGAAAGGCTCACTTCTCCTATTCCATCAGAAGGAACCTCCATCTATCAAAAGAGTCACAAGAGCTTATAGCACTACAAGAATGCAATATGGTGGCCACAATAATTATATATATATTAATATAAATAATTCATAATTATAATGTACTAAGTAGTATATACAGCAACACAAACAACTGTTGAAAAGACAAAGAGGGAAGAGAAGGAACTATACCATGATTAAACTCTGCAAACACAAACCATAATCATAGAATATTCTGAGTTGGAAGGGATCCACAAGAATCACTGAGTTCAACTCTTAAGTCAATGGCCCATATGGAGTTTGAATCCATGACCCTAGTGTTATCAGCACCATGGTCTAACCCACTGAGCTAATCTCAGGGTGAATTATCTAGGGCCAGAAGAGTATAACGAGGCATAATAGTATGAAATTGGGAAAAGTAAAAAGTCACAATGAAAATCAGGAAAATACAGTTTATTGCTGAAAGCGTTTGGTTTACTTATTTTTCAGGAAGATAGAGAAAGACTCCCTACTTGACCTAAAAGCTAGACTAGACAATATACTCAAAGAGATTATAAAAAAGAAGCTACTTTTCTACAGATAATGATTTATAAAATATCCTGAATCGCAGAGGATCCACAAGGATCACTGAAGTCCCTTCACACAGCCCCAAGAATCACGCTATGTGTCTTAGGGCATTGTTCAAACACTTCTTGAACTCTGTCAGGCTTGGTGCTGTGGCCACTTTCCCAGGGAGCCTGTTCCACCCTCTGGATGAAGCTCAACCACCCTCTGGATGAAGAACCTTTTCCTACTATCCAACCGGGTCCAGAGAAGAGCAACGAGGCTGGTGAAGGGACTTGAGCACAAGTCCTATGAGGAGACGCTGAGGGAGCTGGGGTTGTTTAGTCTGGAGAAGAGAAGGCTTAGAGGCGACCTCATCACTCTCTTCAACTACCTGAAGGGAGGTTATAGCCAGGCGGGGGTTGGTCTCTTCTCCCGGGCAACCAACAATAGGACAAGGGGACATGGGCTCAAGCTCTGCCAGGGGAGGTTTAGGTTAGATGTTAGGAAGAAATTCTTTACAGAGAGGGTTATCAGGCATTGGAACGGCCTACCCAGAGAGGTGGTGGATTCACCATCCCTGGAGGTTTTTAAAAAGAGATTGGACGTGGCCCTTAGTGCCATGATATAGTAATTGGAGCTGGATCAGGGGTTGGACTTGATGATCTTGGAGGTCTTTTCCAACCCAACCTATTCTATGATTCTAAACCTCCCTGACACATCTTCATGCTATTCCCTTGGATCCTTATCATGAGTCCTCAGAGAGAACAGAAGAGTGCCTGCCTCTCCACTTCCCCTTGTGAGGAAGCTGTACCAACGTACCAAAACACTTGCTTAGATTGGTCTGCTTGTCAATGAACACCTTGGCAGAGACGACATTTCCAAATGGCATGAACATCTGCAGCAGATCCTGATCCCCAAACTCCTGGGGAAGATGGTAGATAAACAGATTGGCTCCCTCTGGACCTTCAAACGACAAGTAGGAATATAAATTCAGAAAGAGCATGGATAACATATGCCCACTGCACAAAAAAAAAAGGTGAAAGAGCCACTAAAGCCAAATTTTCTGGATAAAACAATCAAATTGCTGTTCACATTTCTGCAGAGAACTTGATTCCAGAATAAATTAGCATGACTCTTTGTGGGGATTGATAATTCAAAAAATTCTAGCTCTTTCTCACCATTTTTGCTTGAAATTTACACATTGTGCAAAACACAGATCTTTGCTCAAACAATAAGTTTGACTCCCAGATGTTGACTAAAACAAAAATGGCTATGCAAAGCTTGTGGTCCCAAAACAACTAAGTGAATGTCAATACAAAATACAAATCATTGTACTGCTTTATATCTGACAGATTCTTTTCTAAACATCCTACATATTCTGCTGAAAACTTACTCCTACATTCTTCATTACTTCACACTAAATATTAAATTGAACCTGAATCTGAAGAGTGAAGAGACTGGCATAAGTATCTATGGGAAGAGGTGAAGGACCAAGAAAATGACATTAACAAAACCACATTTGATTCTCTGACAGTGGGATGTATCACGCTGTACACTTATACCCTTCTTTCCCCCAAGAAAATGGAGGAGTATGATTGCAAAGTGTTTAAGACTAGACAAACCCTGTGAGAAACCTCCTGTACAAAAACTACTTTGGGCAGCCCTTTACAGAAAGATTGTGCAGGTTTTCCTTCTTTACCTTTAGTAACTCCAAGATTCTAAAAAAATGCCACCAAATGAAAGATCTGCAGATAAGGTAGTTGCAAGGGCTAACCTTGCCCTGTTGACAACCCCTCTCAAGTTGTTTTTACAGCTTTCTGCCTACCTTCTTTTTGACTTCCCGCTGCACCAATACTCTGCTGTGTTAAGAGACTCTGGTTATAGAGTGTGGGCAGTGCAGCAGCAGCATATTGCTGGATTCCAGAATAAGCCTGTGTGAGGGCTTCCATTGTGCTACCTGTCCCATTTGAAAGACCACCACTGCCAAGTCCTCCATTTAAGGCTGCCATTCCTGGATTAAGAAAGAGGAAATAAAAGATGACTGAGTGCTTCCACTGAGCCAGATTGATAACCTTTCAAATACTCTGCAGTATTACAAAAAGCAGGGAGTAGAAAAAATAACCCCATAGAACCAGCACAGGCTGAGGAATGTTAATCAGCTACTCCCCCAACCCACCACAACACATAACTTACCTGCTAAAGAGCTAACGTTGAGGCCTGCTGTAGCCCCTGCCAGCGTCTGCAATGCTCCAAGAGAGGCCATTGGATTAACAGAGGAGCTGCTACTGGAGCTAGGTGAGGAACCTGCTATTAAAATAAAATAATTAAACTTCAAGCAATATTTTTTGGTCCTGATAATTCAACTTCTCTGTTAAGTTATTTCTGTAAAAAAGGCCAGTAAGGAACAGATGAAGGCAACATAGTATACTTTATGTAAAAAAAAAAAAACAAAAAAACCATTTGACAGATGAGAACACTATTTTAAAAAAACCCCCAAACTCATCCACAATAAAATGGTAGCAGTTAAGGCAAAAAGTTAGAGAGCAAAGTAAAAGGGAGAATGGATGCCTTCCCTACTTTAAAGGGTTGTGATTTTAAATAAATTCAGTCAAACCACTATAAAAAGCTGGACACACAGTTAATTTAGTTTAGTTGCCTTTATCTGAAATTTCTTTAGACAAAACAAGAAATGCTTTAGTACTGAAAATACCAAGAAAATTGAAGACTTTTGTTTATTTTTACCTTTAGTATAGTAATTCCTATATATATAAAATAAGTCAGCACCCCTTTCCTGATAATGACTAAAGGGAGATAAATAACAGTAGAGCAGAAATACAGGGCAATTACAAAGGAATGCTCCCTATGTATAGTCTATAGACCAATGCAGCCATTTGTGAATCTAGGATCTTTTCAGCCAAAGGCAATGTCTTTGTAATAAATTTTCATTCATTAATTTCACTGCATTTTGAACACTGAATTGTTGGACTCTAGCATGTTCTAAGGCATGACTTTTGCAATTTAATTATGCGCTATGCAAAGAAATATCTTTTTTTATTTTTGAACTGTCAGCTGACAACTTGGCCTGATATCCTGCAATTCTTTTATTGAAATATCTAAGGACTGTTCTTTCCCTGTTCACCTTCATCATAACACTAATATATTTGTAGGCTTTAATCATATCCTTCTCCCATATCAGTCTTCCATTTTTCAGGTTGTCGCTCCTAAGAGGGAAGGAGTTCCACATTTCTAGTCATCATTTCTGTTCTTTATGTTTTTTTATGTTATATTTTAGATCAGAAAACAGCACACAGCAACAGGCATGAAAAGCCAGTATCGCTTTGTACCTGTTCTTTATTCCATCCCTAATTCTTAACATTGTTTCTGTGCAGTTTTTGGTGGGTGGTTGGAGATTTTTTCTTGCTATTAGGGTTACGTTTTCTTAGATCTATCTACTGAGTTCTATCTAGTCAAAAAGGCTAACTCTAAGAGAACCAGGTGGAAAGTACTTGAGAAGGTTTGAATATGTAAAAAAGAAAATTGGAATATGTAATAAAGAACAGCTAGGAAAGATAGTGAAACTTGGACATCAAGTAACAACTTGTGGAGGTTGGTAAACTTGAGGAAACAGTAAGTCTGTCCTAATTCAGTCATCTGAATCCAGGCAACGAGCTGAAGAGAACTTAAATTCAGGCAATGAATCTGACTGAACTGTACCAGAATTAGTTCCAGTAAAAATAGAAATACTATGATATCTCTCAAAACAATTTTGCCAGAGACACACTAAGGCCATCAAAATCATCTAGGCTTTGCTGGACCTTTGATGGTTGCCTTTAGAAGGAGGAGAAATGGAAACATACCTCAGCATTTGCAACCGTTCTATTTTGCTCTGGGGCAGACAATTCTTATTGGTGTCAGAGACAAACAGATGGCAGACAAGACATTCCAATCCTGAGATATTTCTATAATATTTTCTGGAACGTCCCTTTCACAAGTTAGCAGTTTAAATGAGTCTATCTAAGGCCATGGCCTCTGCAACATCGGTTACCTATAGGTGGGTACAGCAGTAGACTGTTCAGTTCCAAAGAGCAGCTCATCTTCAGCAAGGTTGAAGGTTTTGCTTTATCTTAGTCCACATCAAAATACACAATACTGCTTGGAACTACCTAAAAATATTGTCTGAAATGGGTAGGAAGACAGCATGGAAAAAATACTTAACACCACTGAGTTCAACCATTCTGACATTCAGCCTATTCATAGTCCACAGACTGCACTGTGTGGACTTCTACATTCCCCAGACACAAATGATATCGGTGCAGATGAAAGAAAGTAAAAAAAGATAACTATGCATAAGGACTGCCTGGATTTTTCCACCAATTATGCAATTTGAGGAGAAATGTCCAAATAAGCATCAGGTGAACACTTGGATGACAGATGGAGAGAAGTCAAGGAGGTAGCCACCTCATCTGCACTTAGGTTTAAGAGGTTATCACAGTAGATGTTGCCATATGTTCCACAGACAAGGCAGGCATTTACATAGTACTGAACTGCTATATACTGAGTTTTTTCAAGGTCTGGGTGTGGTTCAGGAGGGATAGATGCTTTCTGTGTGGATTCAAACAGACATCTATGTGAATACATACAGAACGAATGTGCATATAAATATTAATCAAGAGAATTTCAAGTTTGCTTTTGTAAGACATAACAGTACCTCAGACTAAAGAGTTAAAAAAAGCTGTATAATCATAGGAAATATCATGAGATTGAATGTGTCTGTACACATTGAGGCTTCCCCTAAGCCCAATTTCAGTTTTAAAATGTGAAGCATATTCATACCTTTAATGAAAAGCACTGAAACTGTTTTAGAGTTTGATGTCAGTGACTACTTGTAGACCGCATATCCTTCAAAATTTTCTTTTGAACAAAAGTCATCTCTACTCTTTAAAATTATACTTGAAATTAAGTTTAAAGAGCAACACAATACTGCCAGCTTCATGTTATAAGCCTGTGAAGAGTGAACTGATACATCTGTATTGAATATTAATTCAAATGTCCCATCATGATAACTTAATTGTTGACACACAATCATTTATTGATATGACCAGCAATCAGAAGGTTATTTGGATTGAGCACAGAAAGTACTTAAAAATGAGCTGCTCCCTACTCCCCAGCCCCTCCACCAGCATGATCAAAAATGGAACAGAGTCCTGAAATATGTCTTTCATCAAGGGAAAAAGAACTTCCAGAGTTCTGTGAAACAGCCAAAATTCACAGAGGGGAAACAAATTCCAAAGAATCACACAATAACAGCATAACTTCAGTTGAAAGGGACCTCTGTGGATCATCCAGTCTAACAGTTTGTTCAGAGCTGGTCTAACCTCTGAGTTTGTTCAGGGTTTGTTCAGGGTCCTTTCCAACAGCATTCTCAGTCTCTGAAATGATGGAGATTCCACAGCCCCTCTGGTACCTGGTTCCTGAGCTTAATCACTCTTGCCATTGATTTTCTTTTTCTGTTTAGTCAGAATTTTCTCTGTTGCAACTTGTGTCCACTGCCCTTGTCCTTTCACTGCACGCTTCTGAAGAGTCTGTCTCTGCCTTTTCTAGCACATCTGACATCTGAACTTCACAACCTGCCAGTCCCTTCCTCCACCTCAACAAAACAGAGAACAAACTTCCTCCAGTCATTGGACAAGACAGTCAATGAGGAAACCTTAGTTCTAAATGCCACTCACAGGAAATTGTAACCTGACAATTTCAGCTCTGCTACTGCATGAAGAAATATAGGAGAAATTGTCAAATATATTCACCTTTGTATTCCCTTAATGATGAAGCAGCATTATTGGGTATAAATGCAGCTCTTCTGTAGCCTCAACTTGTAATTTTTTTGTTGGTTTTTGTTTGTTTGTTTTTCAATTATGGAATAAAATACATAGCTGGGAGTAAAGATAAATTTTAAAATTTTAATCTTTTAAGGATGCAGACCACAAAGTTTTTATGTAAAAAATGTCCAGCAACAGAATACTCTTTGAACTACACTCTTTCTTGGGAATTTCTTAAAGTAGAAAACTGTGTAAAGCACCCATAATTTAACTTCCAATCATGTGATGAAGTTTCTAAACAGCTTTTCCTTGTAATCTCTTAACCTCTCGGTCCAGTTCCTTGGTCCTTCTACACAATTCAAAAAGCTACCTGTGGAAATTTAAAATCCCCTCCAACTCCCTTTAGTCTCTCACATTCACAGGTGAGGATGTCAACTCTGTAGGCTGGATGCCACAGATATTGTAAAACTGACACCCTGAATATACAGGGTCTCCCTTCCCATGTCAGGATTTAGTAGTAACTCAAAATAGGATAGAAATAATTGAGTAGAATACTGATCCTCATTTGTGGTAAAAACTGAGCATGTCTTCTGTAAGCATAACAGAATTTGTTTGGTTTTTTTGCTTGTTGCTTTTAATGAGCACATTTGACAGTAAGGTAGCAAAAGAATACTACTCAGACATTTTAGCGTCCCTGGTTAATATACATAGCCTAAAGTTAAAAAACCTGAACAAAACACACAAAAGCCATATAAGAGGAAGATTTTTATGTGCAACTTGTACACTAAGTTCTAGACAACTGCTTTCCAGTACATATGCTAGGTTTCTGTTTTCCTGCTTCTATGAGGAAGTTACAGTATCCTTTTCTCATCTATGGAATATAAACAGTACTGTCCTAGTGCATAGAATGCATTACTTCATGCTTAAGGCATTTTCTGTTTCCATGTTGAGAGGAACAGGGCACATCTGCCACAGTGCCTGCCTAAAACCACAGATAAATCAAGTATGTGATGAGATTGTAAAAACATGACTGGAAGGAGGTCACCTACCTTTCTGCTTCATTATGACCTCAAAAATTCTTTTTACTCTAAATTAATCTGACCATCTGGAGGAAGGAACACAGCAGGTAAAAAAGCCTTTGCTGGTGGCAAAGGTATCTATCCTAAGCAAAGGCCAGTGAATCTACTAGTAAAACTGTTTATGTATTAAGGAATCAGCATGAAAATGACAAAAAGCGATAGACAAAACAGACGATATCTATCCTGAAAGGACTCCTAAGGCAACTCATGTCATAACGCACTGCAGCATAGGCAGTCTCTTACCTGAGCTGGTGAGCACACTCAGGGGACTGCTGGAGGAAGTGAGTGCAGCGGTACCACTCGGTGTGTTCTGAGCTGCACTGGCTGCAGCTGCTAACGCAGCCAGGTTCTGTAATTGCATCGCATTCAGTCCTGCAACACATTGAAGAATGCAGAGTTTCTCCTATAATAGTCACCACTAACCAAGGGTAACAGATCCAGCAAACTCAGCACATCACAAGAGAGTAACAGAAAGGAGCTTAAAAGCAACAGGCTTAATACTAGTTACTGATCTTTTCTGTATCACGATTCCTTGCTATAATTAAAAAAGAAGTTTTTCTTTGCCCAGATAGATGTGATTTAGTAGGTGAAAAGGCCAGGTAATTCATTATCCCAGATGTAGACTCCAGAGTACAGAAATTTTTAAGCAGTGTTCTCTCCAGTCACAAAAGCACAGCAGCTTTAAATGAGAGTTAAGTCAGGATCTGACAGCTCATGTGCAAGCTGGAGAACTTGCCTAGACACCAGGCCAATACCTTCCTCCACTTTCATGTCCCGCCACTCCCTTGGAATGGGAACAGCAGTAACTGCAAAATTATTTCAAGCAGGCCTCACACCACATTGGCCACAGTCACAGCTTTAACCCACCATCAGCATGTTTTCTTTGGTCCCCCTGGCAGTCAAGAAACAACAGTCAGTTGTGAGACAACTGTTAGGTGGCAACTCTTGACCACAAGATCAACCAATGTCTGTGCAGGCCAGTTAGCTGGTAAAACAGTGGCAAGGAAAACGGGAAACATCACGTTGTAGGTAGGCAGCAAGGAATATGTAGGGGCAAGAAGGTACCTCTGTGCTTACGAACTTTTACTAGTCAGTTTACTCATTTGACTCACCTTCATCTTGAATCATCATTTTTGAATGAAACCATTTGGTCAGTACTGGCACCACATTTTGCCCTCTTTTCCTGCTGTGGGATTATCACTGAAATGGATCTCTTCCTGAATTCTGTATTTTAGCCATCCTTTGGTAGACTAGCTTCATTCTTCCAATACTGCCTCTCTTCCCTTTTCCCTTATTTTCCATATTTTGTCTCTATCTTTGCTTCTTTTAACAATTCCAAATACTCCCTAGTATTTCTTCCCAACATAATTAAACCCAAAATTAAATTAATCACTTTTCATTTAACAACATCAAAACATCGTAAGTAGAGGTGGCTCTCATCTTTTGGACACAGTAAGAACTTAGTGGCAAAACACACATCTCAAATAACTAAAAGCTCTGTTTTGTAATTTAAGCATGTAAGCAGACAACAAAAATGTAAGTGACAATGCAGTATAAACTAATTATTTTCTATAATACTTCTACTACCTTTAGTATAATTTGTTTGGTTTTTTAACTCTTTTGCAGTTGTTTTCTCTTTGTGACAGGGACTGTTTCCCTAGCCAAGTTCAGTTCCCAAAACAAGGGGATTCTGCCTTTATTTAGATTCAAGGTGCCATTGTAACATAAAAACACAAAATAAAAAAAGTTTTATTTTTTGCTTTTATTGTGCTACTGAGGGTTAATAGTGCAAGTGCTGGAGCTCGTGAAGAACAGAGCAGCTTGCTTCCTTAACTGAAACAGTTTGTCACATTGTGCACTGCATCTGCCCTCTTGTCATCACACTGTTTTCCCATCTGCTTTCAAACAGGGTCGAGATTAAATTTTGTCTACAAAGTCTAATATAGTTTGGGATCTAATTACCTACTTAATTTCTCTTTCTATGAATTTCAAGAAAGGAGCTGAGATACTAAAAGGACTTTGAAACTACAACTTTTTCTGTAAAGAATCACAGACTTGGAATAATTATTTTAAAACACCCTGCAACATGCTATTTATATATATGATTTCTCAATTTTTAAGTTGTTTTTTTTTTTTTAAATAGTGAAGATAGAATTACCCTGGAAATTTCAGGGAAAATCTCAGGTAGTTAGCCCCTTCCACCCGCCCCAGTCCTTACTGCCATACTTTCTCCTTTATCACAAAACTTGCTTTCAAACAGACACAAGAGGGGAGAAAAAGAGTATCACATGCATAACAAAATCCATTATAGATCACCACCCTACAGGATATTAGTGAAACTGATTTTAAAAAAAAATTGCTTTTTTGCAAGAATCTTAGATGTAAGAGCTCTGAAGAGGTCTAACATGAAAAAAGTCAATATAGGAACCTGACATTAGAATCAACTTCAAGTATAAAATCGGAGTTCTTACAATTGAAAACATAACACTTTGCAAAAGCTTGTAATTGTTACTGACGAGTGCACCAACCAACACGAATCAGATGTACAAAGACACTTATAGATCAAACTCTGCATAGACAGGGCATGTGATACTGGGAACGATTCTAAAACTCCAGGAGGCAATTTTAAAAGCTTGAAGTGCTCAGTATTAAAACCAAAACTATAGATTTTTTTTCCAACAGAAGAATTTAGAGAATGTGGTGAATGGAGTTACTAATGTATTTTATTACTCCCAACCCTGTGAAGACAGAAGGGACAATCAACTTACAGCCCCAGTACTGCTATACTTAGTGAATATTCTGAGTAGCAGTCTCCAGCAAGGAATTTCGCTCATACCTATTAAGCTGGTATTTCCCTAACAGCAATGGTAATTATAATTAATAATTAATTATAATTCAAATGAACGAATGAAAAAACCTGAATAAAGGACTAGCTCACATTCCTAACAACACTGTGTTGTCAACTTAAATGTTTTGTTCTTAAATGCATCGAAAATGGGAAAACTAAGAATCCATTATCACTGAAACATGTGCACTAATGCCTATTTCAAAACGCAGTTCTTCACACATGCACCTGTTTGGATGAAAATATAGAGAGCACTCTTTGTGGAAGACAATTTTAAGTGCCAGAGATTGGAAGGATAACACCACTTACCTTGGGGACAATACTTAACTAAGATAAAGAAGGAACATCCACACTTGTAGCAGAGGATTCCATTCATTCTGAAGCAGTGGATAAACTCAGGACTAGTTATGTCAAATTACATTAATGTATCTACAGCCTTTTGGCTACTTTCTCTACCCTCATCCTCTTTTGTTTGGTACTTAATTTGTCTTCTGACAGAAAAAACTTACCTCCCATTGGGTGGAGGCTGCTCAATGTGTTCAGGTTCCCAGATGAAGCAGCTGCTGTCTGCTGAAGGAGCTGCAAATAAAGCTAGACATTACACCAAAAAACAAAACAAGAGTGAGAGTGAGGGCTGGCTCTGCTTCTGGGAGAAATTGCATCACACCACAGCCAGAGCGCCGTCACAAATGAATTCCCGCTGCCCATGCACCTCATCGTAGCAAAGCATAAAGAGAATTCCCCTTGCACAATACAGCCAGAGCACCGCCATAGTGAAAATCCATGTAGCCCCCCATGCATCACATTGCAGCCAAAGCAACAGCACAATGCTTTTCTCACTCAATATCATCAATAGTGAGGGAAAATTATAGCTAATACACCAAGACAAAACAAGCAGAATCAGTAGTGTAAGAGAAATTCCTACTCAAAGCACCTAAGGCAGGACTGCCACCCCTAAGGATATGCTACCTCACATCAGACTTTACAGCTGACACTGCCAGCACGGGACAAATGGTAATGTCATATCAAAACCAAAGAGTCACCACGCAAGGGAACTTTCTCCACTTTCCTTATGCACACAGACATGAGAGATTTCCAGACTCAGCTTGGAAGCTAGAGATTTCCAATTCCTTTTTCCATTAACTAGCTGTTGTAAAAAAAAATTCCAACCTACCAAAACTAAAAAAGTACTAAGAGAATCGCCCCATTTCAACTACACAGCATATCAAGAATGAGATGAAATTTTCTTTTTCTGTCCTTCAGACCTTACATTGCATGAATACAGTTCTCAGAACTACTCTAGCAACCCACATAAGTCAGAGTACATCAGTTTACGGAAAGTTCATCCCTTAGGGACCCAGCAAAATCAACTAAAATCAGTGACAAACAGCAGTTGGTGACAAAGAGCTAGTCCAGCAGTCTGTTGCACTATTTCTGCTAAAGAGAGTAGTTTCTCTCTATTTTCTGTAGGGTTTATTTTTGTTTATTTATTTGGGTTTTATTGTTTAGGTTTTTTACTCTGTTTCCAATCTGATCACTTTTTCTATTTGGACAGTGCCAAGTACTGTTTCTGGTTTCATTGGAAGAGGATAAGAGAAATAAAGGCTGAAAAAGGAAAAATGATAAAAGAATACGAGAACTACTTCATTAGATAGACATGAAAAGGGCATTTACATGGGTAAATTTTAAGGCTGTAATATATAAAGAAAAAGCACGAAGTCAGTCTACAGAATGCAGGAGAAAAACTCAGGGTTTCAGTAATTAGGGCTTCTGCGACTGGGGTGGAAATCCTCCCTTAAATGTATCCTGACTAGATGTTAGCACATAACAATTTCAGCCTTCTCATCCACACAACAGGGATTAAGAATTCTGCCCCTGTCTATCAGAAGCCTTCTAAAAATGAATACATTAAACACTGCAAGACAGTCAGACACTGCAATCCCTGAAGAGATGAAAAGAACCCAAATCAGAAACTCACTGCTAAGTACTGGGGTCCAAGTGTGTTGAGACCAGCCAGGTTTCCCCATATTGAGGCAGCACTGATCTGTTGCATTTGTTGCTGGAGTTGCTGAGCAATTCGTTTCTGCTCTTTGTCCTTCTGCGTGTCTGCAAATTTTACCACAATGGGAGAAGAGCAGCCCTGCAAACAGCAATTTAAACAGTTACATACTTGCTATCCCCAGCAGTCACAAAAATACTGCATTACAACCCTGTCACTGGAAGCAATTCCCTCCCCCCATATATATTTGAATATATATATATATTCAAATAGCACATTTCATTAAAGGTTTAAAATTGTGTTTGCTTTTAACTCTATTTTGTATTTTGGAAGTTTCTCTGCAGATGAAATTCCTATCTTGAACTCTAAAAATAGGAGCAGAACAAACACAAAGGTCCAGAAACAGTATTTGTGAAGAAACACACACTGCACTTATCCTTCTCTGTATGCCCACTGGTCCCTTAAACTCCACAATGATTGCCTGACAAATTACATCTGCTCCTGACACCCACTAACTTGTTTTACCTCCATGGTTTGTGCTTGGTGCATTGTTTTGATTGCTGTTTGTGCCATGGCTCTTGTTGTAAAAGTCACAAATGCACAACCTGGGAAAAAAGCAAAAAGAAACCAAATCTTCCACTACATCCACAATTACCAGGATGAATACAGAAATCAAAGTGCCTACTGGGCGGGGAGGGGGTGTAGGTGGGAATCACAGAAAAAGTTGAAATGCTATGTTAAGTTGCAAAAGGCAGTATCCTCCAATTGCCAAAAAAGCTTCCTGCTTACCTCTGCTCAGGCCATCTGGGCCCCGTAATATCCTGCATTCTTCAATCTGCCCAAAGGGGGAGAACATCACTCGGATATCATTTTCATTGCACTTCTTGGATATCATTCCAATAAACAACTTCCTATCTTCTACTGCTAAGAAATCAAAAGGTAAAGAGTATTACCAGCAAATATGTGCTTACTAGATCTTATTTTGTCAAGTCTTCTCTATTACCCTGTATTTAGGGTAGAGACTTATCACAACCAGATTCCCAATAACGGACTGTGTTTTCAATTAAGGAGGATGCATATGAGATACTTCAATGAACCTGAAGGATGCCTGTTTTATGATGTTTTATGTTTACAATTCACTGATTTCTCCTTACAAAGCCTGTGAGCAGCAAGAATGTAAAAAAAAAAAAAAAAAAAGGAAAAAATATGTCAGATTCAGCACTTCTCTGTATCTTTTCAGTTCCTGGTAAGAAAAGAATGTGGTTTACTGGACTATTTTCATTGTCTTTCCTCTGCCTCTTCTATCTTTAGACTACCAACATACCTAAATGTATATAAACAAGCAAGTGAACTGCAGAAAGCTGCTTTCTACCCTCCTTCATCATACCAATCACTTAAATTTAGATGTGTCTACTTCCTTATGCTCCTCTCTCAACAGTGCAAGCAACAGTAGTTGCTAAAACAGAACAGTTTTATTTCTGTTATTGATAGGCACCAAAAGTGATATGTACTGATCTGTACCAAAAGCATAAAAATAAGCCATGGACTGTGTTGTACTGTATCTTGCCTCTGAACCCTGATGCTACTAGACACATTAGAGTTGAAGAATACCCTTCAGTGTGCAGGTTATTTTAAAATAAATGGTTCAGAAAGACATTTCTTTTAACTTTTCAGTTAATGGTTACTAATGTCAGTTAAAGGTCACTTGAGGGAGTGGGGTAAATTTGAATTCAGAGCAGAATTTTATACCTCTTGATTTACTTATTTAAGGATGTTAACCACCTTTGAAACACTTTCTTTTATGGGATGAAGCAAATTATGCAGAATAACGCTTGAAAATATAAACCAGTTTAGAAATACAGCATTCATCACAATATAAAATATAGTATGATGAAGGCTGTAGCAGAATTTGAAGCTTCAATTAAGTCTTCTCTGATTCAGTGCCAGGGTGAGGGGAAATCAACTTGTTTGCTGAGTGTGCTATGATGCTAGGAAAGAAAATTCCAGACTATTCCAGCTGATATGACTTTAACTGGCTACTAAATCTTAATGTTGTACTTAGTTCGCTTTCCGCTTTTAGAGTGGAAAGCTGCTTTTTAATACTTTTTGCAATCCATTTTAGTTCAAGAGATCCAGAATCCCTTTTATTAGTAGCAAGTTCAAATACTTTCTTAACTAATGTTTTATTTATTGTTGTCACCTACACCTTTTACTAAAACTCATATAATTATGCAGTAGTCTCAGAATTATCACCCTAAAATTCCATTACTTTTTTTCTTTCCATTATTTTCCCAGGATACTTGTGTGTGTGTGTGTGTGTGTGTGTGTGTGTGTGTGTGTAAAGGAAGATGCATCTTAGTTTAGAGAACCTATTCAGTTCTCCTTCCAACAATACTTCAAAGGAATGACTCCCTTCTATATATATTTACACAGAAACTTATTCTGTAAACACATGAAGGAATTTGCAGATGGAACTACTCCTACTTTATGCTACCCATATATTCCATCGTCTGCTTTCAATTATCTTAAGACCTAAGCTTTCTGAAACAAGGATTATCTTCTCCATGATGCAACACTAATCTTATAGAAACTACTGCAAATGAAGAGAATAAAATTCAGCCAGGCCTAGAAAGGCCGAAACTACAAGATGCTAAACACTTTATTTGCTTATGTTGCAGCAGTATACATAGATACACATATATTTGAACATGCATGTATGTATGTATATAAACTCAAAATGAAAATGCATGACTAAATGATCATTTACCCAGTGCTGGATGCTCAATTCTTAATCCATCTGAAGTGGTCAATGTGCAGAAATACTCAGTTTTTCTTCTCTACCGAACTGTTGTTAATTCTCAACCTTTCTTGTATACTACAAGAAGTAGTTTTGATTCCCACCCTAGCTGCAACAAACTTCCTTCAAAGGCTTTGAGGCCTTGCTCCAAACTGGACAAGCACTTGAAAAAGCACTTCTAGATTTCATAGAATCATAGTATAGTTTGGGTTGGAAAGGACCTTAAAGATTATCTAGTTCTAAGTCCCTGCCACAGTCAGGGATGCCTTCCACTAGACCAGGCTAAAAGCCCCATCCAGCCAGGTCTTGAACACTTCCAGGGATGGGGCATCCACAGCTACTCTAGGCAACCTGTTCCAGTGTCTCACCATCCTCACAGTAAATAATTTCTTCCTAATATCTAATCTAAATCTAAATCTGTTTCAGTTTAATACTGTTATCCCCTGTGCTATCACTAGACTCCTGGATAAACAATTCCTCCCTGTCCTTCTCGTAGGCCTCCTTTAGCTACTGTAAGGTTGCTAGAAGGTGTCTTCTCTTCTCCAGGCTGAACAACCCCAACTCTCTCAGCCCATCCTCACAGGGGAGATGCTCCAGCCCTCTGATCATCTTGACGGCCCTCCCGTGGACATGCTTGAGCTGGTCCATGTCTTATGCTGGGGGTCCCAGAGCTAGATGCAGTACTACAGGTAGGATCTCATAACAGTGGAGTAGAGTAGGAAAATCACATTCCTTGACCTGCTAGCCCTTCTTTTGATGCAGCCCAGAATATGGCTGGTTGGCTGGGCTGCAAGTGCATGCTGCTAGTTTATATTCAGCTTTTCATCCAAAAATACCCCCTAGTCCTTCTCCTCAGGACTGGTCTCAATCCACTTATCACCCAGCCTGTATCCATGTTTGCAGGACCTTGCAAACTTGGCCTTTTGAACTTCATGAGGTTCTCACAAGGCCCACCTCTCCAGCCTGTCAAGGCTCCTCTGGATGGCATCCCTCCCCTCTAGGGTATCAACCACAGCACTCAGCATGACGTCATCCATAAGCTTGCTGAGGGTGCACTCAATCCCACTGTCCACGTCCCCAACAAAGATTTAAACCACCTTAGCACAAAGAAGAACTCACTGGATGTTTCCCTAACTGACAACATGGTTCTACCACAAGCAGCAGCAGTGGGAGATACTCTGAGTCATGGAATTTTGGAGACATCAGTCACAATACCTACTATATTCAAAACATACCTTTCTCTTTTCATATTTTTCTTTTAAAAAATCAGGCCTCCAATTCAAGACTTCACCAAAAGTTGTTTAACAAAAGGGAAATCCTCAAGCTTCCCAATTAGCACAAATAACGCCACCAAACTCAGACTTTAGTAAAGCTTACCATTACTCTTTTCACTGTCAGCTGGTTTCATCTGGATAGGATGGTGCATCTGAAATGTAAAAAAGATTATTTAATCCTACTACATTCACTTCATATTATATGAAATACATCCCATAAGAATTGTGGAAGATATTATAGTCTAAATTGCCTCCAGAGGTGCATATGTAACATTACATAAATTCCTAGAAGAAAGGTTTTCCTAATTACATATCATCATTCCTCCTCAGAGAGTATTATAAAAGCCATGCCCACCCACTTCACTACCATATTATTCTCCTGAATGCTCCAAAATTCCCTTAAGATCTGTTATCATATAAATCTCATGACACTGATCCTTTGAATAGTTGTTTTAAAACATTATTTGAGGGCATGATAACATGTGTTTGTACTTCAGTGGTCCTGGAGCTCAGAAAAACAAGACAGAGTTATGCAGAAAGCAGGACTCCGTTCTTACCCCTGGGAGGATCTTCATGTTGTGAAGAGCATTCTGTGCTTCTAGTGCAGCTTTACGGGTATAAAATGTAACAAAACAGCACCCTGCAATTAAAACAAAATGCTAGCCGGGAAAGAACACCAAATCTTGACATGCTGTACAGAAATTGCAAATCCCACTTCCATCCTTCCAATGCAAAATCTATTCCATCACAATGCTGTGGAGCAACAGAGTATTAATTTGATGTTCTGCTTTGCAATTATAATCCATACTCCTCAAGCATCCTCATCGCTACTGAGCTCTAAAAAAAAAAAAATTATAATTTTCTTCAGCTCAGCTGAAGATCACAGTTCAAGTATAATTAGACAAACACACTTAAAGACTATAAAGCTCAGGCTTGCATGCACACCTGGTCACACAGAGCTCCAACACACAGGGATCTCTGAATAAGCAAACAGCTAAGACTGCAACTGTGTGAAACTGGCTGAAACCCCAAGTGTCACATGAAAAGAAAAGAAGTTCTCACCTTTGCTTTGAGGAGGGTTTTGGCTCCTGTCCCTCAAGACATTGATTTCATAGACAGCACCATACTGTTCAAAAAGTTCTCTTAGATCCTTCTCACACCAGCTCCGTGGGACTTGACCCACAAACATCTTGATAGCATCTAGATCAGGTTGGTCTGGGTGATCCAGTGTGCCATTCATTTTCTTTGAGCTATGAAAAACAAGAAGGAATTTCTGGTTTATATCTTCCACAGATATCTTGCTTACAGCAAGATAAAAAAAATATTTCTACACATATATAAATGTATATGATTAAAATTTACACACAAAGAGAGACTCTTGCACATTCCCAGTACTGCACACAGGAGAATATTCACACTCATTAGCAATCTGTGTACTTGGAAATCAAACACACTCTACACAGCTGTTTAAAACTTTGTCTCTATAATGTAGTCAACACCTGGGATTCAGGATATAAATCTGCTGAGATAACTGAAAAATATCACTAGTTCAACCATGTAAAATTTTATAGAAAAAAAAACAGAACAGAAAGGAATCTAAACTCAAGCCTATTCGGGAACCACTGAAGTTATCAGTAACCACTGAAAATGAGAGGATAACATTTTAAAAATGGTTTTACATGTTACTAACTGTAACTGTTTCCCAAGGTGAAGATCCATCTTTAAAGAGAGAAACAGATACAACTGACTAGATTAGAAGTTTCTTTACAGGTTTACAAGGCAATACCTCTGTGAAACTAAGGAGCTTTCAACAATAATTGGCAAAAAAGCAGGCTAAAATTGTACATGAATAGGTTGGGATTGGACAACCCAGTCAGTCACAAACAATCAGGTTGAGTAATGGTAGGAGGTTAATACAGAAAAAAAGTCACTTAGACTACAAAAACAGAGAAGTTTTGAGTATGGAAATCTTCAACAGGTTTCAAGGCATTATATGTAGCCATAGAACAGTTTACACTCTATTAACAAAACTTGTGTTATGCTCCACCCAGCTAGTTGACAGTCATACACTGTTCTCTGTATTAACTCCTCATTATTTGTTAAGTGCAATATGAGGTCTTGTTATCTATCAGCAGTCACAGCTTGGTATACCAGAGGACCTATCTCTGTGGAAGACTAACTGTAATGACACCCTATTGTAGCTATAGTGATTAGTAGGTTAAAATTGCTGACCAATCCCTGCATAATCTAGAAAGGACATGGGGAGTGGAACAATAACTATACAATGATGCCCCCCGCCCCCAAACTCTTTGTTGAAGAATACAGGTGGCCTTCTTCCAGAGTAGTCAGCTCACTTCATCTCTGTTTTTTCCTTTGAAGATAGTTTGAATAGCTTAATAACTGCACATGACAGTAAACAGTATTCCTCTCACTGTCCATCTGAAACCATATTCCCTCTGAATAGAATTTAAAAAAAATCCAAACCAGGTAATGTTTACTTAATTTTTCCCTCAATATGCTGTTGTTCAGAGCTAAAGGAAAAACTGATGCCAGGGAAAGCTCATAATTTTATAGTTGTATGAACAGACCTCAGAAACAACAAAGCTTCTTACCAGAAGGGAAGGGTATCATCACAAATCCTTTCGCTCCACTCCACCTTTCCACTCAGAAAGGGTCAGCACCTCTTCAAATTGCCAAGGCAAACAATACCTTTTACAGAGATGTAAGCTACCTCTTTTCACTTCAGTTGAAAACAACTGTAAATATTTTACCCTCTTCCAATAATAATTTTCAGCCTTACCTTCTAAGCCATGCATAGCTTCAAGAGCATAGCATGGCTCCTGTTAACTGGGCAACTCTTAATATGACCTCAGCAATATTCAAGAGTTATTTCACTCCTAATTAAAAGGTTTAGTCTGGAGTCATTAATAGGGAAGAACAGTAACTGTTCTCTCCAACAACTGATTTAAATAATCAATTTTATATAATCAATAATATCAGCACCTGTAGCATACCATAAACAATACCACCAAACAGCTTTATTCCTCCTTAGCCCTTATTCCCACAATTATCAGACCATTTTTCCCCCTTAGAAACCAACATCAATTGTCAATGACCACTAGGATTTCTTCAAGAAAACAAACTGCAGGCTCTCCCAGGCCCCCTGCCCCAAGTGGAGTTCATAAGACTGCAAAGGCTTTAGAGACAGCAATTCTAACTATCATTTTAGTTACAACTTAGGCACGAAGATAAAATACTTACACAGGGCTTGCATTCAAGGAGCAATGGTCCACCATCATCTCTGGGAGGAAATCCAACTTGAACGCAGCCATCACCTCAGTCTATGACAAACTACTAACACTAAAGCAGTGTATTGCCTAACCCCCAAACAACGCCACTTCCAAAAGTCCTGCAGGTCTTAACACTCAGCCACACAAAAAACACTCAAACCACAGAAACAGAAGCTCAGGGAGACCAGCAATAGACACCACAGAAACAGGCTGGACTGGGAAAGGGACATGGAATCCCAGATTAAAAAGGGGATGTGACCATGTGAAGGGAGGCTCAGCTTAATACACAATGAAAATGCTGATGCACTAGGCTTGTTTTGTGCAATTTTCCCTGGCGAAGCAGTACTGAGTGCACTGTCAGATAAACAGAGTGTCAGATCCATGAAGATAGCAATGGCTAACAGAGCAGAAAGAATACAAACTCCAGTCTTTCCATCCCCAACTAACTCCTTGTCTCCCAAAATGGCAGTCCAAGGCCTTGAGGTTCAGACAGACACTTCCCACTTTAGCAATATTAAGCTATGAAGTCAAGAGGCTCCTTCACCATAAACATTTTCAATAGCTGATCTCACTCTCTTCATCTTGTGCTCTATTATTGACACTCTCTTAAATTCTATGGCAAAAAATGCCAAGTAAAATGTTTCTCTAAATCTGCAAAAAAAAATCAAAGCTAATAAGATATGATTACTCAAAAATTTCTTAACAACCACATAAAAACTGACTCCTCTTTTTATAGGAGTAAAAAATATATTGTTCTAGAAACAATACTTTGTCCGTCACGCATCTATAAAATAAGAGATATACAGAGCCTATAGATGATAAAGTAAGGGAAAAACCACAACGATTTGGTGAGAACTGTTTTATAATCTTTGGAAACACTAATCAGAACACCTCAGTTGCTTCATCATTAAAACAGGAATGACATGTTGATCAAGGAAATGTGAGGTGTATTTATACACGCAATACAGACTTCTTTTTAAATCTGTAATGGGGAGATAATGTGGATAAAAAGGGATGCACTGTGAGATGCAGAAATATTTGATTGCGGAGAGTGAGTGCTGCAGAGGCAGCTGAGTGTGTCCGAGCACTCCAGTAAGAATGATTAATCAGAGTCAACTGTGAATCCAGATAAGCCTTATATATGGTCAATAACTACAAAATAAACCCTTAGAGCATCAAAGACTGTATGCTGGAACAGCTGTGATCGTGTCTTTCTTGTTTGTTAATGACTGCAACATGTATTTGCAGTTATTTTGACTGGCCAGTCAAAATATACAGCTTTATTTAAGCTTGCACAGTTACAGTATGTCAATTATTTTTTCATAAATAACATTTCCAACCTCGGAAAAACAAGAACATTGCTGATCTTTTGCCTACAGTGAGGTTAATTAAAAGGTTATAAAAAGGATTAGGTCTTATAATACAAAGAGGCATCATGTTACTGCAAAATAAGAGGACACAAATTTCTCACACATCAGATATTCAACAGTAACTACTTCATACACGCTCTTACTATGTGGTAAATGCAAGAAAACTTATTCTTTAACGAAAAAGGTGTAAGCTACATGCTAAGCACCATTTTTAAGAGCATGTAAATAGGCACTAGGGAGCATGGGTCAATTTTTTAGCTTTCAGTAAACTAAATTGTTCAATCTACCTCTAGACATGTATTATGGGCTTCCCACTCGAAAAGTGCCATGTTGCATAAAACACATCATATTGAAATGGTATATTGAGACCAGAGCCCACTTCGTGCATTTCTCTTAATAAAGAGCCTGTAGAGAAAAACACCTCATATTTACATAATTAGAACAGCAGATGATAGGGTGGGGTTCTTGCCATTGATCACTATAGACCGACACTGTAAATTCTGGCCCTACCCATGAAGACCAGAATTCATTCCTTCTGGTCTTCCAGTCGTCATTAGCTTTTTTCAGCAACCAGTAAAGTGCCCCAGCAGCCATGCTCACTGTAGGTTTGACAAAAGATGAAAGATGATGATGGCAACTCTAGAAAATGGGTTTTAAAAAAGTTACTGGGACTGATCAGTTTACTGAAAAAAAATCACTACATCATTATGATTTGAACCTGTGCCCACCCTTTCCCACATCTCTGCTCCTCACAATCAAAGTTCTATCTGCTTGTTCTGATAAAACAAAACTGCAAAGTAACAGGCACAGTTTGGTGGAAAGGAAGAATCAATATTAGAATGGTGACTAAATATCTGAAGGTATGTTAGTCAAGAGTCAGTGCCTCAGGGTGCCGTACTTCTGAAGCAACGGTGGCAACTTCAGTGATGAACCACTAGTGTATAAACAGGTTTGTTTTAACATTATTTAGTTGAAGGCTTCAAGATAGAGAATTAAAATAATTATGGACTTCATTTGTGAAAATAACTTCATTGTGAAAAGAGTGGAAAAAGATAGTATTTCGCTATTGCACAGAAATAAGAATTAAATGAGGATGCAGCCTTTCTTTAAATTAAAAAAAAGTGCAAAAGTAATCCTAACCACTGCTCACAAAGAAAGAAAAATAAGAGCTAAACACACTTATTTTTTGCTCAGATGTCAAATTCCTGCTGGCTTCCAGATCCATTCTTTGACTATTTCTATTCAAAGGATAATGGAAACAATGTCTGAAATTCCAAGCTCTATGGACTGTAGCTACACATTTAAATGTGGTGCTCATCTGACAATATGTACATTAAAAAACTTCTACGTACTAAATATTAGCTCTCACTTTTTTACACTTCTAAAGCCCTAGATGATGCTGTAGAATGTATCACTACAGGTGCTCCTCAGAGATTGCAAAGTACAAATGCTGAAAGTTTTTGCTTTTACGTTTACAGAATTATATTACATCCTGGGGCACAAAACCAAAAATCCTGTATCATATTTTCTTTCCTAAGAAAGCCTAGTTCTAATGAACAATTAATTCTGAAAGCTAAGATAATACTGTCTTTTATTTTATACAATCTGAATCTCAGACAGCATACTCAAATTTGAAGCTGAGGGACTACTGGGATGGTGAGAGCAAACTATGGGAAAGGATGTAGGCTATGGGGAAATCAGACACTGTGAAGCTCTGAAGGAGACAGGTCCTAGAATAAACTTCCCCTTGTATTATCTGTGCATATCCAGATTCCTACAGTGCTGCTGAATTGCAATTTTGTTTTTAAACAGCTAACTCCTAGGTTACACGCATCAAAATACACTAACTACTTGTCAATATTTTGTTGTTTCATTTTTGATCATGTAGGCATGTGGTCAGACTGTTTTCTGCCTGTGTTGAAATCCAAACTGTCTCCTCGTGCCTTGCTGGGTACAAAAAAGCCACTTACCTAGTTGCCAAAAGTGCAGTTTCTTCCTCTGCCAATCTCTTTGACCATCATGCACCGCGGGTACACAAATCTGACACATTCAGAACGTTGAATTTACCATCAAAATACATGAAGTTTTTGGGCTGCCCATAATTCAGATTCAATTAACTGAAAAATATTTTTATTTATATGAACTTTTCTAGAAGTTTCCAGGTAGAGAAAAGAGGTAGGAGGGAAAGAAAATTGCCTTTATCTTGGAAATGGCACAGTTTCACAGTGCTCTCTTGTACACATTTATCTGAGAGCAGATAAATGAGATCTAGACCTAGATAAATTTTTACCAATTAGGTTAGTAAATTTAATTCTAAAAATAGATTTTACTATAAGCTTTTTTTCCCTTCCCCTTCCTCAAAATATTTCTGGGGAAAAATTTGAGGTAAATCAATACGTTCTTGACCTATTTCTCTGGCTTGTGAATGAAGTTCTGTAGCTTCTACTTCAATTAATTCTGCGAAAGCTCAAAAGGAATGAATTATGAACTTTTGTCTGACTGGGGAATCCCCAGGACTCCCAGCTCTCTGCCAGTAGATCAAACAGCAAGTCACCTATCCCTCTGGTTTAAAGGATGTTTTCTCTGCCCAAGTACTCTTAGGGAAAACGAAAGAACAACCAAATGTACTTTTTTTTTTTATAGTAAAGACAAATGACAAAAGCAAATCATACAAAATTTATTTTGTAAAATTAGGGAATTATTTTTCTAGAAAAAGGAGACAAATCTTTCCACTGAAGTGAACAAATTTATTATTCTAATTAATTCTAAATAGTGGAGTTTATAAAAAGATTAGACAAGAAACACATACAGGTAAATTTTTTTTGAATTGTCTATGGGTTTCCTCAAATGCATATGCTTCTTTTGAAAGCTCTACTTCTGTTCTTCCTGCTATGCAACATTCACTTCAAACAGAATCTACTCCCCACAATTCACAAAACAGTTGCAGTTTCCTGTGTTCATATGAGTAAAGCAGATTGGCTAAGGCAAATGGAAACTTAAGAGGGAACACCTTTAACTAAATTCATAGATAAATATTTAGTGGTGGTGACTTCTGTAATCCTGTCAAAGCTTGATAAGGTTTGAACACAACTGGATGCTTGCAGGAACATGTCTTTCCACATCTATTTACTGCACATATATACCAACTGCATTTTTAAACTGATGGACCATCTGACTCAAAATACTGCACGTAAGAACCACCACCTTCTACCTATAGGAAGGAACAACTAAGTAACCTCATCTTTAAACACAGACTAATCAATAATTTTTAAGATTTTAGACCATTTGCCTAGTGCACGTAGTACTAGGCACTAACAGAAGGAAACGAAAAACCAGACTATGTCCAGTGTGGCAGTTCTCAAGGTCCTTAGTCACAATTTTTTAACTTTCTACATCAACATATTCAGTGCAAAATCTTCACACAAAAATAGATATGCAAGACACTGTTTGGATTAAACATACAGAAATTACTGCTTCTCTGTGGCCACTGAGATCACAACTATGTTGACCACGACACTATAGCTGTATAAGTCTGTTGGATGAAGGGGTTCTGAATTAAGAACTGGTCATGAAAGACCAATTGCTTGAAAATGATGTTTCAGAGAGAAATCAAGGGATTGAAAGCTGTGGCATAAAAGAATGGTATGTTCCAAGCTCAGTAGCAACCCGATGGAAAAATCCAAGCACATCCCTTAGCTCCTCAATTTCCAGATGTCACACACACAAACTGGGAGGCAGTGAACTGAGAACACTGTTTGCTATACAATAAACCCACACACTAGAGAGGTAACCCTTAACACAAGTATGCCAAATCATACAAAAGCAGAACTGAAAAGCCAGTAAGTCTCAAGATCCTTCAGTGACTTCTCCCTGTTTAGTTGAGCACCATAGCCAACAGCCAGACTAGTTCAGAGCTACTGGCACACCAATGGGAAAACAGCAAGAGTTGACTATTCTGTTCTGACCTCCTCTTCACTTAATGCTAAATGATTAGGAACTTAATGCCTCAATACATTTATTGGTCTGCCAAATTTATCTGAGTGTGAACAGTGGAATCAACGTTTTCAAGAAGGAATCTTTATTATCATTGCTAGGCTTCACGAATGAAGATTTGGGAAGGACTCTACCCACATTTGCTACAAGCGCACTGGTGGCTAAAAAGGCCAATGCGAGATAGACAAGTCTGGTTGCAAAAGGCACAGCAGAAAGACTCCTTAGGTGGTATCGACAAGACACGATTCTTTCTGTGTTGTCTTTTCACCTCAAGAGTGATCCTGTGTGCGTTCTCAAAAGAAGCAGCAGCGTTACAGTGTGTCTCTAGACCTCCCGATTGAGGGCCAGAGTAGACCAGTGACGATGATCAATATGGCCAAGGCTGAGATGTTGTTTCAGGGAGTCCTTGTATCTTTTCTTCGGGGCTCCTCTCTTGCAGCAGCCAGTGGCAAGTTCACCACGGAGCATGATCTTGGGGAGGTGGTAGTCCTTTATCCTGGAGACATGCCCTGCCCAGCACAGCTGTGTTCTCAGCAACATGGCCTCAATAGTCATAACTGCTGCCTGTTCTAGAACAGACGTATTAGTCACATAATCTGACCAGTGGGTGTTTAGGATTGAGCGGAGGCAGCGTTGATGGAAGTGTTCTAGGAGTTGCAGGTGGTGGCGGTAGATGACCCATGATTCGGATCCATACAAGAGAGTAGACAGCACTATGGCTCTGTAAACACTGATCTTTGTACTTTTCTTCAGGTGTTTATTTCGCCAGGCTCTTTTATGGAGTTTTCCAAAAGCTCTATATGCCTTTGCTAACCTATTGTCTATCTCCCTGTCAATCTTACCATCCGAGGAGATGAGGCTACCCAGGTAATTAAACTGCTGGACTGATTTGAACTCTGATTCGCCAATGGTGATATGGGGATGATGGAAGACTTCCTGAGGTGCAGGTTGATAGGACACTTCTGTCTTCTTTAAGTTGACTTCCAGCCCAAAAAGCTCAGCAGTGTCAGCAAAGCAGGATGTTAAACGTTGTGGAGCTACTTCTGTGTGAGTGACAAGGGCAGCGTTGTCAGTATAAAGCAGCTCACGGACAAGATGATTTAAGGTCTTGGTGTGGGCCTTCAGTCGCCTCAGGTTGAACAGGCTTCCATCAGTACAATATCGAATGTAGATACCATCTTCATCATTGAGGTCTGCTGTGGCCCTTTGGAGCATCATGCTGAAAAAGATTGTGAATAGGGTTGGTGCGAGAACCAGCCTTGTTTCACACCATTGGTAATTAGAAAGGGCTCAGAAAGTGCATCACCATATCTGACTTGGCCACGCTGATCCTCATTAAGTGAGATGATCGTTTTAAGGAACTTGGGGGGACAACCTAATCGTTCCAAAATCTGCCACAGACCTCTTCTGCTCACAGTATCAAAAGCCTTGGTGAGGTCGACAAAGGTTACATAGAGACCTTTGTTCTGTTCCCTGCACTTCTCTTGCAGTTGTCTCAGAACAAATACCATGTCTGTGGCGCTCCTGTTGGCTCTGAAACCACATTGGCTTTCAGGTAGAAGTTCTTCTGCTATAGCGGGTATTAGTCTGTTCAAAAGTAGTCTTGCAAGGATTTTGCCAGCAATGTTGAGCAGAGTAATACCTCAGTAATTTGAACAGTCTGATTTATCTCCCTTCTCTTTGTACAAAGCGATGATGACAGCATCACGAAGGTCTGATGGTAGTTTGCCTAGTTCCCAACAGCGCACCACAAACTCGTGAAATTTAGCATGGAATGCTTGGCCCCCATACTTCCAGACTTCAGGTGGAATTCCATCAACTCCAGCTGCCTTGCCAGTTTTCACCTGCTGTATGGCCTTAAGGGTTTCTCCATAGTAGGGGCAATAGCCAATTAATTCGTCACCGGTTCTTGTGTAATGTACTGAATTGCTGAGTCTTGAACTACGCAGCTAGTATTGAAAAGAGTCTGAAAGTGTTCAGACCATCGAATCAGAATGGAGATTTTATCTGTGAGAAGCATTTGACCATCTGTGCTGAGTAGAGGGCTTTGGACCTGGTATGTAGGCCTGTATGCTGTTTTCAGGGCCTCATAGAAACCTCTGTGATCACCCGTATCTGCGCATAGTTGAATTTTTTCTGCTGGATTGATCCACCACTTGTTCTGGATGTCACGGAGTTTCTGTTGGAGCTTGCTGCATGCAAGACAAAAGGCTGCTTTTCTTACATGACAAGATGGCTGAGCAAGGTGTGCTTGGTGATAAGTTCTCTTCTTCCTCAACAATTCCTGGATCTCTTGATTATTTTCATCAAACCAGTCCTTGTTCTTCTTGAGGGAGAACCCTAAGGATTCTTCAGAGGACTGCAGGATGCTATTTTTAATATGTTGCCAAAGTGTTTCAGAAGAGGGATCTATGGAATGGTTTTCGAGCCTAGTTTGAAGATTTGCCTGGAATCTGTCTCTCACTGTAGCTGTTTGAAGATTGTTAACTTGGAGTCTCCTCCTTGGAATACCACCCCTTTTAAGTTTGAACTTAAGGTTGAAGTTAACTTTACAGCGCACAAGTCGATGATCTGTTTGGCATTCTGCACTAGGCATCGCGTGGGTATGATGAACATCGCGAACATCTCTCTGTCGCACCAAGACATAATCAATGAGGTGCCAATGCTTAGATCTAGGATGCATCCAGGTTGTCTTCAGACTATTTTTCTGCTGAAAGAGTGTTGGTGAGCTGTTGCTCCACACAGAATTTAGCAGAAGGCGTCCATTATCGTTGCACTTTCCAAAACCATGCTTGCCTAATACTCCTTTCCAGGCTTCAAAGTTCTTTCCTACTCTGGCTTTGAAATCACCAAGGATAATGATCTTATCATCTGTGGGAACCTTTTGGGTAAGGCAGCGCAGGTTGGTATAAAATTTATCTTTTTCGGCAGGGTCAGCTTGGAGAGTTGGGGCATATATACTAAAGAGGACAACATGTTGCTTGTTGTGTAGTGGAAAGCATAAGGAGATAATGCGACCAGAATGACCTGTTGGCAGATTTTCAAGTTTAGGGACAATAGTTTTTAATCATGAAGCCAACTCCTGAGAGATGCTTTTCAGTTCTGGGTTTACCTGACCAACAGAGTGTATAACTGGCACCATGTTCTCTAAGGCTGCCTTCCTCATGGAGACGAACTTCATTGAGAGCATAGAATCATACAATGGTTTGGGTTGGAAAGGACCTTAAAGATCATCTAGTTCCAATGCCCTCTGCCATGGGCAGGGACCCCTTTCACTAGATCAGGTTGCTCAGAACCCCATGCAAACTGGCCTTGAACACTTGCAAGGATGGGGCATCCACAACTTCTCTGGGCAGCCTGTTTCAGTGTCTCACCACCCTCACAGTAAAGAATTTCTTCCTAACATCTAATCTATCCTACTCTCTTTCAGTTTGAAGCCATTTCCCCTTGTCCTGTCACTACATGCTCTTGTAAATAGCCTCTCCATCCTTCTTGTAGGCTCCCTTCTGGTACTGGCATACTTGGTGGTACTGGTATCACTGTGATGCCAAACAGTTCTGCTTTGACTGCCATATATTTATTATTTGTCTGCACAGTCTAGGTGTCCCTCTTGCTTTTACTTCAAACAAGCCATGAAGTGAATGCATGTGAATGCACAACCTTGTAAAAGCTTGTGTGTGGCTATTACCTTCTTAGGCAGTTTGTAGCTCCAAATCAATTTACAAATCACAGCTAAGAAAGCAAAACCTCAGTGACTGATACAACAGCATTTGTCCTCTGAGGAGGACAAATACTGTACTGTGTACTTCATACACAGGGTAGTAGATTCTTGAAACTCCTTGGCAGGATAGTGCAGATGCAATAAGCTTATATGCATGGAAAAACAAATTGGACAAGTACTTGGAAGGGACCCATCAGAGGCCACTAGACAAACCACAATAGTTTGGGTTCTTCTGAGCTAAAACCAGAGAGGCTGAGAGATCACTGAGTCAGTTTTGTGGTGAAAACAAACACTATAGGTTATCAGCCACTGCAAACGGTGAAGATAGGTCTGGAACATGTTGAAGAGCAGGAGTATGCCTATGCATTTGTGTTGGGACAAAATAAAAAAATACTATGTAAAAAAAAAGAAGAGTTGTCCTGTTAAAGCTACTCAAGAACTGAACTATACATGTTAGGTAAATGCTAATTAAAAGTGCTCAGCTATTATTGGTGTAACACTAAACCCTCCCCAACACCCCTCCTCCCTCCCCCTCCAAACTACACAAGAAACAAAAACCAAAACCCCATACATCTGGACTTCAGGAAACATGACAGCACAGATAACAACCAGTTTATACACTTTACCTCCTTTCTAAAATGCCTTGCAATTGCTTTCAGTATGCCATCACATAACTGAGGAACAAATTCAATCTGTGACATGCTCAATATCTGGCTCACTCCTGAGGACAACTTACACCAAATGGCAGACGGTAGCTCTGCAATATGAGAGCTTATCTACCAGGAAACAGGTTACAACATCTGTTCAAATCCAAGAAGCCAAAAAAACCCCCAGAAACAACAAATCCCAAACCACAACTAGGTCCAGCTCTGTCAGTTACTGCTACCAACAGGACATCTAAAAAGAACATGGAAGAAGCTGAGTTATCAGTCCTAAGACCCTCTTGTAGCATATGAATGAAGTTTACAACGTTTAAGGCAGTGGCCTACGAACTTGTTCAATTTTCCTCTCATCGCCTCTGATACATTTCCTCTTCATCTGCTTGCCTGAGAGGGGATGTAGGAGTGTGCTGTGAATATCTTGACGGGGCTGTGGGTAGTGGAATTTTGTGATGTGAGCAACCCACAGCTCTGTAGACAATGATCTGCTTTTCTAGGGCAGAACAGCTGCACAATGCTACCCTGAGGTTTACTTTCTTAGTGCACAGCTGCCAGCTAACACAGCAGCATGAGGTTGCTAACCCAGTACTTGACCCACTGCAGCTGTGTCTGCTACTTCAGTGATGATCTGAAAAGGCTTGCACAGGCAGGACCAAAGAGAGAAAAAAAAATGGCCCATGAGACCACCTCCTGACAGTGACCTAAAATACCCCATTCTCCAACCATAAAGTTTCTCATTACCCTATTGTCAACGAGCAATATGCAAGCTGAAAGCCTTCAAAGCATTATTTTGAGGTGTAACACAACTATTATTTCAAGAACCTGTATCTATTTAATTTTTTTCTTACACAAAGCCAAAGAACTTCAAGTATCTCTTTGCAAGACATTTTATAATTAATAATTGATATTAGGAAGAAGCATTGATGTATCCAGGGCAATTGCTTTTAAAGCAGATGTGTATAGGTTTCTTCCCCTCATACTAGTACATTAAAAACAACAATAACAAACACAAGTAAAAAAATTAAATCCTTTTATCCTTACCTGTAGGTTGTGGATTGCCTTTTTTTTTTGTGCGCGTGTATAGATGTGAAATGTCTAATTTCAGGTACTGCTTAAGGTTTACAGGAAGGTATGCAAAAGAAAATTTCAGTCTAAAATTGTGGGGTTTTTTAAACATATGCCAAGATTCCACCAGACATAGTTTGAGAAGCATTTTGAGTTTTTATAATCACAGTGCTAGAACATAATAATGCTTGTATTTTGCAAGAGACAAACTATGAAAACCTTAAGTACCTAAGAGACCTTAATGCCATGTAGACACTTTGGCACTGTAGACAGAAAAAAATTCTTGAGAAAGTAGGAAAAGTGGCTTGTCACAACAATAGTAAGAGGAAATAAAGGCAGCTGTATGACACACAACAGGAGACAAGGCAGGAAATGAGTATAAGAAGCGAGGACATGCATTTCTACCCTCTGGATGACAGGGAAACACTAAAAGGCGACAGGATGGAACATTTAAGATTTGAGAGTTTTCTCCTTGCACTCTTTGTTTATTGACTGAATTCAGATTCTGAGACACACAGAAATAGAGATGGCAAATCACACTTGCACTACGAGGCTTAAATCTTCAGTAGAAAAGAGTAAGAACATAGGGTTTGGAAGCAATCTTGCCCTGCAGGTTAGGTACAGATGCCACTTACAGTGTCTGTCCTCTTTCTCTCCCCAAATGTTGCCTCTGAGCTTACAGAAATCACCTTTTCTAAGACTGGCCAGAAGTTTATCTTCAGCTATTTTATCTTTTTGTGCAAGAAACAATCCTGCAAGCAATTCCATGAAAGAGAAAACTTATTACCTTTGATTATCTTTGAACCTTTTTCCTTGGTAAATACAAACACAAGACCTAGAAATCTGGTTTCAGATAAGACTGAATTCTGCTATCCTTTCCCATATTATAGGAGTCCGCAGCTCTGTACTTAGTCAAACAGATGCATTGGAAACAAACATTTTGCCATCTCTGCGCTATTTACCAGATTTTTAAGGTAGTTTTCTGAAAGAGAGACAGAAGTTATTCCTCTGAAGGAGCTGGAAATCCACTAGGTCCTGGAAAGCTCTGAACAGTCTGCTTGTCTTCAGCCCAAACATGTCATGATCCATTACAATGGGCAAAGCAACTGCATTTACACAGAGAATTGCGTATCGGGCCCAGGGGAGACTACAGAACCTGCTAAACAATTCCAGGACAAAACCATGTACAAAGATTGTTATATTAACCTACAGGAGAACCTCAGTGAATCAAAAATGCCTGAAAGTTTTTTGCAACACACCTTGTGCACATGTAAAGTAAAAAACCTTAAAGTAAGAACTGGCCAAAGTTACCTTTTTCCTTAAGACATGTTATGTGTTATCTTAAAGGAACAAACTGCATACTATTACTCTCCTTACTGAAATGTCTAGACCTGTTTAAAAGTTTTTCTGATAAACTCTTTTTTCTTCTTCTCTTAAGTTTCAAGAGACCTTCTGGACTAAAAGCAACATGTTTCATTGTCCTTTGCAGCCATCAGAACAGCCACACAAGCCTTTAATCTCAAATTGTTTCTACTAATAGTACCAGATGCAGTTAATATTATATTACAAAAAGTCACTATTTCTCTCATTTCATTTTATCCAAAGTACAGCTTTTTGTTGCATGTTATCAGAAGAAAGTTCAAATGTAACCCGGCCAGGGGCTCTCCAAGAGAGCACACTAGGCAGTTAGAACAGTAATCGCTGCAATAACAATTACTACGTAGAACACCACCTTGGAACACAGTAAGTCATGGCTCTTGGCATGAGGCTGCAAAGGCATAACACCAGTATTGCTCATGAGGAGAGTGGAGATGGGAATGGGATATGTATGTATCCCTGAGAATGCAAGCAAAGATGTGTAGATGCTTGGGGATAGGTTTAACGGCAGACTTGGCAGGGTTATGTTAATGGTTGGACTATGACCTTAAGGGTCTTTTCCAACCTTAAAGATTCTATGACTATCACTTAATCTGCATTTTTTGCTGCCCATTTTTATCTCCATGTGAAAGACTTCCACTTTGGAAGGAGCTCAGGTCTGTTCAAATAAAATTTCTGCACATACATGTTTCAAGTAAAAACAGGTAAGGTGCTATCCTTCATTATACAACATGTTTACAAATGTGTCAATGGAGTTTTCATTAGAGCTTACCTTCAGGAAAACAGGATGATCCTTGAGGAGGGGCAGGACAGTAAAATAATATGAACCCTACAGTGCTCTCTATTCATAGTACAAAGGCATTTTTGTCCTCCAGCAGAATATCAGCATGGTAAATGTGGATATGACAAGAGCCAATACAAACGTAGGAGCTCCTCAGTCTTGAAACTGTCAGTGCTCATAAGGACTTGTAGGGCAATATTATTTGACAGAATATCTGTTTAATCTGCTTTGGCAAAGTGTGGCATATAAATGCCCAAACACAAGAAAAAATCCTGAATCTCTGAGTAAACTCTCTGTTCAAAAACTTTTCTAGTTCAAGATAGTATCTACAAGAAAACTGGGGAACAAAATCAAGTGCTATTTCAAAGGCTGATTGATTCCTTATCTCGAAGCAAAGCTGATCCCTCCTCAATTTTTTTCTCTGTACCAGACCAGGAGCAGAATGCCATCAGTTTTATTCTGATATATCTCTGTAGAGTTAATCATTATAAGGGGCATTTCATATTGGGTATGAAATGTAAACAAATGTACACAAACAATTTCATATACCATTATCAGATGTTCAAGACTCCATTCTCTTTCAACTGGACACCTTTCTACGTTCACATTTAGATAGATGAACTCAACTTTATTTTGCTGGAAATCATGGATCTTGCAGCAAATAGAAGTGACTTGTTTTCATCAACCAGAAACTTTGTGATTACTTTGCTATCTAAATAATCTGATTATTTCGTTATTTAAGTAATCCAGATCTATGGATTCTGGACCTGTGTTTTGCAACTGGCAGAATCCCATGAGTTTGAAAAACTAGGCCTAATCAGACTAGTCTGTCTCATAAGATGTAAACTCTTCAGACAAAACCCACAAACAAGGACCAGTATTTTCTCTTTCCAATCTTCAGTATGGTCCTAATGGAGCTGCAAAGGAGCAGGAAGGGCAAAGTACAAGGCACCAGTCATGTAGGAAAGAAGCTGAGTGTTCTGCAACACACACAATGCCTGGAGACAACTGCCCTCAAACTGGTACTTCCAAACACAGAGGTCAATCACCAATTCTCTAAAAAATGAAGGTGTTCCTGGATTTCTTAAACCAGTTTTAGATCTTTCTACCCTGATGAGCAACATATAGAGAGGCAGGATATCCTGCACTTTAAAGACAAATTTGTTTTTCTTTCTGATATAGACATAACTAAATCCTTTCCAATGTATTTATGCAAACTGTAGCAAATGTCTGTCCACAGTAGAAAACAACCGTTTCCTCAAGACAATATAAAAACTCAACTCTCCCTGGTTGTCCAGACCAAAGCACATAATCTTTCTGTCATGGCAGAGATGATTCACCAGAAAAGCAAAAATCACCACACTTGAGCATGACAGTGTTACTTAACACAGCAGTTACAGGTCAACTGTCCTCAGAAGTGAACTGAAACTCTTAGGGTACACAGTTCCAAACAGTTTGATCTATTCTTGTGGTACTTCTCTGACCACACAGTAAATCATTCCAAATTCCTAAACTGGGAAAATAACAACGTGATCACAGAAGAGCTGTTTATTGGGTTGTCAAGCTGACCTTGTCTACTATGCAAACTACCATGAGAACCAAGTGTAACCAAAGGACACAGGTCTGGAAACTCAGTAAGAAAGGAAGGGGCAATTGTCTCAGCTGTCACGCAAAACTATATCCTTACTGAACTTCTAGAACTAAGAAAATTGCACTAGAAGATCTTTGCATTTGGATCCAAGCATTTTCACACTAGACTTAGTTCCTGTTCTGCTGCACATTATCTGATTTGTCTCAGCCTAGAGGAGTTATTACACTTTAGGGTTTCATGCACTACAGAATACTGTAGATTTGCTCTGGTCAAGAAATTACTAAGAAGACATGCATTTCTACTTTGCAGTTATGTTTCTAAAGTTATTAAATGACAAATGCAGTTAAAGATGCCTATTGACTTGGTACTAACAGTACTAAACCGTTAACACTCCCAACCCCCTTTAGCAGAACAAAGGCAGGAAACTGCAGAGTTTAAGGTTCAGGGAGCACTGCTCACTGCAGTGGAAAATGACTGCTTTCATCACTGAATGTAAAAACAACTTCTCTCTAAACATTTGAAAGGAAGATCCAATACACAAATGAGGGATACAAACAGTAGTTGGTTCATACCTGCAGCTATGCACCTCCCTCTAGCCGTTCCAGTCTTCAGTCTAAAAGATAAGGAAAAAACAGATATTGAGAACTCCAGAGTTAAAATCGGATAGCAACAATCACCTCAACATGAACTCCATCTTATAAAGCACTGAGGACTGTGAAAGTAAAGCATATTTCTAAAAACAGAAGTCATCATGAGGTGCTGACTACCCTCATTAGACTCAAACCTGAAGTTGCATATTTCAAGAATACAGAGTAGATTAGAGGGGGCAAAAGAGAGGACTGCAATGCAACACGGCTGAAAACAGAAGTCTTAAAACTCCCTAATAACATTCAGTGGACTTATCCTACCTGTCTGGCTTTTTGACTGTCACAACAGAAGCAGTTACCAACAGCAGTACCCACAGTCCTAAACTCCTGTATCACATTATTTTGACAGCTGCAGGTGGGAACTCAAATGTAAGACTGCATAAATGGAAATGCACCGAATCAGGGAACACAAAGACCACAAAGAATTAACAACTCAAGATAAAAATGTGATTTCTACATCTTAAGCAAATCATCAACCAGAAACCATACAAATTTTCTGTACTAGCACCTGAATAAGGGATGCTATTCCATGATTCACAGCTCTCTTTTTGCAAACTCAGTAATTGACCCACAACTACAAACTTCGGATTTTTTTAGTTGTGGAATGGCTTTCCTTTTTTTTTTGTAAATTACACAAAGCTATCTGTGCTCCCACATTTTTGCTACTTTGCAGGCCCCTTTATAACCTTTGTTCTATATTTTTTAATAAATGAGAATAAGTGATCCATATCCTCTTCTAACTTGCCTTGTAATATACTTGTCTCATGTAATATACATGTCATCATGTCTCCTGCCTTCTTTTCCAAAGGGAGATCTCAAAAATTTTCAATTGCTATTTTGTAGTAATTTTCAATTGTTCTAATTTCTTTCTATTTGTTCAATTGATTTATTAAAGTACCATAGCCTCTAAAGCAAAAAAGAATCCTAAACACAAGAACAAAATTAATTTTCTTATAAGAGTTGTTAAGAACAATACAAATCAATCATGAATCCTGACAAACACAACTCAGTTATTTGAAATGTGCATTTTCAAAATTATGAATTTATATTTTCTAGAATATTACTGAAAACTGACTATTGTTCAGGGAACACTTTACATATTTATTTTTGTTCTGTTTCACAACAGCATTCTGAATGATGAAGCTCCAACTAGCGAGTCAGGCAAATACATTACCTGAGGACACCTCCTTCCACCTCACCCACATTCCTTTGCTTTCTGAAGTTTAATTACAAGATATTTGTTTATGGTCAAAAAAATGGTCTCAGATTCCTCCTAACAGACCTGCCTTCAAAACATACAGTTTTTTTCTTCTGTTTCTTTTAAACCAAATTTTTGCCAGATATTTAAACCCTATGAAAATTGTCATATATGCTAAGTTTTGCTCCTTTGATAATCAGCTTCCAGAAAAAATGAAATACACAATTTACTTATCTTGTAAATGCTTAAGAATATCTATATAAACATCTTTTTTATGTTAAAAAGAAAATATTCCCTTCACACATGTAGCCATTAATTCACTCTAATGAATTAATTTAAAACTTCAAAGGAACCAAAAGTGCAGCTAACATAGCCAGAGGAGCCCATAACTCTTGGACACCTTTGGGAAAAAATATACACCTCATTGAATCAAAGGCAAAATCCAAGACAATAAAAACTTCAAAAACAAGCAGCAAATCTGACAACCACCCGCAGAAAGCCTGGGAGAATGTTCTTAAATCATAAATTGTTCTATAATGGTTCATTTAATTGCATGCAGAACATAAATACACAATCATTTATCCAAGTTTATACATGAGACAAACTTGAATCAAAGGCCAAAGAATCTGACAACTGTGTTTTTTCTCAGAAGAAATTGGGACTTGGATACGCCAGATCAAGGTATACAATGTGTGCAACCAGTGCGACACAGCCATTTCTGTAATTAACTGACGTGGCAGAAAGCTCTTGTGCAAATTAGATCCTCCCCAGCCCAGCATTAGATGCTGACAGCCAACTGTTTTCATAGTTGCATGAGTGTAGGCTCTTACTGGGATCAGCAAAACACTTAACAGGCATAAATTGAGACATCACATCTTTTGCTAAGATTTTTCCTGAAGTTGCCCCCGACTGAAGTGCTGCATCCGAGTACAGATGGCACTTTCAACTCCCTCACCAAGCTGGGAGGAACTAGGACACCCCCTGACAACTCCATGTAGAAAAACAAAGGTTTAACACTTCGATTTAATACTTAGCCCTGGCAGATCTAAGTGACAAAATATACTCTCACTGATGAACACTTGTAACTTCTGATATGCAATATAATATAAATAGAATTACAGCTGGTAATGAAAACAAGTGGCTCTAGCCACTAAGCACTAGACAGTGGATATGAGCCCAATAAATCTAGGGATGTTGCTTTGATACTACTTTTGATACAAAACTTCAGTCTCACCAGCACCCAGGACCATCTAAGAGAATACCAGATCATTTAATGGATTCTGATCAATGACATTACTGTCAAAGTTACCACTTGTCTAGACTAGTTTGTTCTGATTTCTCATTACACCTTCCAGGAACTAATGTTTATGGGATGTCCAGGTTACCAATGGCAATTAAAGAGGCTAAGAGACCACACAGTTCAACCTCAGATACATCCTGGCGTCAACAGTCTCTCACATAAATCAGCATTCAGTCTGGGCTCACTGCAGATTTACGTATTTTTAAGTACCAATATGACCAATAACAAAAATTTGAAAATATAAAAAGAACTATTTCTTTGAAGGAAGTAAAGGAGGGACATAACAATTCATCGCAGAGTGACGGAGCAAGTGCACTAGTCAGAGTATGAACAGAGAGGCCGATACAAATCAGATAAGTTTCAATTACTATACAGCTTAGGCCACAACCCACAGAAAGTGTCACTTTCTAGTAACTCTTACTTACGAGGAAGCAAGACAACAGAGATAAGTGAGGAGAAACTCTTGCAGTATAAAAACCTCACCACGGAAGCAGCCCTACTTTCTTATCGGAGAAATGCCCTTCTACTGCAATCTTTACACCACCCAAACCTCACAGCACCAGGAGCCACGTGTTCACTGCGAGGCCACAGCTCCCAATTACTTCATTGCCTGCTCACTTCATTTTTGCAGACAGAGCTGTTGAGTACTGTTTTCCCCAGTGCTGCCAGCACAAATACTATCAGGCATACAGGTTAGCGGGCAATCTGTACAGTTAGCAAGTAGACCAGTTGAATTACTCACAACAGCATGTTCCACTATAAGAATGTAAGTTTTTTTTAACGTAAGAACAGACTGAAGAATAGAAGAGGTGCACATTTTGGGACTACTGCAGGTTAAGACAAAAAGAAAAGAGAGGAAAACATTTAAAATGCTATGTTTCAAGTTCCTGTAACCAGGACATCATAAAATACTTAACATTTGGCACGCTGCCCATCTTTGCAATGTCTGTTCCATGCCCAGTCAGCAATTACAGCCCAAACGTTCCCAAGACCGATCATTAAGCCTTACAACCCATAATGAGAGGGTCAAGAGACACACTTTAAGAATGCAAACCAATCCTGTCATCTACTGTTGAAAACATGAGACTGGAACTTAGAAGGTATCAGTTATATTATTAACTATGGGTTAAATAGCATTTGACAAGTCACTTTTTGGTACTAAAGAGTTTCCGTTTGTACAATATTATAATCTTTTTTATTTTGTGAAAAAGTATTTTGAGAACTAGTGACAGAGTGTATTGAATAAGAAAATATCATCACGCTGTTACAGTAGTTGCATCTCAGTTGAAAACCTAGTAAACAACTTCACAAAAAAATGTCCATAAAACATTTGTGTTAATAAAACCCAAAGAATCTCACCAACAAAAGATTTAAGCTTGCTATCTCCATCCAGATTATGGCATTAAGGGACTTTCAAAATATATCACGAGTTACAAATACAAATATACAAAAAATATACAAATACAAAAGCAATATATCATCTACTTTTTGAATGAAGATTCAAAATACTTAGAAAACATGCATTCATGTTTTGCTGCTATACACACCGCAGCAAGACCTATCAAATGTAGCAGTTTTATGTCTTCTTTTGAGTAGAAGATTGAGGTTTAGCGAACAGAAACAATATTTTCAGTTTAACCACTGAACCTACTCCTTAACCTAGTAGGAACCTACTTCCTACCTAGAAGCAATTGAACTTCAGCTGAACTTTAACAACCTCATCCATCTCAGCCACAAGACTAACACTTTCACTCACCTATCATTAAAAGTAAAGTAAAAAAGTCTTGATGGGAAAATCATCCCTGTGCAATATTTAGACAGACACAGTTTGCATAGCTCTGTGTTAAAAATTCAAGGTACTTACATACCTTTCTTCTGATTGTACAAAAGGGAATAGATTCAAATGCAGAGAAAAAAGATCCTCAAATGCAATCACTATTCTGTATTATCACACCTGAAATACTAAAAGAGGACACAGTGCACATGGCCGTTTCCAGCATTTACTGCCAGTTTCAGAAGAAAATAATTTTGAGGTGTCCCAGTTTTGAAGGATCAGAATTAATCTGGATGCAAAATTCTGAGTAGGCCTGAAATTCTGTATTTGCAAAATGTTTACGTATAATCATTTATATTTTATTTCAAAGAAGCACAACTAAGAAAGACTGATTTACCTTAAGCTTGTATGTGCGTCTTGCTTGGCTTATATTAGACAAATACTTGCCATGAACTCTACCGTGCAGAATCTGCCATTGCCACGCCTGCAAACCAAAGAGTAAAAATATGCTCAATTATTTTTATCTTTATTTTGTAACAGGTACATGGTCAAACCCTTTGCAGAAGTAAATGGATACAAGTCTCAAATTACACTCATTTACATCTGCAAAGAATTGAAGTCACTGCTCTATTATAACAAATGAATACTGATTCAAATCACTTTCAACAGCAGACAGTTTTCATTAACATTTAAAGAGATTTAATATTGGTGTGTAGAGCTGAAGCTTTAAAAAGTATTTCACGCGATTTCTTTTTCTTCAGAGGCAAATGCTGGCATTTCTGTGGGAATATCAACTTAGCAATGTCCCGACTTTTATTAAAAAATTTAATAAAATCTAACCATTTCACTGTAAAGCAGTTCTTACTGAGCTTCTACTCCAGCTCTGAAGGTTTCCAATTTGTCATCATTTGTAACATCATTTGTATATACTTCAATTTCTTTTTTTGCAACATTTACTACCCTTTTCATTATCTTTATATAGTACCTAAAGCACACAAACAACTGTAAATAATACAGAAAAAAACAAAAAATCTGCATTAATTTACAATCTCCTGAAAACACATGAATGCATAAACACATGCAGCACCTTGAAGCATTATTTTTGTCTGACTACCATTCACAAATGTGATGTCACATTTTAAATTAACTTTTCCCTGTCTGAAGCAGCTTTCATTCTTAGTTATGAACATTTAATAGAATGTTTTTCCTACTGGTATCAGCAGCCTTTTAATCCACAAACTACCCTCATGGCCCATTCTGTGACCCTGAAACACCCTCTCCAGGCTGCTTCTCTCTGGTGATTGATGCTCACTGACTCTCGTGCCAGCACAGCTTGGCTTGCTCCTTTCTCTTCCCAAGGCCTCAGAAACCCTCCCTGCTGGATCCGCAACCTGATCTTAGACTGAGGGGAGAAGGATAAAGAGTGGCAATGCACTTTGCCAAGAACCAGAGTCTTGCTTGAAGTCTTACGCACGTATTTTCAGATGTTCTTCACTTACACACTTATCCATCAATTCTTTCCATTCACTTTTCCTGGAAGGCTCAGTATAACATCAGCTGCTTTCCACTGCTAGCAGAAGGAGACTCCAAAAACTTCATGGCAAAAACGAGTGCTATTAATACAGTTTTGGCTGCATGAGGAGTCAAAACAGATATAAAATCCTCACCTATCTTGCTGGATTCTCATGGTTGCTATACCTTGTACCTAAATTCTGGAGGTATCTCAGATTGTCACGTATAAGGTTTTGATTCAGGGAGAGTATATGTGGCACATTATTTTCTCTCTGTCCTCACATCAGAAAAGCTCACTGATTTCTTCCCAGATGAACAGCAAGCTTCTCTGTACAGCAGTATCAAACACAGTGTGTATCAAATACTGCCTTCATAAAGAAGTATGTTAAGACACCATTTAGTACTTCCCAGTAGAGAACCAAATTACATGTGCCACAGCAGGTAACACACGCAAACAATTCTTACCTAAGTTTTTTTGGCTTATATTACAGAGAGGACTGGGTACAGCTCTCCAGAAACATTTTATAGAAATGAGGAGGAAATACAAATAGATCAAGATATTTGTACTGTAGATTCAATTTAAGCTGATGCTCTTGCCAAAAGAATAGTGCACAACTCTTTCCTCACCAGCTATCCATCCCCACCTCTGTATAACAAGCCTGAGAAAGGAAAGGGGCAAGGTGTGATTAAGACTACCAACAACAACATGAATATAATAGTTTTAATTCAAGCATGCTCCCAGAGTCAATTCACTGCACCACACATAGTCTTGGAAATGAAAAACACAAAGATGGCACGAGACTTTCAGAGCAATACTGGCAGATGCTCATTTAAATTACTCACGGAACTAGATAATCAGATTTAGGTGCTGAATTTCACATCATTAATTCTCTACTGATTAATTCTTTCTAAAGGCCTCAAGTGACAAAGAAGGCTTCCACTGTCTCTGTTAAAAAACCATTATACTTCTAAGAAGCACATACATGCTCTTCCATATAATCACCTTTACTGTCCCAATTCTTTGTCAGTGGACGGCATCCGATATTTAAAGACACGGCATTCACTATCCTTGATTAAACTATATGATTCAGCTTTTTAAAATCACAGGTAAATATTTTTTAACTTTCATTTATTCTTCCTGGAGTTTAATACCTGTAATTGCTTTCCAACAGCAGTTATAAGTTTCATTAATTTCAAATGAACACTGGACTTAATTCCAAATTCCCATAATCTTCCCACATTTCCAGTCTTAACTTAACTTCATTATTCAACTGCATGATTATGACCTTAAAGAAACAGAATTATTTTTGTAAAAAATAAAATAGGGCAAGAAGAAAATAAAAAATTACCCCTACCTGTGGAATTTCAGTACCTTCAAAGGACATCAGACAGAAGTTAATTTTTCATTTGTCTCTAATCCTGATTAAATCTTTTCTGCAAACAGGGTAACACAGCCAATCTAGAATGGATTACCCAAACTCAAAGTATATTTGGCAAATAAGATTTTCTGTCTTGACAGCTTATCCTAGGTCTGAACAATGTCACTGTCTTATATATTGCCTTTAGGAAGATTCTTACAAAATGGTAAGATTTAAATTCCCTAGTGCCATCCTATAGCCTATCTTTCATCTACTCAATGCCCTAGGTGTACATATGTTTATTCAGTGTTCTACCCATTTATCATGGCATCTTTCACAGAATGGACACTGTTTTTTAAACATGCAATAGTGCACTTCCAAGAGGCCTTTGTAACTGCCTAATCATATTCCTGCTACAAGGCTACAAAAAAAAAAAAAAGAAAGAAAAAAAAAAAAGTAAGTGTGCTACCAAAAAGCACTTCAAAGTAGAGGAATTACAAAACCCCAACCACTGGCATCGAACAGTACCAAGAGTTACTTTCACTGGTTAACTCATACAAATGAAAAGACATCAACTAAGGAGTCAGGAAGTGGAAAAGCAGGAAGAAAAACAGGCAGTGGGCCGAATTCTGGCAGAGGATGCCAGAATTAGGAAAAACGTCAAGACACTTAAGGCAACAAGCTTAGCATCCCAGAAGCTGCATATTCTTAGGTTTTCCAGATGAACATGGAACAATTATTGCAGTGTGTCCCCATTAAAGAAAGAAGGATCGGAAAACAGCCACACAACAAAGTTGCTTGAGTTCAAGCAGTTCAAGAAGATGACCCTCTGTCACAGGTCCCTGCCTGCAGACATCAGTGCGATTCAGATATTGCCAGGCAGCTGAGAGCCACCAATTTGCCACTAAAATTTGCTTCTTCCAAATTCAAGACACACAGCTTTCTCAGGAGGAAATACACTGAAGACACTGCAGTGGTAGGAAAGAAAAATAATTCAGACTGAGTTTATGGAATATGGTCCTCAAGAATGATTTTAGCAAGATGCTGACTTCCATTTCACAACTGAAACAACGTTTTCCTTGCTCAAATTCCATAACCAAAAGGCCTGATGCCTATTTGCATAGATATTCAAAAGGTAGGAGAATTTGTAAGTGGACAGTATTCCCAAAAAACTATTTCTCCCTTTCCCTCTTTCTCCCACTCAAAAAAATTATTGCCAATGTTAATGGTGTATCCAGTTGCTGCCACAATTTCGAGCACCTTTCTGCTACTCAAAGAACAGTTTACTACAGCAGCTAACAGACTTTCTGTACTATTTGTTCACCTGATCTACTACTTCAAAAAGCAATTGTGAGTAGTCATCATCCCAATGCGTGCAGGGCCTTAATACAAAGTTTACACAAGCACACAGTCAGGAAAGTCTTAGCTACAAGTTTCCAGTTCTTCCTAACAAGGTATTTCCCCCAAACTCCATCCCTCAATACCAACTCCTGATTTCCAACTAGGCAGGGCAGGGTCTACCTCCTCATTAATTCCCATTGCCCATAACAAGCAAAGACACCACTCAGATCTTCCGGGACAGGATCTAGCTTTCATTAATCTTCAAGGCAGACAGTGACAACAGACCTTTTATGGAAAAATACAGGCCCTGGTTAATCACACCCCAAAGCAGGAAGGGAGATTAAAATCCTCATCCCAGAATACAGCAGCTCTTTTGGAGGTTAAATCTGTCTGTATCTTTCTGATGCCACTGCCACTCACCACACACATACTGTCCCTGCAAGACAACTGCCTTCCCTCCTCTGCTCCCTGTCCCTAGACTCCCAAATTTGAATGAACTGCATTTTACAAAAAAACAACATCTACAAACAGATCACCTTTCACTTGGAACTCCAGTCCTCCCCAGAGACGCAGACAGACAGACAGACGGACGTAACAGAGACTGTAAGCCCTGGCTCTCAATTCTGCTCAGCAAATGCCCACCAGGCCAGCCACACTGCCTAGTTATCCAGTGTGCTGCTGCTGCTGCTGGACAAATATAGAAAGCAGAAAGTGGAACAACCGTTTCAGCAGAAGAGATTCTGCTCAGCTCTGTGAGAGGGAGGAGCAGGAGCTGAACCAGCCGAACTGCTTTACCCATACATGGTCTCTGAAAGAGACCATTGCTAAGACAAGTTCCTTCACACACGCACAGCCTCATTCACTGTCACACCGTGCAAGAAGGAAAAGAATTAAAGTGTACAAATTTAAAGGAGTTACTGCTTAGAAATGAGTTCCAAGTACGTTTTGCTTTATTCACCAACAGAATCTGAGCAGCAACTCCAAAATAAGACAAAAATCTCTGTTCCAGGGAATCCCCACATCCACCAGCATTTCAAGAACTACTGAACTGGCAAGGTCTTCCTTGTTGCTTTTGGACACACATTCACATATTAAGTTCTTGGTTTGACCTTCTCCCCCCACAGCCCAAACTGAATTATAGCCATCTTTTTAAACCTTTCTCCCTTCTTAAGTATTGTCCTAAACCAGCAACCATGACCTTTCTCATTGGCTGATGCTAATTACTATGGTGATCTGCCATACCATGTCTGCTTTCCCAGTAGTCCTTTTTGCCAGTGTTTAAACACAAACTAAAACTTTTTCTATGCATTCTTCTTAAAAACAGAAAAAAATACACTTCTATGCAGCATCCCCTTCTCTCTCCACCTGCCCCACCCCTTTTCATGTTCTGGCATGGAAGGAGCAAGTGTAACTGAAACCCCATATCCCTAGGAATTCAAAGAAAAAATAGAATAAGAGGCATAGTCTATGACTTTTTTTTTTTTTACTACAGAAGTATGACAGTCTGCAAACTCAAAAGTAGTTTCATTTATATAAAAAACTAAATTTTTTCATGAGATTTATTACCCTACGCTGCTGCCTATTTCTTCTACTTGATGTATCCCACATTTTTGTGGTGATACAAAACTACTTTACAGAAGTTACCAGAAAAGTTCTCTCATATAAATAACTGGAAGCTGCAACTTTCAGCCATATCAGGAATGTAGTAGCCAATTTAGAACTCAGAGAAGTACACTAGTCAGGCAGTTCTGTTAATGTAACTTGCAAGTAGATATAAAGGTGCTGGTATTTAAACCAACAATCTCGTTATTTTTTCAGATTTCTCATCACTGAGATAATGCTTTAGGCTCCCTGCAAATTCAGGAAGACACCAGAATACTCTTAATTAGCTCTACACCTAAGCATAGCCTAAATTATTTTCCTCACAAAAATGCTCCCCGTGAAATGTCTATTAAACTCAGTCTTGAAATAAATGAAAAAATACTTTTAAACCCAAAGAAACTGTAAAGCAAATTTCTACATCAGAGAATTAGTGTCAAAGCTTCCACACTGCTAAATACAGACAGTACCACCTACAGCCATTCTCTACTAGTGATCAAATTCTGGCCACGAATGCACAATTCAAAATGTAACATGGGTGGCTTTACTCCATAAATATCAGAATATCCTCACTTAACTTTTCTTAAGTCACCAAAGCATATAATCATGGATTTCTGAGTGGTCAAAACTGCTTTAGAGAAGTAAATATACAACCTTTTTTCTCCTCCCAAAGATTTTGCATATTGATAATTTTAAACAGTATCACTTCTAACGTCACTTAGGACTGTGCAAGGAATCTTCACTGTTTCATGAATCATGCTACACATTGTACAGTCATAAAACAACGACAGCCAAGACAAGAAAAAACCCAAAGAAATACAGTTCTTCACTACATTGATCTGTCATCCAGATGTATGCTTTTTAATTCAGGAGTTTAAACAGAGAACAGGAATTTTTTCAAGGCAAATAACAAGGAAGCAGAGGTAAGTTGGCAAAAAGATTTTAAGATAGTGGAATAGTGGATGGCTTAGGAAAATGAAACTATAAGTGAAGAATTACTTCTACACTCTGTTGTACCCACATGAAATGCAAAAGCTAGATGTGGCATTCAAAATATATCTTCTCTTCCTGAAAGAGCAATATTTCATTGCCTTCTGAAGAATCATTTGTCAAAGCTTTATCTTGTAAGATTTTTTAGATAATAAGATGGGTGGTGTCCATCTTGCAAACCTCTACATGCATTAAGAAAGATGCTATCATTTTTGTATGTAGACTTAGACATTGCTAAATACTTCATCTGAATTACAAGCTTCATAAATAACCAACTCTCCTCTGCTTTGGAAAAAAACAGACATGAATATTCCCTTTCCAACAGTGTAAAAGATTTGTGGATAGCATGCATTTGTTGGAATATCTTTTGAACTGCATAGTTCGAGGCAAAAATAGCAGAGAATATTCATGGGTTCAAAGCCTGAATTCTAAATGATAAGATGTTTGCAGAACAACAGTTTTACTTTGACATGTGAGGTGCTGAAATCTAGTGGATAACAACCGCATTATTTTTGTGAAGGGTGCAATACGAAACAGCCTGCAGGCAGAAGTGAAAACTACCAGAAAGTACAGTTTTGATGGTGGTGAAAAAAAGAAGCCAAGGTCCTGAAAAACTCACATTATTTAAAGTAAAAGCAATGTAAGACATCCACTCTTGTTATATGAATCAGGAGAGCATTCAGCTCTGAGAGAATACTCAGTATGCAAGCATCAAAAAAAAAAAACCTGTCTGCAAAGGAAAGCCTGCCAGATACCATACCAGCATGACACTAGATACTCGACAAACACTCATCCTCTCATCCGCAAGTTTTTTTATATTTACAAGTAATTTAGTCAAACTGACGTTAAAATTCTGCAGAGATACGATTTTAAGCCGAGTTTATATAACTTTAAATTTACCTGTAACTTTAACACTGCAAGCCAAACCATTAAATCAGTTATAAATCTCTACATCAGCAGACTCATTATCAAAACTCACAGTTTGTCAGTTTGCCACTCATACTCTGCCTCTAACAGAGCAGCCAGTAAGCCAGCATATCTTTTCTAAAATCAAACCAAAAACCAGACCATGATATACTAAGTATACCGAATACAAAAGGGTAATATGTATACATGGGACAGACAAGACAACTTGTGCACAAGGATTTCACTTCTGGCAGAAGGCTTTCACTTACATATATTTCTGTGACAAAGTACATCATCTAAACTGAATTTCCTCACTAAAATTTGAAAACTACTGAAGACTTCTGTTCATCCATCTAGTTGTTCATTGTTCATATTGAATTCAGTTAGCAACAATGCTTTTTCTTTCAAAATGCACAGAGCTAAGATAGCTGGAACTTTTAAGCTACTCAAGATGTCAGAAAAAACACTTCCTTTCCCTGGGATGACAACTGCTGCACTATGTTGCTGTCGAACAAATAAGCCTGCTCTGTCTATCACAGTTCAGACTTGCGAACTATTCCTCCCTACAGCAAAGCATTTGCAGGCTAATTGGCACTGCAGTTTTAAAGTAGTTTACATTTTCTCCCTTGCTCTATTGAAATTTCCTGCTTTGACCTAACGTACATTTTAGCTTTGCACACTTGAATCTTGCATCAGGTGCAAATAATGATGTTCAGTTGATGTTTGGGAAATCTCCTCTAAAGCTCTCTCTTTTCACTGTTATGTCCCAAAGTGTCTTGGCACCTTTTTAAAATAGCAGAAAAATGGTATCTTGCATTTTTTCGTATAGCAAGATCTATAATGACAACCATCTCTAATGACTGAAGGAAAGGCAACAAAACTACAAGTTACTTTTTTCAGTCAAGATAATCTCTCTTGCCTCAAGAAGTCTTGTAACAGGATCACATCTTAAGATTCTGTGCTGTGATACTTCACGAGAAAAACCCATTAGAGGCCCTAGATAACTCTTCTCAAATTACAACTCCCATTCTAATAAACCCTGAAGTATTTTAGTCTGCTTTGATTTACACTGTTTTTTCTCTCCTGCCAAATACCTGATCAATGGATAAAAATGATACTTTCTTGCCAGAAGACAGTTACCAAGGCAGTGAATAACTCCTCCCTGAAGGATAAGAAGCAATACTGAACATGCCCCGGTTGAAACAAAACATTTAAGACATTCATTGGAAGACTAAAAAATAAGAGTGCAGAAATACAGATCTCAGTCTCTTGGACTACTGCTGCTGTTTCAGTAACCAAACTCACATTATGACTTGGAAAACTGGACTGCCTCGTGGACATATTGCTGAACAAGAGTCTCCAACAGCCTGACCAGTGGGTTCTTAGATCCCAGAGTTAGACACTAACAACCAGGAAATCTCAAAAAGGATGAGAATTTGTATCACTTCCCATCTAGTCTAAAAAAAAGGCACTAAAGAAAAAATTAGAGTGGGCACTCTGAAAAGACTTGTGGCAGACAACTCAGTAACTGATAGTCCATAACCTCATTTCTGAAAAATAAGCAAGAAATAGTTAAGGAGCAACCTGCTCATAACAAAGTTTCTTACTAAGTTCAATTAGGCACTAGATTACAGGTAGAATCTTATTTAACTCAACGTGAATCTAAATATTTAAGAACCACATAACATCTAGCTTTTATGAAATTCAACTAATTCAGCATATTGTTAGCAATAATTTCAGAAGAAAATTTACACAATATTACAAATATTTCTCTTATATTAATACTTCCCTTATGCCAAAGCACCGTACTTTGTTTCAACTAATGATTCTTCAATTGATGTAAAGGTTACTTGCAAGTTATGGATTTATTATTAATGAGAAAGACAATTATTGTATATCTGTGATACTGCCACCTTTCTTGCTTTCCCATTTAGAGAAATAGTGCCAGGTAGCATGTTTTCAGAATCCCTACTCATAGCAGAAGAAATAAAAGTCAAAGATGCCTTCCTCTTACCACGTAAAGATCATCTTACGAGTGTATCGAACTGTGAAGGACTAGGAAAAATGTGAATTCACTATTAAGCACTCTGTAATACCATGGAGTTCTTTACCTGTCTTCTATTGTGAAAGATGGATAAGTTCTTCTCACTATTTTAAGCCATTTACTTTTAAAACAAAACTACCTAACACATAAATCTTCACGTTTTAATGTTCATGATTTTAGGACAATCACTTTTCAATCCTCTGCTTTTCTACAGAGGCTGTGTTCCTACTTTCTTCTGCATGTAAACAGAATTTCCTAGGCCTGCATCAACTATTTTGCTTCAAATACCCAAAAAAAAAAAAAGTAGATACAAAAGGGCAAACGTAACTAAGCAGGTAGGATCTGGGACTGATTTTTCCCTAATGTAACATTAGAGACTTTGACAGAGAAAGGAAAAACACAGCCATCCAAGAGTGATCATTCAGAAAGAGTGAACACACTCCACAAAACAGCCTACACTTTCCCAGAATAAGTATCACCAATAACTTTGAATGTGAGCACAGGCTGAAAGAGAACAGTAAGCACCTTAAGAAAAAATAGTTCTTTACGTCATTGTATTTTAAAAACCCTATTTAGGAATTTTACTGGTGGTATATATCTGCACCCACGTCCCTGAGCAGATATAAGAATCGTGCTGCTGCCCTGGGGGGCTCTTCATCGGCAGGAATGCAACTGAACATACTAAGCTGCTGGATGCAATCTCTGCCCACCGGAATATTTCCTATCTCAGTCTAAAGATGTATTTATTAATTTTGAACACCTACTGCAGCAGCAGGATTTCCAACAACGCTGCCTCTTAAATACCTGGGTCCAGACACAACTCGAGGAAGATACAGTATCTCACATTATGCAGAGATCCCAAGAAAAGAGCTGAGGGGAACGGAAAAAAAAAAAAAAAGTGACGCGTTCGTTATGGCTATGCAATACCAAGTCAGTGCAGTAAAATCTATCTGTTGAACTACCCTACAGAAAAACAATAGAGAAGACAGTAAAAGAGACCAAGAGACAATTCAGCAATTTTTGTGATCACTGGTACAAAGAGCAGGACTGGCAGGACGTACATACACAAAAAACAAATTAAAACCAGAAATTAAAGATACTCAGAAAGTTCAAGGTCTTGTGAGCAAAGCATACTTCAAGATATAAATTCCCACCAAATACTTTTTTAAATCGAGCCTGCGCAGTGGATTCTTTTAGGTGAGACACAGTGTGTGCTGAACTGAGCCCACCCTTTAATCCTGAGGTTCATCTGCCGGGGCCGAGCAAGCTTGGACAGTAGCATACTTTTTTAAATCAAGCGAACTCCTGGTGAAACACACCCAACAACCACACTCAAGCAGTACATACAAGAAAGCTGCAACATTCGAAAAATGTTCCCCGACAACTTCTGGCAGAAGAGAATGCCTGTATCTCAGAGGTGAAAATGGGCCACAATTCCTCAGGAATTTAAAGGAGTGAAGGTTCACACTTTATTAGAACGCTGCCTCTTAACTTCCTACTCATAAACAGTCCTATAAAAATCGCATGCGGTTATCAACCTTTTTTCTTCTTCAATCACTTATCATCTATTTTATGATCCGTCTCTCCTGGTTTTTATATTCCTCTTCCTACTTCATTCCAGCAGTGTCTGTCACGCCTTCTCACGCTTGAGGCAGCAATTCCTCACACTGTGCCGAACTCCAATTTCCCTGCTCGCGCTCCTCGTACACCCGACCAACCTCCGCTCCCTGGTGCACCAGCAAACGTTTCACTGCTCCGGAGGACAGACCCCACCGTGCCGAGGACAGCGGGGAACCGCACGCCGGTTGCTACGATAAGCGCCCAGCCCGGCAGGCCGCCGGCGGCCGAACCCGGGGGAGCCGCTCCCCCGCCCCGGGGTCCGCCCGGCTCCGCCGTAGCACCCCGGCCCCAATGGCGCCGCCGCCGCGGGCCGCGCTCGCCCCTGCAGCGCCCCCGCCACCGCCCGCGGCGCTGTCAGCGCCCGGATCACACACGGCACCCGGCAGCCTCCGGCCCCGGGCCCCGCCGGCGCGGCACCGCCCCAGGATGGCGCACGCAGGGCGGCGGCGGCTCCCCCGCGGAGGGGAGCGGGGCAGTCGCCGCGGCCCTGCACGAGCGGCCTCGCGGCGGGAGCCCCGGGGAACTGCGGGCGAAGGGGAAAGGAGCCGTTACCTGCGCGAGGCGAACCGCGCTTCCTGCCGGCTCGGCTCGGCTCGGCCCCGCCGTGCCCGGCCCGGCCCGAGCTCCTCCCGGCGGCGCCGCCCTCACCTGCCCCGGGATCCGCCCGCGCCCGCTCCGCTCCCTGCGCCGCCTCGGGCCGGCTCCGCAAGATGGCGGCGCTTCCGGGAGAGACCACGGCGAGCGCGGGGTGGGGGGGCTGGGGCGGTGCTCCCGCTCCCGCCCCCCCCGAGCCGCCGCCGCCGCTGCGCCCCGCCTGGCCTCGCCCCGCCCCGGCCCCGCCGGGCCCCGCCCGCCCCCGGCCCGGCCCCGCCCCGGGCGCCCCCTGTGCTCACGGTCGGTGCGTGCGGCCGCGACGCTCCTCCGGCCCTCGGCACGGCCCGGCCCGCCGCGGCGCGGCCCCGGCGCCGATGGGGGTGGCGGAGGCGCTGGGCGCCGGCGCGGCGCGGCTGCTCTTCTACCCCTCGCTGCTGTACACGGCGGCGCGGGCGCGGCTGCCGGGGTCTCGCCGGCCCTGGTTCCACCGCATCGACGAGGCCGTGCTGCTCGGGGCGCTGCCGCTGCGGGGGCGCAGCCGCAGGGTAAGGCGAGCGGGCGGCCGGGCCGGGCCGGGCCGGGAGGGCGGCGGTTCCTGACCGCGCCTGTGCCCGCAGATGGTGGCGGAGGAGAACGTGCGCGCCGTGGTCACCCTCACCGAGAACTACGAGACCCGCTTCTTCTGCTGTTCCCCACAGGTGAGCCCGGGCATTGCCTATGACCCCTGGACAGGTCTCTTGACGCTCCGTCGGTCCCGGCGCAGCGAGGCTTTATCCGCCTCCTGCCGCGTTCCCGGCAGCGACCGCCAAGTCCTATGACAGCAAAGACGTGACTTCTCGCACCTTAAAAACTTACTTTACTTACAAACCACTAAAACGTGAGGATGCGAGTGAACTGTTACAGCTGCAGTGGCGGGGAGGGACGGGGAGCATTGAATCCACGTACACCACTATACAGGAATGCCTTTTGTTTTGGGAAGAGATCCCAACTCCCCTCTTTTCCTTTAGCTGAAATACATCTTTTCAGTTCCCTTTAACTACTCGTTTCTGATGGTCAGCACTAAACTTTTCATGCATCTGATGTAAAGGATTGACATTCAAAGTCTGTTTACAATCCCACTGAGTTTCTCAACTGTCTGAACAGGTTTTGGGTTTCTTTCAGGGAAAAAAAAAAAATCAAACAAACAGAAAATTAACTGACCAAATCTGCTATGTCCATTTCAGGAATGGAAGGCAATGGGAGTGGAGCAACTGTGTCTCAGCACTGTGGATCTAACTGGAGTCCCCACCTTGGAAAACCTCCACAAGGGCGTTGACTTCATCCTGAAACACCGAGCCTGCGGTAACACTGTCTATGTGCACTGCAAGGCAGGACGCTCCCGCAGTGCCACCATGGTAGCAGCATATTTAATTCAAGTAAGGAGTCTGTGCTAAATGGGGTTTACTTTCATACAGTCTAGGCAAAAGCAGACAACCTTTATAGTTTGCTCTTGCTCAAGAAACCTGAGCATGTACAGGTTCATTAATATTCCATGATTTTACAGAGTTTGTACACCTATTTTAAGAGAGGCCTCAAACTCACCTTGCTGTTTTGAATGATTCTTAATTCTTTCTATGGAGAAACAGATTGAGGTGGGAATAACAAGTCACTCATGAGGATAGGTTCACAGAGCAGATAAAACACCCATTTTTGTTCAGATTTTCTCCTTGGTTCACTGAAATGGTGAGCCTTCCTATGCTTTTCAATAAATACAATTAATGATCAAGAGAACTGACTTTGGTTTTCTGAGTTCCTCTACTGACCCAACCATTAGGCTGGGTAAGCCAGCCCTAAGAACAAAATTCTGCCTGTGGATTCTTCTGTCGGTGTTATTAAGTGCTCCCTGGAAAACTTTCCACTAGCGCTGAAGGGAAAATTTTCTCACTAAGTGCTGAAGTGTGACATGGGTACCAGTAAAGTTTTTTAAAAATTTAAAAATGCAAGCTGCGCTTTTGCTCCGGTCTGGTGGGACTAGGACAGGAACCTATTCACAACATGAAGGAAGAGTAAGCGAGAGAGAAAGTGGAGGGCCCGGGCAGCAACCATCCCTCTTTAACCGAGGGACTCATTTCATGAATGATTCCATGACATTCTGGCTTCTCTGAGAGGAACGTGAAGTAAACAGAAGGGGCGAAGCAGTAAGTTTTCTAACACCTCTAATATTGCCTATAGCCTCTGGGAAGGTTCCATTAAATGGTGCAGGGATGGAATGGATTTTCACTTGCTGGGTTTCTGCCTTTTCAGCTGCATCACTGGAACCCTCAGGAAGCAATTCAGGCCATTGCCAAGATTCGTCCCCACATCCTCATTCGACACAAGCAAGTCCAGGTCCTGGAGAAATTTCACAGGAACATGATCACTGGGACAGCTGCATAATGTCCGTAAGAACTACCAAAATCCCCATCTCAGCTGCTTTAAAAAAATGTTTTTATGATCTAATCAAGGCTTAAGTGTTGTTCTTCTTGACCAACAATAAAGAAGTTTTTACATAAACTACAGTAAAGGGAAAATTGGGCTGTTTCATTAAAGCTTTCTTTTCTTGTAGTTAATATCTTAGTTCTCTTGGAGCCTCATAGTTCTTTTCCAGATATCAGTGCTCAGCTGAACTGGAAATCCACAGGAAGTTGAAAATATTTGTATTTGAAGCAAAGGAAAAAAAAAATACCTTTGTCTCAACAGAGACTTTATTCAGATTCTTACCCAAAGGGTTACAGTGCCAACAGAGATGGGTAGTAGGAAGTGGTCTTAATTCTGTCTTTCACCAACACTATGTTATAATTACAGGTGGGGATTCCCTGTACAGTAAAGGAAGCCAGTGTCTAAAAATTATCTCCTTCTTTATGCTAGGTGATGACAGAGCAGTAAGCAAGTACCCAGTTAGTTACCACTCCTCTAGGAGAAGTGCTGAATGCAACCTACTTAAGGTCCTAGGGTCAGCTCTGGAATCTGTCTGCCATGCCCTCCTTCTGCAGTAGGACATAGGAATGTTTAAATTGGGATATCCCTGGGGGTTACAGTGCACATCTATCTCTGTGATTGACATGGCAGCAACACGTGGGCTCCTAGGCAGTTAAAACTAGCAGCCTGGGCCAAGGAAGATGTTGTCCGTATGCCACAGGATTTGTTATTTGTAGATTGGTTCCACGCTAAAATAGCCATTTGCTGCAGTTTGTGCCTCAAACACAAGCAGCTTATCATCAAGGAATCAAAGTAATGGCATTTAGTTCATCTGAAATCTAAGATACAAGAGTTCAATAAAGTTCAATAGTACTATGTAAAAGAATAGGCCCACAATCAGAAAGCCTGTACTTCCTCTGCACAGGTACAGAGAATGGGGTCTTTACTGGATGTTGTGAGCTTGTGGTAATTGGGACTGGTGCTGAGGGTGGTAGGTGTCTCCAAGCTGCACAGCAGGACACTGTTGCTGCCCTTTCTATCACTGGCCTGTTTTTCCTGCTTAGGCCAGGACAAACTGCAGGTTAGTGAGCAGCACTTTGATGCCACTCGTGACTGTTACAACAGAGGTGGCTGGGTTAAGTTTAAAAGTATTTGCATCACCCTTTTTATAGCGGTCACGAAAGACATAGATGCTGCCATTGCAGCTGGCAATTTTCCAGAGGGATGGTACTGAACTCCAGGCATCTGGGAGGCATAGCCGGGTGAAGCTATCCAGTAGGGGATTATAGCATAGCAGTGAATCCCCCTCAGCGACAATGAACACCACGTCCTTGTGCACAGCAGCATGCATGCGCCCCGCAAAAGGCAGCACGTATGGCTTCACGTGGCATTTCTCTGTGTTGGTATCGTAGCACTGAATTAGCCGAGAGGGCTTGGTGAAGAAGTCCAAGTCATTTTCCTCCCCACCCAGCAGGTAAATGACACCATTAAGGTTTACACCTGCAGCTCCAGAGACTGCCACTTCCAACTGGCTGGTCTCTGTCCAGACGTTGTCTCGTACTCTGTAATATATGACAGCATTAGAGAGAGTGTCCTGTAGAGTTTTCCCCCCTAGTGAATATATTGCATCCTTGCTTGGCACAGAGACAAGGGTGTGTTGGAGCCGGTCACGGGGCAGAGGGGCACACCATTCCCAGTCTATAGTCGCATTGTTGCATTTCCACATGCGTCGTGGAATGGAGCCACCAACAACATATAGGTCACTACCGTGCTTGCAGGCTGCGGTGATCTGGTGACACAAGCTGTTCTGGCCACTCACACTAATGGAGTCATCGTCAGCACAATGTAGAGAGACAGCGAGTGAATGTGTACGTGATGACTCCTTTCCAATCAGGTAGATGTGAACATTTTCTCCAATCACCTGAGAGAAAGGAGAATTAGATCTGTTTACACAAACATCACTGGATTTTTCAGCTTAGGACCCATCTGTGGGTCTGAGGTATAAAACCTTTTTTCCCAGTCTTGCCACCCTACAGCATTCAGGACTCAGAGCCTCAAGGCCTTTTCACGATACCAGTCGTATCTGACAGCAAAATAGCCAGAGACATCACTGGAACCCAAGTGTTTATGGTTTAGATAAGGGACGGTTACATCACTGATGGAGTACAGTTATTTTAAGGGGAATGCCAAACGTAGATTTCTGAACAGTCTCTTTGGTAAGTGAGCATCGAGTTAAAGAAGGTATTTGTGGCATTGCTCCAATCACCAGTGATATCAACATCAGGTTATATTAAAAAAAGCTGTCAGTGGGGTTGCTATTTATGACAATGAAAGTATTCTCTCACAAGCACCATGCATTTCAACGGCATTTATGTTTTGCAACTTTAAAGTCACACCCGTGAGCAGAATACCCTGCCCTGGGAAGTGTGAAACCAGCAAGTGCTACACCAGCCCCAGAACAGAAGGTCTTTTTATACCTTCAGACTTGATCGCAGAGTCTCTGAAAAGCCGGCTCTCTCCTCCTTGTTGAAGTTGATCCAGGTTTCTATGGCAACCGTTGGATTCTGAGAACATGGAACGCCATCTGCAGTTCAGGGACAGAAAGGCATTTATGATATCCAGACAAAGGTGTGTGTACTCAGAATCATCCTTTCCCTGCGACGGCCTTCCCCCACTCCCACCACAAACTCTACTTTCTAGAGAGGAAAAATTGATACAGAGATTTATAGGTTTTGGCAGGATGATCGGCACTGGCAGCCAGACAACTACATGAAAGTAGTCTGGATAAATATCAGAAGACAGAGCTGCCAGATCTTAAGCGCTTTGGATGAGTACAACAAAGGAACCTATGTCCAAGAGAAAGAGGGCAGGAAGGAGAATTTACATGCTGTGTGTTGATGACAAGTATTTTCTTATTTAATCATTTAGGCAAAAAGATTCTCTTATTCAGAATCTCAGCACCTGCCTTTCTTTCTGGCTGGTCCTAGAAACCTATCTAGCGAAAGTCATCTGCAGAATGTGTCTGAGCCCTGTCAGACAGCTGACCTTCATGACTGAACATCTGGTGTTGCTGCTATCCTCTTAACATTTGGAAATCCCCAATGAGCTACTATAGCTTTTCTTAGCCATGTGACAGTAGGAAACACTCAACAGACTGCATCAGATTTCAATCTGTCTCCAGACATAATTGGAAGTTTTGGTTAAGCCACGCACTATTGCATCATCATCGTGATCATCGTCAGTACATTACCTAGAAGATTTTAAGTATTTCCTTCCAGTTTGCAAGCAATTATGCCTGTATTCACTGAGAAGTTTCCCTATGAAGGCTCTCTGATTTTGTAGTCTGTTCTCATGACAAACCCCGAATTCAATGATGCTGAAGGCACCAGACAAATTCCAACTCTTTTCTCTATATTGGAAGGGAGGAGACAAAGCATGGCACAAAAGCAGGTATTTTAACTCTGTTTATTAGTAAAAGGGATTTCCATCAGCCAACTATCACATGTAGCGATTAAATGGAAAAAACCTGGATTTTGAAATTCGTCCTAGAGTGCGACAAAAGCTAAACTTCATAAGTTACTATTTTATTAAATAAATTTTAATCCTTGCTACTAATAGCTTCCTCTATTTAATTCTTCATTAACTAAACAAAGACGCAGGAAATGCAAAAGCAAAGGATTTTCCCTACCAGCAGGAGTGTATTTCAGATTTAAATCCATTTTATGAGCTAAGTTGCAGCATAAATATTGAGTAATGTGATTCTATATATGGAAATAGACGATGCATGGAAAAAAAGTTTTATTGAGCAATTATTTTAATTTAGAACCACAAACACTAAAGTCCATAGTCCTAAAACTATGATTACTATGTGGAATCCCTAAGAACTTAAAGGTGATTGACCTCTAGAGTTTTATTTCATGATTTTAGAGGGATTTTTTAATCAACTCAATGGCTCTTTAAAAATTTTAGCTAGATAGTTATCAAAATTACTCTAATTTTATCATATTTTTGAGCTATCGGTACATATACTCAATAGTTTTTTTATTGGAAATTTCTTTAGATGTAATAGAGATAATATAAGGCAATAGCTGTAAAGACTCTCATACGCATAGCATCAACTCCAAAGGCTATTTTAAGACTTATGGACAGATTTGCCAGTATTCCAAAGAAGACAGTCATAGTAGGTTTATTGTTGTAACAGCACATAAACCCCATGATGCACAGAGCAGTTATTTACTCATTTACAAAGAGTAATTAAAGCAAGGAAGGGGCATATTTGAATGTATGAGCTGCTTCTACATTCCTGCTTCCTCTAGCAATGATACATAAATGCACAAAAATTGAGTTGTGACTGCATCCTGGAGGGGTAACCACGTACTGGCTGTACCTACTAGGGCAGCAGATGACCTTCAAGGATTGGTGCAAGCTGGACTAAGTTTATGTGTTGACACATCCCTCACAACACTGAGTCATTGCATCCATTACTGTGGAAGGCTATTACCTTTACAAGAAGGATAGTTACTGTATTATCTAAGACACTACAATGCCTCTATTTCAGTCAGCTGAGTGCCTAGCCTAAATAATCCTAACAATTATATACAATTGTAAATAACACCAACGTATTCTAAAAATATGAGTTGTGCTCAAGCCTTCTTACAAACGTTGAGTTATAGCATTACTATGTTAAATGATTATGAACTAAAATGGAAAAAAAGACTTTCATAAGATGTTTATTTTGGGTAAGGTTTCTTTGTTTTAATGCAAACAAAACTCCAACAAATTTTTGGAATTTATGTTTCAAAACCTGTAATACTTCTAACCTGTTGACTCAGGAACTGCTGGGAACTACCAGCATCCTCTATGACCCTTTTCTACAGTTTAGATGTTTCATGTCCAGTAACAATAGCTTTGGTTTTTTTCTGATTAAGTTATCCAGAATGTTTTGCTTTGCTTTGCTTAGCTAAGTCTCTGAGTACACTGCGATTATGAAGGCTTGGATTTTTCCATTTATTTCATTCAATCCCTGGTAGACTCTCTGAAAGTCTCTTTCTACATCCACATCCTGGCTAGTTTCAAGAACTCCTTACCTGTAAGGATGTCTGTCAGTAGGCGGACAGGCAGGTGTAGGAACTCCTCTGTGTCTTGCAGCTGAGACAAATGTGACTTTGCACAGTGTTTTGCAGCTGTGTAGAGCTCCATGTCACTGTGTTGGTCTGCCAACCACATCACCTGCAGACAGTTTCTAACCTGCACCGTACGGGCCAGAAAACGGGAGCACTCTTCAAAAAGGGCAGTCAGCTGGTACATGTCTGCCACTTCATAGGTTTCCTGCAACTCCTCTGCCCTCAGCTTTACAGTTCCATGGTAAATGTAGTCCACAAGAAGCTGAAAGACACTTTCGCTAACGTCCTGCAGCTCAATCACCCGGTTGTGGGCCTCCTTTAGGTTGGAAGTGAACATAGAACGAAAAAAGCAACTCTGAGCTGAGAGGACCAAGCGGTGCAGCTGGAATTCTTTGCCTTCCACTGATATTGTAACATCGGCAAAGAGCTCATCCTCCAAGCATAATTTCATAATACCCTGGGCCACACGGCCTGAGTGGGAGCGGTCAGTGAAGGTGTAGTTCACAAAGTAGTTTTCTTCTGCAGAGGAGCCTCCAGTCTCTTCTGACGAGTCCATGGTGCTGCACAGATCAGACCTCCAGCAATCTGTAAAATCACAATAATTATATGGCTTTCTCTCTACACTAACAAGATTAGGCAGTACTTCAGGGTACAGGGAAAAATCAAACGTATTGGTAAGAGTCCAGCATATTTTAGACTGAATATAAATAGCACAGCCAGAAACTTCTGCTTGAGCTTCAGAATCTCAAACAACAAATGAGAAGTTGGCATAATTAAAATTATAATATATACCAAACTTCCAGTACAGTGAGCATCACATCCCAGCAGAGCTGGGAGACGTGCATATCTTTTCACCACTCATTTCACTGACACAAAGAAATGCATCAATAGTTGTTCAAGCGGAAAATCCAGCAACTGCCCTAGGAAACTTGTAAAGCCAAAAAAAAAAAGTGGCAGCAGCATAGCTGGACTAGATGTAAAAAGGATTACAATACTGTACTAACAAAGAGCACAGGCAGCAGCTCATATCATTAGTATAATTACCATCCAAACCCAACATGATGAATCTCCACAGTGTTATCAAGTAAGGTGAACTTGTTTTTACCAAAAAGATGTGTGAGAAGTTTGCCAGACGTAACCACCAGTCCTTCAAGCTAACCAAATGAGATAACTAATGGTTATATTCTGCTGGTTAATGTGCCAGGCACCCTCAGCATGCAAAACAACATGTTAGATGTTGTTAGTCACTGTTTCTCAAGCAGAAAGGGGAATAAAATTTAAAGAAAACACCTCTTAGTAGGTACTACAGATGTTTGCAGAGTTCCAGGTAGTTTACAGGTCAAAAAAGCTTCTGGAAATGAGGACTGCTATAGGAAGGAGCTCTTTTTTAACTTGGCTCTTGACAGCATTAAGAACGAATAGTTGCCTACCTGCATTCACTTTAAACTTATTTTTACAACTGAACTATTAGCCATGATGGCTGATATCACAAATTTCTTCAGTCAATACTGAACATGATTTCCAGTTCAATGTTTCCCAAAGATATGATTTTTCTCCAGGAGATTCATAGTTACTCTTCCATGATTTATTTTGTCAAACGTGCATTTTCTTACAATAGCTCTGTTTGATACAGGACAGCTCCTAAGTTCTTTGCTCAAATTCAGTTCACAGAAAGTAATGTCTACATCCCTAATTGCCTGGACAAGTCTGTCCCATCTCTGGTGATGGCCTATCTTAATTATACCCTTACCACGATTTTACAGTAGTTCCAGTCTGTCTGAAAAATACCTATACATTAGTCTGTAAGAGACTGAGGAACTTCAATTAGCACAGTACACATCAGTACTATTTTTTCCATCTTTAGCAAGTATGAGCCTATCCTGCAAATTAGCTTCTACTTCCGTTAAAGCTCTTTATCCTTACAGTCAAAGTGCTCAGAAGATAAGCCCAGAATGCTGAAGAGATAACGAAGTGCACCAGGATACAGAGGGATGAACTACCCTGCCCTCTTGACACGACAGAACCAGCTTCCCACACTGCCCTCCAAAATCCCCAGAGGACTGGTACCAAGTCACAAAAGAAATGCCAACAGCAACTAAAGACTGCTGCAAATCTCACATCCTTCTTTGCAACACAAAGCTCCCCTTTGCATCCATGGTGTCTCTGATACAATAGGTGTGGAGGACAGTTAAGTATCCTATAAAGCCGAGTCTTACACTCCACGTATTCGTGTGTATTCCGTAGGCCAGGCTACTGGTGATAGCTGTGTAACCAACACCTGGCACACGTCCTTCACAGAATCACAGAATCCATTTAGTTGAGAGATCATCAAGTCAAACCTATGACCAAACACCACCGTGTCAACTAGACCATGGCACTAAGTGTCACATCCAGTCTTTCCTTAAACACCTACCAGGGATGGTAACTCCATCAGCTCCCTCGACAGTCCTTTCCAATGTCCAATCACCCTTTCTGTGAAGAAATTCTTCCTAATTTCCAACCTGAACCACTCCTGGTGCAGTTAAGTCTATGTCTTCTCGACTTGTCACTAATTACTCAGGAGGAGAGGCCGACTCCTACCTGGCTTACAACTTCCTTTCAGGTAGTTGTAGAGGGCTATAAGATCACACCTGAGCCTCCTTATCTCCAGGATAAACAACCCCAGCTCTCTCAGCCGCTCCTCATAGGACCTGTGCTCCAGGTTACTTTCTTCCTTGCTCCTGACAGGATCGCGGATGCCGCGGCAGCGCCCGGGATCGCGGAACTCAAACACAACTGACAGCGACCTCACGGTCCGGGGCGGGGAGAAGGAAGGAAGGAAGAAACGCTAATCCTCGGAGACGCGCAGACCCCCATCAGGCCCACGCTGGCGCCGTGCAAAGCGCCAGCGCGTTCCCTCGCCCCGCAGCGCTGGCTCAGCCCCGGGGGCTGCCGTCGCCCCCCGCCCTCCACGCCGCTCGCTGCCCCGTCCCCGGGCCGGCGGTCGCACTGCTCCCGCCCCGGCCCCGCAGTTCAGCACTCACCTGCGGCGCCTCCCTTCATGCCGCCGCCCCGGGGTGCCCCAGCGGCTGCTCCTGCTCCTCACCCTGCGCCAGGAGCTGCCGGGCACTCGCCGCTCCCGCCCACCGACCCGGTGCCGTCCCCGGGAAGCTATTTGCTCGCTTCCGCCCCCGGGGGCAGTGCGGTGGCGGGGGTGCTTTCCGCTTCCGCCCCGTGCCCTTGCCCCTCCGTGTCCCGGCGGGATGTTGGCGGTGGCGGCGCGGGGCCTGGCGCGGGCTGCGTTACGAGGTGAGGCCGCCCGGGGCTCGGGGGCTGTCCCGGGGGGCGGTGGCCGGGCCGGGCCGGGCGGTTGGCGGCGGTCGGTGAGACGTGTCCGTTTCTCTCCGCAGCTGGCGCGGCACCGGCGGCGGCGCGGGCCCGGCTGGCGGGGAGCTCTGCCGGGGAGACTCGCCGTAAGTGCGGGACCGGTTTGTTGGCGGGGGGGCGACGGGGAGCCCGAGGCGTGCGGCTGTGCCTCTGCCAGCCACTGGCTCCGCGGAGGGCGCTGAGCTGCCCCAAGGACGTTCCTGGGCGATAGAACCGCTTTAGTGTAGGGGAAGAGTGTAGGGGAAGGGTGTCGGGAAAGGGTTGGGACCTGTCGCGCGTAAACCCAAATTTTGTGCAGAAAATGGGGTAACCCTGCTTTGGATTCCCGTGCTTGCCTTGGATTCCCATGTACGTCCGTTCTCGTGGGTCCACCTGTTCTTTCTGTATCTGGACAGCAGCTTCATAGTTCCTTATTGCCCTGAATCTTGAGGGTTTGTAATCATACCAACAGTGAAAATAAACCCCAGACAACAACCTGTTGTTTGTGTTTTAATTATGAGGAAGCTGCTTAGATGCTGGCAGATCAAACAACACCAGAAAACAAGATCCTTTCTAGACCCAGGTTGAATCGCATAAGCAGTATCTATGTTCATATTGTTCTGTCATTTCTGCCTTCCTCTTTTTCATCCTGGTACTTTCTTCTGTATCTTTTTCGACTGTTCCTGCTCTGTTTGGAGTCCACAAAAAAAATTGCATGTAGTACTGACACAAATTTCGTTCCTTATCGAAGTGTCTAGTTCTGTGTTTTTTGTAGCACACTATGTTGCTAAAGTCCAGTCTCTGACAGACAGCTAGACTGGTTAAAGGGATTTTTAAGTCAGGGATGGGACTTGCTACTCTTTTTTCTGTAGCTTTCTGTATTCCCTATTGTAATCTTGAAGACTTTGTTTTTCTCTTTAGCTACTGTCAGACCAAAAAATGAAGTAGAACAGAAGCAGCTATGTGCTTTTGGGGAGTATGTGGCTGAGATTCTGCCCAAGTATATCCAGCAAGTACAGGTAGGTGCTGTTCAGAAATTGTTCTTGTGGCGGGACGGGGCCCAGTCAAAGCACCACTTGCTTGTTAGCTGTTTTCAGAAGTTGTTCTGCGGAAGAAAAATTGTCAGAATTGCATGAAAATTACTGCTATTATTAGACACCTTGTTCTGATGTAATTTTGTGTCTGCTGTACCACTTTGAGTATTCTGCTGGAATCGGCATAATGTTCAGTCCTGTTGGTGTTTGTACTCATGCCCTTCCCACTCACCATTCTGTTTTTGTCAGGTGACCTGTTTCAATGAGCTGGAACTTTTGATCCATCCAGATGGGATCATTCCAGTTCTGACCTTCCTTCGTGATCACACCAATGCCCAGTTCAAATCCTTGGCTGACTTGACTGCTGTTGATGTCCCATCTCGGCAGTATCGCTTTGAGGTAAGAACTGCTCATAGGTGCAGAACTTAGAGGGTTTCACAAGTGCTGACGGCTGTGGGTACTGGTTGCAGCTCTAATCACTTTTTTTGGTTTCTGACAGTGAGAAGAAAATCCACTCTGAAATGCTGGGTTTTGTTTAATCTGTTAATCATGGAAGTAGTAGCAGAACTGATACTGCATGAGTTCTTAGTCTGGCTTTCATTCCTCACTCTGCTAAAAGTCTCTTTTTTTTTCTTTTAATTTTTTTCCTTTGATTTCTTTTAGCTTTAGCAAATGTCTTCGGACTTCTTTCTGGCCAGTTGTGAATTGGTGCTCATCCAATGTAGGCCCATCAATTGCTGTTGACACAAATGTTTTTCTTTAAATCCCATCGGTCTTCTTAACAATTTTTCTCTTAAAAAAAAACAAACCCAAAGCAAAAAAAACCCCTATTTAGTTGTTTTAAAAACACTTCTTTAAAGTTAAGGCCTAATGGGAGATGAGGCAGATTTTCAGAAGGCTCTCAGAAGATTTTGGGCACTGAACTTTGACTGACTTTCAGTGGATACTGGAGATTTGGTTCCCACAGATGCTTTTGAACGTATCACTGTATAGCTTTTCAGCTGCAGAAAAATCTCAGCTGCAAATAGAAAAAGATACAGCTTTTGTGAAACTACAGACTCAGCATATTCTCTTCTCACCTCCTATGAGAAAGCTTTGTCCACAGTATTGTTGCAAAGATGTTATTGTAGTTTCACTACAGTGTATTTCTTCTTCACCTTCTCCCACTGATAGTAATTGCACTAGTAATTGATAGCCATTTTCTTTGAGATAGACTATTGTCAAGTGTTTCCATCCCTTCAGTATTCTCTCTTTTAAGATTTAGTATCCCTCTTTACTTCAATTCTTCTTCATCAGTCATGCTTTCTAAATCTCACATCATTTTTGTTACACTTCTAAGGACCAAAGTGATAAACTATTGGAACCTCAGTTGTTATAGTGTCTTTTAGTGGCCAGCTCTAAAATGCTGGATGTGATTCTGCTCCTAAAGAATATTTGAAATAGTCTTTGTGTGGCTTTCCTTAGCCAGTGCTGTACTGCAGAGAGATCCATAAATGCCGTACAAGACCAATGCTGCTTTTTGTTCTGATTCAGATTGTGTACAATTTGCTGTCCCTGCGGTTCAACAGTCGGATCCGTGTAAAGACATACACAGATGAGCTGACACCTGTTGACTCAGCAGTGTCTGTGCACAAGGCAGCAAACTGGTATGAGAGAGAGGTGAGTGCCGGTGTGCTTGGGAACAGTCTTTGTGGAGAGAGGCTGTATTTTCCTGATTAAACTGATTTCCCAGGGCCCTCAGGAAGAAAGAAGTGTTTCCTTCGCTGCCTTTTCAGAGTAGGGGATAAAAGAGTGATTTGCTTTTGAATTAATTCTTGCATCAGTTTTGCTGATGCTGTACAAAGCCAGGCACGTAACTGAAATTTTACAGACATAATACATGCAGCTTTTTGTTTTTTTTTTTTATTTCAAATATCATTGAACTTACTTGGCTCCATTTCATTTAGGTTTGGGACATGTATGGTGTTTTCTTTGCCAACCACCCTGACCTAAGGCGAATCCTCACAGACTATGGGTTTGAGGGCCATCCCTTCCGGAAGGACTTCCCGCTCTCTGGTTACGTGGAGGTAGGAGATACAGTCATGTCTAAAGTTATCAAGTCTCTCTAATACTCTTATCTGAGTTTCCATACAAAGATGTGACTGCTTTACAGTCATTTGTCCGAAAGGTACTAAGGATGTTTCATTTGTGTGTATTCCAGAGGAGTTGTAGAGATCTCCTGCATGGAAATTTGAAGTATCACACAAAGTATTATCCATCATAAGGCAGCCTAAGGCCAAAGACATTGAGCAAATGTTATGTGCCATATAATATACCAAAGATACCTGTCAGGCAGAGAAAGTGCCTGAAATTCGTTTAGCATGTTTTCTAGAAGATTAAAGTTTCCACTGCAAAACTGAACCTTTCTAGAGGGGTAAAGGACTGAATTGTTCTTAATTCATTTAGAACTTTACTTTGTTGAGGTTTTGTAGGCCCAGTTTATAAAACTAGTTAAACTGACTCTTGTGATTATCATTTACTTCTGTATGTCAAACCACAGGTGAAATGAGTGTTTGGTATCTGCCTAGTTTCAAATGATCGCCTTTCAGAAACAGACAATATTTTGTGCAGTTTTAAGACTGAGCTGAGTCTCAGAAGGAAACAGTGAGGTTCTTTAAGCAACAGAATTGCAGAAGTGAAGACCAGGCAGCGTCTCCTGAGTTGGGGTTTGGAGATTTGGACTAACACAGTGAGGATAAAGCAAGCCAATCAGAAGAGTCTGGTACTCACCTGCATTTCATCCCATTTGTAATCTTTTCCCCATGTTCTGAGTGTTATGCTAAAAATTAGAACAACTAAAACCAAATGAATGCCATATTATAAGGATTCATGAGTGTAGTCTCAGCTATGCCAGGCCCAGTCACCTTATTTCAGTGACTCAGGAGAAATTCCTTTGTCATATGACAAACTAAAAGTGTTATTCCATGTGAACTTCGCCTGGACTGTTAGGCTGAGCACTCCTAATTCTAGGCGGTTAGTCTTGACACCTGAGGTGCATGGTAGCAAAGAGGAGTGTTTTCCTGGAGATTTTAGTAGCATATGTTCTTGTTTAGTAATGGGGAGAACTGAAGCTGTGGCAGAGGCCTGTGGGCTATCCATGGCGTAAGGAATAGAATTCCCTGCACTGGAGGGTGGTGTGGGTCATGGCTGTGTACGGCTCATCACAGATGCTATTGGGACTGGGTGAAAATGACTGGTTGTGTCCTTTGCACTGTTCTAGGTGCGATATGATGATGAAGTGAAACGGGTAGTGGCAGAGCCTGTGGAGCTGTCTCAGGAATTTCGCAAGTTTGATCTGAATAGTCCATGGGAGGCATTTCCTGCCTATCGTGCAGCTCCAGAACCCCTGAAAATAGAAGCAGGAGCCAAGAAAGAAGACACAAAATAACAGCAGAACAGAGCGGATGCCCGGCACCATCCTTTCTGTTCTAACATAGTATTTATAATAATAAAAGTTGATATGAGATACTTGCCTGCTGTGAACTCATGAATAATGTTTTCCAGCTAGATGAAAAGCACAAGGTGAGGGAATGCTCACTTACAATCCTGATAATCCAACCAGTAGATGTTTATCTGGTGCTTTGAGTTGTAAAACAACAGTTGCAAATTGAATGGAGTGCAGGCATTCCCTGTGGCTAAGGTGTTCTGTATACACTACTGGTAGCAGTCCTTGCAGGCATAAGTCATAACCTGAGTGCTCGCTAGGAAACTGTACTGAAGCAACTGTGGAGCTTAAGCAGTGGGACAGCAGTATCTTAGCTTTCCAGGATGGGTGTTGGGAAAATGGTAATAATACGGCAGACATGCAAAGCTTTTATAAATGATTATAATGCAGTTCTTATTAGGACAACACAAATACACCTGGATCCAGACCAAAACAATTATGGAAATCTCTCTGTTGTTTCCATGGAAATTAGGTCAGTCCCTTTTCTCCAGAGAGGAATTGCAGATAACCTCTGATTTGACACTCCCTCATGGTGGCTTTTTGTTCACAATCAAGCAGTCTTTACTTTCTTCCAACATCTTCAGATTGTGCTTCTTTTCTGCAGCCAAAAATATTTTCCTCATCTCACAGACAAGAGTCTGTGCCTTTTTGTCACTATTCCAATTATTTTGAGCTTAATGAAATAATAGCATTAACACTTTCTTTGCTTTTAAGGAAAATCTCAGTTTTCTCCAAAAAAGCTGGAAGTACACTGTAGTTCATTGACAGTCATCAATTCATAATGTCCCTTGTCCTTGGTCTGGAAAATGCGTAGTGCAGTTCTGCATCAGAAAGCTAACTGTCTTCATTAAGATCTGAAAATTATTGTATAAGAGATTTCATAAAATAATCCACAAGCTGTTTGTAGAGATTCCCTGAATAACTACTTAAGCTTTTAAACTGTAAAAGTACTAAATAAAATAGAGGTTTGAGGGATGTTAGAGTATGGGATGGAGGAAAGGATAGGACAATAGTAAATTCAATTAAGAAAAAAAAAACAAGTACTCACTGTGACTTGAATGATGTGATCTGTTTTCAAGAGTAAAGAGCTAAACTGCTAAGAATTGGGTTTTGTGATTATTTTCACTCCAGCCTTGTAAGCATGGGTTACTTACTTTTTTTTTTTTTTTTAATTTTATTTCAGGCTGCTGTGGCCAGCAGTGTTTGAGATGTGACTCAACAGTGTTCTCTAGTTAAAATTAATAGCATTTGCTGCTCACCTTAAAAGCTATAGCTTACATGGGAATGGGAATGGAACACAAAACAGCAGAAGTGTGGGATTTTGTACAATTCTTAGCTCTACTTTGGGTCTGCCATCAATTGAGCTGATTAAATAGGAAATGCACTTTTAAATCTTACTACAAGATGTTCTACAGCTGGTTCTATTTTCCGTTGCAGCAGCTCTCATAGCATGCTGATGCCTATTACACAAGACAGAAAAGTTCCTGGCATCACTTCTGTTACCATGAAAATTCTTTATGAAGTACATATCTTCTCTCTGTTCTTCATCCCCAGGTTGCTTGAGATGCCTTAGACCACTCATGGTCTCTGTATTATAAAAAATTTCCCAGTATGATAAGTCAGAAGACTGATGGTAGCAGGAAATCTGCCATTTAAACACAACGTTTGTGCAGAGGGAGAAGTTGATTGATGGAACATCAAGAAATGTGAGACACAATGCCCTGTTAAGTTAGACAACATACAAGCTTTGCTCGAGAATGTATGTACTGGAAAAGCAGCTGGCCCCATGGGGACAGGTATTGCTTCCAGTAGGTCTTTAATATGTGGAATAGTTGCTAATGGAGCTAAATCACTTCTCTTTAGCTTAGCCTGGAAGATCATGAAGATGACAATTTACTCACCCAGACACATTATCCCAGGGCATGAGAGGTTACACAGCCTCACTAAGTACTGCCAGTGTTGGCAGTCTACCTCCCCCTCCACTGCTCCTGATCTCCAGGGGCCATTTTTGCCTATGGAGCCTCCTCACTTTGGCTTCCTTGTGGCTGGTGGACATTTGCCTCATGCTGGGTAAGGTGTGGTCATCTTGGTCAAGCACCAAACTGTCTTCCAAATCCTGTTTCCCTGCTTGTTCTGCATTGCCAGCTTCCACAGGGCTTGTTTGCCTGTGTTGGATTCCTCAAGTGTAGGAGGATGTGGGATGAGATTAAAGTCAGATGTAGCAGACTTAGAGACACACTGTTTAGAAGAGAGATTTTCTGATACTACAGGGACAAATAGACTTTAGGTGATGACTCACAGTCACCATGTTGAGCTTCCCCAGCTGAGTAGGTTTCACTGGTGTTTTCCAGAACACTGGCATTTCTCTGTACAGCCAGGCTAGCAGACTCTCCTCCCTGTGGCTGTAGACAGTGTCAGAGTGTCCACCCACATCATGGCCACACAGTTGGTATAGGCCTTATAATTGATCTCCAGTCAAAATCCAGATGGGGACTCCAGCTGAGCCTAGCACTCCTGCAGAACGGAGCTTATGGGACTACCGAAGGACAGGCTGGATAACAGCATGCCGCATATTATGCTGCATCCCATGACATTTTCTCCAAGTTGTGCAAGGCCTGAGGGAGTCTGTTGGTGCAGTAGGTGCAGTGGGATGGGGCCTTCCTTGCCACTGTTACATAGCTCATTAGTCTTTCAAGCAGTGGATGCCTCTTATAAACTGGAAGAAAAAGACAAGGAAAGCATCTGCATAGGGACTGGCACCATATCTGGAAAATATTGGTGTAACAGAGGTCCTGTCTGGTTATGGTCAGCACTTCACTCCTACTTTCCTCAAGGTTTTCTTCCTTCTTCCCCTTCAGTGACTCAAAATTCACCTTCTCTGGGAGCCATGTATGTCCTTCTTCCTTTCCCTCTTTCCTCAGACTTCTCCTAATCTTTCTCCCCTGAGCACCTGCCAGACAGACCCAGGTGACTATGATCTTCCCAAGTTCTGTGTGGGATGATTGAAGCAAGTGATTTCTCCAATTCTATAAGCAGAATTTCCTGTTTGTGAATATGCTGTCTATCTCCCTGCAGTCCCATTTCAAAGAAACCTCCCTCCCAAAGAGGCTCTTCTGATGCTGTATTAATCACACATTGTGCCTCAACAGCATCCAACCAGCTCCTGCAGTTTTTGATCCCTCTTATCTTGTTCCCATTTCCCATCTTCCTGCTTCAGGAGGTCGTGGTGAAAAAGATGAAACCAGTCAAGGTGCCCCTGCGTAAAACTGGCTTGTTCTGACGTTTTGAAACTGCTCTGACAACAGACGGTATGACCAGGGGAGTGCAGAGAGGCAGGGTTGTGCACACTCAGCTGTGAATATCTGGCAAGGACAAAATCCTTCAGGAGTAGGTGCACTGCCAAACATGTAGGGACTCTAGGCAGCTGTCAGAAGCTCAGGCTTGTTTCTTTGTAAGTATTGCTGTTGTACAGACAGTTTACCACTCTGCATTTGCCTTTCTGTGTGGGATAGTGAGGTAATTCTACAAAATTCCCCTAGCTCAAGGCAACATCCACATTGATGCTTGTGCCTTGCCTGCCACTGTATCAGTCACCTTGAGCACAGACTCTGAGCCTCCTCTCTTCTCCCTCCCACCTACAGGGATATCCTCCTCTAGGCAATTCAGCTGCAAGCTGTCCCTAGGAAATTCTCCTGTTGACAAAATCATGTACAGCCCTCGCAGATGTTGGCCAAAATCCCAAGCTCCTCCTTTTGTCATGTGCTGCATGCTAAAGGAGGCTATTTCATGGCCTGTGAGACACAGGGGTATTTGCATAGTGAATTCTAGACAAAGTTGTGCACACTGTGGACTATAAGGGACTCTGACACAAAGCAGAAGGCACATCAATCTCACTGCACAGACCAGCCACCAGTATCTGCCTTATGAGCTTGTGATTCACTTTTTAATAAAAGATACCACACCCCAGAAGAAAAGGATGCGACTAAAGCACAAGCAGCAGAAAATAATGAAAAACAAAAGCAGCACCACCTGACTGGAAGACAGCTAAGGCTATGACAGAAACACAGGTCTTATTTTGAATCCAAACTGAGGGTAAGAGTGGCTCTGGATATTGTGGGCCACTTCTCCCACGACCAGTCTGCGACTCTCCCATTATGTGCTGCTTCTCTTAGCTGGTGTGAGCCCATGTATTGCCAGGTACAGGTACAGATCCTGAAAGTTTCAGAAGATGTAGTCCTTTGCACACTGACAACTTACTAACTGGGACATCATCCCAACCCTCAGTAAACTCTCTGGTGACAGTAATCACTACAAACTGATGTTCTGTAACTTGCTGAGAAAGGGATGCATGTCAGCTCTACTTCATCTCTTTTCTATGCAGACTTCTTTCTCCCTTTAACCTGAGGGAGATGGTATTTTTACTTATTTATACATGCTATTACATATTTGTATAACCCTAGCATCCCATACTGTGGCATACAGAGTAGAAATACAGAACAGCTTGACTGGGGATAGGGCACTAATGAAAGTGTAAAGATGTGTAGAAAACATATCTGCTGCAAAGGGAATCAGACGAAGTTTTGTCTATGTAATTCACAACATCTAAGGCAGACTGTGGCCATTGTAACCCAGAAATCCAGTCACAGCAGGGGACAATGAGATGCTAAAGCCTCAGGGACTTCAATACTTGTTGTTTGCTAGATCAGTTTACTGAGTTCTCCCTCCAGGAGGTTTGATAGAGAACTGAACCCATGATATTTCTACTGCATGCTTGTATATTTTGGCTGCTGCTACCCTTCCACGAGACTGCAGTCTGATGACCTTATTTATTTGTGACATTTCAGGATTGTTTGCAGATTTTCAAACCTGGGAAAAAGGAAAACTGAAAATGAAGCCAAGGAGCTGAGCAGAAGTGTCACAGAGATGTGACAGAGGCACTGTGCAGATATGGAAGGGACTAGGAGGTCCTCCCTTCTTCAGAGGCAAACATATGTAGTGTAATTTCTTGCAACTAATAGCTTTCTTTAAGGCATTGCAGTGGGAAGTCATTCTTTGGAGAAGAAGTTTAAACAGTTCTGCCAAAAACAACTAAGTTTTCCAAGTTTCCAAAATATGATGGAAAATATCCTTCGGGGTCAGCAAGCTGAACTGCAAGCCCTTCCCAGGACTGCAACCAGAAACACAGAAAGATGGATCCATTCCAAGAGAGGCTGCTGAGGCCAGGAGCAGCAAGGGAAGACGTCACAGCAAACTCTGGCTCCACAGCACTGTCTGTGGAGCGGGTGGCAGCTGCTCCCGGGCAGAGCTGCTATGGCCCAGGCACAGTTCAGCACCTGGCTGGTCCTGTGTGTGTTTGCTGGATCCCAGAAGCTGACAGGTAGGAAACGCATCTGCTGGTGACGTGGCTTCTTGGCTCGACAAACATCTGTGCAATGCCATTTGTGTGATGTTTTGCCTGCTTCCTCAAATATGATTAGAAGCTTCAGGTAGCTGCACTGGCATGGGAGAGAGCTGGAGTCCAGCTGGGGGGTTTGCTGGGAGAGGCACCGGTAACCTACTTGCAGGCTGAAGACCTGCTGATAATTTTGCTGGCAAGGGGAGGATTTTCTCGGGTCTCCACTGAAAAAACCCTGCTCCTGCAATAATGTTTGAGGATTTTCCATATACTTTTTGGAGAAAAAAACCCAAACCTGTTGAGTGATAAGTAAGGAACTATTTTCCATTCCCCAGAGGATATTTACATTATTATTTCAATATATTATTTGTTATGCTTTGTTTAATTTTTCTCTACTCAAAAATCTACCACTGTGTGTGTGTATGAGGCAGTTACTAATAACAGAAGTTTGGCATCTATTCAACAAATGCACTTTGCAGACAGTCAGACATTCTCAGTAGAGGGATCTGTGAACCTAGAGGATCAGTTAGTAGAGAAAAGACCAGTGACAAAATTTTCAGATGATATAATATTTTTACCTGAGCTAAAAGTCTTGCTGGCACATCTATGGAGGAGTAGAGAAGACAAGCTACGTCCCTGCTCACATTCCAAAGCCACAGCTGGCTTGGATCATGAAGCCTGCAGCTGTGCAGAGAAACAAACCTCTGCAGCCTGCGGGGTGGCAGTGCACTTCTTCAGGCAGCTCGTACATCTCCCTGAAAAGCATTAATCAAGAATAGGAAGTTGGAAGCAGTGTTTGGTAACAGTCATCACACACAAAGAGTACTGAATAATTTTGCGACTTTTTATATGCACCTGCTTGACCTTAACTCTGGAGTATTCAATATAAATTCTCACTCTTATTTTCATATAAAAAAGTCTTCATCCATATAAAAATGAAAAAAAACAAAAACAAAAACCAAACCAAACCAAAATGTGTCAGAGAGCTTACTATTTTAGACAAGCTTTTTCCATTTTATATTTCTTGACCTGAAGGATGAGTATGTAAGAAGTAGAAGAGGGTCTTGGCTACATGATGGCACTGATCAACATAGAGAAGGGCAGGGATGCAGCCTCTCTCTCACAGTCCTGGACCAAGACTGCTTGTGCCTCCTTTTTCACAAAGAAAGGAATAACAAAGGCAAAATAAATGCAGAAAGTTAAAGCATTAGAAGTATTATTAAATAATAACTAAACAATTATTAGGGTTAATGTGATTTTCTTATCCAAAACCTACCATTCCTCTGGCCTCATATACATTTTTTCCACTTCACGTGGTGTCATGTGGCCCAGCAAGTAATTAGCTGGACATGAAATGAGCCATAATGGATCTGACAAGGTTTCTTTTACCCTCACGCTCTGCCTCTGCCAGCGGCAGAAGCTTAGGGAAGAAGTATAAAACCAGGATAAGCATCAGGTTATGTTTTCACCAGCAGGTTGAGGAGCCTCTCAGCTCCCCCCTTCTATTGGGCAGCATTACTTTCTCTAGCAAAAACCACCAAGCAAACAAAACCCATCAGTTCAAAAACCACCCATACTTGGGTGAGAGGCTTCCTTGTGGCCTGTCAAACCAAGTGCCTTTGCTGCTGTATGCCTTAGCTCTGTTGGAGGGATTAAGGGCCATAATATCCAAAATGTTCCCTTGCCTCACTTAACCACTGCTGCTTCTCTTAAAAAGCTTGTTATGCTTATCAAAATCCCATGGACAGCATCTATCATGTTTGGCAAGCTATGAGTGGTAGCTCAGAAATACTGAAAACATAAACAGGAAGGTCTTGCACTACCAAACTCTCCTGATGTCTTCCAGATGAACATCCTCACAGTGGGACCAACACACTTCACCGCAGCCCAGAGGACGCCAACATCATGTTAGAGGTCTCCTGAGCACTGGGGGCCCGTGGGCCGAGGCACTGCTAGTGGCTGTGCTCCCACCTATCTGCATGTAAAAACTCACCTGTTCTGTTTGTTCTCATCCCTGACGGATTTCAGGAGCCCCTTGAGAACGCCTCGGCAATGCCTAATTGCATTTGTACTCCCTCCCATTGTGGGGTGCAGGTGAAGGGGACTCTGCCCCGCTCCGTGGCACCTCACACCCCCAGGGTGGGACGAGGGACCGTTCCCGCTGGGTTCGGTGACTCCCTCAAAAAGGGCCAAGCACCTTGCCCAAGGTGGCTGCACTGGGGAGCTGCTGCAGGTGGAACTGTGTGGGGAGAGGCTGGGCAGGAGGCAAGAGCTGGACAGGTCCCATGGGGACCTGTGGGGCTGGTCAGAAAAGGGGTGTGGTGCTGGCAGAGAAGGACACGGAGTGGGACTGGGTGTGCCGTGGGCAGCGAGTCAGGGAGCAGCTGCCTCCCGACCCGCCCGAGATTTGGCAGCACTGCAGATGGCTTTACAGCTCCTTTGTAGCTGATGGAGGGTTTGTGCTGGGCTTTCTGTTCGCATGATGCTCCTCTCTTCCAGATGCTCTGGGGAAGGCTGGATATTCAGGCCAACGGGACAATCCGGCTACAGGATGAAGAGCTGGCCTCCCTGCGCCCAGCACGGCGGTTCCTGCAGATTTTAGAGGATGAGGTTCCCAAAACACCAACAGAGATTGAGCAGCATCTGAGATATTATTCGCTGACTGATACCCCCTTGCCTCTAACAGAATTTGACCGCCTCCTTTTCACTAGTGTATACTCTGCCTATCAGGTTCGTTCCATGCAGGGTCTGGATAAAAATCTCTGGATTCATTTTTTCTCTCAGCTGGTTGATGAAGTCTTTCGTGACCTGTGCAAGGGGCTCTGCCCTGCAAATACCACCCTCCTCCTGGCTTCCTGGCCTTGGAAGGAGAAGCCTTTGCATTTAGCATCCCTGAAACACTTCTATCATTCTAACTTGCCCAGGACCAAGAGAGACACTTAATGAGGGAAACTACCATAGGAAAGGACACACCTGACTTCAGCTGCATCCTAGGTTATCTTCAATGCTTTCTACATTATGCAGGACTTTGTACAAATATACCACACCTTTTTGTCCTGCTTTCTGCACTGTGCTGGCAACCCTATAAGACTTCATACACAACCTTTTACTTTTAAAAGAAAAAAGACAAAACTATAAAGTGCATTTTACCTCTCCTGATTTTTTGCTAAGTGGTGTGTTCTGAGGGCAGCAGTGCTACTTAGATGTCTTATCTATCTTGATCACTGATGCTTACAGGGGAGAGAGCTTGGAAGTATTTTTCCAGGATGTTATGCTGGTGTCCTAGCTGACTGCATTTCAGATCATTCAGTTCAGCCTCCTTATATTCTCCCTGTGGTTTCAGCCAAATACAGGATCTTTTCTCCTCTCCAGTAAGCAGCTAAGCAGATTTTGCTGTTTTTCATGATACAGGTCACATATTTAATTTCATTTTTCTGCTCATGTGGCATCACATTTTATATGTCAATAATAATTTCCCATCTCATGTATTCATTTTTCTTTAAAAAGCAACCTGAAAATGTATGTATTCCATGAAGCTTTCTAGCACTTGCATATCATATTTACACACATACACAGCTTTGTTTCAGTTATCAGTTTGAAATATACTTCCTGAAATCTCATTTAAATTCTGAAGGATCGTGACCTAGATATTTCTTCAGCAGATTTTGCCTCTCTTCTATAAAGTTTTTTTTGTACAGCTATGGCACTTTACAAGCCAAACATAATAAATATTGAATCTCTATCCTCAAAATCAGAAATACAATCATTTTACAGAAAAATATAATTAACATATCTTTGTCTTAAAAATTGCAGTTTGGAATTAAATAAATGTAATTATCTCCTCAGGAGGATTTTGATTTTCTTTTTTGTTGTTTCTACTAGGTTTCCCACTGCCACTAGAGATACATTAATTTTGAATATTTATTACATGTGCTTAGATGATGGAATCCCTAATTCCCTTTCTATAATTTTTCCATGCTCAACAAAAGAGGCATGTGTGACATTCAAAGTGGCAACTGTTAGCTTTTGACCTAGTTAATCTTGTTCCAAGCAATTGCAGCCCAACAGATGGAGAAGAGAAATAGTAAGGCAGGAACAAGAAGCCTGGAAGCAAGATGTCACAGACAATGGTTTTAGAGGTCAGGTTAGGGCTATGACAGGAGGAGACAGATTTACACAGTTAATAAAGCAGGTTGGTTGTTGCTGATTTTTTTGTTTTGTGTGTTTATTTGTTTCATTTTGCTTTGTGCTTTGAGGTTGGACTTGTTTGTTTGTTTTTCACTCCAAAAGGTGTACGAATTAAGATCAGAATTTTATTTGAAGTAAAACTTCTTGTCCCATCTAATGTTCTACTGTTCTTATGCTGTTTTTTTACATACCTCCAATATCTACCTGTCATCCTTTTGCCAAACATGCCCCCAGTCTTTAACATCTAGGATATGTATGGAGCAACAGAGGCAGTGAGTGGCTGCAGTTAAGTCCAGTTTGAGCAGAAAATATTTAAAAGCTGAGTCAACATGGCACTAGTGCATGAAAATACTATCTTGCTGAAGAATTGCTATCTGTTGAGCAGATTATAAATTCAACTCAAGTGATGTCGCAAAGTTTTGTGCATGCTTGAAATGATGCACTTTTGCAGTTTATGTCCTTTAGGGAGAAAAAACAGAGTTTAGCTCAACTGAAACAGCACCAGTGATGCCACGATGAAGCCTCCAGACTCCTCTGCTCCTACTACCTCCTCAATGGATCCTGCCAGCTGCCTGTCTGTCTGTCTGTCCAACCACAGGAACACAGCAGGGTCCTCTACAGCCACAATGGCCTCTCTACAGCTGCACTGCAGCTCGGCAGAACATGGTGTGTAAGAAAACACTGGAACACAGGTGCTGAAAACATCACTTCAGGGTCCCTTTGATCATGCTTGCACTAGGCTATCGATGCAGCACATGGCGGGTTAGCAGTACCCTCGTATTCAAGGGACTCATTTCTGGGAAATGTAATGCCCCTGCAGTCAGCAGTGCCACTGCATGGCATGATACTACTCACACTTACACATTATGAGCCTGCTCCTGACCCAAATCTTCAGAGATTTAAAAATACATTTTTTTTCTTCATACTTATCTTGCTTCCAAACTTTCACAGGATGGTCTGTTCCTGGATTTAAGCCCTCATCTTTCAGTACAAAGGCCAGAAGCCTACTTTTTTGTTTGTTTCTATATGTATTCTTTCCATGACATGGAAACTGAAATTCTCAAACACAGCTTCTTGACTTCATCTACATCAGACTAAGAAAAGCACCAAATATTGTGAAATTTGCAATTAAATCATAAGAAGTACCAACCCTTCACACACACAAGTGATAAAAAAGAGTGTACACAGACAGACTGGCTCAGTAACACATAATGCAGGTCCTACAATCACCATGCTGCTTTCTCACCTGAGCTGGCACCTCAGCCAGTAACAAGCACAAAAGCTACAAAGTAGCAACAAATTTCAAACTGAGAACATTTTACGTCTTTTGTATTTTTATTACATTCATTTCCATTACATTTATTCCCTCCCCAGATATACAAGGAAAGTCAACACATCCTTTGCTCTCTGGATGCTGGGGATCATGCAGTAACATGAATGCAGTGGTTTTCTGATCCTCAGCATCTCACTACACCGCCCCACCCCTGCCCCAAAACTACCTCATGCTTTATGCGTAAATCGAACACCAACACAGGACGCGCAGGTACAATCTGAAAGGCCTCTCTATAGATGAATGGCAGACACAGCTGTGGCCCTGCAGACAGGGCACAAAAGCGTGCAGCATAAGGAAAGCACTGGACACATGATAGCATGCTCAAAGCAGAGGATGATATTCAAAGAGGAGCTATACTCAAGTTCATGGCATCTTGGCTCTTCTTATGCTCCTTTAACATCTGCATTTAATTATTTGACCCTTGAAGTGAGCTGGCACCTGAAAGCCGCTTCGGCTGAGCCTCTGGATAGATCAGGAAGCCCGTGAAGGTTATGTACTTGCCATGGTTGCTATAGGCACCATAGCCATCGTGCTGATGGCTGTAGAGCCAAACCGTGTCCCCATATTGCAGAGGCAGCATGATACTCTGACTCTGCATCTCTCGCCTCTTGGAGTGGTTGTCATCATAGATCATGGCCTGCACCTCATTGTGGTTCTTCATAAGTTTCACAGACATAGTCTTAAAGGGCATTTTGCCAATGGTGAAGGAGAAGTAGTACGCACCAGGTATACGGCATGAGAAGATACCAGTGGAAGAATTGAAATCCTTTCCAATGTTCACAAACTCTGTGTCAAATGTGATTGGCTCGTGCTGGGTTTGCTTATTATCTGTCCCCAGGAGACTCTGTGAGCGGGCAACAGAAAATGCAGAACGAGGGTCTTGTACCCTGTTTGGTTGATCAGATAACACGTGTCGCTGTGAAGCTTCACTCTGCTCTCTGGGAAGCTGCTGAATTTTGTGAGGGTGTGGCCCCAGCTCTTGGGAGCTAAGAGCATTCTGGAAGAAGGCAGAAGTGTCAGGATAGATTAGGTAGCCATTGAAAGTTGTATAGGGGCCCACGTTGCTGTAAAGAGCATACTTGGGATCTCCATGTAAACGCAGCCAAACTGTGTCACCATAATCAAGCTGCAGCATGGCACTCTGGCTGGCTACCTTCCGTTCCTTGCGGTGATGTTCATCATACACAATTACTTGCACCTCATTCTTGTTTCTCATCAGCATGACAGATAAGTTTTTCTTTGGGTATTTCCCAACAGTGAAGGAGAAGTAGTAGGCTCCAGGGATTCGACAGCGGAACAATCCAGTCTTGGGATCAAAATCATTGCCAATATTTACATACACTTTGTCAAAGGTAATAACCATCTCGGAGCTTCCTTCCATGCTGCTGGTTCTGGCCACAGAGAAAGCAGAGCGAAATTCAGTACTGGTGTCTGCTGGGAAGCCATCTGTAGGAACAAAAATAATGCAGCAAAGGAAGCCAAAGAAGATCCGAGCGTTCAGTTTCATCATTGTATCTGAAAGAAAAAAGAAGCATATTTTAGCAGGAATACCACTAATTTACAGCTCATACACCAGTTGAAACCCAGATCTGTAGACTTGCTACGCAGCCATGAAGGTCTATGTCCAAGTATTGAGAAGTTTCCAGTGTGTTCTCTGAGCAGTGTATAAGACCATACCTCAGTTCAGATCCCAGCACCAGTCTTATATTTTCCTAGCAAGAGCTGGATCTTTTTTAACCTGTACTCATCGGAAGAAAAAGAACCTCTTCCTTTGAAAGCCTGATTATCCTACGGTTTGTCTGCAGAGCACTGTGTTGCTCACAACGCAGAGGGATCTCAAAGCCTGTTGGGGCTTTGCCAGAGCCCCCTTTTGTTGTGCTTTTATTTGTAAGGATGAAACAAAGCCCTACACAAACCCTGTATTATATGACTGAGATACAACTGAAGGGCAGGGAGAAGAGGACACATGCTCTAGAGATTCCCATGCAGATGCCATTGCCTTGCACTGCGCTGGCTGTTTCACAGGATGTGGAAGCTAGAAGCCAAGTTGTTAGATCCCATTATTCAGACTTCAACATGAACCTGTGAAGAGTGTAAAGAAATATGAAGAACAGGGAATATTTAGGGAAGGAAGACAATGGAGAAAATTATTGAAATAATAAAAAAGGGAGGAAAACAAAATGGTAAATAAAAGGAAAGTCTCCTAAAGTATGCAGTTCCTGAGAGAGAATTAAAATCCCAAAAATGGGGAAACAATCTGGATAATAGACCAGACATAAAAAACTTCTTTGACCCTAAAAAGAAGAGGGATAAATTAGGAGCTAATAGGATTTTCTGTTTCTAATTTCTGTGTTGTTTTTTTTTTTTTTTGGACTGAGGCCAAAAATTATCTATTAGTGCTTTCAGACTGAAAACAAAACTGCCAGTCATTCCAGTGAGAAGCGCCTCTCTCTGTCACCTCTCTGTGCTTATTAAAATATCATTCAGCCTAGGAGGCAGCTGCCTGGTTTGCAGTCTGCTCCATCTGTCACCCTAGAACTGGTGCCTTGCCAGCCTCCAAACAAAGAATTCACAGACCAGCAGAACTGGAGCAAAACATGCAACTTACTGGGGGGAGGGCTGAAGACAAATCCTGAATTTAAAAGGATAAAGAGGTAAATATTTGAATCATCTGAGATGGCCTAATAATAGAAGCAAAGCAGATGGAATCCACATAGACTGTGAGGTGGTAATGGGATCCTATTTTGGCAAGATATGATACCTAGCATCACTCACCAGCAGGAATTCAGTTTGACCTACAGTCCGTGCTCTTTCACACTTAAGAATAAAACTGAAATCTGAGATGCAGCTTTAATAGATATGAACCCAATGAATTAGATTCCCACTTAACTACATGAAAATGACACACTAGCAAAGACAAAAACAAATATCCATCCATGTCCTAATGTTACATTAGATTTCTTCTCTCACAGATACCTGTAGCATGGCTCTCTGCCTAATCAGGGATACTTGTAAGATGAAATTTGTCTTACAAGTTTATCAGTGATGGCCTGAGCAAGGAGAGTCTGCTGATCAGTGATAAGATTGAGTGAGGAGGGTCTGCTGTTCTTAGTGTCGAAGAATATGAGACCAGCTTGACCAAACTATCAAACCCACCACAAGGACCTGCAAGACAGAGGCTCCCTGACTGAGGCTGGGAGCAGCAAGGATGTGCAGGTCCTAATATGGAAGTGAGAGTCAGAAATGTTGAGCAAAAGAAACTAAAGGGCTGCTACCATCCTTTCCAGCACAAAGCATATTTTGTGGAGTAAGCCTGATAACACATAATCTAAAAAATGCATATGACTGACAGTGAATCCCTTTATGCTATAAAGGCCAGTCCCACTTTTGCACAGCAAGGACTCCTAGAATACCTCCCTAAGGTGTGTGAAGATCCTTCCCTTGAGTGGGGATGGTTATTCCTCAAGGCTGAGCAAAAGATATTTGCCCATGGTTGTTGGCATAGGTAAGTAACATCAATCTCTACTTAATAATTGTTTTGTTAGCTTTAATATAATTGCTTCAATATATTTGCTTTAATAGAATTACCTCAATATTGCTTCAAAACCAGTGCACTTTACTAGTAGTTACAGCTATTCATACTTTGTTGTAAATTATTCTAATTAAGCTTTTTTTCCTAATCATTATAATTTTTGTAAGAAATTTAAATAAATCATTTGTTGTATATATATAAATATATTTGGGTTGCCATCCCTAATTCTGCAGGACAAAGTTGTAGAAAAGTACAATTACACCAGTTTAATTCTTTAGATATAAACCATTGATTAAGTCTGGGGTTAAGATTGGATCCAAATTGGATCCAGATTGGAATGAGCTGCACTTAGGCTCCTCTCTGAGAAGGAGTTTAGAAAGCAAGGGAGTCCTTTCTGCACTTTGTGACTCAATGGGAGGGCTTCTCTAACAAACTTAGTCTGAAGCTCACACTCCGCACATGACAACACCTCCGTATTTTCCTCCATGCCCCTGAATTCAGAATGTTTTTCCTGACCTAGCCTGCTTCTCCTCAACCCCATGGGCTGCACTGAAGGGTGATGAGAGATCTGACTAATGTCATACTGAGGCCACTTTCTATCATCTTTGAAAGGTAATGGAGATCAAAGGAGGTCCCTGGTTACCGGAGAAAGGCAAATGTTGCACCCATCTTCAGAAAGCACAAGTGAGACAACCTGAAAAACTACAGGCTAGTCAACCGGATAGCCCCTCACTTTAGTCTCTGGGAAAATAATGGAATACTCTTCTTGGAACGCATTTCTAGTCAAAGTACATGTCATTTAGCATATATTGTTCAACTGAAGGTAGATTGCATCTAATCAAACTGATTGCCTTCTTGTGGGAAGGGACCAGTGGAGATCACCTATTCTTCAGCAAGGCTTTTGTTACAGTTTCCGAGAGCATTCCTCTATCCAAGTTGTGATGTTAGATAAGCAGGTGAAAAACCAACTGGGTTATCAGGCTCAAGAATGAGTCCTTAATATTTAATTTCAGGTGTCCTCTTTTGTATTTTTTATCAATATTCTGGAGAGGGACACAGAACATTCACTGATCAAGACTGCACATGACACTAAAACAGATACTTGGAGACACAGCTACTATTCAGAGGGACCTAGGAGAGGCTGGCGTAATGGACTGAAAAGAAATTCAGTAAGGATAAATACAAATTCCTGTACTTGGGATGGACTAACCCTGTGTGTTGGTACAGGCTGGTGACGAACTAGCTGGGGACCAGTGCTACTAAAGAGGATCTATGAGTCCTGGAGAACAATAATTTGTACCTGAGTTAGTGCTGTGCCCTGCAGGTAATGAAGGCTAACACATTCCAGGGTGCATCAACAGAATGCAGCCAGTATCAACAGGCTGTGATTATTCCTCTTTAGTTGGCACTTGAGTGACTCCAGAAGAGGGCAGCCAAGATGGCTGAGGTCCGGAGCACCTGCCCTATGAGGAGAGGCTGAGGGCACTGGGCTTGTTTAGCCTGGAGAAGAAAAATTTTGGAGGGGTCTAGTAGCAGTCTTCCAGCGCTTTTAGAGGTTACTGAGATGACAGTGCTAGGTACTGATGGCTATGGTAGAGAATAAGAGATAATGGTCATAACATCTAAAGTGGAAGATTCGGAACATATATAAGCAGAATAATTCCATGCCATGCAACCATTTGCCATGAGGCATGTAAGAATGTAAGTTTGCCCAGAGAGATTGCAAAATCTCCATACTTGGAAGCTTACAAACCAGACTGGATTAAGTTGTGAGCAATCTGATCTGCATTCAGTGTTGGTCCTGCTTTCGGCAGGAGTTTGGACTGGAGAGGACTTACGTCATGATTCCTGATTCCATAACTGAATTCCATGGCTACTGCCTTCTCACTGTTGAAAATTCACTTGCTGATAACCCCAGCCGTGATACTTACATGGAAATAACCAACTAATGTCAGGTCTAAAAGACAGACTATCTTCCATCCAGCAAATTAATTTAAGAAAGCATTTTCAATGGAACTATTAATGTATAGCTAATTGTCATGCATCTGCTCCCATGCTGTCTTTATTTTTCCTTACTTTGTCACTTAGTTTATGAGTATCTCAGGGCAAAGACTCTCTCTCTTCCCATGTCTGTATAGCATTTGGCTACCGCTGCCATTTAAAAAATACTAACAGACCCTACCATCCCACCAAGAACCAAATCCCAAACTGTCACAAATGAGCTCAGCTTCTGATTCAGCAGTATAATTTTTGCAGAATGCAGAGTGCTACATCTAGCATGGCAGGCTCATACCAGCTTCCAGCTTAGAAAACTGAGACCTAAAGGCAAACTTATAAGGGCTATTAGATGTTTCTGATTCATACTTATCCATTGTTATCCCTGTGATCACCATGGTGTGGCTTCATGGAGAACCAGGATGACTGTGACATGGCTGCATGCTCTTGAGACAAGAAATCAGAGGAGAAGATTTGGCATTTGCATTTTTAACAACGAGTCTGGTTCTAAAATGTGCTCCAGAGCTCGCTGAGCGTATTCAGGAGTCAGGGAGTATACCGCAAGCACACCACTGCTGGTCAAAAAGCACAAAAAGACAAAACAGCTTAATAAATTATGCAGTGCCTCTTACCTTATGATCCTTCAAATGACATTGTTTCTGTTTGCAAGCTAATTTCTCTGTAATAAGGTCACTTATTAAATGTTGGATCACTTGGTACAGTTGCAAAGACCCTCTGCTGCTGCTGCCCCTTATTTATTAGCTCTTCTGGCAAATCATTTAAATTAAGCAGTTAATTATGTTGTGTTTCTATTAGCAAGTTGTTTCCTTCACAGCTCCCACTCAGCACTTTCAGAACTATTTAGATTCTTTTAAAAATAATTTAGAAAGCATATTAAAAAGTATCTAATAAAGTGTTACACTAAATCAGTCTAAGAATGATTTCCCAATCATTAGGAAGGCTCACCTAGCTACAGGGGTGCCATAAACAGAGGTAGCTCATGACCAACTTTTGGACTTGAGTGTTAGCATAGTACTTCTGAAAGATAAAGCTTCCAGAATGCTCTCTTGCTCCCCTAGAAAGTGTTTCTGATGCCCAAGTCTTTTATTGGTATAATTTTCTTCCAGCACAGAAGAGATAGCACCCGGAATGTGAAGCTGACCATGGACACTGAGATATCAGCCTTAAGTCTGATGCTATGGCATAAGTTTTAAAGCTGAAGAGTGAGGTGGAAGACCCAGGCTAGAGATGAGATATGTCATAGATAGCAGCTGTGTTATTCTCACTACACTTAAATATGAATCAGAGCCCTTTTCCCCTACCCTACCATTCCTTATTGTCTCAACACCACAGAAGTATGTAATGAAGCTAAGCAGACCCAAGGGATAAACCAGGTATGCTACTGCCTTTATGCTACCAACAGAGACAGCTGCCCACAGAGAAGTAGTCAAGAATCTAATTTTGGAATCGGAGGCACAAAACCCATGATGGAGCTAAAAAATTCTCAAAGGCACTGACATTAAATTAATGACCTGAAAAGAAGGGGCTAAATGGTAGTGACTCACATAGCAGAACAAGAGTTGCAAATGTTCCTTGAAAAGAAAGTCAGAATTCACCATTTGCATGACCCAGGAAATTTTAATAGCTTTGTGTTTGCTAGAGGTGATTTTTCTGTCCTGGAACAGAGTCAATCCACCAGTGAAAAGACAATCAGTTTTACTCTTCTGCTTAAATCCACAGATGTACAAAAGGACTTTCAACAATAGAAAGGTCACCCAATTTTTAGACTTGCAGGCCTGACATGCTTGTAAAACTCACAAGGGTTTTTTTTTATTCCAAAATACTAATTATCTAGATTCCCTAGTCCTACTTATGCAAGAGTCCTTTAATTTCAGTGGGAATTTCTGCCCAGAATATCACTGAAGAGATATGAAACAAAATTGAAGCAATGCAGTTGGATTAACTGTTAGTAAAAGGCTCTTAAATCCTCTAAGCTGCAAGAGCAAAGCCATGTTCTTCCTAGTTCTCACCCTAATATCAAAGGACAGTTGCAAATGTTTCAATTATTTGAATCAGTGAAAGCCTGTGTAATGAACATCTCTCTTGGACTATAGTTAGCAAGATTTTTTTCCCCAGATACCACATACTGTCTGTTCCACTCATCTGATACATATTAAGAACATCAGATAATGATGCAAATGCAATGTACCACTTCTTCCAACATCAAGGAGAAATTAATTGTAGCACATCCTCAAAAGCGAAATCTGTATAAAGAGTACAAGAGTAAAAAAATCAGAGATTCACTTATGGCTCTGGCCTTTCTTTGCTTTTGATGAATGTGGTTTTTTTAAACTTTGGAACAATCCTGAGAGATAAAACATTGAATGCTTTTTGGAAACTCTAAGCCACACTTTCAATGACAGAACTGTGTGGCATTAATATAGAAAGTACTTAATTTTGAATGTTTCCTTGAGTCAAGGGAGTCTTTTAACATAATAAACTAGCCTTTGTGTACTCAAAGATCTGTGGAGAGACAAAAAATATTTTGAAGTGCCTCAACTCTAGCCATACTGGGGAAAAGGAAATGGAGAGACTGTATTTTGGCATAAGCCTCTAATGTCAGCCTGCACCTCAGAATATGAATTAAACCTGCTATGTTTCAACCAAAGCCCTAACAACCCTATTTAAGCTAAAATGATGTTATATAAAATGATGTGTATTCACTGACCAAAATTAAATATGATTGTTCTGACATTAAGGTTTTTCTTAGTTAACAGAACTCAAGAAAATTTGTCATACATATTTGAAGGGACAGAGTGACACACTGTGTCTTCTGTTTTGGCTACTATGTATATTTAAAAATATTTTAATTTAGACAGAAAAAATGGGGGTTTAGTAGAGAAGATAGCTGAATAAACCCTAGATGAGAGCAAAGAGTTATTCTAACAAACTAATGCTTTAAAATGTAATATTTTTTTTTACATCCTTTTCTAAATGAACACATAACACAAATCTACCTCTCCACCACATATACACTGCTCAAGCAAACAGGACTAAAACTGTAAAGCAAAGAAACATACTCTAACACTGATCAGAAATGGAAGAACAGAAAACACTATTAGAATCTGTTAGTTTAAACTGTAGTTCATGAAATGTATTGAATACTATAAAGTTGTTCTGCACATGCAGTTAAACCAACTGTTGATAAGCAATCATTGAAATTACACAAGCAGTAATTAGTGAAAAAACTAGCCATTGCTGGAAATGAGTTCAATGACCAACAGCTTCTGTGAAACCAGAGGCCAGAGGAAACTGAAAACCACAGCCTGAGAAAGCCAGAGATCTGTTGCTGTGCAGTGTTTGTTTAACACTGCTACCTTTAGACATAAAACACTGAGACCATTTCAACAGTAGGAATTTTCACATGAATTCCATTGCAGTTACAGTAATGCAAAGTTAAAACCATCTCTTTTCTCACCCCCAAAACCCAATTTCCTTTTATAACCTGGTTTATGTGTGCATTTCTTTCTCCAGGTGGCCACAAGAGATGCTGAGCCTGTGGAACAAGGCTTTGTTGGAGCATCCCATCTCTCCAGCAGGAACTGTATTGCTGCACCAGAAGGCAAATCACAGTGGCATAAAGGATTAACGGAGAGTCTGGCCTGGAATACCAGGAGGTGTATTGATAGGTAAAAGAAAGTAACTGACACTTTGGCAGCATATACCATAAAGATCTCAGTTAAGACAGTGAGAGAGGAGGGCTCCAGAGGCAGAGTGCATGGTTCAAAAACTAGTTCTAAAGAGAGAGGAAGACACAGAGACCTTAGAGAATGGAGTAGAGGGCAATTTTGTTGTTCCAGGTGGCTGGGCTAGAAGCCATGTAGCAGCAAGACTTCTTCACAGAAGTCCTGGGTTTTTTTTGCTTTGACCATAGAAGTAAAACCATATAAGGCACAAAGACACTGCCAGAAAGATTGTCCCAGCAACACACCTGTTTTGTTTTAAATTTCTCACCTGGCTTAAGATATTTAAACTTAATATCCTGGATGGGATGTTAAAGACATGGACGTGTTGGAGTGAGCCCAGAGAAAAGCCACAAAGATGATCAGAGGGCTGGAGCACCTCTTCTATGAAGACTGGCTGATAGAGCTGGATTTGTTCAACGTGAAGAAGAGAGGCCTTCAGGGTGACCTTATTGCAGCTTTCGAGTTCTTAAAGGGGGCTACAAGAAAGCAGAAGAGGGACTTGTTACAAGTGATAACACAAGGGGGGAATGACCTTAAACTGAAAGTAGATTAGATATTTGCAAGAAACTCTTTACTGTGAGGGTGGTGAAGGACTGGAACAAAATGCCCTGAAAGGCTGTGGATGCCTCATCCCTGGAAGGCCAGGTTGGATGGGGCTTTTAGCAACCTGGTCTAATGGAAGGTGTCCCTGCCCATAGCAGGGGGGCTGAAACCAGGTCATCTTTAAGGTCCCTTTCAACCCAAACCATTTCATGATTCTATAAGTCTATGAAATAAAATGGTTTTATTTCATCATCTGACAAACTGAAATGAACAAACAAGATCCAGTTAGTACCACAGCAGTGCTGCAAGAGAATGTGAAGAGGAAGGTTATAGCTATACCATGAGAGACCGACTTAAGAGGCAATGATGAAGAAAGTTTATAAGTGTTTCTGGGTTGGAGACAAAATCTGGCAAACTAAGAAAAATGCAGGTGGATTCAGCATCACAGACTACTGTTGCCATTTTTCTCTTTTAGTAAGAGTTTGTGTGGGAAAAAGATGTTTTTTTCCCAATAACTAATGGAGCATGGGGAAATGAAAGCGTTCATAAAGAACGAAAAAGCTGTTTAGACAACTCCACTGAACACAAGCTTATTAGTAGGTTTTCCTGAAGTGGTGGTGTAGCTCACATCCTTAGGGACATTTAAAAAAATAAAATCTCTGCATTAAACTCAATTAGGTAAAATGAGCTGTAAGTGACAAAGTGGAAACACTAGGCAGGCAGAATGACACTGGAATCAGTACTCTGGAATCAACTCAGATTCTAACCCCTTTGTTCTTTCTGTTTTATTGTGACACACCATGGCTCTTTCTAGTAGTTTTTCTACATCACTTCCAGTGAAGAAAGTTTAGCTCTCAGGAAAATCCCCACTCCCTCTGTTAATAAATGAAAGTCTTAGAAACAGTTCAGAGGCTATGGGTAGGTATTTACTGTATTTACTATAGACAAATATACCTGCAATATAGGTATTTGATTTTTGTTTTTTTGAACCACACTTTCCTCTATGCATCTAAGCAGCAGTTTTCTTCAGTGCAGCTGAATGAATATTTTCATCCTCTGATCACGCTCACTGGAAGAGGAGGTTCCTGGGCTGTTCTCAGAGTCGATGCTGTATTTGTCAATTTTCTTTCAATCCTTAATTGTAACAAATATTTATAGACATTAAAGTAAATGTCATCAAGATGAGAGTAAATATTCCAGTTAAACACAGGATGTATTGGCTTTGCTTCCTGTTCCATATTGCCACTTTCATTCCCATTACCAGTCATCGAGCAGAATGGTACAGCACCATCAGTTGGGCAAAATCTTGCAGTGATTCTTTCATGTTCTCCTCTCATCTCCTCACTAAGAATGAAAATAGCTGTTATTAGTAGGTTTATTTGTCCAGGAACTAATAGGAACCTGTGGAATCTGAGTCCCACAAAGGTGCACTAATTAGGAAAGTAATTTTGACTGCCTATATATTACAGGAATTGTAACTTTTGTGTAATACCTTCCTATTGAAGTCTGTTGTACTTGAAAGTGAGCTGATATTACAAGAGATATTGGAACCTGTGGTGTACTCTCAAGGTTTGTTCATTGTCCTCTCTGTGATGGTTTTATGTCCTCAATTTTCTTTTTGTGAGTCAATGCTGCACTTTGTATCAGCCAATACATGATTTTAATTTAACTGCTATGTAAGGTTCTAATCAAACAAAAAACCCAAGTTTTAGATTTTTCTTTTCTGTTTTCTTCTCTAGCTGCATAGCCATACCTTCTCTTTCTCACTTGAGCTGGCAAATAATTATCATTTTTTTCTGGAACTCTGTGCCTGCAGAAGTTGCTTTCAATCCCTTCCATACTCACTGGAATGCTGCCCTCCAGTCATAGCTCTAAGACCCGTCACATCACCCACCTGGGTAAAAGCTAGAGGGAATATGCTGGTACTTGTTGGTTGATCATCAAATCCAAAGTTAGGATGAACCTGTGGAGTCCAGCAGTTGTCCCCTAAGGGAATTAATGGATAGCTGAGTGCCAGCTGGGATTACACACAACGACAACAAAAAGCATTTTTGTTTCCCAGTTATGTCTGAGCTCATGGCCTGCTAAGAGCTGATTTAGCAATGCAGCCAAAAATTTTCACAAGTTGGGTAAATCCGGTTCCCATCTTGATTATCTGCAGTTAACAAAAACTTTCAGAAAGGCTAAGACTCATCTTCTTTTGCTTGATAAATCACATTGTAAAACTATGTTTCATCAACGGAAACATAATTGCTTTGATCATTTCATCCATCAAAGGCTTCACTATAATATACTTTGAGAAAATGTCACATGCTACTGAGTGGTATTTTCCGACGGTAGGCTTTGCAAATCCATCTGAAAAACCTATTTGTACTGGGGCATTTGCCTACAGGAATGCTGCTTTCCTTGCAAGTTTTTTAGCATGTCTTGACAGGTAAGGCAGGAAAACATGCTGTCTTTTAACATCTGCCATCAAACTCAGTCAAAACCCCACATTCATATCTTTTCATGACCTGCTGTTTCATTACTGTAAAGAAACTCAGAGAACTCTGTGAATTGCACTGCATTGCTGCTCTTCACTGTCAACATGCTGCAACATCTCAATTTGGAAATTCACTGAGCTCTAGTTTAGTGAAGAAAGTGATAAAAGGCATTAAGATCTGTGTATCTTTCATCTCTGCTCTGGCATCTTCATTTCTGCCCCTCCTCCCGCTGAGTCAGGACACAGACCTGGAGCTGGAGAACAATCATACACTCTGTAGAGGCCAGTATTATTCCAGAATCAAAACTCTTTTTGGGGAAAAGGAGGTGTCAGTCAAAGTACACATACATTAATAAGTCTCTCCTCTGGTTCTGTTCTCTAATTGTTCAACAGGATCATAGGATCATAAAATGGTTTGGGTTTGAAGAGACCTTAAAAATCATTTAGCTCCAACCCCCTGCCATGGCCGGAGACCTTCCACTAGACTAAGCTCCACCCAACCTGGCCTTGAGCACTTCCAGGGATGAGGCATCCACAACCTCTCTGGGCAACCTGTTCCAGTGCCTCACCACCCTCATAGTAAAGAATTCCTTCCTAATATCCAAGAGAATCCTCTTGATTTTGTACCCAATGAATTGGTATACAGATTGGGGAAAAAACATTGAAAGAACAGTCACTGGATGTGAATACCCTCATTTTTGTCGCCAGAGAGTGTCTTGAGACAGAAACTTCCCCTGGGTGGTACAGAAGCCAGTGAATAAAGAAACTCTGCAATACATACAGTGATCTTCAATATCACTTGCTTTTAAGGAATCAGGTTTATCCAATTCTTGACCCAACAGCATTCTTTCTTACACAATTAAGAGCAGGAAAGGAAATCAGCAGGGCTAGTCATCATCATGTTTATTAATACTGACCCTTTACAACCAGCAATGTGTAGTTCCCCATTTCCAGTGGTCTTTCCTGCCAAATCCTGTAACAAGACCTCTCTGAGGAATGTCTGTAAACAGCTGTAACCTCAGTCCTTTCAATTTTTTAGCCATTTTACTAGCAACCATTTCTCAGAATGCTACAGCTGTCGAAAATGAGACATCCCAAGACTGTGAATTGATAGCTGATATCTTCAGGAAAACCACAGTTTCTGCTTCCACTTTTTAACTCTGAGTATATTTTGGTCCATGGATTTAATCAGCTTGTCATCTTCTTCAACAGGGAACTGTGAAGTTCCTCCCCAAAACTCCATACAAGTCAAGTTTTCACAGTGTGCTTTTGAATGTGGATTTTTCTGTGACAATCTGACAGAGAGGTGCTGCTGCCTACAATGCAGAATCTACTGCCCTGGCTGGAAGAACAGAGAGAAGCATTTACTGAAAAATCTCCTCAATTCACACAAAGCTTTACAAAGTTTTTCCCATATCTGCTTTCTAGCTTTATATTGTTTCCAGTATTTAAAAAATGCCAGTCCCTTCATAATGGCAGTAGAAATGCTTGTATGACTATTTCTGTAAAACTCCATCTGCACTGGGAAGCTGCTGGCAAAGGCTTTGGCATTACCATCAAAAAGTGCTGCTGGACACTGCTGTTCACTCATCAGTTCCTCATTCACAGTGAGGAACCGCTCAGTGCCTGTCAAGTGTTCACAGATTCCAGGCTCATCTGCGTGACCAGCCAGTTTCCTCCTAGGCAGAATTGCCTTTGACAGCTTGAAGCTGATGCCTTTGATTTTTGCTTATAGGAAAAGAATTTTGCTAAAATACTGAAATAACAACTGCAGCAATGCACTGGCAGGTTTTACCTGACTTTTAGACCCTAGCTGGACATAATATAAAGAACATGAAGGATATGGCTGCTCTAACCCCTGTTATGCAGCTACTTTATTTAAAGCAGGGTTGGATATCATTACTTTGCATTAAATATGCAGCTCATAACGAGAGAGATGCCATTTGCAATAGCCTACACAATTTCCTCACAATCACACTGAGGAATTCCACTCATGCACCCTAAATCCAAATGTTCATATACAGTTCGTATTTCAAGCCAGTGCTCCCTCTATTTAAATTCTTTTAGTCCCCTACCTTCCTTCTAGCTACTTCTGCCTAATACCATTCTTTTTCAAGACAATTATCAACATCTTCCACCAGGAGATTACTATCTGCAGAACACCCTCCAGTATGTTCAGTATTTTTCTGCACAGTCTGTTTCAGATTTCCTCACAAATTTCCTGGAGAACAACCCTCTCATCTTGTTGCCTTCTCCTATTAATAAACATGGGATTTTTTTTTTTTTTACATTGGCTATATTTGCTTTATTTGCTTCCAGAACCACCTTGTTCCAAAGCTAAACCTCCTTTAGCATCAGATCACAGTAATCCTTCTTTTGGATACCCTTTCTGTCTCCCAAATAAAGAAAGCAAAGGGAAGAGTAAGAAAAGGAATGATGAAATAAACTCAGGCAATGCAGTACAAGCTAACATGAGGCACTGCTCAGTCCTTGGTTGGAAGGGATGTGAATTCACTTTGAAATATCTGGGGCATCGAGTCACTGGCTTTCTAAGCATATAATTATTTTTCCCAAGGTGCTCCAGCCGTAATAGAAGATGGGGGCAGGGGGTAAATCAATCAGAGCTTATACAGTGTTACAGCTTGTGCTTATATGTCCCAGAGTAAATCAAAATATGAGGGTTTCTATCAACTTATGGATAATACCAGTGTAAGACTGTTTAAATTACAACAGATTATTGTGCTAATATGCTACAGTTCACTGAATAACTGCTCCGTGAAAACAGCCTTCTAAAAAGCGCAGCCTAATTTTTCGTTTTCTCCCTGTCTTGTTCATTCAACACAGATTCTTTCCAGCAGTTGCTTTGCAGCCTTTCAGTCCCAGAGAGTACCTCTTTTCATAGAAAAAATTCCCTATTGCCTGTATGGTATAAAAACACTTCCACTCCTCCAAGTATGTCTTTAACTTCTCCAAGAGCTTTTCTTTTTGTCTGAGTGGAAAGGTCTAGAGCCTGAGGAGAGAGAAAAACCGCTCTGCCTTTAGGGGACTAAAAAATTATTTGGTTGGACTCAGAATGTGTTCTATTCAGGATCTTATGTGCAGCCCACCACTGCAGCATACAGAAGAGTTGATCATTGTTCTTATATTTCTTTTTATCTGTCTCCTCACAGAGATCCAGGATTCCTCAGAATGCACAGGGGACTTTCTGTTCCATTTATATTAAATAATATATGTTAAACCATGAATACTAGAAGACCTAGATTTTCTTTCCCTGGAGAAGTGTCTAAAATATAAATTGTAGAACTATGCTTTATTTTATTTCTATTCTGAATTTCATTATTTTATTTCATTTTACCTCTAAAAAAGCATTTTTGGACTACAGTCTTTCATTCAAGGAGTAAAATACTAGAAGAGTTTGTATCTTCACTTCAGAGAATCTTACTAACTGCTAACACTCATTCATTTTTCTTTTTCCATACTATTGTTTTCAAAATTTATAGACTCAGTCAAGTCTCTGCTCCAGAGAAATCAGGAAGCCTCATTCTCCATGTCTTCTCCGAAAAGAGAGACGTCTTCTGATGGTCTTCTAGAAGCTCTTACTTTTCTTTCAGACTCTTTTCAGAAAGACCTGGTCTGTGGTTTTGGTGCTGTGCTATCCTTGGGCATCAGACAAACATCAGAATAGGGTCAGCAGACTGCTTTTATTTTGCTTCCACAAAATGATCGTGTTGCCTTTATAAAATGATAGAAGAACTGTCTAGAAGAGAACTTAAAACATTAAATAGTCCAAGGTGCTTTCCTATGATAGGATAACTACCCTTATTTGATTCTTCAGAGATAATTGTCTAACCTGTTCTTAAATGTCTTCACAACCTCTCTAGACAGAATATTCAAGAGGTTTTACTTTCCTAGGTCCTAGAAAATTATCCTTGTAGTCTACAATAATCATTCTTTCTGCTATTTCTTGCTTTCTGTTCTGTCCACCATAACCCCAAAGAAAAGATTGTTCCCTCCTCTATTTTGTATCTAAAGACTGTTATATTTCGCTGTCAAATTTCTGTTCTAAAAAATTTCAGTTATTTCAAATCATCCTGCAGGTCACATTTTTCTGACCTGTGATGAGTCCTGCTGCCCTTCTCTCAACTCTCTTTGATTGAATTGCACGTCTCTCAAAGTGCAATAACCAAAACTTTGCACAGCTTCCAAGCTGAAGCTTTAGCAATGCTGAACAGACCAGAGGATTTCTCACGTCTTCCAGGCTTCCAATGTCTTTTACATATCCTAGTAAGATGTTTGCCTTCATTTGCAACAGCATGACATTGACTCATATTCAGCTGGTGATCTATCATAACAGATTCTTTTCTGCAGAGTTGCAACCTAGTAATTTACTTGTGTCTTGTGCTTATGCAGTTGACAATTTCTGCCTTACTGCAGCATCTTGCTTTTATCCCTACCAAATTTCGTCCTGCTCTTTTCCGAGTAGTGCTTCTAATTTGTTGGAAAATTTTTGAATTCTAATCTTTTCCTCCGGCATATTTCAAGTGTCACAGTTTCATGTCCCTGGAAAATGTGATTTACTCACTCCTTAAATTACCATTCAGGTCACCTAAAAACACTGAAGAAAAGCAGATCCGGGACACCCCGACACAGCTATCCTATCAGTGTTAAGCAGTTTGTGACCTCTCTGAAGGACTGGCACAGACTAAAAGCATACAGATTATGAGTTCTGAATCTTCTGATATTATTTAAAGAAGATCTGCCCGTTCAGATAATCATGTTTATTCAGTTTATAGCCTCCTTCACCTGCTATGCCCCATGGCTCACCAAAGTAAATATTTAAATTAATGTGTAACCACAGTCAAGAATCTCAACTTTTACTTAAAACAAAAACCAACCCCAAATTAAATCTCTCATGCCACAAGTATCTTTTAATATGTAAAATGAACAAAAGCTAATGCTGTCAAACCTGCTGGAATACCAAAAAAATAAATGGGAAAGATGTGACCATTTCTCTTAATTGACTTTGGGATATATTAGAAATGACATAATTTATTACATTCACTGTAGTTACAAGAATAAACTTCAAGGGCAGCACCAAGGCAGTTGGTTGATTTCAATGGACTAAACATTTTCTTTGCATCTGCTCTTGACCAAAGGACTGCAGGATCCTTTCCTTGGAGATTAAATGCCAGCCATGATGGTCATAAGCAGGCACATAACAGAAAGTAAGCCTTTGTGTACATTGGAATAGTGATGATCTGGTATTCCTCCTGACAACAGAGGCTTGAATCTCTCATCTAGTTTTGGCTCTTATTCCAGTAAGCATTACCATAATCTCCCCAGATTCCTTAACCAAATACAGACAGTTTTCCAGGCACTGTGGCTGAGATCCTGGCACAGCAGAAAACATGCATGGTATGAATTAATCAGCTGGAGGGTGAAGAGGAAGAAATAGGACTTTACGAATTTTTACTGTTTCCTGATGGAGCCCTGGTAATCAATTATTAGTCCCTGGAGTAACACTCACTGCTTGCTCTGTGATCATCTGATTCTGGCGGTGTTACCTCTGCTGGAAACCTCAGACCTTTGCTTAGATGCAGCAGGAATCCCTCCTTTGTTCTCTAATCTGTCTGGAGGAAGCATGCAACTAGAGAGCAGCTTTACAGGGACAAGAAAGCACTCGGGGTAGACAACGGATTGACAGAGAGCCAGCAGCACAGTAATTGCATATTACTGGCTTATCTCATTTGAACATCAGGTAAATTTCCTTACCAAGAAAAGGGTCAAAGGAAAAGGTAAAGGAAAGCTGAAAGGAAAAATGAAGTCCTGACTTTACTTCAGCTTGTACAGGTTGGCCAATGGGATCTATACTAAATTTCTGTGCTTCAAAAAAGATGTCAGAGCCGAAGCTTTTAATTTTTACTGGGTGAAAATAACAGTCAGTCTTTCAAACACTGTATGATGAACTAACAAATTGCTAAGCCTTAATGTGTTGTCCAAGACAGTAGAAAGATCCTTACTCCTACAGACTAGTCAGTAAATTGTAATTCAGTGAAACATCATTTTCCTTAACTGTGCATCTTGGAGTAAAATCCATACTTCATATTTTGGCGTTTTAAAAGGATGGGTGAATGGAAGAGTTCAGGAATAAAACCCACCAAATCCTAACATCTGACCTCAGATGCTGATAACAAAGTCCTGGACTTCATAACTTGTAAGACTCTAGCAATTTTAAGCCCTATTTTTTTTCTTTATTCTCATTCTTAGGGTCAATGCAGAGATGAGTACCTCTTGGAGGGAGACATTTCTCAGCTGAGAATATTATATTCTCAAAGGTACTCTCCATCTTGGAAGTCTACTGTCACTATCAGATTAGTTTGTTTCAATGCTCTCTGCCTACAACTAACCATAAGAATGTGGAAATTCTGGCAGAAGGACAGTGATCTCTTGGAGGCTCACTGCTTGTCTGCTTCCCACTAGCACCCAGTTCCACTAGCACTGGCCTCTTTTTCCTTTGGTCTTCATATTACAGGGTGCTCTGCACAGAAGGTTCAAACTATCTTGTCTCTTTACACCTCTGACATACCATGTTTCTCACTGTGCCTGTTTTCATCCGGGTTATTATTTTATACAAAAGTTGGTGTTCCAAGAACTGGCGTTCAACAGTCAGGCTTGCTGCTGTTCGGCAATATGTCTGTTATTAAAAAGGAGAGTATAAAAGCTATCACACACCTAATTGACCACGGGTCGCAGTGTAGTTATCCCGTTTTTCCATAAGTATAGCTGCTGCCACTGTGGGTCCACCCAGCCTCATGTATTTGGAAAATATGAATGGTTTGCAGTTTATCAGTGGAGAGCACAGCACAATGGACAGATGATCACACCAGTAAACATAAATAACAACAAACAGGGTTCCAAGTTTGGGTGTCAAATCTCTGGTTCCAATGTATTTTATTTCTGCATCTGTTTCTTCATCTACAAAATAGCAAATGTCTACAACAACAACAAATTATCAGATTTAAATCAATTCTATATCAAAGCCATAGGTTCTCCACTATAAAAACCAAATGTACTTTGAAGGTATTGGTTCTTCCAGATGGAAAATTCAAAACTCATTTGCAGAGCCTAGTCCACGAACCATTCAGTACTCTGAATTACGGTTTTTTAGAGGGAAACAGAAGGAATGTAGAGGGTAATGTTACCCTACCGGGAATCCTTATGCTTCCTTGACATACCTTTCACTGCTACAAACTAACCCTTAAAAATGGCTAGACAAGAAAACAGCTGCCATATGCCTAGACAAGATTGCAGCCTCATTGGCAAACTGTTTCAAAGTCTTATTACACATCATGTCCCTGGAGAAGAAGGTTGCAATAGCATCAGAATGAATAATTGAAGCACAGCTCATTCAGTATGTGCATAAACTGAAGGGTCACAATGCTGCCTTCTAGTCAGCCGGCATCGCAGAAACTCACCCAGTGTCTAATAGAAACACCATCTGGAAATACTGACCTACTTCCCTGGGAGCTTTTTGGGAATGGGTTGAAGAGATGATGGTGGGATTGCCAAGTGCACAGAGAGGGATTAAACTAGCTCGTCTAACAGAAAATTGTACATTACAGAATCAGTTGCATATGCCACTCTTGGGAAAATCCTTGATATTCAGTTCCCCCAGGAGATTAGAGATCCATGGAAGATTAATGCTATTTCCCACCTGAGTAACTGCCTCTGTGGAAATTTTTCAGGATTCTCTTCCCCATGGCTGGTCCCTGGGAGGTTTTCCAACCTCGGCTCCGTGTAAAGTGGGGCCAAAATTTCATACCTTTTCCCACATAAACTCTAGTCATTTCATATTGGAAATAAAATGGGTGAGGGAGGATAACTCGGGCATTTCCCGCTTTTGTCCAGCCGCTCAGTGGGAAGGGAGGGTGCTCAGCCCGCGCCCTGCCCGCCGCCCCCGAGGCCAGGGGCTGGAAAACCGCAGCTGCCCCGAGTGCCCGCCTTCCCAAGGACCGCGGCGGCCGCCGACAGAGCCCCGACGGCCCCTCCGCCGCCGCCCGGGCACCGCTCCGCACCGGCGGCCTCCCCCCGGGGCCTCGGTCCCGCTCTATCGCCCCTGTCCGACCGGGGGATCCCATCTTAGTCCCCGGCCCTGCAGGTGCAGCCCGGCCCCCGCAGCAGCGGCTCCCCCGGCACGGTACCTGCTGCCGCCCCGCGGTGGCGGCTCCGCGGCGGCGGGGTCCGAGCGCGGTGCTGGGCGCGGTGCTGGGCGCGGTGCTGGGCGCGATGCTGGGCGCGGTGCTGGGCGCGGTGCTGGGCGCGATGCTGGGCGCGATGCTGGGCGCGGGGCCCCGGCGCTGCCTGCGCACTGACAGCTCGGGAGCCGCGGCGGCGGCGGCGGGGGCCGGGACTGGGAGGGGGGCTCGGGCACCCGGGGCTCCGGCGCCGAATCAGTGACGGGAGGAGGGCCCGGGGGCGGGCGGGAGAGGGGAAGGGGAGGGGGCGGCGGGGCGGAGGGTCTCGGAGTCCCTGTCACCGCCGCAGTCCGGTCGGTCTTCGGGAGGCTGCGGCGCCGGCGGGCGCTGCGTACCAGGGTGGGGCGTGTGAGCACCCACCCGGGAAAGGGCGACGGAGCGATGCGGCGGAGTGACAAAACCGGGCTGGGCTCCCTGCTGCCTTCCCGGGAGGAGAGGGCGCAGGAAACGAGCGCCGCGGGACTATGCACCAGCCTTTCATTCAGCACAGTGGCGTCTGCGGCGACAGAGGGAAGCGGGGGAGCCCGCTTCCCTCCCGGGCAGCGGTGTGGGACCGGCCGGACCGCCCTGGGGGTGGCGAGGGAAGAGCCCAGCGCCCTCCAGTCCCGGGCTAAGCGACCCGGGACAGTGCTCCCACCCCGGCAGTCCTCGGTCAGGTCCATGAGGGAGAGCTAATAGCCTTAGCTGGACCAAAGGATGTAACTGGGGGAAACGACAGGGTTTTGACTACCCGAGAGCATGTTCATGTCTGACCTTCTGCTCTGGAGATTTGTGAGTCCCAAAGCATGTCTATAGACTAACTGTTATTTGGTTCATCAAAAGCTTGTCTCTCTCTAGGAAGCTTGGCTTGCCTTGGATCATCACCTAACAACAACAAGGCTAGTACTTGTTCCTTTGAAGGCTGCCATTGATTTCTGCTGACAGCAAAATAGCAGGCTTTTCACATTCTGGTTCTGTGTTGAAGAGCAAATTTGGGGTTTTGTAAAGCGTGTTTATTGTTAGTCCTGTAAAATCTGATGTTGACTTCCAGAAAGAAGATGTAAAGGTCTGAATCTTTAAAAAGTGTTCTAGCTGTCCAACGCAAAAGGTCTTTCACTCTCCTATACCCGGCTGCTCTGAGGGGAATTTAAATGGCATTATACTCTCTCGGAGTACAGATGGGGCACCAAGTAATGCTTCTCCTAGTGAATAGTCCAACCTTTGTTGCCCTGTGTTGGCATGCTCTGCTTTCCAACCTCCATCTCCACTTACCCTCTTGTGACAGACACCAGTACTTTCCCCCGTTGCTGTAACAGACACATTTGAATCAGTTTTTACATAACCCCTTTCCCCTTCCCTCCCTTCCTCATGAGGTGTCAGAGTACACAGTACACCCATGTACCAGTCACAAGGCTGATCCCTACAATAGAAAGAGAGTGGGGAAAAAAAAGAGAAAGAAAAACTAATAGCTTTCTTCAGAGAGAAAGAGGACCGACAGATGGAATGATCAGAAAGTCATTTGCTTTTTAGTGCAAGAAGGCAATTTCTGGCATAACGAGAACTTCACTCAATAGCTTGTCTAACGTGGTGTGCACATCATACCAAATACCTGCTACTATGTAAATCTCTACCCATTGTCCCTATGTTATATCTTTCATCTTCCCTCCTACAGAGAAAAACAAAGGTGTTGATGACCGGCAGAATGAGACATGAGAGAGTTAGAAACTAACCCTCATATGGGTCTGATAACAGCTGTCAGATGAGCAGAGTATATCCTGCATGGGCTCACACCCAGCTGGTACTGCTACCTAAACATATTTTGTGCTCTCTTAGCTTCTTTACACATTTCAAAGGATAGATTACTCAACACCCAATTTACTGCTCCTGCAGGAATGAACGGACCACTAACTCCCAGGAATGAGAATGCTCATCTTGAACATAGCCTAGACAAATATATTCCTTTTAATCATCTGGGAATGATAGCAATGATAAGTAATTTATCAACAGTATGATAAATTACCCTTCTAAATATGTATGTTGCCACTGGGGTCAAACTGATTCAGTACTAGGATACTACAGTATTATAAAATAGACCTCTATTTTGCATTGTCCTGTGTAGTCCCAGTGATCTGTGCTCTGCTCTGCCTCTGCCAACCAGTTTTTCATTCTCACTGGGGCAATACTGGTACATGCTTCCTCTGCCGTGGCTGAGGAAAGGCAGAGGGCTGAGAAGTGAACTGTGCTTCTGAACCCAGTAGCAGCCAATGGATTTACTGCATCTCTCTGGAAAAGTGTTGAAACAGAGCAGAGCTGCCTTATCTGAAGGTTCCTAGGAAGGAGGCGGGAGAAGGGGGAGGTTTTGTGGCAGAAAGGAATACACTTCCCAAAAATGGAGAAGACCTTCTAGTCCCGTCTCATACTGTTGCCTTCACCGCAGGTCAAAGTCTTTTCCACGAGGGTATATCCCTTGAAGCCCCATTAGTGCACTGGAATGCTCTTTTGGTGTTAGCATTATGAAAATTTTCATGGCGTAACTCATTAATAAATGACAGTCTTAGAGGTGTGAGGATCAGTATTACAAAGTTAAAGACTCCGTGGAAGAGGATGTTCATATTTATTTTACATAAAAGTGATTTCAGTCACTTGCACTGATCCATTCCTATTTCACATATTCACTCATACTCATAAGCATCATGACGTGTGTCTGTGTGGTCTGCTCAGGACCATGGTGTGTGTGTATGTGTGTGTGTGACACAGAGAACAGGGGACACAAGCTATTGAGTCCTTGATATGCCTTTTAGGTTTGTGTTGACCAGGCATAACAAGCTGTAATTTTGACAAACTATTTATGTCTCCTGGGAGTTAAGCAATCATTATGGCATGTTTATGGCCTCAGTTTTGCATATTTCATCCTCCCTAACTCTTAAACAAGGCTGCTGCCCATCATCTTTTTTTATCATTCTGAGTACCTTTGTTGCAGCCTTCCTGCTGAGAGAAAAGGGATGGGGCATGTGACATATTGAAACCTTGTTCCCATTCTCCTATTATCAGAGCCCAGGCTTTCTGCTGTTTTCTTTGATGTGGCTGTATTGGAGTGCAAACCTTCTAGTCTTGATGCATGCATATTCCTTATTACCTGTTTTATTGCTCTTGATTGTACCCTTGATGATCAATATGTGCCATATTTGTAATCCTTTATCTGTATTGTATCACTATAAAGATGAGAAATGTCAAAGTAAGTAGTGATTCAAACAAGCCTAAGAATTAAAAAGAATACTTCAAGAATACATAAAGACTCGCTAGTAATTAAACCAACTTATAGTGGAACAGTGTAAGGCTAAAAGAAATAAACCTCTGTGGTCCATTTTTGATGTGGCAAAAATCCTGCATCAGGCTACTGCTGTTTATATATTTATTACTAACCTGAAAATTAAATGATCAGCTGTTAGCAGACACTGACTCGACTTACACTAACTGTAAGTCAAGTTAATGTCACTTGACTTACAATGAAATCTCACCACAGCAAAGAACATCATCAATTACTATCATGGGTAAATAACCAACAGGATTTTTTGAGACCCCCACCTGCAAATCTTTTTCTTGGAAATGAGGGGAGATTTGGTGAGCTTTGGTTTGGTTTGTTTCTTTTCGTGGTCTGGGTTTCTATGATTCTGAATAGCCTACTTAAGAGAGATATGCATATCATTTCTTTTAGAATAATTCAAAGCTTGAGCCTTGGGGATCATTGATCATATCAGGTCTGGACTGTTTTGTAATGACAGAAAGCCAAGTGGGGAGATATTCTGTGTTTGTTGAAGTCTGGAGTAGGTCCATCTGGAAAGGTAGGTCAGAGGGAAACTGTGATTACTTCTGTAGAGGAGTAGCTCTATGCCATGTGCATGAATAAGGAGGGAACAACATCTGTGAAAAACGCTGGATGTGCTGTGTTTTCCTTCTTTGCTAGCTGAAAGAGATTCTGGGTGCATGTGGTGCATGCCAGCAGAAATGCAGCATAAGTTATGTTCATGTGATTGAAGTGTAATCTTGGGTACAGTGGGAGTAGATTGATATTTCTTGAATTACTACATTGGGTATCGCTGGCAGGGGTCAGAAGGAAAAAGCTGAAACCCTTGTGGCTGACTGACAGCTTATGACATGTGGCAAAAAAAATCTGGAAAACACTCAACGTATCGAATAGGTGTTAGACTCCCAGCAAGACACCTTGCAGGAACTTGTCTGGCAAAATGTAACAGAAAGTTTCAGGACATACCTGATGGGACTTCTTGCAAGAAGGTGAGCAATAGCTGCTGGTAACTCCATGAAAAAAAGACAGATAAAGCCAACAGCACAATGATAATAGGACATCATGCTACAAATTTGCTGTACTTGGTAGACATGAATGCTGATCTTTTCCACTGGACAAGCAGCCAGGAAGACCCAAAATTGACAACATAAGAGGAATGTAGGAAAAATATTGTTTAAACTCGGTGGATGGAACACATAAGGTGTCAAAGAATTTAAAGACATATTTCTCTGCTTGTCTCTGAAAGCTAGGATCTGAGAAACAAGAATAATTAAAAAAAATTGCAATTCTTGATGATAAAAAGAATTTTTATATAACTGACAATGCTGAAATGTCAGAATGATTCTCACGACTGGAATGTTGAGGATTCACATAACCTGTGTAAGAAGGAAGGCATGTTATAATTCCATGAAATTTGAAGTTCTGAGAAGCATTTCACAATGACCAAACATTAAAAGAATGTTAAAAATTCTCCTGAAAGAAACTAAGTATTTGAGTCTTTGTCCTTCTTCCTTACAAATATTCTGGAAAATTTATTCCTTTCACATATCAATAGGATATAAGTGAGTATCAAAACCAAGTCTTTAATGGCTATATTCAATAATATTTTCCCAATATCAGCTTCTAAAGATGAAGATCAGTTAAGAGATGTGGACAGGAAACATTAACAATACCATTGTACTTGTATCCATTCAGAAGCTCAAACAAACCCCCCGAATTTGTTAATAGTAATTATGTAAGAGAGAATAAATTATTTCCTTGGTACATAAATATCTTAACTAAAGTGGTATCCATTGACAGCTGAGTTCAGATTATTATCAAATGATAATAAAATTTGTATGAACTTATTAAAACACATAGATTTCTTTTTACTATCTTTTATATACAAATGAAGATAGTATAATTCTTTATTTTACGCACACAATAAAACCATATCAAAATCTTCCTTTCCATAGTGTGTACTTATATATATGTATCTTCGCTTTTCCTGCAAGTCCCCTGAATTAAATTCTGAATTATGGGGACATTTACCCACAGGTAAAATTACTTTTCATCTCTGAGCTGTCTTGCTGAAAATCTGAATATTAAACTCTTCATCCTCACTCCAAGATATGAATCAGAACATGTGTCAAAGAAACGGAGAAAAAATTCTACAGGGTTGATCAACCTTTTCAGTAACTCAGTTCTTCAATATTTCAATTTGACAATGTGCATATTATGAGAATTCCACCATATTCCTAATTTCTATGTGTGTTTAAGGTTTGTTTCTTAACATTTTTTAAATTCTGTAAATTGACACATTTTTATTACTATCAGCTCTCCTTTAGGCATCCTCAGGACTCAAGATCTCTCCTTATTAGTTGAAATTATAAAACAAACACTCTGCCAAGTGATTTTTACTGATAACAACACACTTGGGAAATTCTGAAGCTCTGTGAGTATAACTGAACAAATGTAAGCAGTGTTGGTCTAAGCAGTAACCTCTAACCTTTTACATTTTTTTCTTTCCCCTCAGTTGTGTCCTTAAATGTTTCTGGATGAGTTCACAGACCCACATCAGGAAATGGATACATCTGGAAAATAGTCTAAGAAAAAAAGGACCTAAATGAGGTCACCTGAATGAGGTTCCTGGTCTTGTTCATTGTGCATTTTCACAAACTATTGTCCTGACATCTGTCAGAAATCAGTCATGGGCAAGGACAGCCTAAAGCAGCACTGCCAACAGATGAAATGTTTGTCAACTGGCACCCTCGAACACTTACACAACCTGCTGAGAAGACCAGGTTAGGTCTCTTCATAAGGCTTATGTAAACCTTCTGGTTGTGCTTAGGCAGTTCCTTCAACTGTCTTACACGGCTGTAAAATCCCCCTGTCTCTAAATCTGAGCACAGGCCAATGATCAGCATGCATAAACACCCCAGCTCTTCAAGACAGCCCTTTTCACTTCCATGGTTCTCAGTTTAGCACTTAACTGTGTCTGTTGAAATAAGCTACCAGTCTACATGTGTGATAAGTCACATTATTTTGAGTCAATTATGACAAAACAGAAGTGTCTGCAATCACCCCTTTACACTACTGTGCCCACTCAACAGAACACAGCCATAAAGTCTTATTTCTTGAGTGATGATTTCTTTACTATTTTTGATTTCAAACAGTGCTGGAAAATAGCAGCATCCTCTTTCCATTCTCTGTTAAAACTAACTTTGATTGAATCCTAGATCTTCATGACAAAGTCCAAGGCATTTATTACATGTATGTTTCTGAAAACAATTGGTAATCAGAGGGCAGCACTGTCCCTGACTCATTAAGAAAGTGAAAAGTATATATTTTGAAGATGTATTCTACATTTGGAAACCACCTTCTCTGTCATTCTTGAGACTTAGGTGCTATGGAAGATGCCTCCAAGTCAGTTCTATCACTCAAAATGTATTTTTCCTTCAAAAAATTTCCTACACAACTGCCATCTGTGCTAAGTTATATGTATTTAACTCAAAAGGCAAAAGAGAGTACTTTTGTCTTTCCATCTATACCAGCTCCTTTGTCTGCAAACAATGAGCTTTGCTATTTGAATAAAAATATTTTCCTGATATTCAGATCTCTAACTGAAATCACAGAATGAACTTAACACACATTCCATTTGTTATAATTTATGAGTAATTTTCTTTTCTTGTTACTCTTTGAAGCAAAAGTATTAAAGTACAAACTGTATTCAATTTTCATCTAAAAACCTGACATAGGTGGAAACTGTCATGCCCTACTTTCTTTGCAACTCTGCCCCTACTCCCTGCTTCTCCATAGTAAAAGGAAGCTTGATCAGATTTCTTCTATTTGGTAGTTTCTACCTCTGTGTATACTGTTTCCTTGCATTAACGTATTTAGAACATTTACAGTTCTTCTCAAGATCCCAAACCTTCACATTCTAATGTGTAACTCCTTACCCAGTATACTCTAATTCCCTTGATATCTCACATGTGAATCATGCAGTCTCACATTGTTTGTGATACAATTTTCTAAGCAATTTAGACATGCAGAGATTGCATATAAAGAAGTGATAGAAATGATAGTGTATGTACTTTTACTGTGGGCTGTACAAAATAAAAAAGAACCTGGCATTCCTTCAGAATACTAAGTACTTAATATTAGATAAACTGGATGTTTATTATAAGCTTTTTATCAGTAAAAATTCAGTTTCTCCTAAAAAAATGATTGATACCTTGAAAGAAACTTTTTCTGCATTATGGCCATTCTAGATGACATATCTTGGACACCTGGACTCCTGTTAATCGTTTGCAAATTAACTTAATTTCTCATTATCTACCTTCTTTGGATATATCTTTATTATACATAAAGATTTGTCCAGACACAAGCATTCAGCCCAAAAACTCATGTTTGTATACCCTAAAGCTAAATTATTTTAAGGCAAATTTGTTCTACTAAACTAAAAAATACCCAACTTAATGTATACAAAGAAGTGTAGATGCAAAGCTATGCATACTACTCCAACCAAGACTTTTTATAGGCCGGCTTCAATGTTTCTTCCTGATTGTCAACATGCTCTAAACCTAGCTTCCCCTATAGCACTTCAAATTATTGTTCCAAATTACTTAAATAGAATGGCCCATAAAGCTCAGCGTCCCAGCCCAGATGTCTCCAGTGAATTAAAAACAGTCCCTGCAGTGGCAATCAAAAGTCTCCCGTGCCCACTCATCACAGGAAGCAAAGTCATCCTTGATGAATTCTATCAAGCTATAGCAACCAGAAGCTTCTTTCTCATCATCCAGCTGTACTTCTATGTTAAAATTCCTGTCAGTTATATGAAAGCCTCTCTCCCCTTCTCCAGGGTGTAGGTGTATCAAAATTCAAATTAAAACAAAACACATTCGGTTCTTTAATATTTGTCTCTCCAGTTCCATGGCTGAAGGCAACCTCCCTCTGTGTTTTCTCAATCATTCCATCTTCTTTTAGATTTCCGTAAAACGCTTTTTCCTCTCCTGCTTCACAGAGACAAGCACTGAGCAGAGGAACCCAAGTACTTCTGTTAAGTGCTTCAGGTCTCTACCTCACAGGACATTGTGGTAGGACCTTACTTGGATTGGTAGAGATAAGTGTTCAACACTTATCAGTAATGTAAAGTATCCCCAGAAATGTCAAGGCAGTGGAAAGAATTCAGAAGTTGCTTTAGAAGGCCAGAACACGAGAAACTTACAAATACCTGACAGTGCTATTTAAGCAGCGGGGCCCAGAGAGAAAAAGGCAAGTTCCTGCCCTCTCCAGAGCCTTTTTATCCTCTCTGTTTCTCCCCTACCTTCCTAAGGGCTCTGTACATGTCTGTTAGGGTTATCTCTCTCTGGCGTAGCAGAAAGAGAGAACACAGCTCTCTCTGCAACACCCCCTGGACTGCAGAGGGGAAAAAAGAAATCTAACTCTCTTGAGAAGGCACATTTCAGGCTTCCTAAGCAGAAACAAGTTTCTAGCTTTCCTGTTACAAATTCTTCCAAAAGCACAACTATTCCTACAATACAAATTATCATGTACTTTAGGGATTTACCGCTAACATTAACGTAGTGTCTTTGCTACACTTGTATAAAGTTCTGGACTCACATGTCATAAAACCAGATCTGAAGCAGGTTTCTGGCCGGGCAAATGATTCTTCTTCAAGAGAAAAGATGTGTTGTTGACTGAAGCACTGTGCTTTCTCTATTCCTCTCTTACTTCCTCCTCTTCTCCTTGAGCATGATGACTAAGGTGTGTTTGTTGGTGACTGATGCCGGGGAAACAGAAGATGGTGTGACTCCTGTGTGTTCTCTGTTCAATTTGCCTGCCTGCTGATTTCATGTTTTCCTTTGTTTTAGTGACTACACAACAACTAACCACACAACTGTGCCTGTATGATATACAGGACTAAATATGCTTCTGCTGAAGTGTTTTGTGTTGATTTACTTGTAAGCTTTGGAACTTTTTCCCCAGTCGTTAGTCTAAGGCACACAATCCCTAAGGCCTAGACCTTGAATCCTGCATATCCTGTCTACTTCATGCCCCAGCTGATGGTTGGGCAGCCTATTCTTAGATCTCCTCTAGCCAAACGCTTGCAATAAAATTATCAGTAATGGGTTTCACCTGTCCTTGAGCCTGCTGCAGAGTGACATAGGAAGCTTCAACTTTCTCATATAACTCAGCCCTCCTGGGGGGAAAAAGGTATAAGAAAAGCCAAATGGTCTAATTAGTCTCAGACTCACAGTCTGGAAAGGACAGACAGCAGCCTTCTGCACTGCAGGAAGCAAGAAGGATCTTCCTCCATCTCCTCAGGGGCCCATACTTTTCCCAAAGGATCAGAGTTAAAAAAAAGAGACAGAAAAAGAAATAAAGGACAAAGAAAGCTGAATTTCCTCTTTTGTACTTTTTATTTTCCCCTCAGAAGTTGAGATTTGGTCCTCTCGGCTCTTCTCCTTCTAGTAGTGCAACAATTCAGGTAACAGCTGCAACAGGATCCGGTGACTGGAAGGACCATAAATGCTAGTCTCCAAGCACAGGAGAAATAGTCACTAGTGCCTAGCTTCTGGAGAAGTCTGGCTATGATCCCACCATTTCCGAGAATGAGATCAAGACTGAAGCAAGCAGAGAAAATTCAGGTTTTTTTCCTGCAACCAGTTTGGAAAACCTATTCTTCATACCCTACATTCCTTTCAGAAGAAAAATATGAACAATGTCTATAAATGCTATGTAGGCACTGTCACTCTGTTTGAAAAATCTTGGACCCTGATATATATGATTAGTAGCATTCTCATTCTTCAAGTAATTCCAAATGCCTCTGTGGATGCTTCTTGTGAAATTAGGAACCAGTCTCACTGAGTAAGCAAATCAGAATATGTTGCAAAATAAAAGTGATAATAAAATTTCTTTTCATAGTCTATAATTAAACTATGGTTACACTAGAGAAAGCTGAAGACCCTGGAAGATTCATGGAAACTCAGTCCCGTCTTTCTCATTATATATATGAATGGTATATTTCCCCTCCCAGTATTTGTCTTTTTAGTGAAAAGACTTGGCTTAAATTATTTACTGCAGACTGAAAACAGGAATAAATGCTCAACATAGCAGAAAACTTAATGCTGTATATTACAAAATATGAGTAAAGAGATGGTAAATATAGCCAAAATGGTCACATGTATATCAAACACACTGGAATGTGAGAGGATTATGAAAGATTGGTAAGTAGGTACTTGAAAGGGTCAACCTTTAGTAATAAAACTTCTTCAGAAAAACAACTTGTCCTTACACTCAGAATCACACATATTAGGAAAGAGAAGAATTAAAGAGGACAACTGAAAAAAATTTTAAAATGCCTGGTACATGACAGAACTACATCTTGTAGCTGGGCATTTTTCCTCTAATTAAAATTGGACAGAGAACAGTTTGTAATACATTAGCATCATCTGCTGGATAGTACAGGGAATACAGTTTGGAAACTGCAATACTAAGTATGATTCATACCATTATTGTATTAGGCAAGCCATCCAGAATAGGCAGAACAGTTCAGACTCCTTCTTTCTTAGAACATTTCACATTTTCTTCAGTTTCTGGAGCTTTTGTCTGGTAAAACATGGGATTTAAATAGGGATTTTCTGCTTAAATAGTTCTAGCTTCATGCAGCAGAAAGTATTGTAGGAACAGGAGATGTTCTGAAGTAGCAATATGTAATTTAATTACAAATGTAACATTTACTAAAAGGGCTTATTTATTTTAGCTGTAGAACAATTTGAACATCTGAAACCCAGAAAAATAATTTACAGTCAGAAGGCAGCAGTCCAAGTCACCTTATGGAGGTAAAATGAATTTGGGTTGTGCCAGAAAAACATAAAGTGTGGGGGGAAGTAGAAGTCTTGAATGTCTTGGCTATAAGGGGTGTCAGACATTAATTTGGCAGATTCAAAGAGGGATGCACCTGATACGCATGGAAAAGACTTGTCAAAAATAACACTAGCAGAACTCTACAGTGACTGTTTTAAATCTCTCTGAAACTGAATAGATGTTGAGAATCATGAACAGCTGTAATGACACAGATCAGTTACTAGTTTAATTACAGGCTACATTTTCTTTGCTGGGGCAATGCTGTGTTCTCACAGAAGGTGCTGTGCCTTGCAGCAGGGCAGCTGTGCAGTGGGCTGAACAAGAGTTACCACCCTGTGGTGCTGCCTGCCCCACTGGAGCACAGCAGAGCCTGCACGAGCTGAACCTGCTGCAACATGAGGGTCTTCTGATATTACTGAGGAGCCAGAGGAGCCTTGGAACTGCTGATTCTTGTGAGAAGAACTCTCATTCTTAGGGTTTTTCATAAACCACCTGCCTAAAATCAGGAAATTCTGAGGGATGGGGCATTTCCTGCTTCCTCATGGACAGACAGCTGCTCAGAACTGAGAAGCTTTTCTTTTGACTTCTCCTTATGCCTGTATTGTGATGGCTCATAGGTATTCAGACAGCAGAAAAATTTAATTTCAGGAACACAGGGTTGTTATCATAGAACAGATGAGGACCTCTGTAGTCTACTATCCTCTGTGACAGAAGACAATTAGTATTGCTGTATTTTATACTGGGATCATGTCTACTATGTCCTATTACACCTTTTTTACATGGTGTAAAAAAGCCCTATAAAGTAAGTGTTTCTTTGAAATACTCTAATTTCTAAACACAGAAAAAAGGAAATCCATAAATACTGGAAAGGAAAATGACATCTTACCAAGTCATAAATTTGCATTATATAACACTGCACCACAGCCCCAGCTACTGATCATCTGCGTCTTGAGATGAAGCACTGTGGTCCTTTTAAATGCACATGAATATACATAAACAAATGCATAGCCTTTTTCTGCATCTTACAGCAGGAAGTTTGAATATATAAACATATTACACTGTAATAAATGATTTTTTTGGTATGGTTTTAACTTTTATTTCTAATAATGTTTTCTTATCTTTTATGGTTTATTTGTATTTATGTATGCTGTTATTAGCAGCTAAAACTATAAACTGTAGGATTATAGAATGGTGGGTATCCAGATTCTGGTCCCTTATTAAGTTTAACAGAGATTCTTGTAAGCCTCCCCAGCCTTGACTGACTTAAAGAATTGCTCTTTTTCAGCACCTTTTCCACTCCTTCCATTTATGCCTTCCTTCCAAAATTCACAGAAGCTTCACAGAGCTTTTTATATACAGCAATATAGCAGGCAGACAGTCCCAGTCTTAAAACACTTAGAGCCTGTGACTCCCAGCCCTAAGGAGAAGGGATCACCCAAGATTCCTAGATGCTTGTAGTTGAAGGGAACTACTAAAGTCAGAGGTCCGCAAAAACTTACAGGGTTTTATTAGTAAACTACACACTTGGCATGGAAATTGGTATGTTAGTCCCTGACCTACTATATAAGCACTTGGCAGTGGGTTTTGGATAAAAGGGTAAGATGAAAAGGAAGGAAGCAAGGAAGGAAGGAAGGAAAAGAGAAAAAAAAGGAAAAGGAAAAGAAGAAAAAGAAAAAGAAAAAAAAAGAAAAAGGAAAGAAAAGAAGAAAAGAAAAGAAAAAAAGAAAAAGAAAAAGAAAAAGAAAAAGGAAAAGAAAAAGGAAGAAACAAACATAAAAAGAAAAAGAAAAAGAAAAAGAAAAAGAAAAAGAAAAAGAAAAGAAAAAGAAAAAGAAAAAGAAGAAAAAGAAAAAGAACAAGAAAAAAGAGAAGAAAAAGAAAAAAGAAGAAAAGAAAAAGAAAAAAAAAGAGAAGAAAAAGAAAAAAAAAGACAATAAAAGAGAGATCAGCAGTCCTGGTTCTAGCGTTGGTCTGGCCGATGGGATGTCCAGGATCCTGGGGCACGCACCTGGGCTTGGCGGGGGTACCTTTTTATAGATAGGTTTTCCCCGGCTTGAAGAGGTTTCTTGCTTTCTACGCAAATTACTTATCGTGCACAGTCCGTTCTTTCATATCTTTCTGGAAATTGGTCAGAGGGCTTTGGGAGTCTTTGGTGATCTTGATCGCCCCCTACAGTCCATGTCCACTTCTTGGTCTCATTCCTGCACTCGCACTGTACTGTGTTGTGTTTATCTCCAGGAACTACAACAAGGATGTTTGTCCCAGAAAAGTGCTGCCCTATCTCCACTTGGCCCCTCTTCTCCAGACACATCTTGTTCTTTCTCACGGTGCATTATTTCCAACAATCCTTGTCTGTTATTACCAATGATTCTTGGTTGGCTCCACAGCCAAGCCAGGCTATCAGTGTTTGAAACATGCATATTATCCCCTTATCTTTTGGGATTCTACAGACTGCTTTTGACAATGCAGACTGACAATACCAAAGGCAGCTCAACAAACAATTGGTTAGAGGCGAAGAGTAAGGAAGGTCAAGTAGTAATAGCATGAGCAAGTTCTGGTGATTGCCCATGATTCTATGAAGTTTTCTAGTTGCCTAAGTGTACTTAGATGCTACTGTTTCATATAAGGTGTGTCCTCATTTCAGATGGAGTAGAGTTAATTTTCCTTCTGCTAGATGGTGCAGTGCCGTGTTTTGGATTTATTATAAGAATAATGTTGATAACATACTGATGTTATTACTTAGTTGTTGCTAAGTAGTGCTTACTCTAAGTTAAGGACTTTTCAGTTTCCCAGGCTCTGTCAGTGAGGAACTGCACAAGAAGCTGGGAGAGAGCACAGCCAGCTGACCTGCACTAAGGAACATTTCATTTCATGGAATGCCATGACCAGTATATAAACTGGGGGAGTTGTCTTGGGTCCTGAAGATTGCTGCTCAGGGATGGCTGGGCATCAGTCAATAGGTGATGTGCAGTTGTATTGAGCGTTCTATTGTTTCTCCTTTTTCCATCCCTCTCTCTCTCTCTTTTAAAATTATTATTATTATTATAATTTGTATTATTATAATATTTCATTTTGTTTCAATTCACTGTTCTTGTCTCAGCCCCAGATGTTTATCTTTTCTTTATGATTCCCTTCCCATCAGGGTGGGTGGTGTAGTGAGGTGAAGTGAGGGACTGGTGTGTGGCACTTAGTTGCTGACTGGGATTAAACCATGACAGGTGACAGAGGTGAGTTGCAAAAAGAGAGCTAAAGGAGATATTCTCTACTTTTTCCATAACTCATCTATCATGTATCAAGGTCAATTAACAAAACACCAAGATACCAGTAGTACAAGTTGTGAAATAAAATAACAAAAGCTGGAGATGATGAAATAATAAGCTCTGAGCACATATGGCCCAGAGCAGAGACTCTAGCTCTAGTGGAAAAGAGAAGGACTCATATGACAAGTTCTGACATTTGGTCAAAGAATAGGAAGTTAGATCTTAGAGATATTATGATGGTAAACAGAGCATGTCATTTTGCATGTCAGAGCCGTATAAAAATCATGGTGTCTGTGTAAATCCTGACTGTATATCAGCCTCCCTGAATCAGAGTGATTGAGAGTGAAGAAACTTTTAAGTCTCAATCATCTCAGGTTGTGAGCAAGCCACAGAGAGGCCAAAGAAAGGACTGCATGGAAGGAGGTGGGTGAGGACATGGGAGATTTTTGAGTCCCTGAGCTGAAAACATGTCATGAAGAGAAGAGGTGGTGTTATGAAAAAGAATCATTTTGGATAATATCTGCAAAAGAAGGAAAGGAGAAAAATTATTCATGTGGTTCAGAATGTGAACTAGCAGGAAGAATCATTAGAGAAGTAAATTAAGGTGAACAAGAAATGGAAACATTTCAAGAAGCAGGGAACAGTGGTCTTAAAGACTCAAGATAAGATGAATAGGGTAGGAGTCAAGATCCCAAGATTTCCTTAGCACAGTTGATCATTTGAGGCTAAAACGCAAGGGCTTCCCTTAAGCACCAGCTGACACCCCTCTCTTTTCTGAGGGCATAACCTTACTGTTCAGTACTTCCTTTTCTTCAGAAAGGAAATTAGCCTGAGAGAACAAAAAGAAAAATAGCTAAAAATATACAGTGAATCATGGAAAATTATATCTACTAAATTTCACAGTGTACTGCTATTGCCATAGTAACCCTGGTTGGTAGATTACTGCAAGCTGTTTCTTTGCTAAATTTTCCTGGAAGCTTCACCAATTCTCAGTTTGGTTTCAACATGAAGTTTAATAAAGAGTAACTCTGAGACCTCACATTGTCTCCTTCTATTTCTCTTTTGCCATGTGTCCCTTTTATCCCTTTTGTAAGAGATAAGTCCTTTAGGGAAGAGTTTTCAAAGGCATCTTTTGCCAAAGTTGTAAATGGACTTGTACTAGGATTTATGCAATATATTTGGTTTCTGACTCTTGATTTCCAACTCAGCAAAATGTAATCCTTTGTTGGAAAATGAAGTATTACTTACTGCTGCTTTCTTTGTTTGTTTTTCTCATTCCATCTAACAGAAAAGTGCAGCTTGTCGGTGGTGCAGCACCATGTATGGCAAAGTAAGAAAGCAAAAAATATCATGAGAGGGAAAATGTGAAAAGGGACTTTACCTCTTTGTCCTGTTTCTGAAACTCACAGCTTCCAACTGTGATAACAATCCCCAGCCCGAGAGAAGGGTAGGAACTACAAAGAAGGCAACTCAGCCAATGGATTTATTTGGTGAGAGTTTCTTTCTCAGGTATTGCAGAGCTGCATTTTACATGTGCTTTGAGAAACAGTGCTTTGTATTATGCCTCCAGGTATGTATAACCAGCCTCCTTTTTTCCTCTTACCTTGTGGAAATTTCAGAAAACTAGGACAGGTAATGTATAGTGCCAAAATAGAAGATGATCTGACTAAAAATATTGGGAAAACGTTATGAGTTAAGTTCACCATTGCTGTTGACGCCTGCTTGGTAATACACAATCACAGAATCACAGAATGAAACACATGCTGTGTGTTTGCAGAGCAATGCTGTTGGCCTTTTCCATCCAGAATTGGAAACATGTCCAAAAGAACAGTATCCTTCTGGCAGATGTACAGACTCATGAGCATGTGATGTCCTCTAATTGCCATCCTTTGGCCAATGAGTCATGAAACCATGATGGTTGGAACAGATCACATTTTAGATTTTGGAAGTAGGCAGATGATCGTTTTGGCTGTCTGATGTAGCTCATTAGAACGCAAAAATTGAATTAATCTCATTATTCTTTTAAGAGGAAAAATAGTATAATTGTGAACATCTAGAAGGACCAAGGATGCACTCATGTGGAAGAACAAAATTATTTAGGGGAAAACTCTTGTGACAATTGATGTATCAGCTTATAAGAGAAAAGGGGAAAAAACCCACTGGTGTAAACAGGAAGTTCCTGTTTGGCTTGATTCTTGAGCATATCAAGCCAAAGGCTGACCAGTCAAAGAGACAACTTCATGAGTCATCAGATGCAGGAAGATACTTTCATGCTTGCCATCAGCAAACACAGAAATGTAAGAAGGATATACGAGGGATGTACAGTCTCTTTTGCTTTGAGAGAAAAAAATACTAAGTTGAAAGTTAAGCTGAAGGCAGTGCTTCTGGTACAAAAAGCTTTTGGAGTCAAAGCTCTTAACCTTTTAAAATATGATTCAGTCATCTACATAAACTTATCTTCGGCAATAAAAATTTAGTTCTTGTTGCTGCATCATACTTTAGAAGACCCTGTGGTTAAATCATAAACTACCGTGTTTCATCTACAAAATGGGTCAGTAATTTCCTTTTGTTGCTGCCCCTTCCTTCTAGACGGTAAAGAGGAACTCAGTAAGTTCTCTGAAAATAGAGATGTATTTTCTTCTTAAGAAAATACACACAGACCTGTACCAGAAATAAGTATCAGGGAAGACCTGGCAGAATGAAAGAGTGTGAAATAAAACAGGAAGAGTGGCTGTACAAAATAAATGAATAGTGTCCCTTGAAATATTCTCCATATGAGTGCTCCTTTTGGTGAGGGAGTGGTAGACTGAGAGAAACAATGGAGAGGAGGATATGATCGGAGACTGATGGAGCTCTGGGACAGGTTACAAAAATTCATAAAATACCGGATAGATTTAGAAAAGAAAGATCTCAAAAGTTGTAAGCAAGAAGCATATTCAAAAGTTGTAAGGAAGGAGCATATTCAAATGTGAGCTCTCTTGAAGGAAAAATATGGTATATAGCCACAATTAGGTAATCTCTGAATCACTAAATTAATAGTCAGTATTGGGTTAGGAAAAAAATATTTCATATCTTTCATATTTACTAATGTCTCTCTAAATATAGTATGAAAATCAGTTTTGAATGATCTATCTCAAATTTCTTGGAGAAAGTTCAGTTACCCTTGAGCAGCTGATATACAATGGCTTATTTTCCAGTGCCTACATACACAGGCTCCCTCCTAGGAATAAAGTCTAAGAAACATCTTAACACAAGAATCTGAAATGAGCCATCTTTACTTAACAAACATATAAGAAAATTGGAGAAACATGTCAGATGCAAATATTTCAAAGCCTATTACAAGTGAAAGACCAAGATTCTCACATGCTTTGGTAGTCTGTGCCTTCTTCCTGCCCTGTGCAGACACATAAAATTGTTGCAATCCATCCCACACAATGTCTCCTTTAATTAATATTGCCCATCAAACTATGTGGCTAGATGACACACAGCATACTGTAAAAGAAAAGGAAGGTTTCCAAGATAATTATTGAGCTGATATATCAACACTTCTCCTTTGTCTTTTAGAACTGTGGTGACTTTGAGGGGGAAATCCTATTTATGCAAATGCTGGACAGCATAATAACATTTGTCAAATCACACATTGTGAGCATCATGAAGGATAGAAATGAGGGCTTCCCTCATTGGAATTCTCCCTAGTACACCCCAAATCTAAAATGGTGTGTTGACTTTCCCTGCAAATTACTTGAAAGAGACGAAATAGAGAACCAGTATTGTTTCTTCCTTTGACACAACAGGGCCAAATTCCAGGACGGGAATAATTCAAATAGGAGCCTTCAACTCTTCAACTGCTCTGGGGCTTTTAATCTGGTTTTCTTGTGCAACAAAGATCACGTGGTCATGAGGAGAGAGATATCCCCTTACCCATTTAAGAGGTATTAGTTGGCAAGGGAGATAGCCTGGAGGTTCTGAGCAGAGTGTTGGCTCAGATGTAATTGCAAACTGGTAACCCAGCAAACCATGCTGCCCTTTGTTCAGCCAAGCAAGTAGAAACTGGGGGAGCAATTCATCTGGAGGTACTGAGAGAGTGGAAGAAACAAGGAAATCCAGAGACAAAGTTCTGTAGGTCACTAGGCCCCATTATTTCTGCTACTGATTGAACAACCAATTTGCTAAAAGGTAGCAAGCCAAGGAATTTTCTTGGCACTTCTCTCACACTTTAGAGTTCTTTGTTGCAGAGGAGAGAGTAAAATTACAAAGCATGTTCTCTGCTTAATGGATGGCCCTTATTGACACCCAAACCCATGTAAAAATCCCAAAGCAAAGAGATTATCTCTTGAACTGCAGGACAATTAATGTGAACTACCTTTGACATTGCAACTTGTATTTTGTTCCTTTCAGTCCCCCAGTTCCTTGGGCAAATGGGTTGCAAATATATGATACTTGACCTGATTCAAAATGCTCCCATAATTAGAGGACAGCCCTACTTTCATGAATACAGATCTGCACAGACATACACATTCTATTGCAGCACTAACAAATATATACTATTTTGACATTGTTCTTGTTTGAATTTCATACACGGAAACAAAGCAGTTTCTAACTTCTGAGTTATATTACAATTTTTATCATGCTGGTGTCTTTTAAATTGATTTTCCTAGTAGTGACCAGTTCCCAACTATATAAAGTTAATCAGTAGGACTTAAGACAAGCTCCAACAATGCTTTTTGAATTGCTATTAATTTTAAACAGTTACATAATTTATAGGGTTTATAGGCTGATTAAATACTCTAAATGCTGACATTTTAAGAATAGTATGCAAAAGGGACCTTTTCATAATTTTTATAAAAAGAGACCTTTTTATAATTACCAAAATTTCATCTAAGAAACTTTAACCGGGGGAGGTCCTTGCAAGTTTGGATGTTAGAAATGATTCAGTATTGGATTTCTCAGTTAGAAACTCATTTAACTAAGAAAAGTCTACTGTTAATCAACTACCTAAAATTTATTCTGAAATGCTATTTCATGGCAAAGAGAATTCAAAATATAGAGGAAACTGGGAGGTAAGAAATTCTAATCTTTTCCTCTTCCTTACTCTTGAGAGAACTGTAGCTTATTCATAGCGTTTTCTGACAAGGCCATGAGCAATAGCAAAGACTTGATCAGCATTAAGTCCTTTCTTTGTCCTATGCACACAGGGATCTGATTTTTCCGGAGTCAGGGGACAAAATGGAGCCTTCAATGGAGTCTTAATCTTGAACCAAGGAGAACCACATCCATAGCTGTTTCCAGACAGCAGCCCCTTTTAACTGAATCTATTGTCTAGGGGATGTAATCAGTCAAAATATGTTAAAATTTCATCCACAGATTTAGAGTAAGTTTTTAGAGAAGGCATCTGGAGCAGAACAGCTAATGTCAATATGCGATATCATCACTGACTATATCCATCATATGTAATGTAATGTAATTTAACAGAAGGTTAGGTGAGAATTTTCTGAGCTCCGAGTTGAAGAAATCAAGCTACAAGTTGAAGAATCATAGAATGGTTTGAGTTGGAAGGGACCTCAACAAGTGTTTTTTCGTCCTTTGAAAGGGAGATGTTGATTTCCCTCATTCCCTGATGGGAATGGGCAGCGAGGTTTGGCATAGTGGTGTCAAAGGACTCGTGCACCCTGCGCAGTGCAGCGAGGCCAACCTCGGCCCAGAGAGCAGCCAGTGCTGCTCGTTCCCCACGGACAGGGGATGGGACACCAAGACACAGGCAGCCCAGGGGCAGAGCCCCACAGGCCAGGGCCACCAGGGTGATCCCACCTGGGCAGACCCAGGCAAAATAGCCAGGGACGGCTAAATGATGGCCGGGAGGCCAGAGCACTGGGAGAACTCTCAGTAACGTGACAGGCCCAAAGCAGAGCTGGAAACCTGCCTGAGCAGGGCCTGGAACAATGGTGCCCATGGGCACAACAATGGCAAAAGTGGGAATAGACACACCTACAACACAGCTCGGGCCAGGGCTGAGTTTTAATACAGACCCCGGGCCCAACACAGGCCCCAGGTGAAGCCAGTCAGAACCATTAAGGCTGTTAGTGCACTATAACAAACAGTGCACCAGTCCTGAATCTCCTCAACACTGGAGATACCTGGGTCATAATGTATTTCCCTGGAAACAAGTGTCTTTTTATCAGCCCTTTGCATGCAGGCAAGAGAGATTCTAGTATGTCTTTCTGCCTCTTTGTCTGGGAGGTTATCAGCCTACCAGCCTTGGAAACTGTCTACTGACTTTCTCAGGGATCATCAGTTAAAGCCGGTTGAAGGTGAGCAGGTGTCGCATAAGGACAGTTATGGAAAGGCTGCTCACAAGAATACGAAAATCTGCTGAGGGATAGCATATTTAGGCTGGATCACCATTAACTAAATTACAGAAAAAATGTTAAAATGAATCCTGGATGCCTAAGGCAAACACCATTTGTTTTAATAGTGCAAGTCTAAACAGTACACAGATGTTGCTCTCTTTACTAAAAAAAAAAATCACCAGGGCAATTGTTTCTGGACAAAACAATGCTAACTGATCTTACAGGTGCTTCCCTTAGTAGTTGATGCATTTCTAAGACAGATAGTGTGCAGCATGAGAGCTTGCTTAGAGCAATACTTCTGAAATTAAACTCCATTAGCTTGCTGAATAAAAGAAGTAGACTCCTCCTTCACCTGTGCTCTCTGTCTTCAGTGCCAAAAAGAACAGATGTGGCTGTAAGCGGCCTCACTACATCAAGATATCGTTCTGCCTTCAGGACAACTTTGTCCAGACTACACTACTAATTCACAGTGGGAAGCAGATCAGGTGCAGTCAGTCTGCAAAGCTTTGGGCCAAGAGCATAATCCGAGGTGACTGCTCTTCTCCCTAGGACTTGTGCAATGCGTTTCTTATTCTTTCCTCAGCCTTTACGTGGTTTCCCTCAGCTGCACCTCACATCACAGTACCAGAGTGACTCTGATGCACTCGATGCATTATACACTGGAAAACTATTTTCTGAATACACAGAGATATGGAAAGCATGTTGTACAGGGTATTTAAGATTCAAAAGTGTTAGAAATGAGGAGCAATTTCTGTTATGTGGAACTGTCAGCAAATACAATTTGTGCGGTTTTCACATTTCTCTGCTGCATTTCCTACACCATGCAGTAGATGGCAGGAGCCAATAAAAAAAATTCAGTGCAATTTTCATAGAAGGAACTAAGTTGATCAGACTCATCTTTGTTAGATTCTCATGTTTAATTTAAAATAATTTTACAGCAGCACTTCTATGTTTTTGGACATTATTAATGCACATAATATTTCTCCTGTTGCAAGGTTTATTTCTTTTTAACGTAACTTTTATTATTAAAAGATTAGTCTTTCAAGATTGCATTGGTACTTGAGATTTTTTTGACGAGCTCTGAGATTTACTAGACAAGTTTCATAAGTTTCTGAACTTAAATTCCAATTAAGGTTCTGTTTATATGACAAGTGAATTATTTACTTCCATGTTATTTGCATTTGAATCCATCAGTCATACTGCAAACAATAGAAGAGGAACATGCTTAAGGCATTAAAAAAAAAAAAGAAATAAAACCCATACAAGAACTGATCAAAACAAGCATAGGTTCAAATATTCAGTTGCAAAAGATGACCCCCCTAAATTGCCCCTCCTAAATTTAATAAAAAATAAAATATTTTACTTTTTGACTGTCAACCAAGATTCCTTATGAAATATTTAATTATTTTTTTTAAAGAAAGTGATGAGCTAACCTGTAGCTATGAGGACTATAACATTCTACTGTCAGAATTAGTTGCTCACTACATCTTGCAATCCAATGGGACCAGGCAGAGTAACATAAACAAGCATTATGAGGATTTCTTCTTTGAATTCAGCATGGTCCAGCTGGCAGTCTGGGGAGTATGCAATACATCCAGCCCATCTCTGCTTCCTGAGAGGAGACAAGTGTCTGTTTGATAGTGCGTGCTCTTTGCCTAATCAGCTGAACGTCTCAGCTTGTGCTTGTAGAAGTCAGGGGCTTTAAGACTGAATTTCCATGGGAGAAGAAAGACAGACTGCAGCCATGTTTCCTCTCATATAGGAGAGCAGCTCCACACTTACAACCCCTGTGTGGCCTGTGAAGCTGCCATCTGTCCTGTGTTGCTGGAGGAATTGAACTGTGTTGCTTTAAGATATCAGAGAACAGGCAGTTAAAGGTGCAAATGTGGAACCAGGCAGGTATTAAAATTACTGTTACTTTAACTGAATCTGGAAGTCCTGTAATACTACTATTTCCAGCTATCACTGTCTGGATTATTAATTATCTCAGGTATGACCCATAAACACCTGGCCAAAAGGAAGAGCTACCAACACACACTTTTTTTCTGTGATTAAACAAAAGTTCCTGTCCAAGTGGATTACTTGGGGATTGACTATTACTGTAAATTTGTCAGTGCAAGCTTGACTGGTTTAAGGTGAATGAGGAACTCAAAAGAAACGATTTCTATCTCTGTTAAGCATACTTGCAACCCTTGTAGATAAGCAAACCCTCTCTTATCAACCCTCCTGGGCTTCAGTTGTCAGAGCCTTTGCCCCTTCAAGGGTTTTGGCTGCCTATGAGCATGATCAGCTCTGATTCATGCAGGGGCGAGGCTGATCTGCAAGAAGCTCTGTAAGACTGGGCCACTGGGCTATGAAGAACATCTTCTTAGGCTCAAGCCCTACCTCAGTCCTTGCCTGAGTTACATTGCAGTTATGTAGTCCGGCTATGTACTTCAGGGATAGATCCCCTGATCTCCATCTCTGAGTTACCTTTGATCTTTTACACCCCTGAAGACTCGTCTAGCAAGCTCTGGATTTTCTGCTGACCCTGCTTAATGCCTCCAGACCTGCTTGTGTAGGGTTGGACTGCACCCTTTTTTGTGAGGACACTGCCTTACTGCCTTGCTGTCACCCTCGGCTGCCAGATCACCTTCCCTTGCAGAGTGGCTCTCTTCTGATCCCACTGGATCCAGTTCTTGAGTAAGACTCTTTTCTAGTGAGCCAGTGAAATGCAAATATGATCCCAGATCCTTACAAAAAGTGTAGTTACTTATATTTAGTAGCTAACATAGTTTCAACAGTGCACCAGAGCAAACCAATGTTAGTACTAACACTTGAGAACCTGCTAGAAGTGCTCATCTTAAGCTGAGTCTGCTAAACCCCTGTGGTAAACTGAAAAACTCTGGAGTGCATTGTTTTCCAAACATAATCCCAGTATTGTTTTGGTTATTTTGTTGTTCCACTGCTGAAGGCAGAACTGTGTTTTGTTTACATTCTCTCTTGCATGGAAAGGTACCTGTTCTTGTTTATATGCTGTAAAGAAGAAGTAATGTATTTCATCAAGGCAAAGGGGAATGAAATATGAATGTCTGAAGCCATGACTACTCTTCCTCTAACCTTTTTGGTTGTGTAAAGAGGAATTTTGTTTAAATCTCATATGGTAAATTTATTAGTCCATCAATGTATTATTAGCAATATTAACTTTATCAAGAGAATATAGGCTATTTTGGAAGAGAAGAAAATGATCTGAGGAAAAGTTGATAACAACATGATACAGTGAACTAGAATGGAAGGCAGACCGTAAAAGACTATGGTATACAGTGATGGTATTTATCCTGGAATGTGTAATCAGTTTATCACATTTATTGTACTATTAAACTTCTATTAATTTTTGAATGACTTATAAGCTCAGAAAGCTACTGGCCACTGCCTGGTGCACTGAGTCGTACAGGCAGGCACTGATTAAAAATTACTTCTCTCATCTCTGCAGCTCCTCTGTTCTGATGAAACTGTACAGGTCTCTGGCCATAGTACTTTCAAAGTCTAGAGCTTATCCCTCAAAATCAAGCAAATATACACATACTCCCTTTTTGGTCCTATGCACATGCAGGTCTGATTCTGCCAGAGTCAGGGGACAAAATGGAGCCTTCAAAAGAGTCTAACCTTGAACCCAGGGAGAACCACATCTGTAGCTGTTTCTAGACTGTAGTCCTTTCTAACTGAATCTAAGTTAATCCCTTGTCTAAGGGATGTAGTCAGTCAAAATATATTGCTTACATAGGATCTATTGCAACCATAAACATGTAATTGAGGCCACTATGATGGGAACACCTGTGAGACTTGAGACACTATGAAGTCTCAAAATTCCTACTAGGCTGTTCATCTGCTGACAATGGAAGTTCAAGCATATATCACACCTGTTATATAAGACTTCAGACTGTGAGTGTGATGCCATTTTGGCTTAAGGGCCACTGCCTTGGTTCTTTCTTTTTTCAAGATTAGAGAGAGCCTGTATTGAGAGCTGTTTGATGCCTTCCTCAGGAGTCTGTATTGGGACTGGTGCCGTTTAGCATCTTTGTCAGTGACATGAACAGTGGGGCTGAGCACATCCTCAGCAAGTTTGCCGACAACACCAAGCTGTGTGGTGCAGTTGACATGCTGTAGGGAAGGGATGTCATCCAGAGGGACCTTGACAGGCTTGAGATGTGGGCCTGTCGAACCTCATGAAGTTCAACAAGGCCAAGTGCAAGATCCTGCACATGGGCAAATGCAAGCGCAAATACAGGCTGGTCAGAGAATTGACTGAGAACAGCCCTGAGGAGAAGGATTGGGGGATTGGTTGGTGAGAAGCTCAATATGACTCAGCAATGTGTGCTCACAGCCCAGAAAGCCAACTGCATCCTGGGCTGCACCAACAGAAGCGTGACCAGCAGGCTGAGGAATTGTCTCCTTCCACTCTGCCATCGTAAGACCCCACCTGGAGTACTCATGCAGCTCTGGGGTCCCCAACATAACAAGGACATGGACCCATTTGATTGGGTCCAGAGTAGGGCCAGGAAGATGAACAGAGGGCTGGAGCACTTCTCCAGTGAAGATAGACTGAGAGAGTTGGGGTTGTTCAGTCTGGAGAAGAGAAGGCTCCAGGGAAGCCTTACACCAGCCTTCCAGTACCTAAAGTGGGCCCACAAGAAGGATGAGGAGGGATTGTTTATCAGGGAGCCTAGTGATAGCACAAGAGATAACAGTATTAAGCTGAAGAAGAGTAGGTTTAGATTAGATATTAGAAAGAAACTCTGTACTGTGAGGATGTGATGAGGCACTGGAACAGACTGCTCCACAGAATTGTGGATGCCCCATCCCTGGAAGTGTTCAAGACCAGGTTGGATAGGACTTTGAGCAACCTACTTTAGTGAAAGTTGTTCCTGCCTATGGCAGGGGGGTTTGAATTAAGTGATCTTTAATGTCCTTTCCAACCTATACCTTCTATAATTCCATGAGGAAGGTTGGAAATGAAGTGGACATCTTGTCCAGACCTCTACCCCTGGTGTATAACAGCTGTTTGTAGGACCTTCAGCATGGGCCAGATGAGTGTGGTCCAAAGGATTACTTCTCACATATGAAAACCAGCCCATTTTGGCCTGACCTGATGGATTTTACTGATTTGCAGATTTGGTGCCAGTTGTCTGATTCCTTCTAATAATTACAGACTGGGCACTGTTATCTGAGTTTTACTATTTTATGTGACTGTATCAAGCAAATAGATATTACAAAACCTTTTGTTTCCTGAACTAAACCAAGCAGTCTTGTGATATGATTTGGTGTGAGGCAAATATATTGTTCCACATATAGGCCTTTAGGCTACAGATCCCCCCCCCCAAACCCATCCATACGTATTTCGTTTCCTTCCTTTGGCACTCTTTGAAATACCCTCTACTCTACAGCTTCTTCTTCTACTACTTTCACAAAACTACATTTTGCCTGAACATAAGATATATTTTTAAAGAGCTTTTTCAAAGCTCTTAGCTTCCTGAAGTCCCAGTGGAAGTGACGAAAACTATTTTTATTGAGTCCTGAAGGCAACCTAGAGGCTGCACTGACTGAAACATCACGTTTTTAACACAGTTTACTTCCTTAGTCTAGCTGTGATCTCTCCATCCTAAACCTTCCTCACCTATACTCAGGCACTGTCTTTTTCTCTCCCTTTCTCTCTCCATTGATCTACCTTCATAGTTCCATCAATTTCAATTGCAAAACAATAGTTACAAATTTAGCCCAACAGCTACAATTTTGTATTCAACTGCCTATTATAAAAGTTTTGTGTCAGACTGACAGAATTTCTAGTGTTACATCACAAGATCTACTGGAAAATCTTAAAAATTTAGGAAGACATTGGTGGGATTATGAGTCATTAGCTTTGGCTCAGATCCTGTGAACTTTGGGGAAAAAATTATGGAAGAAAGCAGGGCCACATACAAACACGTGCAACGTGTTTGTATGACCGATCATAGATAGAACTTTGTAGAAGCAAAACTAAAACACACTACATTATTTTCAGATAAAAATTATTTCTGATTTAAAATGTTTTCTTAAATCTCTCTCTAGAAAGAGGATGAATTTTACCTTATGCTTCCACCAGGTGACTGCTATTCACACAGAAAGAGAATGAATAGAAGACTCACTATCTCCACTTCAGACATTTTTGTATTTCTGTCATTAAAATGTCACAATCCCACTGCAGTCCTGTTCACTTCAGGATTTTCTCTCTTATCACAGCAGTTGGTAGGTTTGGGCTCTGCTTTTCTTGCCATTGTGCACAATTTAATACCACCATCAGAGGAGGATAATGATTGCACATCACAGAAAGTTTTTGTGTTTTCAGCTTCATATGCCAGGGTGTAACTGAACCTGTTGATGTTTTAAATTATTACTATAACTTTTTGAGATGTCTGCTCTTCCTCCAGTAATAATTACAGACTGCAGCAAATAAGTTCACTTTCTCTGAGTGGACCAGAAAGGCCATATTGACAGACAAATGCAAGAGAGAAAGGACTGATAAATTTCTGTTAAATTTTCACAGCTCAGTGCTCAGACTAGTCACTGGCCAAATTCTAAATTGAAATCCATCATCAAAGTTGGTATTAATTAACCATATATCAGCCCCTGACAGAGGCCGGAAGCTTAACAGATCTTGGAGAACAAACTTCCTTCATGCTCTTACAGTGGTCTGTCCAGATCAGTGCAAAGGCTGAATAAGGCTGATGTGGGGACTTGCCATCCCGAGGGCCAAACAGAATAACTGGGGGAAGAGCTGGGCAGGCATATTCAGTAAAACTATAAGTACCAATCTGAGATTCAAGCTAGCTTGCTTGGGAGCAGCATCGGGAGCAGCCAGAATAATTTTAGGGAACTGGGAGATACTTGCTTAAATGTTCCCTATGCCATTATCTTGCCTTGGAACTCAGAAGACATCGGACAACTTCTCAACACCAAGGTGGCAGGGAACACTCAGAACATTTCAATACTTACAAGATTTGTAGGTGCTGTTTTGACATGGTGAGACAGGAAGTTTCCAGTTGCTTCTCCGCCCTTTGGAGGAAATGGGAAGTCCACACTATGTCACAGAAGTATATCAAGGATGCATCAGCTCAAAATTCCTATTCTCTATTTCAGTGGCAGGGAAAGCCCAAGCTTTCCTGGTGGGGCATCTTGGGGATGCCATTCCCTCTTCTGTAATTTTCAAAGCTGTGAAATGCTTCCATCCTTTTCTGTGGTGGATAAACACAGGAAAGCAGCAGACTGAATAGTTTGCAGGAAGGTACTGTTCTGCAACTTGCTGTACAAAGGCAACAAACTGCAGCAGAGACCAGAGATATGTGTATATTGGGGCAAAAGAACACCACAGTGCATCTGAGAGCTTTCCTGTCAGTAAACGGACTTTTTGTGTCTGTGCACTTAATGTGTCCAAGACTGAGACTAAATATAGCTCATGAGCAGTTTCCCGTCTCTGAGACAAGGAAGCATGCTGTGACATTTCTTGCCTTGTATCTATGCTGCAGGTATCTGAAAAACAAAAACCTCTAAGGCTTTCTAGTTGCAGTCTTTTTTTGGCACCAATTTAATTCTAAATGTGAGAGTCTTTAAATAATAATTTGGAATTATTTTTATATGTTGAATAGGAATAAGAAGCATTATCTCTGGATGTGAGTTTGAACAGACTCCTGATTCTGGACGCATCTGTGGCCTACTTTGGATCCATGAGGTCATAATGTTTTCCAACTTTACGTTTTGCTAGTAAATTTATGTTTTTTTCTGAGTATAAGACTACTTAACTAGAGCTTGAGAGGTTTGTTCTCTGTGTTGTCAAGTTATCTTTGCTTCACATCTGAAACCTACCCATCTATTTACTTCCCCAGATTTCTTCTCCTGTAGGCCCCTCTCTCTCTCTCTCTCTCTCTCGCTCTTCTCTCCAACAGGTAAGGACAAATTCACTGTTGTCCAAAGACCTTTTCAGAACTCATCTCCAGTTCAGTTATGACAATGATGTGCAGGTTTACCTACATTTATTTTTTATTTCCAATTCCAAGCTCTAATTGATCTCTTACAAAACCTTCAGATACCTAGTTAGATGCAAACACTTGTGTTTGCTTGCTGATACAAAGTTATGCATCATCACTTAGATTATTCCTGGAGTTCTGGTTACTGGAAGGAACTCTCCATTCCTTTACTGTCCTCTCTCCACAGCTTAGATTGTGACTCCTCCACAATGAACACCTGCCATATGGAGGTGAAACGACCTCTAGCAAGTCAACATTTGTTTCCTGTAAACTTAAACTCTGATTACTCAAAAAGCCCTTTCATTCTTTCCACCCTCATCAACCACTCCTCTCACATCAAATGAGTTTATTTATTTCCACTAAAGACTAAAGGTCCAGCTCTATGAGGATCTGGTTCAACAAACTCTTCTACAAGCATTTTTTTATCCAATGGGTTTGATACAAATGCACGCTCTATACAATGGATGCAATCTCCTCTCCTTTTCCTCCACCTTGTAGCAGCTTAACAAAATGGTACAGATCAATCTCCTGCTGTACATTTTTTTCTCCTTACTTCCTATGCACACAGAAATATGGGGCCATTGAATTTTTATGCATATATTTATGGACACATTTACATTCTTAATTAAGCTATTATTTTATTTTAAGAGGATGTCATCACTATAAAAAATCATAATAAAATGTTCAAGTTACCAGCTGAAAGTTACTACTGAAAGAATGAAAATTATTTACTTTTCATCATTAGCAGTGTTTGGCTTTTCACTCATCTTGGGGCATGGATGCTGAAAATAGACCAGTAAGTTTCACTTCTACTTAAGACTTTTTTGCATTAGAACAAGGCCGCTTTGAATAGGCTGAAAACACAGCAGAAAATTATATTCACATTAGATTCTCCATGGAATTACAGAGGAAGAGCTAGTTCCCAAAGACTGTTTTGTATATTTTGGATTTTAAGGAACCAAAGACTTGGCATTCTGCCAGAACACTGAGATTTGAATTACCCTCCAAAAAATGCAGCCAGCTGCCTATAGCTATTTTTTCTGTTGTATCAGAGGAAAGAAAAGGTGAAGTGAAACGTATTATAGAAGTCTCTCTGACTTCTTGTATTTGTCTGAGTTGCAAGGTCAAGTGTCTATATAAGAAGTTCCTCTTCATTTAGATGTTAAGTACAAGTTTGTACCTCATTCAGAATAATCTCTGCCTCTATCTATGTTGGTATTAATTATACTTTCAATCTGGTTTGCAGATGCTAAACCTTGGGCAGCAACTCGGATGTATGTATGATCTTATCCAGCCAAGTAAACCGAGGGACAATAACACCTGTGTGTTTTGGGCAGTTACAAATAGCTCATTAGATATTTGATTTTGTTGAAATGCATTCTGATCTTAAGAAAAAGATGGGACTTAGGCTGATGCTGCAGGTATAGATTTGATCTAAAGTTAACCATGCTGGGGGCTACCTGGAGCAGCATCTGTTCTCTTAGGTCTGCTGGATGCTCTCTGCATGCTGTGAAGAAAAAATAACAAAGCGCTACAGGTAAGAGAAATCTTTTTCTCTGATTTGTTAGTTTTGCATATCTTCTCACTTGCCTGTCCTGAAGCTGGCCTTGATGTCTTTGCAGCTGAGTTTCTTCCCGCAACAAGGACAGCACCACAGAAACTGTTTTGAATCGCCTCCATTCAACGATGGTCACTCAAGTGACCATGGAATCCAAGGAACCAAAGTAGCTTTAAAAGCTTCTCTGTAGTTGATCAGCAACTAAACCCCCTGGTGCTCAAAAATTTTACTTGAAAAAATAAAAATCCCCTCACAAAAGTAATATTGAAACAGATTTGTCTGTGCAGGGCTATTTGTGATCTTAGTGACAGTCTCACATGATATTTAAACCAGTGATAGAAGTGCCAAGCAACCCCCCTCCATTTTTTTTCTGCTAAGATTATGTATTTGCCCTTCCGTATAGTCTACTGGAAGGGTGAGCTTACTTACCTGCTCCATCTTATGAACTGTATGTTCATAAACACATTTAATAAATTAATTCTTCACAACCTTGTATAGAATGGAGACATCACACGGTGTATTAGGAGTTTTGTTGCTGTTCAGAATCAGATGAAAGACTTTCTTAACGCAATGGTAAATAGCAAATGAAAAGGATCTGCTCTGGTCAGGTATATTTCCACCAAAGGCATCTTCCAGAAATACAGATCTGAGTGTTCTCAAGAAGTCAGTTGTATATTACCTGAGATCTCTTTTGCTGTGGAAGAAAATATTTTCAGTTTGAAAAGGAATTAGTTAGAACTGGTTCCATTTTGGTTGTTTGAAGTGTACCTATCAAACCTGCAAGAGTTCCAGATTTGCTCACATTGTAGAAACTTTTCCGTTTACCACCAGCTAAAGTTGTACATCTGATGCTGAAGCCACAGGGACATGATTTTTCTGTAGAATATAAATAAAGGAGGAAATATGGATTTCTTGTGTAGAGTGATAAACAGATCAATACTACATGAAAGAGATATCGATGGGTATGAAACTTATGTAGTGAAGCATGCTGCTTTTATAATTTCAAAATTAACAGAATTTCACACTGGGACTTACATAGTTTTTTTAGCATAAACAGAAATTGTGCAAGGATGGTTAGAAGAAAGGAGAGATTTCGAGCATGAACTGGTACAACATCAGCACTTTAGGAAAGAATTTATTAAGATGAGCATTTTACTAATAGAAGAGTGAATGATTATCCTAGTAGAACAGAGAAAAGAAGTAACTACTGACATGTAAACTAGTCATCTAGGAAAAGAAAAATGTAATCAAATGAGAAGTAGTATTTCATTCCACTTGGAAGGAGCATTCACATAAGATACAGGGCAATTCAATATGATACACATAATTGCTTCTGAAGTGAATAAACAAACAACTAATTTATAGTAATGAATACCTGCACAAATCATAGCAAAATCTGGAGAGGGGTGTTCATTTTGAGTATGATAAAGTATTATGATTAATTGAATTATATTTGAAAGTCATGAAGCCATCAAAAGTACTGAATGCTGATTTCTGAGATAAAATCAAAGTTTGCAAGGCAGGAAAACTGGAAGGTTTTGAGGACTGACAGTAAGCATCAACTCTCAGGCAGAGTTTCAGACACGCAGTGAGATTTGCTGGTTCCAGCACAGCCTTTCCTTGTCGAGGTATCATAAGAATAATGAGAAAGCTGAGAGAAATGCCACTGAAAGAAAACTAAACATGACAATACTACTGTGTAGATCTGCAAGATGAAGGAAGATTTTACTTTGCAAGAGACCTCCAAATACTAGATGTGCACATAAAAATGGAGGAGAGACAAAAATCTCACCTAGCAGATATACCAATCTTTTAGTAAAACACAGGGCTAGAAAAGGTTTTCCAAGAGGTACAGAATAAGTAGAGTAAGTCTGATTTCTCATGGATCTATATATTTTGTCCCCCTAAGTACTATCTCTTCTCCCAGCAATAACTTTAGATGTCCCCAAGGTCTGCTCCTGGTCCTGAGCCTGGCTGGCTTTGAGCCATTTGTTGACAAAGAAAATGTACAATGTATCAGTTCTTCCTCCCTTGCATTTCACCTGCCTAGCACAAAATGCAAAGGCAATTATCCTTTATACCTCCACCATTCTTTTAAATATAGATTATACCACACCTGAGTCCCAATTTACATAATAATTTGTGGGAGATGGGTTAAAAGACAAAGAAACCGTTTAGGGAAGGAGTTAAAAAAAAATCTTGGATCATCATAAATCTTGTAACATCAGCTATTGTTCCTGCTGTTAACTGAGAATGCTAAGGATTATTAGGTTCCCAGGGAATAAGAATTGATTCCTCAGAAAAAACCCAACAGGAAAAAACCCAACAGCCTGCTTTTCAAACTCCTGAGATTCTTGGAACACACTGTAGGAACAGCAGTGAAAATGCTTACTATATAACTGCATAACCATATTAAAAGCTATAATAAGTGCCAATGGTCTGTGTTTGTCTTTTCACATTCTTGCCAAAGACAACTTTTCACTCCAAGGACATTACTGAAAAAAGTTGACTGTGAATCTTAAGTCCCTACAGCTACTGCTTGGAGGAACAGGCAGAGTAGGAAAGAAAGAGTTTAACATAATCAGTTACTGTCTTGGCTATTACTCCTACAGAAATTTAAGGAATTTTGCAGTGGGATGCATACATCATCCTATCACCCTTTCATAACATTGCTTGACTGACTTAAGACTTTTGTAACATTGCTTAACTTTCAGTTATACTGAGGACTATTATGACTTACATGAATTTTTGGGATGTCAAATACCATGTTAATAAATTACAGTTCTGCTGTCCACAGATCAGTACTTGTGAATCTTCTACAGCTGATTCAGTTTCTTATTTTATTTAACTGAAAAAGTCTTTTCTCTGGAATTTCTTCCAATTACTCCTGAATTTCCCAAAAAGAAAAAGATTCAGGATTTACCAGGTGTGTCAGCAGTGAATATAAAAGAAGTTCACAACTGGTCAACGTTTTACAATAGAGAGAGTTCTGTATTAAAAACTTCAGCCATTAGTAGTTTGCATTAATGAGGGACCCTAATACCTGAGTTGATAAAGGACTGGTCCCAGGCAGATTTTGTAGAAGTGGTATACGTACTTTTACATGTCTTGCCATATATCATGGAGCTAAGCTTTGTATTTCAAGAGCTGAAATTTGACATTGCAATTGTACATGTGTTAGTAAATCATTGCCTGTCATCTCCATAGAGATGTACAGATGACAGGCACCATGGAATGGGGAACAGCCCCCTGTATGTTACATATAGTGAATGCAAAGTGCATTGAAAACTACTTGCATGGTGGAGGTACTTTTCATTCCTGTCTTCTACAAAGAATGGTACATCTATAGGAGAATTGTCACAAGATGTTCAAATCTAGAATAATAGAATCATAAGGTTGGAAAAGACCTCCCAGACCATCAAGTCCAGCCTTTGATTGAACACCATCATGCCCATTAAACCATATCACGAAGTGCCACATGTACTCATTTTTTGAACACTTCTAGGCATGGTGACTCCACCACTTCCTTGGGCAGCCTGTTCCAACACTTAACTACGCTTTCAGTGAAGAAATTTTTCCGGATATCCAACCTGAACCTCCCCTGGTGCAACTTGAGGTCATTTCCCCTTATCCTGTCACTAGTTGCCTGAGAGAGGAGACCAAGCCCCATCTTGCCACAACCTCCTTTCAAGTAGTTGTAGAGGGCAATAACGTCCCTCTGAGCCTTTTTTATTCCAGACTAAACAACTCTGGCTCCCTCAGTCAGTCCTTGTAGGGCTTATGTGCCAGCCCCTTTACCAGCTTCATTGCTCTTCTCTAAACATGCTCAAGGACCTCAGTGTTTTTCTTGAAGTGAAGGACCCAAAACTGGACACAGGATTTGAAGTGCGGCCTCACCAGTGCTGAGTACTGGGGAGGAGATGATCTGTTCCCTAGTCCTGCTGGCCGCACTATTTCTGATACAATCCAGGATATCATTTGCCTTCTGTCACCTGCGCACATTACTAGTTCATGTTCTGCTGTTGTCAACTCACACACCCAGATCCTTTTCTGCCAGGTAGCTCTCCAGCCACTCTTACTCCAAGCACCCCATAGCATGGCATGGGGTTTTGTGACCACAGTTCACAACTTCACCTTGTTGAACCTCATGCAGTTGTCCTTAGCCCATTGATCCAGCCTGTCCAGATCCCTCTGCAGAGCTTTCATACCCTCCATGAGATCAACACTCCTACCCAACTTAGTGTCATCTGCAAATGACAGTAATATCAGCTATTAGAGCAGGGTGACCATGCACCCTGTATAACAAAGCTAAAAAGCTTCCCGAGTCTGCATAGGATACCCAGGTGACACGACACAGCTAGGGTTGGCTGGGGGAGAGATTCCCTTTGCAAATGGAGGCCACTGTGTTACTCAGAGACTTAAAATGGGATTCCCCACAAATGGAAAATTCCTACATAGTTTAAAAACCCCCAACAATGAATCCAAATAGTGACAAAGAGTTGCTATTGTGTATATTTTCACTGGAACAGTACAATCCGGAACACACTGGTGAGGGTTGAGGGTGGCAGGGTCCTACACTCAGACGAGCACAGCAGCTAAGGTAGCATCAGCCCCTGCCATGTGCTTATATGAGACCAAGCCATGCCAATCCCTTTATGGGACTTCCTCATAGAGGACCTTTCATATTCCTCCCTGCTCTCCAAATTCATTGACCCTATGCTGTACTCTCCCCATATTCACTTGGCTCAGTTGGCACAGCCATTCATGGTGTGCTGCCAACTTAAAATATATTTTTACCTCTCTTCTCCCCATTGTCTGCCTAATGTCCATGGTGCACCTGGTGTGAGCTGTCTCAATTGCTTGACACTGCTGTGGTGGGAGTTCACACCCCTCAGGCCTGGCTGTAGGGTTGGGCTGGGCTGGGAGTGAGGGAGGGGAATGCAGATGCTCCTTCTTAGTGGTATGGCGGTGTGAGGGAAGGAAGAGGCAAGGATGAAGAGGCGATGAGAGGGAGAGAAGAGCCAACCCCTTCTTACCAGAGGAGAGAGAGCGAAGCACTCCCCTGAGCAACAAGGCTGTTTCTGCTCCCCTTCCCTTAACACTTTGGTGGAAATGCTCCTCTGCCATTTGGGGGAGGCAGGGCAGGGCTGGAGCAGGGCGAGATCCCTGTGGAAACAGTAAAAGAACTGTCTTGTTTAGGGGGAGGTCTGGCAAAGCTGGTGTGTGCACTCTGTGCCCTCGGGAGGCAGGGAGGGCAGGAGGGGAGAAGTCACTTCCTGGACCCCCCCGTCTAGCCCCTCTTCCTCATTTAGCCTCTCGACCCCTTCCCTTCCTGGCAGATCCGAAACCCTTACCTTTGCAAAGAGCACCAAGAAAGAGAGGGACTGACATATTTGAAGGTACAAAGTTTCATTGCTGTTTCTCCCCTCTTTGCAGTGTTCCTGGAGCACAGGTGTCTCTGAGAAAAGCTTGAAAACAGATGTGCCTGGACACTCTCCTGCCTCCAAGTGCCTTGCAGATTACTTCTGGGCACCAGGATTTGCACTTCACAAATTCTGAGGATGCATCTTTTCCTTGCTATCCCTGAGACAATGAGATCGAAACAGTGTCCCTGCCCCTGCTGCCCTTGTAGCAGGTTAGTGGTGTCTGGCTGAAACAGGTCCCCCTCTCCTGGCTGCTGCTGAGCACCCTGGGCCAGTGTTAAATAAGCTCTGTTAATTTGGTATGGCAGGCACATTTCCCCAGCTAGGAGGAAAATTGGAATGTGCTATAATTATTTGTGCTAAGAAAAAAGTGCTTTGAATGGTGAGAGTGGGTAGAGAGTTTTAAATGGATTTGGTTGGGCTACTGCAAATCTGTGAATAAAACGAAGCCCAGCAAGAGAGTAGTTCTAAATAATACGAGATTAAGAGAGGTAGCTGCTTCTTACTAAATGACTTTCTATAAAAAAAAGTAATTGTCATGTGTTTTCTGCTGCTTTCCTACAGAGAGGAAAACGTGGCAGTGCTATGGTACAAAGCAAAAGAGGTTTCCTGACCGAGGTGAAGGTTTGATTGCAAGCTTTGTGCAGCTGATTGGCACAGACAAACAAAAACATTGCTTTGCACTGTGTTTGCAAAAAACATGCAATTGATGATTTACAATCCAGATCCATCTGCCAGCACAATTTACTTTTCTTGTAACCTCATCCCTGGTATTTCCTTCCTGAGGAGCCCTTGCCCCACTTTATGCTATGGAGAGGTAAAACCCACTTAGCAAAAACACATAAGGACATGGACGCGAATGTTTGTCATGTGAATGGAGTATGTCTGGACTGTGTTCAGTGTGCTGGAGACATCCATGCCATGGGAAGACTGACTTCTAGACAAAGGTGGGGGAGCTGTATATTTATACTGATTTTCATTGGTTGAGGCTAGTCATTTCACTTCAGCAAAAAGACCTGATACAGTTATGGCATCTTGTGTCTGGATGTGTAGTATGAGTCTACCTTTTCTTTGGTTTTCAGCTCTCCTGTCAGCCCAGTTGCAGGCATATATTTAGTTATTTGTGGAGAAGGAGAAATCAAAAGTGACTGGACAAGCTGGTAGCTAAAATGTTCCCTTCTGTGCTGTTGGCTGTAAAAACTAGTGCACCTCAACTATTGCACTGCTTGGGTACAGGATGCGCCTCCAAAGAAGAAGAACAAGTAGATTATGATCTCGTTTGAGCCTGATGAACATTCATGTCTTAGACATATGACAGTTTATTCCAATTTTTAGAATTACCTCAAAAAATGCAAAGTCTTTGAGGCAATGTAGCGAGTGATTTGTTTTCTTGCCTCTGAAGCTACTTCTGTCAAATGACAGGTGAGATTCTCTGACAAGGGCAAATTTATAGTCCTGTAATTCCTGCTGTGACTAGAAGCCTGCAATCTCAATTATTTTATTCCTGTGTTGTTGACGGCAATGAGGGTGCTCTGTGCAGGCACAGGAAGACTTTACCTTCTGTGCTGGTTTAGGCTGGGATAGAGTTAATTTTCTTGCCAGTAGCTAGTATGTGGCTGTTTGGATTTGTGCTGCACACAGTGTTGATAACACAGGGATGTTTTTTTTACCACTGAGCAGTGCTCACACAGAGTCAAGGCCTTTTCTGCTCCTCACCCCACCCCACCAGTGAGAAGGCTGGGGCTGTGCAAGGTAGATGAGAGGGGACACAGACAGGACAGCTGACCCCAACTGACATAAGGGATATCCCGTACCATTTGGCAACATTCTCAGCATATAAAATTGGGTGAAGAGGAAGAAAGACAGGGACATTTGGAGTTGTCTTCCCAGGTAACTGTTATGTGTGATGCAGCCCTGCTTTCCTAGAGATGGCTGAACACCTGACTGTGGATGGGAAGCAGTGAATTAATTCCTTGTTTTGCATTGTTTGAGTGTGCAGCTTTTGCTATACCTATTGAACTGTCTTTATCTCAACCCACCAGTTTTCTCACTTCTACTCTTCTGATTCTTTCCCCCATCCCACCGAGGGGGGTGTATGTGAACAAGTGGCTGTGTGGGACTTGGTTGCTGCCTGGGGTTAAACCACACACCTCCATAGATTCTCCCATAAGCTGCACTTTTGGGCTGCTGTCACCCACACTAAGCTTCCTGTAGGCCTGTTGGAACAGGGAATTACTGCAATAATATATTCTCTCACCTTGACCACATTCTGTCTCCCAACCTAAGTCAAAGGAGCTGGCAAAGACTTAGCAGGCCAGGCTTACACTGATTGTGGAGACTTTTTACACAGAAAGCATTTTTATCCTTTTCTACCCATCATTGTGGTCCCACCAAAGATGAACTGCAGCTATCAGCAGACCCCAAAGCTATGAGAGTAGCACTTTCCACCCATTCCAAGTCTTAGGACGGAAAAGTTGAGAGAAGCATGATACTTACCACGATATCTCAGATACATGGATTAATTTTCTACCTTTGTTTTCAGTTAAGATGAAAATCCATCTGTGAGATTTTGATCCTACTCCATGTGTCAAAGACATTTTTTATAACACTTGAAGAGCTGCCACGAGCATGATTGAATGTTTAATTCAAAAAGACCTGTATTTCTGTTCTGCTTTTTGTATTTTCAGACATATAGGATTGCTTGCCCAATTTATACTAAGAGACCTCTCCACATTCAGCTGAAGTAAGACACTATCACATATTTACTAGGTCATGGCCACTTGGCAGTATGACTGCCCTCAGGGTGCTCTCAGGGGCTGGCGGGCTCTGATCTTGGTGCCTGGCAGCCAGGGAGGTAGCATGTACAACAAAAAGATTGCCCATGGCACTCTGCTGACATGGGGATTTAGAGCACTGGAGATACAGGGTGTAATTTTGCAATATTTACTTTCCATTGGGTGAGTAAGGCAACAGGAGGGGGATCACTGTTCTTTGCCTGACATATTCTCATGTCCATGTGCCAGCAGCCTGTCTTTTACCCATTCTGACAAGAATGGAATAATTATTTGCAGAACTTTATCAAATAAGTTTCTTAAAGGTGAATAGCTTGCTGTTATACATCCTTCTGATACCTGCCTTTTGCATGATTTAAAAAAAGTATCCATACATTTGTGTAAGAAATTGAGTAAATGAGAGATCACCCAGACTGACACATTTTCTTGGGAAATTTCTGCTGATGGAATTTTCCATGTATCAGACATTTTGTATTCCCATTGCAATACTGTATCAGTCCCTTGCCCTGACGTTTTCAAGGTAAAGGACTCAGAAGGTGCTTAGAAGAAGCAGTCTAGAAGATACTAGAGGGTAGAACAGTCTAGAAGTGTTAACCAAGTAATTGTAAAATATCGTAATGTACTTTATTGAAAATCCACATTAAATTCATATTCCTTGTCCTTGCTTTCAAGGCTGTAAACAGCTCTGCCCACACAGCTCTCTGCCCACAAATCCACATGCTGTTTTTGCCAATCTTGTCTCTCAACTGCTCCTTTTGTGTCTCTCCCACACAGAACTTTGTGCTGGGATTCCTCTCTACCCCCAGACTTCCAACATCTGTGAAAAATATGTATGCATATATTACATATTATTCTATTTTGTATATTTTTGCATTATCATATGCATATGCAAAATGTGATTCCCTTTCAACTGTTCCTTAAAATTGACACCTTTCCCCAAAGATGAAGGCTCCACTGCTCCCTTCACTTCCTTTGTGATATGTGACTTTACTCCTGAATGACAATTTCACATGGGTTCTACCTGACTCTGGAAAAAGGATTGCATTTAGTTTTTCTAAACTATCACACATGCTTACAGTGACATGTATATGATAAGGCATAATAACACATGCAAGTGAGTTGCTCACAGTCCCTGAACTCGGAAGGACGACTCCAGCAGCCTGAAGCGAAAAACCAGACTGCTTAGGCTACCTGTCAGAGAAAGTCCTTGACAGATGTTTCAAAGTTGTATGTAACATTTTGGTCATATAGAGAGCATGATGGCAAATGCTCTAGGAGGAATTTATAGAATGAGAAACTTGAGTGCAAGAATCTGTGGAGTGCTTTGCCAGTGTGATGCCTTAAGCCCCTAATGGTTTTTATTTTTCTAATACTTGTAAGTTTTATAAGTAGTGGAAGTAGACTCTAAAAGCAGCATCCCTCACTCCCTCCCTTGTCCCTTTCCCTGTAGCACCCTTGTTTACACATTCCTTAACCCTCTTACCCCATTCTATGCTCCCTATATCACTCCTACCCCCGAACAAAGCAGAAATGTTTAGTCTTTTGTCAAGGCAAGGCCCAGATTGTTTGGTAGAACAGCATATCAGGGTCTAAACCATAGAATACGGTCAAGAACTGGGTGACTATGCACCCTTTGTGCTCTGATGAAGATGAAGATGGGATGAACAGGGGGTCCCGAAATGCACCCCAGACCCATTTCTCAGGGGGTGGACCCGGGGCGGTCCAGAGTAAAGGCCACAGGGCGGACACATTTGGGATTGGATAGATGGTATTATAAAATGTAACATCTCAGGCACGGCCTGTGCGCATCTTGTAACATCTTTGCCTTGGCATAATAAACCCTTTCTTACCTCACCCCTAATTAACTGCTCCGGGAGACTTTTCCAGCACCTAACTCCCACGGCAACAGTGACATGCTGGTGATGCCAATCCTAATGGAACATACTGGCAGAGAGACTACCAAGACATTACCTGTATATCATTATTTCCCCACATACACCCTTTATATGAAACTGAAAGAACTGCTGACTGCTCATCGAGGGTTTCTTCACTTTCTCTTGTATGGGAGCAAAGTGATCTGGGGTTTCCCACTGCGAGACCATTGGGTTGCACAGTTCTACCCGAACACTTTCATCTGATGCTAAAAGTAATGCACAAATTTACTGAGAGAGTATTACTAAAAAGTACTTCCTCTCTCTAACCTTTTCCTCTTCTGGTAACACTTAAAGTGTAATTATCTTTACTGTTTGACATCTACAGTAATTCGTCTTTGTGACTCAAAAAAGCTATTGCTTTTTCATTTGTGCGAGCCTCTAAAGGTAGTGAAAAAAATGACAGTAAAGCCAGAAGTCAGAAAAGGAAACTGAGGAACCAGTGAAATAGTTGAAATGTGTGTGATCTTGCAGCGTGAAGTTCATTGGAGGCAAGGATGACAGTCTCCCTTTAAGGGCACTGAAAAATGCTCTAAATGCGCTGTGTTAGAGAGGATATTGTGTTTCGGCTTTTGCAGAACCATAATTGGTTTTGGATTTTTTTGTGAAATGACAACCATGTGGAAATCTGAAGCTGAGTTCCTTTGCATTAGTGTCCTCAAATTTTTTTGTAGACTATTTTAAAATTACAAGTTGGTTTTGGTCCCTTTAATTTACATTTTTTTCCACTGCCATCATGCTTTACTACAGTTTCACAAAAAGATATGTGCATATGCAATCGTTTTAATGTCAATTTTCAACGAAAAATAATTTTAGAATTGCAAACCTAAGCAGAACTAGAAAGTGTAAGATCAAATTAACAAATTATTTTTCCAAAAATGAGTCTTCTTCTGCTGTCCCTATTTACTCGCAAGATCTCTTCCTTTTAAATTATGTGTGAGATATGCTCTGACTCTGTGAGGAAAGATGTGTGTCCCTGTGGAGCTGCAGTGTGTCACTCTCAAGGAAAAGTATGCACAGGTCTCCTAAAAACATGACATCTATTTTTGTATAGTGTAGAGAAATTAGAATGAACTGAAAACGTTAATGTGAGAAAGTACATTGTAAAAGATGTGTCCTTCTTTTTGGAAAATTGGAGGAAATTCTGGTATAGTTAAAATGATCCTGTGCAGTGTTTGCAGAGGACATTATGCAGCAGCTGCATTTCTGGCACAGGGGGTTTCTGTAGTGATATAAGGTGCTGCAGTTTGACCCAGTCCACTCACAGAGGTGCACGTTGCAGTAGCTGTGTTATGTTGCAAGGCAAAGGCTCGGTTTTGTACCAGTTCTCTGCCCCCAGCATTCAAGAGGGGTGTTTCATGTTCCACTGCGGCTTAAGAATAGTTTCACTTAAAGAAGCTGTCATGTGTACCAAAAGGCAGAAAGACAGAAAATGTAAAGGATAGGTGTCTAACAGCAGCCAAGCTGCTAAACTGGTACATTGAAAAGGTTGGTTTTCTTCCATGTGCCAAAAAGATGAATATATAATCCTTTGAGGTACTAAAGAGTACTATTATTAAATGATCTGAAAGGACTTAAATTTCCTGCGGTGCCAGGCAGTGGAAAAAAGGAAACACACAACCCACCTCATCAGAGCCATCAGGGGTATCATTTTCTGCAAGGGTAGTCAGAAGAGATTGAAATTTGACTTTTTCCTGGAGGTTTCCACTGCCTCCTAATGTATAAATTTATCTCCAACTGGCAGGTGTAAACAATCTGGCAGAGCTGAGTTTCAGTACTCTCACCAAGAGGTTTCCACAATTTGTAAAGCTAATACCCTAGAAGCTGGTACTAATGTATTTATTTCACTGTGGTGCAAAGCAGAAAACAGTCTGCCGAAGGACGCATGGCTTGTCGTACTGTTCTGAAAGTAACAAAGGAAAAATATACAGATTCTCTTAAGCACACTTGTTTTCTTTTTGTCTTGTTACTTGAGCCAATCAGCAATTGACTGGAAGGCTCCATATTTCAGTGACATTTCTGTAGCTAACCAAAGACCTCTTCTGGGCTTGCCTTTGGGGAAGGTGTAAACACTGGATCACAAAGTATGCCTCAGAAGACAATTCTTTCTTGCCGGTACCTGAAACATTTAACTGAAAGGTGGAAGAGGGAGTGAGCTATTTCAGTGTGTCTTGAAGTCTGTCCGTCCAAAATCTGCAACGGTCAGTGGTGGTGACTGCCACTGTGACCGCTGCTGGTGCTGTCTGACATCACAGATTTTACATTTTTATACAGATGAATATTGTCATGATGCAACTACTTTACCATGTGGTTACAGACAGTAATGATCTGTGCCTCTGTTTTCTAACACTGCAATAGGGTTTTCTGTACTTTATCAGCTTACTGTGAAGTGAAATTCATTCTTTGTCTGAAGAACTTTGGAAAAACTAAAGAAAGGTCAGGTATTGAAAATACTTATGTGAATTACTTTATCACAGCACTGCACTGCCAATTTGGTTGCTGACTGTGGTCTATACCTAATGATTTGGAAAGTAAGGGGTAATGGAATCATCGAATTGTTTAGGTTGGAATGATCCTGTAAAATGTAAGTAGAGAATGGTATGAGATCTGCCTGCTTCTCTGGCTCAGATATGTCTGGAAATTATTTGATTAGTCTATGAATGGTATTTTCAGCTTGCCTTTATGCTGAGACAATTTAAAGCATTCATTTTTTTGTATTTCTTCCTTTCTTTCATCAGGTTTTTCTATAATCAACACTGCTTTGAGTGTAATTCCTGCTTCTTACATGAAATGTCAGTCCCTTTGGCCCTGAGGTATCGGAAAGGTGTCTCAGCTAAAAGTCAGGATGCTCCTGTGTAGTAGGTTTACTGACTTGGTCAGAAAGCCTGATCTTTTGTGACTTATGAACTGTGGTTATGCAGCCTGTTCAAGTTAGCACAGAAGAGTGCTAACACAAGTTAGCTTGACATGGAGAGTGGTAGTCTCCCTTTATTCTCTGCTTCTGGAAGTTTTTCACTGTGTGTTTTGATAAGGCACCAACATTTGTACAACCACCTACGTTAAATCAGGAAAATCATCTAAAGTCTTCTTCCTCTCATCCTACTCCACTCTTCCTTCTCTCTTCTGTCTCCTTTCCTTTGTTTTGCCTTGCCATGACTTACTTTGTCCCTTTTTTCTGGCAAACCAGGTACCTGATGTAGCTCTCTGTGAACCTGTGGGGACTCTTAATCCAAGGCAAGGGACATAGTGGAAGTGTTTAGTAATGTGGAAGTGGACAGGACCATTAACTTCACCACTGGCATGGGTTGAGACTACAATCTGTGTAATCTCTGTGTAATCAGAGATTGAGATTAAAATCTGTGTAATCACAGACAGAATCATTATAGGACTAATGCTTTTCCATGTCTTAGGTCTGCAGAAAAAGCAGAAATCTGTAGGAAATGTGATCACTAGGGTCAGGAACCGAGAGGTTCTTGCTTTGAAAAACCAGAAGACCAGGAGTTTTCAGGATACTGTGGAAAAGACATATTGATTTAACCCTGATTTTGTCAAACTGCAAAGATAAGCCTAAAAGGACGGTGTCTAGGCTCAGCTGGGATGATTGTGATGGAGTGAAGGTAAGCAACCATTTTAAAATCAGATAATGATGCATCCAATATGCATTGACTGCCTTCTTCAGGTTTCCAGATTCAAAGGCAAAGTTACCTGCTTCCAGCACAAGACAATGACGAAGGCATGTGTTGCACAGGAGAACATTAAATAGCACCTAGAAGAATGGGTTAGAGCCTAGTCATAGCCTTGAAGGATGACACTTAATGAGAATCTTAACCTTCTCATTACCTTTTATTGTTTCAGGATTATTTATTAAATTTTCAATGGTGCGTGGGTAGATGTGCATGCATTGTCAAAGGAGCATCAAGGACTGCGGAAAAATGAGGGCACTACCACAACAGTCACTAAGGAAAACTGTGAAAAATTAGAGATCTTCTTGCCCATGAAATGCCGAAACATTTCATGCTTCTAAACTTAAACACCTAGAGTTACAGTGAACCTGATGGAGTAATTAAGAGAGCATTTAGGGTGTTTACATACCAGAATGATGTGTATATACAGCTCAAAAGACTAGAACTGTTTCCAGAGTGGGAGAGACTGTGGGAAACTCAATTAAGAAGAAATACTTGGACTGGCTGTCTTTCCTGATGAGCTCTGCTGTGTTGGAAGGAGCGCTTGAAGGAAGGCATTGTTCCCTATATATAGGACTTAAAAAGCTGCAGTGGCCTGGAGGGATCAATTGGAAATGTACAATAGAGTAATTTCACAGTAGCAGGAAGGTAGAATACATCAGCTAATGATTGTTTTCTCTCTTTCTGAAATTACAAACTGCCCACAAATTTTTGGAGAAATTGTTAAATGATCCCTAATAGAGTGGTTCCTTTTGTAATTGGTTGGTTTGCTCATTTAATCATGAGAAAGGGATGCAGGAATTAAACCCTCAGCTATATGTCTGATATTTCTTGGCTAACATGCAGGAACATAAGTTTTTGCCTTAGTACTACCATTGCTACAAGAACTGTAATGACAAAGAGAAGTCTAACATTTGGGGTACTAATCCCCAAATATTTAAGTGGATTTTTCATGAAAGGAATATATCTAACCTACCTCACTTCCTCTTGTTCCGCAATCATAACATTTTTATTCTGTAATTGGAAACAAATACTTGAAATTCTACATAATGCTTAAAGAACTAATTGACCTGACACTGTGGACTTCCCGTGTGCTTTGCCGAGCTATGCTTTTGAATAATTTACCAAAAGAATGGTAATAAATCATAAAATATTAATCAGGTTTTCTACAGAACATAAGTTGGAGGGTTTTATTTAAGCTGCGAGTCTGTTAACTTCTCTATCAGTGTAACTCTATCAACATGACCAAACCTGATTTGCAAGTCAGCTGTCTTTCATCTCAAAGAGGCTCTTTGCTGATGTAGTATATTACAGCAGTCCAGCACTAATGTTACACCTGCTCCACTGGGATGGAGCCTGCTGTGTCTGAATATAAAGTGTTCAGTCTAATAAGTTAATATAAGAACACAAGCCCAGTTGTACCAGTAGACAATATAGATCAATATCCTGTCCTCAACAATGGTCACAGATAATTGTAACTTAGGCCAAAACTCAAGGCCAGTGATTTTGGAGGCAGTAGGTGAATGAATATGTAAATGGCTTACAGTGATATATTAAAAGAAACTTTCCTCTATCTAGACAACTATTTTTGGTAGAGCAGCAGAGCATCTTTTATTATGTTTTCCTATTAGGGGAAAACACGGTTTTAGTTGTGATCACAAATGAATGGATCATTGAAAACCTGTACAATTGGTAGTTCACTGGAATGATCCCCTTTAATTCTTAAATGCATGTAGAACTCTCCTTTTATAGAGACAGTAGTCAGTTTTTGTGGTTTGAAATAGAGGCGGGATGCTAAGAGCATTTTTGGAGAGACCAGTGACTAATGACTGTTGGAAAAAAGTGTCTTGCAATCCCAGTCTCCAAAATTGTTAAAACCAGTTCTTTCTGAATTTGCTTTTTGTGTGAGCTCCCAAGAACAACAGTTGTGAGATGAATGCATGTATGTGTTTAGTTAAAAGACAGTGCTATCAAAAAAAGTCTGACCAACCTTTTGTCTTCTGTTTGTGAAATTTTGAGAAGGGCATCTGTTTTCTCAGCAAGATAACTGATCCTATGGATGGAAGGTATCATAACCTCAAAAATTACTATTCTGTTTAGGAGGCTGAATCAACAATCCTTAGTAGACATCTCCTAGGACTCTTAAAATTGAATAATACTGAAGAATACTAAAAGTAATACAGCTTTTATTTATTTGGTTTATAATATTATATAATATTATTATTATATTATAAAATATCATAATCCCTGTCCTTTACATATATTCACTTTCACCTGTCATTTTTGTATAGTCAGATACTTCGCCCATATTCTGTTCCCTGCCCATTCTTTCTCAGGTCCCACAGGAACAGAGGTACAGTAGTAACACTCTTGATTCTGAGCTTAAACCTCATAACCAATAAAAAATTTCTCTCATTTCATACATATAGTCTGAAAGCTCAGCTTCTCTACCAGTATGTGCATGGAGACGTCAGAAAAGATGGTGAGTGTTTGAAGTCCCAGTATTCTGTGGAGGACCCCTCATTCTAGGCTATTGAATATCATGATCTCCCAGCTTTCACTTGCCCTGAAGAGATGGCTGGCTCTGGTTGAAGTTAGATAAGACAGTAAAGAAACAAAGGAGAAAAAGTGCTCAGATGGAAATGGTCTTCCCCAATAGCAATCACTCCCATTGAATGCAAGCCTTAGAGTCTACTTAGCCTGTACTGCACAAACAATAGCTTTGGAGGCGAAAAACATTAATTATTGTCTGTGGCTGGCAAGAAGATTGTGCTGCGTCCTATTAGTTTTAAACTGGCCAGTGTGACTGATGTAGTTACAAGACACAGACTGGAACTATTGTGAGGGTTAATATATAGGAGTAATTTGTCATGGAATGACATGGAGAGACTGAAGAGGGCACAAATTTTTGAATATACAAAAATTTGCAACATGAGGAGACTAATTAATAGAACTGCATGTCTATTAAAATTGTGATAAAAAGTTATTGTCATGGAAGAACCAGCTTGGAGGAAGATTAGTGGTGGAGCTTCGGAAGGATCACTTCTGGGACCAATCCAATTTATAGTTTTTTATGATATTGACACAAAACCAAAATTATGCTGACAAAATTATGGCTTGCCCAAAGTAGGGAGACACAATCAGATAACAAACTGGGATATGGCACAGAAAGTACCAAATGACCTTAAATGTCTGAGAAACAGGTTGACTTTTAATATTTCCAAGTATTAAGATCATATATAGAATAAATAACCAGAAATTTTGGGACATGTTTAGAGTTCATGAGGTGGAAATTACAAAGGAGGGGAACGACACAGGATATCTGTCAGTTGTCAGTGTAATAGAACCATGAAAAAGTAAGTGTAATCTCAAAACTTGTATCAAGAATGTGAAAGAAGAAATAAAGCACTAACAGTAAGGTATAATGCATGGCTTGTAGACATCTGAGCAAGCATGTTCAGGAAAGAAGAACTAAAGCAGAACAGATGATGATGGGAATGGACAGTTTGTAAGACAAAGGGTATTAACAGAATTTGTCTGGTTTAGCCTTGGTAAGCAAAGGGTAAGAGGGCAGAGGTTCTGGAAATTCACGGTGGAGTCTGGGGAAGGCAGATGGGAGAGAAGAGGTCTTTCAGCTAAAGAGCAATGTTGGCTTTAGAGCAGATCCAAGAAATACTGAACTTCTTTCTAACTTTCAGACTTCTGACAGTCAGGGCAGTGACATTCTGAGACAGCCTTTCAAATAGAATTGTGGGACAGAAAACAAGTGGTTTTATGATGGACTGTGGTTAGTTTAAGAGAAGGCTCTATTATATGTTTTGTGCAATAACAGGGATCATTAACAGCCTTTTTATCTCTCACTTGACATTAAAAGCTAAAATAAATGTTTTCAGCAGAAGTTGAACCAATGAAACCTGTTTTCCCAGAGGTTTTTGTCTTGGGGCTGGACTCTTCTGTAGACCCTTAGATGTTTGAAGAGAAGCTACTTACTTACTGCACATCCTCCAGTTGAGGCATTACTGCATTTCCCTATCTGACTGCCTAGTTTCACATTAGTGAGGAATCTATATCCTCTCACAAATTTGGTTCAAATGGGTTAACAGGTTTTTGGAAGAGATGTCTAATAGTATGAATATATTGACTCACTTCTTTCGAAAAACAGACCAAAACCCCAATGCTGTTGGGGGAATACATTTCTTATGTTATCAGTGACTCAGCTGGAAGGCTTGAGCAACATCAGACCCAACTTGCTTTCCAGTAGAATAAACACTTCACTGCTCTGACAGACTCTCTGGTAATAGGAAATTGTGTAAGCAGCCTACTGCTCCACTGGAGTCCTTGTTCTGTCAACCTTGTTGCTCTTCAGATACACAGGAAGAAGAAAACTATTCCATAAAAAAGCTGAATAGCTTACTTTCTTGACAGAGGAGGAATGGTACTGTTTGTTCTCTGGCTCACATTTTATCTTCAGGTCTAAGAAAGACAAAATCCAGGAAATAAAATGTGGAAGAAGAAGGGATTAATACGTTACTGTAATTGAATCAAGTTATTACTTATAAGTGGAGGTTCATGAATGAAGCTGCCCAGAATCTGGCTCTATTTTCATTCTGAACAAAAAATAACTCCTTTAAAAAATTATTTTGTTGTTTTTCTGCTCCTTGTCCCCTCTGATTTACAAAAGACTGGTTGCAATTTATGTTTACGTAGTCCTAGCCTAACCCACAGGTTTTAATTTTTTGTTCTCTTAAATGAAGTCTCTTATTTTTCAGATCTCCTGGACTACACATCAAGGGTAGCAGATGGATAAAACATCACTTCGAAAGTACCGACATCCAGCACAGACACTGAAATGTTGAATCTTGAAGGCATTTACATTTGCTTTTTCAGTTTGCTGCCCAACCTGTCTTCCTACCTTCTTATTTATCCCTGTGGTGAGCATGCTCAACCATAAGCTCATAAAAGTATGACTGTTATGTGTGAGAGAGAGTATGGAAAGAAGTGGTTAAAGGAGGTGTTTGAAGGGACCTAAATTTATTCTTTTGTTGGTGTAACTGTGGAATGTAGGAATGGTAGATTAATGTCAAATTATAATAGGAAAGAATGTAGGTGGAAAACCAAATGGATTTGGAAGGAATGGTTATGAATACAGGCTGCATGTCCCTGGCTTGCAGATTACCAGGCATCCTGAAGTCTTGTTTAGTTAGGGCCTTGTAATCTGGGAATGCAACTGATCACCTGTGCCCTGAGCAGGCAATGACACCACGCATACAGCACGCAGAAATGCTGTACGCATGACAGCTGGTATAACGTTTGGTGCTGCTCATGAGCAAAAGCAAAATAAATATTTCTGCTAGCACTGCAAGGGTACTATGCAAAAGGAGATGACATGCATGTTTTAGACTGCAGTTTTAAAGCCTCTGTCCATAGGACCTGTTCCTGTTCCCAGTGTAATTGTGATAAAAACTCCACTGACTTCCTTGATGTAGGAGCAATAACATTTTCTAAGGACAATAAGAACTTCTAGTGAATTTGCACTCAAAGCAATATGACCAGATATTATTAATGTTTAATTCGGCGTGTCCTGTTAACACAACAATCCAAACAATTTTGAGATGTTAAGCAGCAACAACAAGCCTTTTAGTTATTCTTTTCTGTTATTCATTTGGAATCTTGTTGGAGTACAACAATCTAGTCGTGGAAGAGCTAAGAGATACTGCAAAATAAGTTACAGACACGATAGACTACACTGGTTCCAGTTAGTGCCAGAGTCTGATGTTGTCTGAATGCCCTTAGCTAAGGCCTGTTCATGTTCCTTAATTCTAGTACCTTTAATAACAGCTCCAGGATACAGTTTTGTATCCACATTCTGTCTTTGCATATCAGCTCCCCCAGAAATGGGTTTTAATCAAAGGTTCTTCTCCAAAAAAAAAAAAGAAAAAGAGTCATTTTTCTTTCAAAGATAATTGCCTGCATATAGGCTGTAAAATGTCACATTACCATACAAAAACCCTTTAAGAAAACACTGAGCCCTGTTGAAAGCACATTCTGTTCAGGAATTCAGCTGTCTTCTGTGTTTAATAATATTTAAACCTAGTTCCATGAGTCTGAAAATGTTTTATCAGTGCCCAATTTACAAGCCCTGTCTTAAGATGGAAACAGAACACCCTTGTCAGGAGTATTTTGTCCCTGCTTTGCAGCTGAAAAGTCTGAGATATGGCAAAGCTAAATGACTTGGTCAAAGTGCTGTGACAGCACTGGGTAGACAGATTTGGGATACTGCCTGCAAATTCTGTGGGTTTGGACATTCCTTCCCACTGATTTCTCAGCATTCCGCTGTCTTTCTTGAAGGACTCTGCATGGAAATAAACTAATCTTTTCAAATTCATTCATTCCTGCCACTGGGCACTACCCGCTGCCAGAACCTTCCTGATCACATAATTATCCCTGCAACTGCCAGCAGTGTGCTGCAGAGGATTATGCAGCAGGCACAGATGAACTGCTAAACAAATCCTGTTTTCCTACAGATAGCATCAGAAGGGAAGGACAAAGGGTAAAACAGGGGAATATCACAGAAAGAGGAATAGCTGCTCTTGGGCTTAAATGTCTTTCACTGGTTTTGAGATGATGGCTGCAATGCTGTAGGTGCAGCTCAGAATTGGAATTAACTCCCCAGAGCTGTAAATGAACATTAATTAGAGCTTCTTTGCAATAAAATGGGATCTCCTCATCCATTTTAAAACTGGATGAGTCAAAGAAAATAATCCCTTCTTTGGAAGACGTATAGGCAGGATGTGAATTAATAGGGTTTGTAATTTTTATGATTCTTTGACAGTGTCCTTCAAACCCCTTGCAGGTTTAATGGGCCTGTAGTCCTATTGCTTGGGAGACTTAGAGAATACTTTTACTGTATATGCTGTAGCCAGGAGGGAATGTCTAGATGTAAATACTTCATCACCAAGTTGTGAATACTGCACTCTTGGTTTTGATTCTGCCTCTTGAATTTTCAATCTGAGGTCAATATTTCTCAAGTCAGAAACTAACATTAAGCAACTTACATTCATATTCTGAGAATTCTCTTACATGGAAATCTGGCTACTTTTATGTAGGAGCCTTTCATATAGATTGAAAGACCAACACTATGTACTTAGGTGTTGACACAAGAATTTTTTTCCCCACAGTCCACTTAGGTTAATGATGACATTACTTTAATATTTGCCATTATATATATTTAGGGCTGGAGAAATAATCTGCTACCCTGGCTTGGACAACTCAAGGGTATTAGGAGCTTCCAGGCATTAAGGGTTTCTCCTCTCGATGGTGACTCTTCTTGATTTAATAAACCCAACAAGAATAAGAGTACTCCATGTGTAGCCATCAACACACTGTGATACAGAGATCCCCAACTGAAAACCATAACTAACGCTGGAATTGGAAGAGGTATAGGTTTATGTTCCACCTAATAAAACCTGCCAAGTTAAAAAGACCCTAGAAGGCTCTACATTTCCAGAGAGACCTCTCTGCAAACATATAATAAAACCAATTTTCTAGTCATACTTGTGCCAGATCTCTGTCCTGTGGGGCAAGTGGTGTGGAGTGACTCAGGAGGAGCAAGGAAGATGGAACTTTCTCAAATCATGTGTGCATCTGTGTGTGAGAGGGGGAGGAGCTGAAGTCTCTTTGTCCATTGGGTGTACCTCAGTCAGGATATGTCTACACTGCCCTCAAATTAGTGACATCTTCAGAGATGCATCCTAGCTAGATTTAGACTGCCTCATTTTGCCATTGGTTCAGTGCAGAACAGAGCCCAGCATAAGCTCATTTTTTTCATCTCCTTAGCTGGATTTTGCTCCCATTCTGACCTTCCCTCTTGTGAGATCAATATTGCACACTGTACCCAGTGTAGCTAATTTTAAACTTGGACATATCTCTGTGCTATACAACAGTCAGTGGGATGACTGTATACTCAGCATGCCAAGAATACCTTCCTGTTGTCACTTGCCATGCCCAAATCTTTCCACAAGAACTGAATCTATCACAACCAGGAGGCAATCAGAGCTCTGTTGTGGTTCATTAGGAACAACAAGCCCTGATATGCCCCCATCACATCTGGTGTGTTGCTCTTGTATTCTTGTTGTTTTCTGTTTCATTTCCTTCCCACTGCTTCCTGCCTTTTTGCTGTACCTGATGCAGTGTACAGCCAAAATCTCTGGGGCACAGGGTCAGTGCTGTGAGATGCCCAGCACAGTCTGGGGCGTGATCAGATACTGTGCTTGAGATAAGTCCTTCTTATGGTAAGAAGCTCTTCTGATCCCTGTTTGTTTGATCCCAGCAAGATCTAGGTAAGAAATCTTTCCACCAGGAAATACTGTATTTCAGAAGTGAATTACACTTGAAAATGAAGGGCAGGATTATTAGTCCCCAAAAAGATTCCTTTGAACAAACGGAGCGACATGGATATGCTCTCCACACCAGCCTCAGCTGTGGTTCCTGTGCTGTAATTGCTTGAATAAGCATAGTACACTTAACTTCCAATTGCTGCCTTTGCCTCGAGGAATATATTGAAGATAGTAGTGGGAGTAGACAGGACCCAGTGGGGTCCATCAGTCCCAGGTTAGAGAATGGTTTAAAAGGAATTTGTGGAGAGAGCACCCTGAAGCTTTTTGAACAGGAGCTGACCCCTGCTCACTCCAGAGTTAAAAGTTAGAAAGGACATTATCTTCCTTTGATTCCCTTGCCAAAGTGAAAACTCATGCACTCAGACAGAGCTTTTAATTTCAGAACCAGGTCCTATTTTGTGCAGAACAGCATCTGCAGAGTCAATAGTTTGACTAAAATGGCAGGGACTCTCATTGCCTATACTTGTCTATAAATGTATCATCAACTAGAGCTGGGTTATTTCCCAGGTTACATTTTCCTACTTAAAGGACTGAATGTGTTGAAGTGATTGTTTAAAAATTATTCTGATGGGGGATAGCTTGTTGTTTTATATGCTTTAAAAACATCTGGTTGAATGAAAACTTGCATCTGTACAAATGAAACAAACCCACAATGCTCTTCTTCATATCTCTTTCCCTCCAACAGAAGCGAGTGCATTCTTTGGTGTACAGCATTTCTGCAGTGAGGTAGATCCTAGTAGTTTTCCTTTCTTTGGGTCTGGACTGAGAGCTGAGATAAAGTATCTGACTAAGTTATACAGAAAGAGAGGGAAAATCCCTCAAAGCTGATGGTAAAGATGAACGAGATGGCCTAAGTCTTTTCTCATAAAGAATCATACTTATTCTCAAAATGTTGTACCAGTGTCTTCTACAAGCTAGATTCAGCAATGAGTGGGAATAGCATCCTGAAGACAACAGTACTTTCAGAAACAGCGTATCTGTTACAGTGCTATCAGGAAGCTGCAAAAAAGTTTGGATTTTTGTTACAGTAAATGCTGGAGTTGCTTTGGCCTTGACTCACAGCTCAAATAGATGCAGAAATCTTGGACTCACTTTATAGTTGAAGATCATTCAGATGTATATGAAGACGAATGCAGATATCATTTCTCTTTGCATGATAGTGCCAGCCATTTAGAGACTCCAAAAAATATGATGGTGTGGGAAGCTATTGTCTAAGAACTTCCCTCTTCTCTACCTTTTATAGAGCAGTGGATAGCATATACACAAATATTTTATTTTGCAAGAATTACTGCTTTTAAAAAATAATGCAGATGACAACATTCACTGTGTTTATGAAGTGCAGTTTGCAAAGACTACAGTTTCCAGTATGAGATATCACGTACATGTTGAAGTGTAGGATCTTTATAGTATAGCAGAGGAGCAGCAGCCACATTCACCAGACATTAAGCACAGAAGCACTTTTCCTGTAATTTAAATGGAAGCTTACAAGCTGGTTTCCAAAGGACGAAGTGCGATCTAAATATTCTGTGTGCAAATAGCTTGATGCATTGGTAAAGCAACCTGTCCTGTTCTGTCCTGTCCTGTCCTATTCCCCAGCTTAGCAGTTAACGCCCATATCTAAATATGGTATAAATAATAAAATTTATTTTGCTAGAAATAACAAAATTAATCTAGGACTCAAATAGAAAATCTAAAGGAAACACCTGATGGAGAAAGAGGTTTCAGCCAAACAGAGCTGCTAAGAGTTTCTTTTTGCAGACAGCTTTCATTGAGATGAAAGAAACTCCGACTGAATATTTTTTCAAGAAATAAAATGGATTTGGAAAGCTATTTGTGTGTCAAACTTGATGGTACCTGCACTATGGAAAAGAGCAAGAAGGGAGGTCACTGTGCCTCGCAGAAGGTGCAAGCTGAAGGGGAGCTCAGCCTTCAGGGAAGAGTGTGGACATGAGGCATAAGCCAGTCTAGGGAGTTGTGATTTGACATTGTGCTGAGACAGAGTCTGCTTCAGTTTCATGTATTGGAACCTAAGATTTTACTTTGGGAACGCTAAAACATTTAATATTTTCATCTTTAGGGGAAAAAAAATACAGAAATATTGTTAGTCTGACAATTCTGAAAGTCCCAGTTCTCCAAGGAAAAAAACTCAAACCCCAGTATGTTTGTAGAAAATGATCCAAAGAGAAAAGAATGCTTTGTCCAGCCTTTATTCCAGTAGGAGACTGTTATGTTACCTTGTGTTCAAGTGAATAAGAGATGAGCTAAAGGTCTTTTAACTTTCAAGAAGGGTTTCTGCAACTTGGACAAAAGTATTACGGGAAAATCTCTAGAACTAATAGGCAAATCTTAGAAAAAATCTGGCAATTTTGGATCCCATACCCATCCTTCACCCTCTGCCAAAAAAAAAAAAAAAGAGAGAGAAAAAGAGAGAGAGAGAAATTTTAAAGTTAAAAGGAAAAAGAAGGTCTGTAATCAGGTTTTGTCTCCATGGGATGTAATCTTGTAGATGCCGGCGGAGTGCCAGCATAGTAACCAAAACCCAAAGGGGCTGTTTTTCTGTGAACAAAGTTCCTTTCAGAGGACTATTGTTTTCATTCAAGAATATTGTGCTCTGGCAATGAAATCTTCATGTGTTTGATGCATTCTGCTGTTTGTCAGTGAAAGTGCTTTATCATGCATTTGTCACATGGCAGGATTCAGGCCCAGATCTCCTCTAAGTGACTAATGCTATCACCTTTCAGGCTGCGACTGACAAACTCACAAGCCTGTATTACTGTCAGCATTGTGGGCATGCTGAAGTATTAAAAGCTCTTTCTTGTTCCATCAAAGGAAGAATTAACCTTTTGATCTATTTTGCAGCATTCTGAACCCTGGGTTGTTTGTTTTATGTTAATGAAATTCAATCTTTGTGCAACAACAGAGACTTCTTAAGTCTTACAATTCTTCAGCAGAGGCTGGGAATGGAAACCTGATCTCAAGGGTGTAGTCTGGAGCCTTATTGTCAAGGTCATTCAGCCTTTCCTGAACAGAAAGGAACTTCAGGGGGGAAAAAAAGAATATAAACTGTTTTTTGGTTTATTTTTGACTATTTATTGGACAAAACATACTTTTTCCCCTTGGTCTTTAATATTAGGTCTATATCAGTCCTATAAACAGCCTCTCGTCAAACAATTGTCTGTCTCAAAGCAGTCCTGTGAAAATGTCTTCTATTCTTAAATCTGAGTTGGAAAATAGCTGGGAGATCAGCGCTGAATTAATTATATTAGAGATTATTCTAGATATTTATAAGCTGTGTATGAATTTGGTTCTGCTCTGTATATCAAGAACATGTGTAGAACAGAATTACTGGTAGCTTCTTTGAAGGATACTGATAGATGGTCTTTAGTCCAAGAGTTGAGGATGACATAGTGGAAGAGTGATAATGACACTAGATTCTGTCACTGATCATTAAAATAGTAAAGCTGGGCAGTAAAGATACAAGTACAGTCCAGTTGGCAGGGCAGAGTTGTTTTTCAAAGCACAGTTCACAGTGTTAAGCCATGTAATACAACACACGAGGAAAAGAGGCTGGCTTCCAGTAATTTTCCACAGCCATTTTACTTGCTTGGTTCCCTTGCACAGGAGACATACAATTTCCATGACTCCAGAGCATGAGTTTCACTGCTTGAAGTAGATCAGTTCTGCGCTCAGGTGGAGAATGCATTATGATTGCAGAACGGTGATATCATAAATCTTTTTGATTCCTTTTTGTTTTTGACAGGCAGCTTGCAGTTTATGCACATATAACTCCTTGCACTTGTTACTATTGATATGAATCTTTCATAAGATATCGTTCAGATAATACCAGAAAAATTTCACAGAAACTTTCTTAGAACTTCCCTTTGATTGCCAGACTGGTAGAGACAGGTGGCTTAGTGTGCATGTGTGTGAGAGGGGCAGAGTTTTTTCATATGTTTCTAGGTATCACCTAGTTCTGTACAGGCTGGCAATGATGAGAGATTAGCTTGCATCCTGATATATTGGCACTTGCACTGCAGGCTCTAAGAATAAAACCTTTTGAATAGCTGCAAGACAAAAAATAGGGTTGTTTTTGTGTCTACATGAACAAGCAGCAAGACTCAGTGATTGCTTTACAATTTAAAATGAAATAAATTGTACGAAGCTGGGTATGACTGTCATATTAGCCTTTGGTTACCGATGGAAATTGAGGCTACAGAGAGGGAAAGTGACTGGTTTGAGATGATACAGCAGTTCTTCAGCAGAGTCTGGGAATGGAAACTTGATCTCACAAATATGGTTTGGAGTCTTAATGTCAAGGTCACTTAGCCTTGTCTGAACAGAAAGAAACTGCAGAAAAGAGAACATAAACTATTTCCCATTTAATTTTGAATTGTTTAATGGACAGAACTTCATTTTTTTTGTTTTACCATTAATATTGCTCCTTCATCAGTGCTTTGAAAAACACAGTACTTAAAGATGTGGAAACTGTCTGAAGTTGATAAATGTTTTGTTATCTAGTCCCACACTGTATCACTATTCTTTTCTTCTTCTTGATTTCTTTCTGTGTGAAAAGAGACATTTAGATGATGGTACTGGTGCTTAATTTGTAGATAGCAGGACATATTTGGAAGGCTATGATACTGTGTGGGATTGTGTTGTTCCCAGTGCAGTTTGTTCTTGTATAGAAAGCTAGACTTGAAATTTCTTGTTTCACTGATGACAAGATTTTCTAGCCATCTTAATAGCATGACATTTAGCCTGCAAGGACCGGAGCTGCAGAGCAGAGGAACCTCACCTGTTTTAATTTCTCTTCATGCCTTTGTAGTGGGTTTTTGTGGCTAGGTTATGGTAGCGGTGGGGCTACAGAGGTGGCTTCTGTTAGAAGCTGCTAGAAGCTTCCCCTGGCTGGTGGAGCCAATGCCAGCTGGCTCCAGGACGGGCTTCCTGCCGCTGGCCAAGGCCGAGCCAATCAAGAGAGATAGTAATGCCTCCATGATAACATGTTTAAGAACGAAAAGCTATTGCGCAGTGAAAATTCCAGCCAGGGAAGAGCAGAGTGAGAACAACAATGCACACACCAAGGTCAGTGCAGAAGGAGGGAGAGGAGGTGCTTCAAGTGCTGGAGCCGAGGCCCCTGCAGCCTGTGGTGCAGACCATGGGGGAGCAGCTGTGTCCCTGCAGCCCATGGAGGACCATCGGGGTGCAGAGACTCACCTGCAGCCCATGGAGGAGCCCATGCTGGAGCAGGTGGATGCAGGAAGGAGGCTGAGACCCTGTGGAAGGCTCAAGATGGAGCAGGGTTCTGCCAGAGACCTGCAGCCTTTGAAGAGAGGGAAGCCCACGCTGGAGCAGGTTTCTCCCGGGTAGGACTCGTGGCCCCTGTAGGGGACCCACATCAGTACAGCTCATTTGTGAAGGACTGCACCCCATGGAGGAGTGACCCACGGGACAGCAGTTTGGGAAGAACTGCTACCTGAGGGATGGACTCATGCCAGAAAGGTCCATCAAGGACTGTCTCCCATGGGAGGGCCCCCACGGGAGCAGGGGAAGGACTCCTCTCCCTCAGCAGCAGCAGAAACAGCAACTGACTGCAACCCCCATTCCCCGTCCCCCTGCACTGCTGGGGGGAGGAGGGAGAACATGGAAGGAAGGAGAGGCGGGGGGCTGGTGTTTTTAAGATATTTTACTTCTCGCTCCTTTGCTCTGACCCTGTTAGTAATAAATTCAATTAATATCCCCACTCTGAGTCTGTTTTGCCTGTGATGGTGATCAGTAAGTGACCTCTCCCAGCTCTTATCTCTACTCATGAATCCTTCACTGTTTTTTTTCTCTCCTCTGTCCAGTTGAAGAGGGGAGTGAGGGAGTGCCTGTAGTGAGTACCTGGCGTCCAGCCAGGGTCAACCCACTACAGCCTTTGTGAAGCAAACTCACAGGAAGATCTGGATGTGGTACAAACCATCTCTGCTCTGTGGTACAACTCATCTCTGCTCCTATTCCAGTCACAGAAATTAGAGTCTTCTTTTTGCTGACATGTGTCTAGTTTTCTGACCAGGCTGTGTTTGCTTCTTTATTTTCATCTAACATCTCCATTTCTTAAATAATTATAGAACTTTTACTGACTTGACTTGTACTTAACTACTTTGAGTGCATATATACAGCTGCAACTTACACCTGCACACATCACTGTAAATAAGGATGTCGTGCCTCTGAACAGTTCCACCCATGTGATAACACAGTCCTAAAGTAATCTGAGTAGCCAAGATGCTGAAGGAAGGAAGTTGGGTTTTATCTGCCCTATTAAACTCATTTGCCTTTGTATCTCTTTGCAGATTAACTGTCTATTTGTCCCTTGTAAATTAAAATACTTGAGTAGGAAAAAGAAACAGAGAAACCAAGAAAAGAATCTTTTAGTAAAAAAAATTTTAAAATGTTATCAAAAAGAGAAGTATTTATTTTTAGCCATTTGCAACAAAACCATTTCAAATGTGGTTACTGTGGTAGGCATTAAGAAAACATTTCATGTGATTAAGAATACATAACTGCATATTAAGTACAGCTGTCCTCTATTTTAAAATTATATGAATATTTAACCTTTTCTAGTAGCTTATACTGTGAAGCTGAATATTTGCTAGTATGCAGGAGGTGAAAATTATTTGGAAAGAAGGTAGTATAGAAGATTAGAGAAGGAGAACTACCCAATTCAATTATTTTTTCCCTTGAGATGTTCTTCGCTTCTTTTGTTTTCACAAGATTATACTGTCTGTATCAAAGCTTCTCCATAAGCTCAGTTTTTCCACTGTCATCTTTCCTTTGCAAGGTATACCACCTCTTTTGTCCATTTTGTAGAATTTGCTTGACATTATTCTCACAGAATATGTCAAGTTTTCCATTATTAGATGCTGTACTAATAGCTTTTTCCCAGCAATACATAGTGGAAGCTGTTGCTTGGGTCCATGGTTTTTAGATTACTGTTTTTTTCCTACAAAAAGCAACAAGAGTAGCTTCCTCATGCCTATCTTAAATCTTCTGAATGGACTGAATCCCAATACACATGTCTATAAGTTCTCTTCAAGTTCTGTCTCTAGCAATTTTTTATTGCTTTCAAGATGGATTTTCAAAATATTTTTACCATCTAGTATTCCCATATTGTATGTACGAAGGAAAAACAGGCTGTTTTGCATTTCATATAAACATCTGGGGCAATATTATGTATTTTGTGAGATAACAATGGAGAAATATACATTCTGTAAACTAGATAGTACTGGATCCTGTCTGACAGTTTTGGAGGAAGTATTTATCATGTGCAAGATCTCATCTCATCTCAGTTTTCCCCTGTTATTTCATATTTACAGTCAAGACTAAATAACTTAATAGTTTTTATGCAGTTTGTCTTTTAAAAACAGCTATGAATCATATATTCTAGACATAATCTTGATCATGGAAACTTCAGCCTTGGCATTATACTTTCTAATGAATCTAGCTTACTTTGTGTCTTGTCTGGAAATGTTATAAATAACATAAGAAAACAGTATACATTTATACTGAATGACCCCCTTTCTCCTTCTCTAGCTTTTTCCCTTCCTCCTAGTAAGAAATCACGTATTTAATACAGTTTCTTTCAATGAAGATATAAAAGTATTTTTATTTTCCTTCTGATTAAGATACATTTGTGAGCTCTGAATTTTTTTTTTTTTACTCAGTAGCTTGTCTTTTATGTGTCCAATTAGTAAATATAGTTTTAACTATCAGGTGATATTTCATGGGTGCCAGAATTTTGGGGGAAAAGTCTTGTAATTGCTATAGTGACAGTAAGTTTACTGTTTTATGATCCAGTCATAATTGCCTTGTAATGCCCCATCCCACGAAGGTTGTGATACACATGGCCCTAACATATTGTTTGAAATATGCTGCCACTGGGTTTTCCATCCTATCTACTCTCCTTTCGTGTTTTCTAAGTTACTGTGTTTTATTCTTGGCCATTGGAATTTTTTCTGAAATATTTCTTTTTGCTTTTGGTTTTGTTTACTTGTTTTGTTCAGAGAAGGACAACAAGTTTCTGGATTTTACCAGATAATTCCACCTGCTTGAGCTACTACGCAGGGTTCTAATGAATGTCTTAATTTATCCACAATGCTTTTTGTTTAGTTTTTTAACTTTTTTTCCCCTCTATGATAAGCCAGAGGATTTTTGTAGATAATTTTTATTCATTTGAAAATGACTCACAAAATAATTTCTCCAGAAGATGAAGAACTTAGCATTGATAGCTAAAATGTTAAAGTTTTCTTCTTTGTACTCTGCGTTATTCCGTATAGAGAAATCCTCTTTTATATTATTGTATTTGTATATACCAAAATGCTTCTTTTTTTATAAAGTGTTTTGGGTGCTGCTTCACCTGTTCACCTATTTACAATCCTCAGCAGCAGCATTTTAAACTCTTTCTTTTGCATTAAAGAAGAAGGTCTATAAGACTCTGGATTAAAAAAAAACAAAACCAAAAATGCTTGGTTTTAAGTTTTAAAATTGCATCTTTGTGACAAGTTGATGATCAACAAATCTTCGGACACCAAAGAGTGAAGTGTTCTTACAAGCAGGAAATGGACTGTATCTCAAATACTTTACAGCATTTAACAGCATATCCATTTGTTCAATAGTCTTCCAATTTTTAAGAATTTCATTGTCTTGCTGAGGTCACCAGGTAGCTGTTTCACTATATTAGAATCAGACATTTTCAAATCTGTTCAAAGCTCTTGCAGCAAGACAAATCTTGATTTGCTTGTTCACTAGAGTTTATTCCCTAAAATGTTCTGAAGTTGTAAATAGCCTTGTTTTCTTAATATACCATTTTTGTCTTTCAAGTATAGTGTGGTTGGCTGGACACATTCATTTGAAATCACTCAAACTCATAACCTCTGTGACTTCTTCCCTGATTACTGAGTCTATCTTTGCCAAATAGTAGAGCTGTCAGGTGTTTTAGATGCTATTCTCATGTTCTTAGTGTCTTGGAATAAGTCTGTATCATTCGGTAGTCATCTTTCATTTTTAGGCAATGCATAGTGAGGTACTGGGAGGTCCTCAGACAGCATCTCTCTCCCCAGCTAGAGAAATGAAATGGGACAAGACTTTATTTAAGTAGGATTTGTGAACGACAGGAAAAAAAGTGTTTACGAACAGGAAGCACTTGAGTTCATTGGTATCTAGCATTTTGGAACAAGTATCTAATTAATCACGATTCATAAAGACCATCAAAATCATCCAGAAGGCTGGAATTAAAATATTTAGCAATAATCAGTAATCACTGTAGTGATAATTGATTATGTCTTCAAGGGACAGTTAAATGAGCATGTGGCAAAAGCTATCCATGACTTTCTTTGTATTACCTTTGTGCCTCTGTAGGCTAGCTCATATGAATGAAGAATTTGCTTTTCTTAACTATGATTTCAAATGAAAAGTGCAACCTGCTTTGTTATGCAGCTGTGGACTTGTCCGACAGTTACTGTCAGATTTCTTTGGGAAGTTCAAACATGAAGCACATTAAGGTTCATGTAAAGACCAAATCGGGATAATCAGTTTGGGTGAATCAGAAGAGCTCATTTGACTTCAGCTAAAAATCATGTTGTCTAGACCTGATTCTCAGTGATACCCTTGTTTTTATATATTTAAAAACTGGGAGTTGCAGAAACCTAACTTATCATGATAGCAGCATTTTTCCCTTGTTAAATGCAAAGCACTGGAGAATGAGTCCTAACTTTCAGTCAAATTTGGAAAAATGGAACAGCACTGGGAGATAGCTTCTAAATGTATTACAAAGTAAAAAAAAAAGCTATAATACACTCTTCATTTATTTTTCATCACCTTCCTTGCATGTGTGAGCAGTCACACTGAGGCACAACTATATTTAGTCTTTGTTTAAGTCAGTTTCTGTCAATATAAACTGTAGATCAAGGCCAAGTCAGTAAAACCTCGCCCAAGAGCAGAAGCAATTGTATCATGAATTACACCAACTCCCTGCCTCTCAGGGCACAATCCAAGATCAGTGCTGCAGTGCCTCAAATATGACCAGGGCCATGGCTGGAGCACCAAGAAGGGCACCCTTCAGTGGGCTTTTGGTTCCTAAGACAATGTCCTCTCCCAGCAGAAAGCCAGATAACAAAGCAAACTCTCTCTTGTAAGGTCAAAACCCTATAGATGACCAGTGCACTGTTGACAGAAGGAACTATGACTCATATTTTGTCTTCAGTAAACTGGAATACCAACAGGCCGATTGTGGAGTTGTATTACTGCTGTTCCTACCACAGCAGAGACTCAAAGTGTCAGCAGCTGTTTAGGTCTAAGTAACATTTTTATCGTCGCACACTAGTAAATGTAATAGAGATGTTAGGAACTGAAAGTAATTCTTGATCCAAATAGGTAAATGGTAAATTAGGTAACTATGGAAGCAGTGTAATAGATCTTCAATACAATGCGAAATTATTATATGATATATAAAGAATAATTGACCATTTTAAATTTGTGCCTTTGTTCTTCATGTTCTTCTACATGAAATAGCATGAAAAACAATTATTTGGTGAATGAGAAACTAACTTAAAGAAAATTTCATAAGTCTGAGAGAGATGTTGGAATTACTGGTCTAATGCTGCTGCACTTACACAGAGCTTCTCACATCCTGACTGCTGTAATTAAGTGACATCATAATGGAACATTACATAATGTTATTTTAAATGTTGTCAAGTCCAACACTAGTCATACACTAGCTGAGAATTAATCTCAGTCCTTTTTTTCCAAAGAGGTCCTGTGGAAAAGATCCTTTCAGCTCTCTTTGTGACTTTCTTCCTAGTTTCCTCTTCTTGTAGTGGGGATAATGTTTTCCCTAGCCCACCATGAGTTCGTAAAAATGCTACTTAGTGTATTAATACTAAGTTCTGAGGACACAAATTGGTGAATGCTATTATGATGAAATTACTTGGCATCATCTTACTCTTTTATTTTTTAGATTGGTTAGTTTGTCTTCTGCAAGACTCTCCCAAAATGGCTAAAGGCATGAGTGCCTCTGTGCCCTTATGCAATTCTGCCATTGTTTCTCTAAAGGTCATTACATTAAATAGAAGCTGCAGTGATCTTTATGAAGGCAAGATAGCCTGCCTAAAAATGATAAAAGAGCAGCCACACACAGCCTTTGGTAACTCTGTTATTGAGTGAATGAGTTCCTTGACCTCTTGGGTTTACTTCAGTGCATTTTTGCCTTGGATTGAGGCTTGGTTTAAACCATAAACTAGTTTTGTCAGCATAGTTGCTCAAAATTAGAAAAAAAGTCAGAGATATATCCCAGTCAAAGAAGCAGGGCTACTCACAACCTTCATAGAGGTACACTTCTCTGTAAGGGGGAAGATGCCCGTTCTCTTCAGCTGCTGCTAAGGCTGCTGAGACTGTGGTTGGCTGCCCTGAAAATAGCTCAAAGCTTAAAATCATTAGGCTCCCTACTCCTTTTTCATATGGATCTCCAAATAGACCAGGAGTCTGCAGAACTCAGTATCTCTTGTCTGACCTGTGAGACTGCTGTGAAACTTAGGACCCCGATCCATGGCTTCAGGCTTTTCAGGCTAGGACAAGCACTGGCACAGCTTTCTGCTTCCATACCTATGAATCTGGGACTGCTGAGGCCACATGAAGGTCTCCAGAAGTACGGACATTGGTTGCTGTAGGGCCTAAAATGTTTATAAGCAACTCTTTGGGGATCAATAAATGATAATTTTTCAATTTAAATGTTGTTTTGTAATGAAAATTCTGCCCTGCTGAAGAGAAGTCAGCCAGACTGCTCATGTTAAGAGTCTGAGTTGTCCCATGCTGGATACAATCCCTTAGAGCTCAGATATATCTGAAGCTTGTTTGCTTTCCTGACATCCCACACTGACCAGGTATTAGGATAGATACAAGTAGGCAGGAGCAGGTCTCCTGAATCCCATCTTGTCTGCCACTTGCCCTGACATATAGACTCTTGTTTACTGTTTAGCCAGCTTGAGTGCACTTTTTGGAGAAGACATGAAGACAGTTGCTCTATTCCAGCTGCAAGAGATACTAAATTTGGACTCCTCTTGCAAAGAGAACACTAATCTTTGAAACTTCTGTAATTTCAGGATGATGTTTATCACCTCAGAAGGGTAATTACTTTATGCCTCAGTTTACCTCCAGTACAGATCATCCACCTCCCAGGTGGGTGCTAAGGGAAGTATAGAGTCATATTTCAAATGGCACAGAGCAGAGCTTCTCCAGAAGCAAGGGCTGGAAGCTTCACCATCTTAGCTTCACCATCTTCAGTGTTTGTAGATAGTAGAGGCTCCCCAGTACCTGGATTTGAACTTGGCACAAGACAAGAGATGCTACTGATCATTTGCCTTTAGGAATCAAAAATGTCGTTGAGCTTCTAGTTACATGCCTTAACCTCTAAGTTTAAAACATCTGATTCTAATAAAACTAGGAAGCTGAATGAGGATTTCTCCACTTCCATCCAGAATGGGACACTTCAATAAGGATCTGTAAAGTAAAATACCAGAAAAACTTATGAAAGTATAACATTGGCCAGAAAGTGTAATTAAAACAGCTTGGCAGGAAAATGTTTCAAAATAACATTTTTTGTGAACTTCTGACTTTCAGTTAATATTCCTCAGGAAAATGCAATAAAATGAAAACTATTCTTGAACAAATTAATTTCAGAATTTTGGCATTTCCACTTAGGATTTGTTGTTTCCTAAATTTTAACTACTAGTGAGCATTTTATGTTACTACTGCCATATGCCATCATAAAAGAGCTGTGTTTATTTCAAAAATAAAGAATTGAGTTTGCTACTTTGTAATGGCTGAAATATTTTATCTGTTTGCCAGATCCGAGTATCTTCTGTTTGTATCATAATCAAAGTAGTAATAAAAATAGACAGCACTTTGATCCAGAAAAAGTACTTGTTTCAACGAGTAATGACTTACTGCTCTTACAGATTTTTAAAGTGAAGGAGTATCTGGGAAGGGAAACTTTTCTTGATTTCCTTTAAATTTAAAATGTAAAATAAATATATTTTTCTAGCACAGCATAAGGCAAATAGGACAAAAATTAAAAAGGATTTTGCACTGGTACAATTGCTGCATTTGCAGCTCCACCCAGCATTCCTGCAGGAGGCAGTTAGCAAGCAGATGGAACACCACTGTCTTTTCCTGGTCGGATGCCTGTGACCAAAGCCCAGGTGCCTTGCACTTTGACAACCTGCCTGCTGTTGTGACGCATGGAGTGTGCTACGTGTCTGACTCACACTTTACTGCCCAGCTTCCCTCGGCCCCAAGACGGAGTTGTGGAGGGGTGGGGGTTGTTTATGAATTTGCACAACTGGCTGACTATGGTGTTGAATACAAAAGGTTTTCTTTTTTACTTGCTACTACAAGTACAGGTGGCCAGAATTTCCTTGCCCTATTCCACTGACTTGAAACGCAGCCTGCTACAATATAGGAAAGGGAGCAAGGGGGTCGAACAGGGTAAGAAGGAGAAAGGGAGGGATTTCTGAACTGCCCCACACTGGGGTAAGAGCCAAATGTTACTGTTGTTTTGATGAAGGAGAAAGTAATTCTTGAAGCATCACCTAGATGAAATGCAAACTGAAACTTTTGTATCTTTGGGGTGAAGGGAATAATGTTGCTAAAGAAAAACTTAGCTTTAAAGAGGTTCATGGTTCCTGACAATAATGGCTATCAGAGAACGATTAGGGGATCTTGTGTGGAGATAAATAAGAGACCCAACTAAGAAGAATCACAAAAAGTGCTGATAGAAAAAAATATGTGCAAGATTAAAAGTAGACACTGTTTTTTTTTCTGGAAAATTTTTGCAAGCTGCTGAGAATGGTTCCCTATCCCTGCTGGAAAATACCTCAGTACATTCTCAACTGCTTCATTTTCTTCCAGCAAGTTAGATTACTTAAGGGCATGTATTTGTCTTGATATGATTATGAAATGCAATTTCTTGTGGCTAGAAACTAGAATAGTATCAATGTCAGACTTGTTAACCAAGGAAATAAGATAGTAAGGTTTATAGGCACATCTTTCACCTGCAGAGTTCTCTCATACAGATCAACATAGAAGAACAATAAAGACAAAGTCTGGAGGGAAGCTTGTACCATTGATGTTACAGGTCTGTGGTTATGTGGAAGATTTCAACCTCAGTAACCACCAACTGTCACCAGCATCCTCTCCACCATTACACAACACATCTTTTCTGTTGTTCAGATCAGCCTGAGCAAGGTACTTTGCAAAGAATTGTGTGTGCTGTTTGTAGGTAAAGAACTTGCACAGTTTAATCTATTTATAGATAATACAGTTAATCTCACCTTGAAAACAAGGAGAAAAGCATTATAGGCAGTAGCAGCTGTGACGCTAATATATTATATTTAACCATCTCATTCTCTTCTAACAGACTGTTTATTGAATGTCATGACCACACACAATTAGTCACCATTTCATTGTTACTGGCTTGTGTGGTCCCCTATTACCCATTTAACTTTGCAGACTTCTTAGTAGTTACTTGTGATTTTCTTCAAGGAGCTTAACCCAGTTTATTCAAATGTTGTAACTGTATTTGGATGGGAGTTTTATATTGTTCCACCTTGAGTTCCTGCACAGCTGTACATGCTTCTTGCAGACAAAAGGTCTGTACAGTCCTATTTACTTATTGATTACAAGATTCACACTGCTTAGGAACAGGAAGAAAACAACAGCAAGTGGAACACATTCATCCACTTACAGTTGAAAAGTTTTTGTCATTAGTCCAGTTATACCCATCAGACCTCTCCTTGAGCATTCTTGACTGACCTCATCCAAGGCTGTGTACTGATCAAGATTGTCAAGACTGCATCCAGCCTTATATGTTTCTCTGAGCTATCCAACCAATGGTTAATACTAGATTTCTTCCTATGTTAAACACCTCTTCCGTATATGTACAATTAGAATTGGCCATAAGACCCACAAGAGAAAACAGAAGTGGTTGTTTCAGCAAACTGATCTCTTTCAGATGGCCCCTTTTGAGCAAGGAGCTGTAAAATCATAGAATGGCCATGATTTCACAGTCCCTTGCTCAGAAAGGGCTCGGTCATTGGTTTTGTTTTATCATAGACCAGAAACTTCCTATATAAACCTTGTCCCAGAGCTCATCTATATATAACATGATACACATAAATAATGAAGGGAAAATGTTTGTATCTAGAAGTATGACAATATCTTATAGATACCTGAAATGTGAGACAGTAATGATACTAGTAAAGATAAGCTTACAGTTATGTAGTAATCACAGTTAAGGGTGGAATATTTTTCTATGTTTTCCATTTTGTGCCTACATCCTAAAAACAGATAAAGAAGGCCATTTCTTTCCTGTAATAGAAATATTTCTTTCTAAACTACAACATGTGACATGATAAGGTGACATTTTAGACTTGGTCTATGTCAGGAAGATACTAAAAGAACAGTTAAGACAGCAGCAAGGATAGTTCATGTTAAAGGCAGCTAACTTCTTTCTGATAAGTAACAAGGAGAGGAGCTCCTGCCAGCTTGTCACTACAAGAAACAAACCCCATGATCTTAAACCATTTTCAGCATCTGTGTTTCAGCAGTGGCTGACAGGGAAGCAAATCTGGGTTTTATCGTCCTCATACAGGCTGCTGTAACATCACTGTGGCTAACCTCTGATTACGTGAGGGACAGGACACTGCAGTAACCTCAGAGAACATGACAGAGAAAGCCAAGAAACTGGATATCATAAATAGAGAGAGGGAGGAAAAAAAACCTGAAAAAGGCTTTTTCATTTTGTGTCATCTTTTTTGTGTTCAGAAATCTTGGTTTTTAGTGAAGCTGTGTCCAAACAAAAAAAGAATGATTTTTTTTTTTCCTCTGTGCTATCTCTAAGAAAATATCCATAGGCATCTTCTGGCCTATGTGCACACTAAAATGGTTGGGATTGCATCTCAGAGTACATAAGCCTGTTTCCCATTTACAGATGGTGAGATTGAAGGGCAGTAAGTCACAGGTTGAAATTTTTTAAACTTCTCTTAAGTTGAGAAACAAATATTCACTCACAAAACATCAGCGATTCATGCTGGCACCTTCTTGACTCTGTATTTGCATCTGTTCTGCACTTTTGCTGAGATAGTCCGGTCAGCAGAGGGTCTCTTCCCCTTTACATGAACTGCATTTGAGAAGACTCGAGTCATACTAGAAAGATTTTATGTCCTTTATCAAATCAGTGATAGGTGTTGAAAGATGACGCACAAATTGCCAAGTGCAAAAACCTTTTAATGATTCACCATTACTAGGAAATAAGTGATGCTTCAAATAGCAAATATTTGCGGCAAACAAAGTTGGCCAAATCTTAGAAATACAAATGTGTTTTATTCAAACCGGGAAAGACAGCATTTTCTGATTTTTCCTGTAAGCTGGAATTTCTGTTGAAAACATAGTCTGCAAATACCAACACATGGTATTTCTGAAATGAAATATGACCCCTGGCAGCTGCTGGCTGAAATTGGTATGGTGCTCACTGGGCTCAGTGCTGTCTACCTCCTGAACAGCAGCTGTGACTTTCATGATTGTGTTAATTTTGCTCAGTGTCTGGTCCTTTCCCAGGTCTGGATTGCTGGGATGTGTCTGCCCTCTGGATGTAGTTTCAGAGTTTCTAGGCCCCCAAGCCAGCTGGCTCTCTTGCTTGCAGGGGCTGGGTGCCTGGTGGTCCCTTGGAATCCCACTTCATGGTTCATCAAGGATACTATTCCCAGTGCTGATACTAGCCTGCTGTGATGAAGCCATGTCTTGTTGGAGAGTTCACAACCAGCTTTAGCTAGTACAATGATTAATTGATACTCCCAGAGGCACTGATGGACAGACACATCATTATCTTTAGTTCCCTTGCTGATAATTACCAGACAATTCAATATTTCTCCCATGAACAAAGTACCTGTTATGCTCCACCTGCCCCTTTGGCAGTGTCCATAACACAGAATAGCTGAGCAGGCCTGCCAGCCCCTTCCAGCCTTCCTCCTCAAGCCCTGGCACACAGTTGCAAAGTAGAAGTGATCTAGTGCCCATTGCTCAGTTTTCTTCACACAGTTCATCCTTACGTCAGCTAATCCTTTCTCCATCCACATCTCTGTCCTTGCCTGCCTGTGCCCACTGCCTTCTGTTACTTTGGTCAGGTGGCACTACTTTATTTCCCACTGCTGCATATGCTCACTTTTTTTCTCTTCTCATTATCTCCTCCTTCAGTTTACTAAGCTCTCTTCTGCCCTTTTTTCATATTACCTGTCACTGGGGTGCCACAGCTTCCTCTTCCCCTTCCTACTTCAGACTGTCAGCCACAGCCTTTTCACATCCTATCCCTTCCTCTCCTGCTTTTCAATAAATCTCTCCCTTCTGCCTTCTTCCTAGTTCTGTTTCTATTAAACATTGTCTTGATATATTTTACCTCCTCTTTCACCGTTTGTCCTGAAGCCATGACAAAGTCAGCTTTCTCTTTGTTTTGCCTCATTCATCTCCTTTCCACTCAATAACCCCAGCTCTTCTTCCTCTGGGATTTGTTCCACCCAATTTATCTTATTTCTTAAGGCTTATTTGATTCAGCTATGCGTGTGTTTATGTTAGCATCTAAATCTAATGACCTGGTTTTTAACCCATTGGTAAGCTGAAACCTCAGCGGTAACAGAGGGAAGGTCTTAAAAATACCAGCTTCCTGCAGTTTTCATGAAGATTGATGACTGGGTGAAGAAAAAAGATCTGCACTTGCCTATACTGCTGGAAAGGCTGAAGCATGTGCTTCTTCCAGTGAATGCACAATTATTAATTATTATCAATGGTCAACACTAGGAAGAAAATTCATCCAGAGTTCACATTTTCCTGGACAAAAGAAAATGAAATCACAACAAATTTGTAAGAAACCAGACAACAGGAATTCTGTTGCTCACAGAACTGCTCTTTTTCACTCTTTCACTCAGTGTTTCATTATTTAACTTTGAGGTCTTTCTCTTTTATTTCGTATCTAGTTTTAGCTGCTTTTATCTTGGTTGACTTCTTTTGTCAAAATGTCTCATACAAATTTTTAGTCCCTCAGATTTCTGGTTTGACCTCCATTTGTGAACCCATTCTTTCTGCATCTTGACTTCATCTTGTTTAAGGTGTCCCTCTTCATGTCTCCAAGTCCTCCTTTATGCTATTTTCTCCCTTAATGTTTCTCCCATTTCTCTTGTTTTCTATCTGAGCACTCTTCTCACGAATGTCAGTTCCTTAGCTTTGTAGCTGCTGGTGACTGCCACTGTGCCTGAGCATTCTCTTTATAATCCATCCCCCTGTAATTGACAAAATTGCCTTTTAAATGCAGAAGTAAAAGAAGAAAAAAGCCTTGATTTTTCTGGAAGAGAAAGGAAGATTATAATATCTTTCTGAAACTTCATAAATTAATTCATAGCCACAGTGAAAACTGAGCTGCCCTTTTATCAGCCTTGATAAATTTTCATGTAAATGTTCACAGTTCTGTCACATACACAAGAAATCTTTCTCTTGTTACAAGTTAAGATGCAAATTTATTTCCGAGGCATGTAAAGTTATTCTGCACTACAGTTCATGCAATGAGAAGTCTATATGGCTTTCAGGTCATACAAATCTTATTTTGCTTATTTTATTCTCAATGACCTTTCATTAGTAACTAATATTTAAAAAAAATAGTGGGCAATGATTTTGGGACCTTCTGAATAGAAGAATATCAATACTTGGCATGGAAATACTTCCATTAAAAATCAACAAGAATAGAAATTAAAAAAAAAAAAAGAGCAGAATAAATTGTCCTTTCACCATAGGATATCAGCTGAATTGTTTCAGAAATACCAGCAATGAGTTAAATTCAACATTTCAGAGGTAAGATCCTAAATCATATACTTGCAGAGAGAATTTCTTACAACCCAAAATAAAAATATAACTGAGGCAAGAAATCAACGATAGAGGTCTTTTATAATTGAGTGACAGATAATGAGAGGCAGCAGAGAAGAAATACTCTCTAGTGGGCCTGTTTATGAGGGATGCTCCTCATTTTCAATTCAGGAGCACAAGAGCCATCTCTCCAGCAGAGTTTTCAGTCACTGTATTTCATAAATCCCAGAGACCACACACAACTGCCTGCATAGGAGTGAAATTAGGATCCTGTACTAAGCGAGAATTTGATTTTGCCTTGAGCAATTTCTGCTGAAAATTTTGTTAGTACTTCAGTTTATGAAGTACTGCAGGTATAGCATTACAACAGACAGCTTCATTTCCACAAGCAGTAACAGCTCCTCGGTGACAGTAGGTTCAGCTCCCAGTTTCAGACCTAAATCAAGCAAAAAGAAATCAAGTAAACAGGAGCAAGGAAATTGCAGCTTACTTACGTACCATCAGATAAGACCATGGCTCTTACAGTAACATGAGATAAATGGACACATCATACTTGACAGGCAAAAACCTCAGTTCTGACCAATATGTGGAGAGTTTTGAAACCTGGATTTTAGCCTTTGTGTCATGCCTAGATTAGAACAAGGAAGCTTCTCAAAAATATTATTTAATATGTGTGTCAAAACCTATTCTGTAGATAGTGGTTTATGCTTTAAATTTGTAATAGCTGGCTGCCTTGTAATGTACTACTGTTCACGTAATTGCCATCAAATTTTAGTGTTTTGGTTGAATAGTTATTTGCTGTTAAGTTGCAATCTGCTTCTTATGCACTGCTTGTAGAGAACTATGAAATTATCCGTCTATGATAAAATAGCTTATGGAAGCGAGTTGCAGTTGAGGTTAATAGTAATGGCTATATAATTGCAGTGAAGTCTAGACAGCTTCTTCAGGCCACTATTTTTCTAGAGACTGTACAATAGTACAGTAATACAGTTTCAACAAGTAGTTAAAAAGTACCTACTTCAGTCACAGGAAACTAACGATGTGAACAAGCAGGAGAAAGAGGAATCAATTATGGGTACATATAAACATAGTTGAACAAAAATAAAAATAGGCCTACATATTTTGTCATTGAGAATCTTCTAAATATGAACATTCTAAGTTAAATCCACTAGATATTGCAGATGGACAGAATCAACTACTGTGAAAAAAGAGTAAATTGCTTCATATCATCTCAATAGATTGATTTTGTACCTCAGATATCACCATGTTCATTTTTTCCTCCAGACCATTTTGGTGAAAACACTTAAAAGTATTCTTACATTATTGTCTTAAATTCTTAAGTCTTCCCAAAACCTCCCTTGCCTCCGGATTACATGTCAAACCTTCCCACACTTAATTTATTTTGCTTTTCTTCTGTTGTCTGTTTCTTGTTGATTACAGTTTTCTAGCATTTCTTTTTAAATTTGTGGGATTTTACTCAATAAAATTTCTCCAGGAAATCGATTGTAATGCAACCACTTAGGTATAGTATTTTCCCCCAGATCTTCAGTAGCAGAAAAATAAAAGCAGTGTAACTCTCTGCCATTATCTCATTTAAATCTGTTTCAGCTTATAACCTCACTAAATTAGCATTAGAGGAACAGACCTTTATGTTAAATTCATTGTAGGGTTGTGCCAGCAGGACTAGTTGCATTTTAGTGGTCCCTCATTGCCGGTTTGCACAAAATTATAGCAAAGCCTTGAACAGTAAATTAAAATGGAACACAACCTTTTTATGTTGCACTTAGAGTAGTTGAAAGCTTAAGCTTCTGTAGAACTCCATTACTATTGCATAAAGCATGTTTTCCATATTTAAAATTCTGATTAATTAGGAACACTTGCAGTAATTAATATGCATGCTAAAGGAAGCCAGAAATTATCTATACAAAATTGCTTGTGGTTTATTTTAGTGTACATACAAGAAAACTTGGTGTACAGACTAACACTGGGTGCCTGATTTTAAATTATTCGTTGCAGTAGGTTTTTCTCTTACGAGTTTCTTACAAGCCTCTTCAAGTAGATCTCTGCCTTGTGTGTATGTCATCTCCCTAGTTTGCAACCCACCGGTTTGTGACCATGTTCTTTTCTATACCAGCTCCATATTTTTTTTGTCCATGAGCCTTCTTTGTCTTCTTCACATGTATTAATGTATTAATGTATTAATGTATTAATGTATTAATGTATTAATTTATTAATGTAATATAATACATTAAGACACTATAGGAAACATGAACTCTGTCTAATAACTATTGCTACAAACTGCAGTGTAACTCGTTGTTGAAAGATGTTGCTAAATGAGGTGAATTCAATGGCACTTAACAATATTTAAGGCAGTATTTTGCCCTCACTTCTTGGCATGCCATATACTTCTTTCAACACAAAGGTTCTCTGAACCATAATCCTACAAAGAGCCATAATAAGATGAAGTGTCTATACATAATTTAGCACTACAAATTTCTAAAAGGATATATAAACCCCTCAGATTTACAGCACTGCATCCCAGTCAGCTCCTGTTTTACCTTACAGTCCAAGCAAGAGCAAGGTTACTCAAGCCCATTTAAACACTAAAGATATAGTGCTGGTTTTCACAGAGGCTTTTAACAAAATCTGCTCTGTAAAACTGATTTTACTTCATAGCTAAACTGCAAATGGACGCTGAATAGAAGGTGAAATTTCTGAAATGGCTTTAATTATTTTATAACTATAAATAAAATTATGGTCTATATCAGCTTGTACCAGAAGGGCAAAAAGTTTAATCCACAGTTCATTTTATTCTTGTTTGAGTCTGGATTGTTCAAGAACACACGACTGTGTGTGGTCCAGGCAGACCACTGAACCTACTTCAGTATTATCACATCTCTTTATGTAATCTCCATTTTGAGCTGATCAGTTGATTTTGATGATACCTGCAAGAGATATTGTAGAGACTGTGGGAGGCCTGTTTATTCAGAGTGCGTATGTGTCCGAGGGCACATGCTGAATGGAAATTGTTCACCTCATAAAGCTGTCAAAAGTCAGAGTCTGCAGCTCCCCTGAAAACTCACCCAGAGTTACAGAGGCAAGTTCACCTGCAGAGACTGACTTCATGGATCTGGTCCTTCTACTTACTCCTAGTGATGTAAATTCAGTGTGGTGCTGTTGCTAGATGTTCTTGTTATTCTTCCCTCCCAGTTTACTAACCAAGGAACCACTGCATTAGTGCATGGATATGCTACTTGTGGATTAGTGCATGGATATGCTACCTGTGGATGAACGGTCCATGGAAGACAAGCCCAATGGCTTTTGAAGACCTGTGCATTCTTCCTCTTGAACTCAGCACAGACCTCTCAGTTTTAAAACTAATAATTCCACATATATTTCAAAGAAAAAAATTTCTTCTTTATATGCAGAATTTTCTCTTAACCTCTGCCCAGTGCCTCGTATAGCCAATGACAATCTCTTCTGTGCATGAAAATGGAAAGACTTCAGGTGACTAGAGTTGATTTTTAGGCAACAGAGAGAAGGTCTTTAGCAGTAAGAAAGGAGAGACCATGAGATACCATGTTTCTCATAGAGCCTGTAATTTACTTACAGCTTTGGAAAAGTGTAAGTTGTCAGATGAGACACTAGTTTGTTCCTGCATATGGAAATGGACTACAATATTATTGCAAGCTGTCTAGGATGCTTTGAATTTATCTCCTGCTTTATTGTGCACTCCCTTGTGGACAAGCTCATTAGTCTCTGTTAATGTTTTTATGGTTTTCCTAGAACACTCTGCAGCAAGACTTGTGATGATGGAGTTACTTCACTTTACAAGTAAAGCAATTTGAACAAAAATCAAATTTGAATCAAATTTGAATCAAATTTGAAAAATCAGTCCCAGTGCATTTATAAAAAACAAACCAAAGCTTTCCTAGAATAACTATTTGTCTCTCTTCACTCTTTCTCCTGTCAATGAATGGACACAATTTTATACTGTATCACCATGTAAGTTCTTTGTCAATGTTTGTGCAATTGCTTAACTCCATCATGAAAAATATAACTGTGATAAACTCAAGGTGATGACACCTTTTAATACTGACAGTTATGTATTCTGTATATCATATAAAGTATGATTAACCTTTGGGGTTGATTATGTAGAAATCAGTTTAACCAGACTGTAAAGGTGTCAGACTACTAGGCTAGGTATTTGCTGGTGTTTCAAATTGGCAACTGAAGGTAATTTATTTGATTAAAAATTAGCATATCCAAGTTTTGCCATTCTGCGATTGTGAGGACTGATTTAGCAACAAAATGAAAACCAGGTTTATTTGGTAGTGTGCTGCTCTGTAATAGGCGGGGAGAGATGGGTAAGCTTAATATTACATGGAGTGGAGAAGGTAAGAGTCCATTTACTCTGAAATGCATCACTGATGTTTTCACCTAAGAGCCTGTATCACCTAAAAACTTGTACTATGTGTACTGGGTCAGATGAAAGGCCCAGTTAACCCAATGTCCCATGTGCAGCACTGGCCATACAGAGATGCCCAGAAAGAAGAGCAAGGCAAGCAGGAATGACACTTTCTCCAAATACATTCCTGCACTCCATCTGTTTTCGGCTCTGTCTCTTGGGCTGAATGTGGTTTTGCGGTGTTTAACAAACCTTAGAAGGCCTCTCCTTGAGCTCACATGAACTTTATTGTCTACAATTGTGGTGAGAAGTTGCACAGGTTCACCATCTGTCACATGAAAAATCACCTTTCTTGTTTGCTTTGGACCTGGCTGCTGCCAGCCACTTTTCTAGATGATCTTTAGGTCACCTCCAACCCAGGCCATTCTTTTCCAGACCTAAGAGACCTAATTAAATCATTCTCGAAATGGAAATATTTCCTTTCAGCTTTCAGTATTACTGCTAAATTAGACCCTTTTGCCCTTTGATAATAGAAATTGTCTAGTATCTTTTAGAACAGTTAATTCCACACATTCAATTTCATGGAAATAATTAATTTATGTATATTTCTGTATATATATGTGTCAGATTCTGAAATGGTGCAAATCTGTAAATTTACTGATTTCAAAGAAGTTCTGTCTCTTCAGACCAAATGAAGCTGTCTTCCGAGATTTGCCTTAGTGTTTATTGCTTATGATGTAAATTTAATAGACACTTGAAGGTATTTACAACCTTTGTAGCCTACCTAAAAATAATCAATGGCCTAAATGTTCATAAAACAAAGTAGAACTGTGTATTCTCCTTTTTGGACTTAGGTCTACTTCCCAAATGAATTGTTCTGATATTACTGCTTTAGTGAGAATTTGGATTATATAGCTTATTTGCCTTATATAGCTTATTCCACAGGTAGTATGAGAACACAGAATATTTCAATAGTGAATACCTAAATGTGAGTATGACAGCAGTGACTGGGGTAGGGAAGTAACCTCTATAAATGAAAAGTCCTTTAAATTGTGCACATTTAGGAGGAATATTCAGTAACATTCAAAGTCAATGTTAACTTTAATGAACTGAAAAAAAGAAAGACTGTAAAATAAGTGACATGAAGCTGACTAACTGCTTTATACAAGGAGTCTGTGGAAGAAACAGGAAAAGGTGTAGGCGCAGTTTGCCTTTTTAACTACCATGTAAAAAATCAACATGCAAATTGCTTATGCAGAAGCCAAAGCCAAACCACAAAAACTACCTCAGGGCTGGGCAGCATTCCACCCACTAAAGATTTGTTACATCATGCCTTAAAACTGCCAGTGAGAGCTTCAGGGAGTATTAGAACTGCAATGTTGAAATAGTCCAAGCACCACCCGATGAACCAACACACAGAGAAAAGAGCTGGGCTATGCTTTGTAGATCTGGTCACAATTTTATTGAGCACATTTAGTATATAAATATTAACTTTGATCCACGCATGTTCACTTTTTCAATAGTTTGATGAGTCATCTGAGGATCACGCAATCATGTAATAAAGAGCTTGTTTACAATTTCTGATCAAGATAGCATTTAACAGGAAGCAAGTCAGATAACTGACTTCTATGTTCAAACCTGCCAGATGACGAACTATATTTACATTGAAGATATTAAGCGACTCTGTCATTCCCAGTTGCCTCTTGACACAAATTTTACACCTTATGAGGGTAGATTTTTGCTACTTTTTGACCTAGTAAACTTCGGGTAGAAGGTAACAGCCTGAAGAATTTGCTGATATACTGTAGTTTCAACTTCTTTGGAGATACAGAGGTCCAGATTCAAACAGGTGATTTTGTTAAAACAATGAAATTAAAGGTTTATCAGGGATATAGACTCTCACACTTAACTAATCAAATGCCTTCAATTACTGAATAGTGAATGGAGACATTTGCTGTGGGAGGCAGGTTCTTTGCTAACTGCTAGTTGCGGGTCCTTCTTGCGCTTTTCTATAAAATATCTAGCATAAAATTCCTGTGGTCCTTAGAAATATGAAATACATTTCTGCGTTCCAGAAGTGGAATAAGTATGTTTCTTTGCCATAGCTCTATTAGACTCAGCTTACAGGGAACCTTCAGCACTGTTTTCAGCAGACACAAAGAATGCCTAGAGGCTTTGGCAAGTCACTGTACAGGCAGAGCCCTGGACGCTGGATGCCATGCTTCCAGAATAGTTGCATTACTTCTGTGCTATTTCATAGTGCCAGCTTTGGATGTCAGTGTCTATGCTACTGTCCACTAGTTACTTACACAATCAGATAATTTATCAAAAAATAATAATATTTTCTACCAGTTTTCCTAAATTCTGCATAGCACAATGTGTAAACCTTTTTGAACTATTTGTCACTCACACCCTTTACTGTGAATTCTGGGCCATATATCTCTCTTACATCAAGGAAAAGGACCAATTCTCTACTGCTAAAACCATACCATTAGCTGGAATTAAGCTAGTTAGCCTCCTGCAATGAACTGCCATCTGTGCTAAATGATCTTTCAATTTGTGAAACCTTATTTTAAAATGCACATGGTGTGCCAGGTGAAAAAAGGGTGCTTGGAGTTCAGTGTCTTCCACGCTTATATGAACACTGGGGTTATACTTACATTGTTGTTTGTCCACATTTCTGACATTTTCCTTAAGAAAGTTGGTAGCCACGGAGTGTTCTTTGGTGTGCACACAGCAGCATTTTGGGAAGTGTAGCCTTATATTCTCTTTCAACTTCTAAACTGGCTCTGTAGTACCTGAGGTCTCTTATGCAATGCCATCTGTGTAACAGCTAGTATTTTCAGCTGTTCACCCTGCAGGATCTCAGAGCATTCTCCAAAATATTATACAAGTATCATTTACTGAACACTGTATGAGGCTTATTACAGCTAAGTAAATATTTCACCCGTTCAATAAATTCTAAATTCACAGCCTACACAGGGTGGGTCTCTGTAAGAGTTGAAGAGAGTTGGCAATACCAGAGAATATAAAATCTACTGAAATAAATTTGAACCAATAGGACTGTTAACAGCCAGAAAAAGCCCCGAGGAATAGGGTGTATGATGAAATCTTATGATAAGAAAGCAGCTCACCTGCATTCACTGAAGGTTTGAACTTTAAAACAAAACACTTCAATGTAATTAACCTCTCCAAGATACCAATAAAAGAATATCTTTGTCATGCCAACAGAGAAATGAAACTTTGCAATAGCTTCTGACAATAATCCAGTGTCCAATATTATTTAAAAAGGAACTATAGAATCAGATACATCCCATTGCTGTCCTCTGAGAGCCACCATCTATCTGTTGATCTGAGAGCTCTTCTGCACATGTTGGCTCACTGCCTTTGAGATAGCTGTTATCTCACTGTTCTGCAGATGAGAGCAGGAAAGGTAATGATGAATAGACTAATAAAGTGATCAAACTTCACACAACAAATCAACAGCAGAGCTGATAGGAGAAACATTTTAATTCCAGTTCATCTACTGTAGCCATATTCATCTATACTTGTAAAGTGCATCTAACACTGGGTTTATCCTGCCAGGTTAATATATACAAAATGTGTCATGTTTTATGCAGCTGTCCTAGGGTTAATCTAGCACTGATACACTAAAGCTACACACTATAGCATACCATTCTGCACTTGTTCATCAGAGGAACGAAGTTGAATTTTACCAGTTACTTGCACAACATTTCAACAGTAGACAAAAAATGAATTTAAAATCTGAGCAGAAAAAGTTGGAGAAGAGTGAATTGAAAAAAAAGATTCAAGACAGGAAATCCAGATCAGTTTTACAGTGCTGGTGAAGCTGAAAGGCACTTAAGCCCAAGGGAGCAGTTAGTCTCACTGAAAGACAGATTGCATGAATTGCATGATTATCCCACAAAACTAGCAAAAGCCACTTCACATGTTTATCTTTCAACATTTCACATATTTCTTATTCTTGTCAGAAGGAGACTACAGACACTTACAGTAACAGAATAGCATGAAAGTTTCTCTCCACTGGTGACCAGTAATCATTTCTGGCAATAGTAGCTATTTTGTCCATGTCGGTGGATGTTTTGAAACGTTTCAAACTATTATGGTAGAGATTTAAAATGTTCTTTTACTTGTGCACATTCTAATTCAGAATAGTTAGAAACTTATTAATGAGAACAGTTCTACCACATCAAGAGGTGAAATGGTCAAAGGTTTTGTATATACTTTTATAGTTGTATTGATGGTGCAAGTGAGGTATGGTTGATGGCCGCACAAAACTCAGAGAAGTCATTGGCAGATGAGACATGACCTGCATCAATTGTTTAGGTAGGGACAGAGGTTGCTTTGCTTTCCCTGGATGTGCAGAATATAATGTCTATCCAATACACACATGTATTTCTTTCCAAGAGTTGCTGCACCTTCTAGGACTCTGCCTTTAGAAAATACTCCTTGGTTGCTTATGCATCCAAATCCTTTTTGGGTTTTGACTCATTGATACGTTTGCAGTAAGTAGAAATACATGCATATGTACTTCATAGCAATACAATTTATTATTTAATTCTCTAATTACATTATTTTATCTATGTAAAGTTTTACATTACACAAGTGTGAAAACAAAAGTGCTTATAATATTATTACACATTTGAAGGCATTCTGGATTGTGACAATATGCCCATAGGGGAACCCTGGAATGATTAAAACCTGCTATATAAATCTTGCTGCTCCAAGATCTGTGCTGCCATTAACATGCTTTTGAGTTCTTAGTGGTTAAGTTGCATCTACATATGTCAGTTTTTACCAGTTCTCTCTCATGGCACTCCTATTTCTGTCATCAAATATGAACTTGGCTGTAGGATCAAGAGGAAATAGAAACATCAAAAGGAAATAATAATTTGTATTAAAATACATTTGTAAAAGATTATGTGAACTTTTCATCCTTGATGTCTCCAATGACAGAGGAGCTAAGCTGTCTTCAACCCTTCCCTGGAGGCAACTCTTAAGAGTTCAAACAGATAGCAAGTCTTATTTGAACATGATGTAAATATAGACCATGTAGGCTTTATAGGATTGCTGTGCTGCACTAACCATGATAGAGGGTAGTGTAAAATATGTTGCCACTTATCGGCTGTTCTGTGGCCACCCTACAAAAGTAAATTCAATTAGATGGAATCGGAAAAGAATTTTAACTTACCTTTGCTAAGATAACACTAGATAGATTATATACGTGTTCCTAGTTCAGCCTATCTACAATCTGCAGCATACAAGGGAAGAGAAGAGCACAAAAAGAGGCTCACCCATTTTGAGCCCTCTTGAGGAAGAAAACCTTATTTACCCCCTGCATGCTTTTGGGTATAACTCTCAAATTAGTAAAGCACTTCTCTCTCAATTCCCTGTGCAAATTCAAGTTTTGTGCTACCAATTTAGATAAAATGAATTTTAATCTCACACATGTGCCATCTTCATATCCAAATTTTACTTCAGAACTGGAAAATACTTGCATTCAGTAGTTAATAGTAGCGCAAATAAACACTACTTCAGCCAAACCAGGTCCTAACCTCTGCTGCTTTTCGTGTTACTGAAAGGCATTGCAGCAAGTCAGCTTAAACTGGTAGGAGAGAAGGCCACCTTAAACAATGGTTAAATACTTAATCTAAGAACTATCAGACTTTTCAGAAAGACTAACTGTATATTACCCGTGTCTAACATCCCCAGTTGATTGTGAGAGATGCTCTGATGTCATCACTTGAATTCAAGAAAGCTGAAGGTCAGCAATGAAAGTCAATTCCTCATATTACACGATATAACAGTTTTCAGAATTACTAGATAAGTCTTAACAATTTTACTTTTCTAAATATATTTTTCTTCTTCAAAGTTAGAAGTAATTGATTATCAAAAGAATCCAGAGAAAACTAAGAAAGGAGATAGCCAGTTCTGAAACCTGGTAACAGTGCAGTGGCTCTGAGCATTACTGACACAAGCTTTGTTTCTCTCCACTAGCTGGCAGCTTTCTGGTTACAGTGAGACGCTAAGGGAACTGCCACCATGTGGGAACGCTGGATGTTAGAAGCAAAACCTTAAACAACCTTGACATTTGGTGGAGAAACAACACAGATGGGCAAACTAGAGTAGCTTGCTCACGACAGCCCTTTGCTCCCTACAGCCTTTCATTCCCAGCAAAGAGCCTGGTATATTTTTAACCATCTGGAGGATTTTTTTCCCAGGGATAATACACTTTAATAAGTTAGAAATAAAGTCTTGAGTACATCTATCACTGTAGCAAGACCCTTTTCCAGAGCTGCAAGTAGATGTTTTGCCTCAATTGCAGGAGAAGGGCTGGTAGAAGTGAAGGCTGTATTTCTTTCCTGGTAGATACTTATGACTGTGGGGAGTTTATTTTATTTTATGAGATAAAAAGCCATGCTTTATACTTATTTATTAGCCACAGTCTTTGCTTTGTGCTGATGCTGCTAGAAACAGGAATGAAATTCAACTGAAGGCCCTGTATATAACTTTTAAATTTCCAAGTAGGGTACAGTATCTGGTTTATCTGGCACTTGCTGAGAGGTAGATCCTTTTTCTTAATGTACTTGCTAATGGAAGAAAAAACTGGTCGTTCAAGTTACATGTGGGACATGTGACTTGAGAATGGGCTGATAAGTAAATTGCACCGATAAATTGATCTTGCTTGCTTATTAGCTGTTTTTCCATTTGCGCCAAATACCGATAGACACAACAACAATGAAATGCCCTTGGGACATTTAAGAACTATTTCAATTACAGCTACTGATGTAATAATAAATTCACATAAATTAGTCAAAAGAAAAGTAAAATAATTGAATGTAATAGTTTAATGAAAGCCTAATAGAATAAAATGCATTTGTCTTTCCTGGTTTCAGTTTACAGAAGTATTTATGTCCAGAACTCAGCAGAGTTTCATTTGACGTGCTGGGCCAGTGCTACAGACTGTCTTTCTCCAGCAGATCTTTTATTGCCTGCTTGTTCTTTGAAAGTGTATGCATAAACCTCTTGCAAAGGCAATGCTGAGAAAGAGGACAGCTGGGGTTATTATTTGAAAAGGCGATAGTATTTTCTCTATAAACCACAGATAAAATGTTCCACATTTCTATTTCAGACTGTAAACCAGATAGGGCTGTTCTTGAGTGTAAGTTTACCTTTACAGGAAATCCATTGTTTGGAAAGCTAATGGAGCCACCACACCCCTGTGAGCACACAGATGGGGCTCTCAGATAAGTTCTTGTTCTCAGTGAATACCTAGAAATTATCTGATAATGCTGTTGTTAAATTGCAATATTGAAAATCCTACTAGAAATGATAAATTTATTTACACAAATTTGTTGGGGTAGGCAACTTCATGTGAGAGAGGAAGCAAGTTAACAAGTAAGAGTTTTAATGCCCAGTCCAATGGAAAGACAAATGATCAATCTGGAATAAATTACTGTAAATTAGCAAGAATCCCTAATTCAAGGGCCAGGATCTTAAAGCAAGAGAGTGACCTGGTGTACAAAACTGCTGGTATCTTAGTAGCTTTATTTATTTCCCTCTGGATATATACAAACCAAACACTAATCTGAAGAAACACTGTTGCATAGTCAAGTGTTCAATAAAAATTACCACTTTCCTCTTCTCTCCTGTGGTAGAAACAGGACCTGAGTAAAGCTAGGAAATTCTCATGTCAAAATGTGTTGATGATGAACAAGTGCATCTCCTTCATAGAGGGAAATAGTGTCTAGAAGAAAGAATACAGCTGTAACATACTATGCAAATAATGTGGATGCCAGCACCCTTCTGGGTGTCATGCATTCAGTTATGATAAAATAAATCTGAGTGAGGAAACCTTGAATATTGTAGCAATTAACGTCTTAACAATAGCACATTAACATATTTAGAGGTTTGTATTCATTAGGCAGCTCTAGAAATGCTGTCTCTTCTAATGTTTTACAGTGGAAAAAGTGATGAGTTTGTCTCTCTGTAAAGATGTCTTACCTTCTGCAGGAGTAAGAGGACTTCCTTCTGTCTTTTTGCCTCCAATATACAGCTAGACCAGAAATTCGGTTTCTGATTAGGTCCTACTGAAAGGGTAGACCATATCTGATACATGTATCATCTTTAGGAAATTTGATTAGAAAACATAGTTGCAAAACTCAATTTGTTTATATGGCAGTTCTGAGGGTGTGAAAAATCTGATTTTTAAAGTCATATCCTCCCCTTGCTCCTTATAGAAATACTCTGGCTAAATACAAGTAGATTTTTAGAGGAAAAGCACACTCTCTTCATCAGCATAATCATGACAAATTTGAAACTCTTACTCCAAAACTCAAAGCACTTGAAGGAAAAGGGATGGAGCTTTGGAAATGCTGGTCCAAATGGCTGACAGTTTGTGAAATCAAGTACTTCTGCTGTCAGCAACTGAAATGGGATCTTCATGTGGGAAGTGCTGAGCCAACTTCAGGTAACAGTGTCCACATTGCAGCTCATCCAGCTTGTAATGCAAGTTGCATTGTTGGAGCAACGTTTACTGTGCATAGTTTTGGATAATCCAAATCACGATTTTTGGATAATTTGTTTTTTACTTACTTACCTGCAGGGACAAATGATTATGTTTACACAGCTGTACTACTTGTGGCTCAATTTAAAAAAAAATATACTTGGAGAAGATCCTTTTGTCTTTGCATTTACTTTACTGTCTTTCCGATATTATGAAGGCGTCATCTCTGTTCTCTTGAGATGCATAGACTGCTGCTGTGGAAGTAAAGCTGTTCCTACTTCATTCCCCCAGAAGAGATACCACTGTGCAGCTATATTTTTCACATATCTACAGGCACCTTTGATGTTTAATGAACACCCACAATGTGATTTTTTGATTACATGACCCACCCAGCACATTTTAATAGTGTTTGCACTTCGTTCCTTCTGACCTTTAAGCCTTTGCTTGCAACAAAACCAGTGTGGACAGAAACAAACTGGTGTGCCACATCAAATCCCACCAGAATTCAAAGTGAAACATTGTAAAAGTAGAAGTGTCAAGAGAAAACAAGTTTGCACTGATTTATATAAACACTTTATTCAAATGCTTTGGCTACAGATAAACAGTCCTTGCGCAATATTTGTTATGGTTTCACCTGCTTTAAGCTGGAAACTGAAAGTGTTTTGATAAATGGGACAGAAAAGTGTGTTAATTTGCTCTGCAGCTGCAACCACTTCTGTATGTTATGCTGAAGCGCTATCTTACATCTTATAACAGCAATACCTCTCAGTTACTCAGAAAATTTTGTTTTGTTTCGTTTTCCAAGGAGGAGAAACCATTACCTCGTACTGGACTTACAGTGACTGGCTGTACTTGTTAGCATTTCCTGGAAAACGAGAAATAAATACAGGTTTTCTTGATATCCTTTAATGGACACAGATATAAGTCTTAGTTAAAATGTTTTAAAAAGTTTATTACAACATTACTAGCTTGTGTATTTTTCAATTATTTACAGTTCTATTCTACTTGAAACTGAGACTTAACAAGTACAAGATAAGATTTCAAGTCATTAGAAAAAGCAGGAAAAACACTGAGGGCTAGAAAAGAAACGTTTGATAGACTCTTTAAAACATTCCTTAGAATTTAAGAAATTTGGTTTTGTATTAAAGGATTGGTAATTTTCTTAGATATTTTAAAAACAAGGTTTATTTAACATTGGCAGTTTCTGTAATTTCCCTGCTGACTGTGTCTTGAATTTCCTTTAACCCTTGTGGTATGTTTTCTGCAATTCTTATGTTATGGTTGCATTTCTGCAGTTTCCTGACTGGTACAGTGTCTGAGTACTCATAACATGTTGACTTCTATATGGAGGTTAAATTAACTGATTTAGAAGTCAGTACTCTTTCCCAGCTCTTCCTCTATATTTAAGAGGGACAAAGATGTAACACCCTCCCACTCCAATTCCATTTTTTCAAATGTAATTTCTTCATTTGCTTCTTAAATACATGGATCTTGAGCTGTTTCTACCCATGCCTTATTCCTACTTCATATGACAAAATAAAGCTTGGATAAATTATGCTAGAAACTGTGTTGTTCTTTGTGGTCAGCACAGAGGAAAATGCCTGTAACCCGATCCTGTTCTCATTTTAGTTTTAGTGGTACTTGAGTTCTACCATTTTACAGTGGTCTGCAACAGATAATATAGAATAGTTGGTGTGAAGTAAAGCCAGTTTGCAGCACCAAGCTGCATATGGAGGGATTCAGATAAGTGTGTGCTTTAACTCTGGCATCACCTGGAGAATTGGGTATCTGTATAAGTGAAGTATTTCCAAGGTACAGTTGTACTGCAATAAATAAAAAGTGCTCAGGAAACCTAAGGTAACCATACCCCAAAACTGATGCTTTTTTTAAAGAAGCATTTTTTAACATGCTTTCCAGCTCTGGGGATTCTTCCTTTCAAGCTTACTTTTACTACTATGATAGCTAAATCTGAATTTGCTTCTAAAGTTTTTGAGACCACTATACAACTGGGATGAGGATGCATTTCATATAAAGGGATAAGGATTTAAGAAGTCAGGTATTTTTTGGGGAGTTGTTGGTATCCATTAAGACTGCTTTGTGGCTGTGGGTTCAGAGATAGTGAAAAACAGGAGACAGCTAGCACTGCATAGAGAAAGAAAAAATTCACAAAAGTAGAATTTTATTTACAGTGATATTTAAGTGTGGAGTCCAGTATGTGTTCATGTATTTGAGGGAAAACTTAAACTACCTTTGCATTTCATTTTAACTCAAGTTGCTACTCAGAGAAACTTCTGAGACAGGTGGCAGGATATCTCATCAAAGAGAAACTAGAGTTACCCTGCTGAGATTCCACCTGCTTTGTAAAAGTGCTACCACTTTCTTGCCAAACCAGAAAAATTAGCTGACTCCAGCAGATTTTGAGTCTGTATCAGGTAAAGTGATTCATTAGGTTGTGAGATTAAGCATTAGAAAACATACACTGGACAACTGAAACTAGAATGTTCCACCTTAAAATTCTTTAGGAAAATTGATCTCCTAACTATAGTAGGGAAAAAGTGTCCGATATTCTACTGAAAATTTCCCTTCTCAAGGGTTTCAGAGCATCAACAAGACTCTGACCCTTGGTCACGTGATGAAGGAGTTGTTGGAGTCACAAGTGGGGTTCCATACCTAACAACGAGCTTTTTGTGGTGAAAATAAAATTAGCTACTGGCCTTTCAGTCTGATTTGGGAAAAGTACTTTTAAATGTATATACCTGCTTCATTTAGCATTTGTAACAAGTTAGCGCTCTATAACAGCACTTCCCTCGGTAGCTTTTCATCTTTCTCCCTAGCAATTTAATTTTCTTTCTCCCATTATGTCATGGTTTAGCACTGCTCAGGTCAACAATTCCTCAAAATAAAAATGAGGCTGATAGCAGTAGCTGCTATAGCATGGTTAGAACTAAAATACAAATAAAAATAACACATAACCGTACAAGTTATGTGCAGATTGATCACATTTCATCCACTGGTATCTCCAGTGGATACTAGGTCTAGTACTGTGTCGTTTTCTTTGATTTAAGATAATATGCCTATAGCACATGGGTTTGTAGAATATCATGGGCTTGAAAGCAAGTAAACCAGTGGTAGTTTCCTCATTGCATTAAGCAATCACTTGAAATGCATTTAATTTCACACCATAGTAATTACAACTGAAATCATCACAAGTGTACTAATGAAATAGCCTATTTTTTTTGGCCTGATTTTTTTCAGTTTGCAAACATTGTATCTCAGAATTGTTTGCATTTGCATGTGAGTTAGTAGTCAGACATGTCTATAAAACAGTATTTTCCTACTAAACAGGAAAGACCCATCAGAAGATGATCTCCAGTTTTCAGATGTCTCCCTCAATGACTTTTTTTTAATTTTAGCATCTTTCTTTAGGTGAGATCCTCCAAGCAAAGGCAACATGTAGTTAAACGTATAGTTTGGAAAGCTGTGCCTTAGCTTCTGGATCATCTTGATGCAGCTTACAATCATAGAAGGATTTGTGTTGGAAGGGGCCTTTAAAGGTCATCTAATCCAAACTCCCTGGACATCTTCAACCAGACCTGTTCAACCTGATGTTGAATGTTTCCAGGATGGGGGCTTCCTTCCCTTACCTGCATGCAGTTTTGGCTCTTTTGCATATGCCTAGACTTTTAAAATGCTTTTGACTTTTGGAACTGGGTTTATGAAATCCAAATCCTTGGCTAAATTCGTAGGCAATATAATTGCTAATAGATACAACAACTGACACAGTAATAGGAGCTAGCAACTGCAACTCAATCCTTGACAATGATTGGCAATCTGCTTATGATCTCAATTTCTAAACTAATCTGTAGTATTGTCAGTTAGGAATTGAAACCTTAGGGAAAAAAGATGTATTAATTATTTTTGAATTTTCAGATCTCTCTGGAAGGTTGCTATTGGCATAGAATATTATAATTCTTCTTTCTGTCCCCCAGACAATGCTGGCAGCAGTTGTGCCCCGAGCTCCACGTTAGCACACAGCTGACCCCTAACATATGAAGTCAAAAAAGAAAAACCAAGACACACTTGCAGAGACCTTACAAGCATGTTTGTGAATGTTTACTAGTTCTGGGGAAAACAAAACAAAACAAAACAAAAAACAAGAAGAGGGATTGTGGAACCAACTAGAGATGACAAGTGTGAACAAATACATGACAGAGCACCAATATGCAGGACAGCTCTTCTGAGCCTAGGAGGGGGTGCAAGAAGGATGTGCTAGTTACAAAACATCCATGCTTACCATCTCCGGCTTTCACAGAAACCACAGTATCCTGAAACATACTCCTACTGCAATTCCCACTGCACATGCTGCCTTCCCATCTCTGCCATTCCCAAGCACGCCGAAACATTCCCATTACAAACTTTGGAAATGTATATAGTTTTCCCATGTGAATGTTTAGGAAATGATAGTTACATTAAATGCCCTGAAATTCTGCATCTACCCGAATTTACCTCTTTATGTGCTCTTTCAGGAAGGGTTTTGGTAAGCCACAGAAGCAGAACAAGTTGTATGTGCTCAAGTAGCAGTCAGTCCGAGGTGCTTTAGAGCGGACCTCTCCCAAGTCGTGCTGTCACCCAGCAGACTCCTTTTACTCTCACAATACTTTTTTTGTGAGATTTCTGTCCTTTGTAGGGATCTTCACATTAAGAACACAGAGCCACACTGAGCCCGTTCCCCGGGCACGATGCACCGGCGCTGCAGACGAGGACCAGCCTGTTGCGGCAGCAGCGCTGGCGGGGGCTCCGGACGGCGCCGCCGAGCTCAGGGGGCTGCGGCCAGCCCTGCCCGCCGGCACGGCACCGCCGCCGGGAATAACGCGGTCCCGGGGAGGAGACGTCTCCCCGGAGGGCCCAAACGGCAGATCAGGGGAGCCCCGCAACGCCCCTCCCAGCGCCCCATCCCCTCCGCGCTCCCCCGCAGGAGGAAGGACCGCAGCGGCGGTTCAGCCAGGCGCTGCTCCCCACTCACTCGCACCCATCGCCGGGCTGAACGCGGCCGCTCCCGCTCCCCCCTCCCGCGGGCTCCCGTCGCCGCCGCCGCCCTGCGACCCCGCGCCCGGCAGGGAAAGCTCGGTGCAGGGATGCAGGGATGCCGCCGCCGTCCCGCCCGGCCGCTCCCGGGATGGGAGGTTCGCGGGAGGAGGCGGCGGGGGGGGCTGGAGGAGCGGCCGTGGCACTCCAGGGCGCGCATGCGCGCTCCGGCGCTCCGTGACGGGGGCGCTCCCGCAGCAGCGGGGCCGGGCTCGCGCTCCCATAGGCTGCTTCCCCCGGCAGGCGCGCACCCGCGGCGCGGCTCTCCCCGGCGCGCTCGCGGGGGCGCGCGCTGCCCCGGCCGTGCGCCGCTGTCACCGCGGTGCCCGCGCGCCGCTCCCCGCCCTCGGCGCGCGCCCTGCCCGCGCCCCGTCCCCGCCGCCCGCTCCGCTCCGCGCCGGCGGGTTCCTGCTTCCGTCTCCTCCCCGCCGAGCGCCCCCGCCCTCCACGCCGCTCCCCCCGCCCGCCCCGCCGACTCCCCACGCCCGGCACCCTCGGCAGCGGCAAAGCGGGCTTCGCCAGCGGCGCCGGCACTCGGGTAAGGGGATGCGGGGGCTGAGCGTGAGCCGCGGCGGCGGCGAAGCAGGTACCGAGGCGAGACGGGGCTGCTCCGGGTAGCGCTCCCCATCCCTCTCTCGGGCCTGGCGCCGCCGCTTTTGCGACTCCGGCGCTGCTCGGCAACGGGCGCCGCCGCCGGGGTGATGATGGCGGGGAGGGGGCCGGTCCCTGCCGTGTACCGGGGTCCCCGTGGGCTCCCTCACCTGAGGGTCGCTAGTGGGGCCTGGGGCCACCGGAGAGCGCGGCGGAGGAAGGGGAGGCCGGGGCTCGGCGGGCGGCCGGGGCATCACCGTGGGCAGCGGGGCCGGGCCGGGCCCAGGAGGGAGATGCGTGCGAGCCCCGGGCGGCGGCGTTGCCCCGGGGCGGGCGTGGGCAGCGCGGGTCGGGCAGCGCGGCCGCCGCCGTCCCGTGCGCCACGGCCGCAGGGCGCGGGAGGCGGCCTCCAACTTTCCTTGTCCCGGGAACTGCGGCCGCCCCGGGGGGACGCCTGGTTTTGGCAGAGAGAAATAAACGGGAAACGTGGGCTTTGTAGACGGACCTCACGCTCTAGGGCCGCCTGGTAGCTCGAGGAAGTGCTTGTGTGACAAGGATGCAGAGCCATCGGTTGTTGCTTGGGGCTTTTCCCACGGCGACCTTTACCGTATTTCGGCACAATTAGCTGCTTTGGTCATGGATTCTGTTACCGATAAGGCTCTGGCGATTTACCTCTAGGCGGGTTTGTGCTTGATGTATTCTCAGGTCTTTCACTCGCCTGTGCAAGTGTGCAAGTGCGCACGCTGTGTTCTTCTTGACGCTCTCCAAAGACCAGGCTGTGACCCTCTGCTTTCAGAAGCTTATGGTTGAGGGTATAGGAATAGACAGGAACTATAATGCCGTGGTGCAGGTTGTACCAAGAAGCCTATGGGCAAAGACATCAGCTGCAAAATTGCTTTTTGAAAGACTAACTTCCTCGGGGCAGTACCTGCTGTCCTTGTGTCCTCAATGCACACATGGTACACCGTGATCCACATGGATGTGGAAAGCAACCATGTGTTCACAGCATTCTTCACCTGTGATCTTGCATTAGCGCTTAGTGCCTTTTTATTTTTTTGCCCGTGTTTGCATACTGAAACACACACAGCTGCTGAAAAGTGTATGTTTCGGTATACATGTTACATATATGCACACATACTCTTTCTACCTTGAAATGCAGTATCTTAATGTCTAGGCCTGAAAGCTAACGGAGTAAATACATCTGGAGGAGTGTGTAAGCATGAAAAGGTTTGATTTTATAGCATTAATCTTGTTTCATTTTCCAAGTAATTCTCCACTGTAAATTGTCAAAAACTTTAGAAAAGTCTGAACTGCAAAAGCAAATAAATGGCCAACATAGCCTGTGCTGCTGGTGCTTGGGGTGGTTTTACAGGTGACTGTTACAATTCCTTCCATTATTAAAGAAAACTAGTTATTAGGAGTTGGTGACTATGCTTTGATGTATTTCCAGTAGTGTCTGTTTCTCCGGTTCTTGCAGGTATGCTTGCTGCCAAGTTTTTATTGATACTTGTTAGGGTTTCATATGTATATGTACCTTATACTGGCAGACTAGCATATTGCAAAGTTTGCATACTTGCCCAACAACATATAATAAGACAAACTTTTTCAGAGTAGAAAGTATAATTAATTATTCATATTTTCTGAGTGAGCAGTTCAACAATGAGGGAAAGACAGCAATCAACTTGGAGTGTTGAATCAGTCAAATTCACTCTTTTAGTTATGTGGCTGTCAGGACATTTGACAACTGGGAAATACAGAAGGTCAGTTAGAAGTTGTAGCTTTCTTTACCGTTTGGTCTTGTGTCTTCATTTGTTTAAAATTTTGGCAGTCTTATTGGCTGAACAACTGAAAAAGATTAATTCTAGATAACACGAGAACAAGAAAAATGTTAGCTCTACTTGCTGGAGTAGAAATGGAACTGATTCAGCTTAAGTGGATTAGTAAAGTTAGTACTAAACCATGTAGGGGCTTCCTTTTGGTTTGGCGTTTGTGGTTTGTGATCACTTTATTGGGACTGCAAATAGAGACTCAATTGTGTAATTGAATGTTTAAGTATTACAAATAGTGCACACAATTCATAGTGTAAAAATTGTATTTTTGGTCCATTCCTGTCTTTCTGTGGCTGTATGGAATTGGTGCTTTATCTGTAGGTCTTTTCTAAACCAAATGATTTTCCCAGGCTTGGAATCTATGTACAGTAAAAAAAAAAAAAAAAAGATAATTTTATATATAGTTTCTCTGATCAGTCTGTTAATTGACATTTAAGTGGATAAAAATGAAGAAGGTTTGGATTTGAGTATTTATATCTTGTTGCAGAGCCAGAATGAAAATAAGAAATCATTACTATAATCTTAGGCTGGTCTGGAGGGGGAGCTAGTGTCAAAGCAAAATATGACAGGTTTTTTCTGGACTCATTCAAAAGCTTGTTGTTTGGTCATAGAATATGCTACTAATACAATAAGGAAAACAAATGCATGCATGCTATGTATGATTGCATTAATATGCATCTCTTGTATGATGAATATAATCTGCAACTGAAGTGATGTGTGTGTTTTTCAGGGAAATAGTGTGTGTTTTGCTATTGTGCAACATAAACCGTATTCAAAGAACTTTGAAGTTGCAAGGTCAAGCTCTTATAAATCATGACATGCCAAAATTAGAGATTCTTGTAAGAGCTGTAATTTGGCCTGTAAATGCAGGGTTAAATGCTACTTTTCCCTACAATGTTTCTTCTGGTATATAGCTTAGAATGGCATAGATTGTGTTCAGTATTCAATTTTGAATCCTTTTTCTTGGTATCAAATGAAGTGTGGCCTTACTATTTGGTTATGCGCTGTTCATGCTATACCTTCTTAATTTCCTCTTCTGCTGTTTCATTACCTTTAGTCTCTAGTGCCTGCATGTTTCACTAGTAATATTTTCACAGACATCCCTGGAGATATATAATATCATGCTGAATGTCCAATTTAGGGCCTTTATGATATGATTTTTCAAAATAATCTATCAGTGTTTTAATGATTTGTGTGTTCTAATATGTTTTCCCTTACAGGTTTAATTTACTAACAATAACCTGGCTTTTCTTTGTTGTTTTTAGTGGACCCTTCAACAGGGATCCATGAGTCCATATCTAGAAAAGACCTCACTACTTCATTTGTAGTATGGTGTGTGTTGATTTAGACTGCAAGTATAAATACTTAGATCTGTTGCAACGTTAACCACAAGCTACTAAGGCCATAATTTTGATGAAGAATGGATTGGTCATTAAAAGTTTGTTGATTTTTTTTTATATATTTTTTCTCTTTTCCTTTTAAAGATCATTTGTGTGCAAGAAACAAGAAGAAAATACAATTCTCCAGGACAATAGTAATTTCCTCTGTTTTCCTGCAGTACCTGTCTTATTAACAGTGCACATGCTAACATTTGCAGTGCCTATGGCACTTCTATCATATAGTGTTGTTATTTCAATTTTTTTTAACATTTTGTTCAGGATCATAGCAAGAGTATCTTGGGCACAGGGGCACAGAGAACAAGATCAAATAATCTTTAATTTTTGTGGTGTGACTATTTTTTTAAATGAAGGATTATGTTTTTGATACTTGTTTTAAAAAAAATTCTTTGTACGTAAACAAAGTGTTCAACACACTAGATGAAAAAAGAAAAAAAAGGTCAGCAACCCTGATGGACGGGGGAAACCTTCTGTCATGTGGGATTGCATATATAAGAGTAATATGTCTGATAGCGTGTAAGTCTTTAGAAATGCTGAAGTTTGTATATTTTGCCATGAGACTTTTACTACTTGAGCTAGCAGAGAATGTGGTACTAGTAATTTATATTTCATCTGTGGTCCAAATGATGTCATCTGCGAATGGTTTTCTGAGATTTTTAAGTGTTTCATAGTAGTGATAAAACTCTGGAATCTTCAGTTCTATTCCAGTGAGCATATTCTGTTGGATGCTGATTTTTCTGCTTATTCCTCGTGTGATATCTTCCTGTCCCAATCTTTTTTGTCCTATTCTGAAATTTTTGTCACAATCCTATTTTTCCAATGTAAACAGTTTGTTTCTTGCTAAAGGGCTTCTTGTCTGAGATCCAGAACTGCTGTGTGGGGAGATTTTACCTAATAAATTGTTTATCCCAGTGTTCTTTGCTTTCCAACTATTCACACTCCTGTCTTCTGGTCTCAGGTTTCTGTCCACTATCCTCAGTTTCACATTCAGTTCTCCATCATAACTAGGATCTATACTCTCTATGTTCTGCATTTCCACTGGCTCCATTTGAATTTGTTTTTTCCTTTCCTACCTGTTTTCTTACCTGTCTAAGACTTGGTCTGTATCCTAAATTCAAGATTGTGTTCACCGTGTCAACTGTACCAGCTTTTTCCCACATTGCAGTTCTTTCTTCAGTCAGATTCTATTGGTTCCTCTCTTTTCCACCCTTTTGTTCACATGGATGGCTTACCTTTTCATACTTGCTCTATCCAGCAGGGATTCACCGAGAATAAATTTAGATGCCATTGATTCATCCTGATAGTCAGGAAAACAAGCAGGCCTATCAAGAGATGACCTTGGCTTAACAGGGAACCCATGTCTGAGCTGCAGTGCAAAAGTGGGATATATGAGCAGTGGCAGCGGGGACAGACTACAAAGGAGAAATTTAGAAAAATTGTCCTATTATGGAGGGATGACATCAAGGGAGCCAATGCTCACCTAGAGATGACTTGCAAGGGAGGTCAAGGGCAGGAAGAAGAGTTTCTTCTAGTACTTCAATAGTAAAAAGCAGGACAAGTGAAATATGAGCTTCTTTTAGAGAGTGTGATGTGTCATTTAGTGACAGTGGACACAGAGAAGGCTGAGGTACTCAGTGCCCTCTGTTCTTTAGTGAGTCTTCACCAGGAAGGTCTCCCAGGCCTCTGTGCTTAGTAGCAGGGTTTGAGGAGACCAGCTGCCAGCAGTGGCTGAAGGTTCAGTCGGTAATTACTGAGAGAACTCAAATCATACAAGCGCATGTGGCCAGATGGACTGTGACTGAGGATGTTGATAGAGCTGGCCAGAGTCACAGTGAGGTCCTTCCCCATCATCTTTGAAACGTCTTGGATACCAGAGGAACCTCCTAATGGCTGAACAAAGGCATGTGTTGCACCCTTCAAAAAAGGCCAAAATACAGTCCAAAGAGCTACAAAGCTAGCTAGCTTCCTTTTTGTCTCTGGGAAAATAAGGGCATGGGTGTTTTTGGAATACATTTCTGGGCACGAGAAGGAAGTGAATAGGAACAATAGGCATGGGCTTATCAAATGTAAATCATGAATGACTAGGCTGATTGCCTTCTACAGTAAAATGTTTGAATGTTTGTATGAGGGAAAAACAGTGAATTTCATTTACCTTGACTTTAGCAAGACTTTCAACCGTGTCTCCAACAAAATTCTGGAATCCAGATTTGGACATTACAGGTTGAGTGGATGGAGAACTAGATGAGTAAAAGACTGGTTGGATGGATGGACTCATAAATAAATGCCACATAGGGAGGTTGGTAGCAAGTGGGGTCCTGAGAAGGTGATACAGTGTACTCTTGTGCTTGCAGATGACATCAAATTGGGGGGAATAGTTGATATGCATGAGGATGCAGTAAGAGGGACTTTGTCACTGTGAACACAAGGCCTGTCTGGAGCTTTATTCAAGAACAAATGCGGAGTCCTACGCCTGGGAAAGAAGAGCACCTTGCAGTGATACAGGCTGGCAAGCAGCTCTGCTCGAGAAACCTGGAGTCCTGGTAGACAGCCCTCTGAGCATGGGTCAGCAGCAGCATGCTGCTGCAGAATTATGGAATGGTTTGAGTTGGAAGGGATGTTAAAGATCGTTTAGTTCCAACCCCCCTGCCATGGGCAGGGACACCTTTCACTAGACCAGGTTGCTCAAAGCCCCATCCATCCTGGCCTTGAAGACTTCCAGGCATGGGGCATCTGAAACCTCTTTGGGCAACCTGCTGCAGTGTCTCACCACTCTCACAGTAAAAAATGTTTTTGTAATATCTTTTCTAAACCTTCCCTCTTTCAGCTGAAGGTCATTCCTCCTTGTCCTATCACTACATGCATTTGTCATAAGTCCCTCTCCAGCTCTCCTTTAGATCCTGGAGGGTGCTGTAAGATTTCACAGGAGTCTTCTCTTGTCTTCCTCAAGCTGAACAACCCAGACTCACAGCCTAAAGACAAGGAGGGCAACAACATCCTGGACTCTGTTAGAAGGAATATAGCCAGTAGATGGAGAGAAGTGGTTATCCCTCTCTATTTGGTGCTCATTAGACCGCATCTAGAGTACTGTGCCCAGTTTTATGACTCTCAATACAGGAAAGACTGATAAAAAGAAGTGAAGATGGTGGAGGGCTACCAAGATAATCAGAGAGCTGGAACACTTGCCCTGTGAGGAGAGGCTGAGAGAGAGAGCTGGAGAAGAGGTGGCTAAAGTGAGATCTAACAGCAACCTGCTGGTGTTTTTGATGACATCACTAAGAAGATGGAGTCAGGCTCTTTATTGAGATGGGTGCTGTGAGGACATGAGGCAGTGTGGATACATTGAAATAAAGAAGGTTCAGACTGAATATAAGGAAAAACTTTCTCTTCATGAGTGTAGTCAAGCTGTATAAGAGGTTGCCCTGAGAAGCTGTGAGATTTTCAAGACCCAAATGGGTAAAGCTCAGCAACCTGTTCAGATCTCATAGCTGACTTTGAGCAGGAGGTTAGACTAGGGAACATGTGGAGGTCCCTTCTAACCTGTATTATCCAGTGATAATACAACTATGGATGTTTAGCTTCTAGAAGCTTACATTGGAGTGGAATCAGTACAGACAGAATATGTAGGTGGTTCAGCTGCAACATATCAAAACAAAATCAGTGACACTAACATTACAGTGAGCTTGACAAAAGCGTCATTTATATGTCAGGAAAAGTGTTTTGCTGTCTCTTAGAAAGATGCATGTGGAACTTAAAGCATGCAAGTGATTAATGTTTTTAAAGAAAAAATAGCCTTTTGTAATGAGGCAAAAGCGTAGTTTTCTGTAGCTTTCCTTGGAAAGGGGAAAAATATGTTTTGCATACAATGGAAACTTTGAAGTAGCTCAGCTTTGACATGGACATCTGGCACAGAAGGGGTCATCTTGAAAAGCCTTTGGCAAGTTAAAAGAAACAAAAATGAAGCTTCTACAAGGAAGTATCTGTCAGCCTTAAAAATAGGTGATCTCTCTTGGTCATTTGTCATGATAAGTATGTAAATTCATATTATCTAGCTTATAATGCATCATTTTAACGTGGTGATTTTCTGACAGTATGTTAAATCAGTTGCAATCAATTCTGATTCTCCCCCCACCCCCAAACATTATACACACTCACATGATTATTGTTTCTTCCTGTTCTTTTCTCTTCTCTCTCCCTCTGTCCCCTATCACATTTTCAGGGTGATGTTGGGGAATAAATAAAGGAAGAGAAGCAGTCCTCAGATGCAAGGAGCTCAGTAACTGTTTTGGAAAGCTTTTGGCTAAAAGTCTTCAAATCACAAGAGTTGTGTGTAGCAAAGAACTACTGTTAAATAACAGGCTGGGTGCATATATATATATATATGCACACACACACACACATATATATATATATATACACATACTCACATATATATTTTTAAAATTTATATTTCTGTTTTGTTATTCAAGGATGAGATGTTACAGGAGGAATGATTTTTTCCTGAGGTTTTTGCCTCTTTATTTGTGTTTGCTAACCTGTAGTCTTTAGGTATCCTCCCGAAAAAAAGTGGCGATTTCTATAGCAAAGCATAGTTTCCAGTGAATCAACCATTTAACTTAGCTCCTTCAAATATTAGATATTAATAAAACATAATTTACATAACTTATTTTCAGAATATATAATACATAAAAAATAAAATGAAACACTTTAGCTGTTGGTAATTCTAGAATTTGATGAAGTTTGTGCTGCTACAATTTCTTTGTGGTAGCAATATTAATTCTGAATGTAAATGCTTTTTAGGAGTCTGCTTTCATTATATGTTTGCTTCATAACTTTGTAGTAGTAAGATGAAATAATTTTCTGTAATGTTAGGGAATTTCTTTTGTGAGACAGTTAATAGCAATGAGTATCACCATGACATTATTAATTCTGCAAGCTAAAGACTCTTTTTAGAAGCTTGTGGATCATTGCTGTGAATATCTTCTGGACATTAATTTTGGGTAGCTCTGAGTTAAGCTCTTTCTTCAAAGCATTGCTATTACAAAAGATTTTCTAAAAGAACAGTAGGAATTCTGTTCCAATAACCTCCTAATGTTCATCTGTAGTTTATTATATTATTTATGTTAAACTTAACTGTAATTTGTTTAGAACTTGCACAGTGACATAGTAACTTTTCAAGGTAAGTCTGATTTGTATGGGTACCAATAAACTTGTTAAGCTTTTTGGAGTTTATTTTTTTTTGGAGTTGTCTATGTGCATGTATGTAATAAATATTTAAGTATTTGTCCAATATGCTGTTTATTGAACAGTTCATAAAACTTTTTATTTTTAATTTCTTTAAATTATTAGTTTATTCAATTACAAACATTTCTTCCTTAAACACTTTGCCTCTAGGGAGATTTCTGTTGACCAAATGTCAAAATATGAGCTTTCAGATTGCCTGTGATTTTTGTTTTTAGCTTTGTGCCTCTATTTATGATGATAAAATACATAATATACCTGAAATATGTATACAGGTTTCTGATATGCTGTACTTAGCTGACATCTGGTCTCTTTTTGGGTGTTTGCTAAATAACTTCCTGTGTTTGACAATCAGTATGGATACTCATACTGCAACAGCAAAAACTATTCTATCTCAAGTGTACGGTCATCTAATAAATGTGATGTGTTGATGGACTCTTTTTCTCTCTCTCTCTCTTCTGTTTTTCTCCCACCCCAGTGGTATAAGACCATTCATGGCAGGGCACATTATGTCTTTCGTTCCTCTCGTCTGCCTAGGCAAGCATTTATTCCTTATTTTAGGGCAACGTTTGAGTTCACAGGAGAAAAACTAAAAGAAACAAACAAAAAAAATTAATTGTTTCCCCTACTTTTGGGGTTTCACTGAGACACCTTCATGGTATTGTGCCATGCTTTGGTATGCTTAGATAGTCTCTGCCCTTCCTTTTTCCATAATCTGGGGTTTACAATGACTTGGGGTTTACAATCTTCTGGATGCATGTCTTCACATTCCTGTTCAATAACTAAATCTGTTTCATGGTTCTGTTGGGATTTTTTTTTAAACAGTACAGCATCTGACTTTTTGATCTGTCTACTACTTGGGGTGTTTTTAATTTATAGTAGTTCATCATCATGGCCGGGCTTCGCGAACGAAGATTTGGGAAGGGCTCTACCCACGTTTGTCGCAAGCGCTGAAAAGGCCAATACAAGACAGGCATGTCCGGTTGCAAAAGGCACAGCAGAAAGACTCCTTAGATGGTATATTCTGCAAGGCACAATTCTTTCTGCATTGTCTTTTCTCCTCAAGGGTGATCCTGCGTGCTTTCTCAAAGGCATCTGCAGCATTATAGATGGAGTGTCTCCAGGTCTCCCGGTTGGAGGCCAGAGTAGACCAGTTATGGCCAAGGCTGAGATGTTGTTTCAGGGAGTCCTTGTATCTTTTCTTCAGGGCTCCTCTCTTGTGGCAGCCGGTGGCAAGTTCACCGTAAAGCAAGATCTTAGGGAGGCGATGGTCCTTCATCCTGGAGACGTGCCCTGCCCATCGCAGCTGTGTTCTCAGCAACATGGCCTCAATACTTGTGACTGCTGCTTGTTCTAGAACAGATGTATTGGTCACATAATCTGACCAGTGGATGTTTAGGATTGTTCGGAGACAGCGTTGATGGAAGCGTTCTAGGAGACGCAGGTGGTGGCGGTAGATGACCCATGATTCAGATCCGTATAAGAGAGTAGACAGCACTATGGCTCTGTAAACACTGATCTTTGTACTTTTCTTCAGGTGTTTATTTCGCCAAACTCTTTTATGAAGCTTTCCGAGAGCTCTATATGCCTTTGCTAACCTGTTTATAGTAGTTAGGACAGTATGAATTACACTTTTTTTTTTCCTCATGTGGCTCACTGGAGCCATCCATTGTCATTGAAGGATGTTCTCCTTGAGTTATTCTTCATTGCAGATGCCTATTCAGCAGTCTGGATTTTGGATTGAACTGCTAGACATTCTCTCTGCAACCAGTTTTGTCTTTTAATTTCGATGAGGTAGTGCTGGATTAGGTATCAGTACTCAGAACTTTGCCATGCCAGGCTGTAAAGATGGGTGGCAATTTGGCTAATATGGCAGCTTCCATCCTGTAACAGCATCTTCAAACTCTGCAGATGTGTGCTTTGTGTACTTTCTAGGGAGTAAGGGGTGTTCCTTAGCAGGTTGTTGATGATTTCTTCTGATGTAATTTTTTTCCTTCAGTGGCAGCAGGATCCTTGTAATGCATATGAGAAAGCCCTTTTATCCTTCGTCACTTGATTACAATGGACAGTGCTCTTACAGGATGAGGGATTCAGTATAACTAGAGCACAGAAATGTTGGTCTCTCAAGGAGTTAGGCATACATATGAGATACAGAGAGATCAGCATAATTTAAAATGCTTATTTAATTTTCCTGTACAACATACTGGAGTGTCATGCATAGGTAATGTTAAGAATTCTGCATCTACAGAAGAACTGAGAGAACATGGTCTCTATTCAGTTGCTTGCTCTTAAGACCTCTCTGTAAGCATGTAAAAAATCACTTGCAGTTTATCCTCAGACACACTGAACACATCTAGTTGCTTAAAGCTATTGGGCCAAGAATAGGAAATACCCCAAGTACTGAAATCTGACAGAAAGGTCATAAAACTGTGTGTTGAGATATAACAGGATATACTGGTATCTCTTTGCCAGAGATGTTTTGATCCTAGAGTCTCCACAGAATGAGTTCGAAATACTGTTCTACAGAATGTTGATTTTTTGTTTACTTCCAAATCCATTGTTTTCTAAAGTCCTAAGGAGATAAGATCCTGCTGTCCTTGCTTTGCAGAGACAGTTACAGTTTTGTGAGCAACTATATTTTCAGTTGGGCCTTCCAGGACTGTGTTTTTTGTGACACATTTTCTTAAGCAGATTGTGAATATATCTACTAGTCCAAGTGTATTACTCAGCTTCACTATTTGAATGGAGTGACTGCTTGGGCTGGGCTTGCTCTTTCTTCACAAGTATTGAAGGGAACTGTCACATTTGTATTTGTAAATGGATTAGTTAGCTGCATGCCAGTCTCCAGTGTTGGTTTGATCACAGTTACAGGTTTCACCTGTGGTTAAGCTATCCTTTTGTTCATTTTTTTATGGGAAAGATTAAATATGAGTCTTTTTTATCTGCAGTTTTTGTTGACATGACATGTATTCACTTCCCTGCCCCCCCAACTGTTCTTTGATTGGAACTTTAATACAATGTAAATTTTACCAGTTTGTTAATTTTGGGGATCCCTTGTGCAGTACTTTGGCCTGTCTGATTCTGGATTTGCTCTTGATTAAATAATATCCTGCTTTCTCAGGCAGAGAACCCTCTCCTTAAAGTGGAGATTTATGAAAAAAAATTATGTATTTTGGAAGACAAACATAAAATTCACTGTGGTACAATGTAGTAAAGATTTTCATGTATATTCAAGTTTACGTCATGTTGGTTAAGGCATCTGTATGATATTCTGAATGTCATGAAATTACAGAATGGTTCAGGTTGGAAGGGACTTTAAAGATCATGTAGTTTCAACCTCCCTGCCATGGACAGGGACACTTTTCACTAGACCAGGTTGTTCAGAGCTCCATCCAACCTGGCCTTGAACACTTCCAGGGTTGGGGCATACACACCTTCTCTGGGCAACCTGTTCCAGTGCCTCACCACCCTCACAGTAAAGAATTTCTTCCTAATATCTAATCTAAACCTACTCACTTTCAGTTTGAAGGCATTCCCCCTTGTCCTATCACTAAATGCTCTTGTGAAAAGTCCCTCTCCATCTTTCTTGTAGGCTTCCTTCAGGTATGGGAAAACCACCGTTAGATCACCCCAAAGCCTTCTCTTTTCCAGGCTGAACAATCCCAAATCTCTCTGCCTTTCTCAGAAAAGAGGTGCTCCATCTCTCTAATCATTTTATGGCCTCCTCTGGACTGACTCCAACAGGTCGATGTCCTTCCTGTGCTGGGGACCCAAGAGCTGGACACAGTATTCCAAGTGAGATCTCACTAGAGCAGAGCAGAGGGACAGAATGCCCTCCCTTATCCTGCTGGCCACACTGCTTTTGATGCAGCTCAGGATACGTTTGGCTTTCTGGGCTTCGAGTGCACACTGCCAGCCCATGTCCAGTTTCTCATTCACCAGCATTTCCAAGTCCTCAGCAGGGCTGCTCTTGATCTGTTCATCCCCAGGATGTACTGATACCAGGGTGTTGTGGTTTAGGAAGGGTACTCCTTGGTTCAGTGCCCCCACCAAGACTCTCCAAACCAGGTGGAGCTCCCCTTCCTCCCTCCAATTGGAGGCACAAAAGGTAAAGATCATGGGTTGAGATAAGAATAATTTGATGGAAACAACGAGATAAGAAAAGGAACAGTAACAGCAACAATATTAATAACAAAAGGTATGAGAAAATAAATGATTCACATGGACAAACATTCCCAATAACAGACAATACCGAACGGCTTCATCAACCATGTTTTCTTGACTGGAAGGAATCCCTTCTCCTTAGAAGAGAGAGTCCCCTTTTCCTGGCCCAGGCAATGACAGGAGGTGATACAGAATAACCTTGGTGTCCTAGCCATGCTCCCTTCGGGTTACTGCAAAACATTAACCCTGTCCTGGCCAGAACCAGGACACGGGCGTTGGTTGCCCCGATTCAGGTGTAACACCTTGCACTTGACCTTATTAAATCTCATCAGATTGCCACAGGCCCACTTCTCAAGCTTGTCCAGGTCCCTCTGGATGGCATCTTGTCCTTTAAACCACAAAAAATGTGTTTTGCTACAGATTGTTTAGGAAAATAAATGATTAATTTTGATGGTCTTTTGTTTTTATAGCTTTATTTGACTAATTTTTTATGTTTTCAAAAATCTGAGCTAGTAAATGGAAATATGGTTTAGTGTCCCATCAGAAATGTTAACCAAGGTATCAATTACATGATTATGTTTTAAAATAAGTGTGAAAAATAGTAAACAGAATTGTATCTTGTTTATTTCAGAGTGCTACCTCAAAGGTGTGTACAGATACTGAACAGCTTTCATTGCAGTCAGGCCTTTTGACTTTCTTCATGTTTACATGGCTAATATAAACATGTAAGCGCTTTTCCACAGTCATTAAATTTTCATTTAAATATATTTCCTTATGACACCGATGTGAAATGTTGCAATATGCTTACACTGTGTTAGACAGGAAAGGTGCATCCTGGATGTTCATGAAGATTATTGGTTCCTGCTGAGAAATTTGTAAATAGTGGATATAACTCAGTGACACCTGCAAGTCAAACATTTAGCCAGTACAGTTTTTTGTTTCTTACAGGAGTTTCCACTGATCTGACTTCTAGGACAGTAAAGAACTGCTTGTGTAGTTAATGTTTCTCTGCCATACTATCATTCAAGGGCTCCTCGAAGTCATAAACAAACAGGGAATCTTTAGATTGATAAGCTTTTGGTACTGGCTTTTCTCCTGAAGTCTCCTACAATTGTGCAGTGTTTAATTTAAACTTCTTACCTTCTCTGGCAGAAGCAACCACAATGAGATTGATTATTTCTTTATCTGGCTTAGCCATATCTTATCAAAAAAGGTGTTAGCTTTAACTGTTCTTTTTGAAATCATAAGTGCTGTGAAATGGAAGCATGTGGAATGCTCTTTTGGACAGTTCTTTTCCTGGTTGTTGCTTGAAAATATTTTTAATATGGTGTTTGACTGTCATCATCTGATGTTGAAGTGTATCTAGAGCTCAGGGCCCTTGGGTTGTGGCATTTTAAAAATTTTTATGTTAGGTCAGATGTGATTATAGATGAAAAAACTGTGTATTCTCATCTGAGAGTTCTTCATCTGTGTTTGGATGTGCTGTGTAAAGACTTTTATTTTGAAGGTGGATAGTCCAGGTGTGCAGTTAGTATGTACTTACATAAAAAACCCCAAATACCATATGATGTCTTTAAGAATAATCAGAATCAGTGTAAATACTTTTTGTGGTGTATTAGTAGCACATGTATCAGTGTGAAAAGTTTCTGCTGGAGTGTGGTAAACCAAAATGAAGTATTTTCTTTTGAACTGTGATTTCTAATGATATTTATACTATTACAGGGGTCTGTCTTCCCTATCCTGCACTTATTAGGTATATGTAATTGGTGGTAGCATGTACAGTGTGTAGAGAAAAGATCTTTGGAAGGCAGAGTCATCAATTCTTGAGGGTGCAGTTTGAGCCTCAACATCTTCTCTCTCATCTGTCTTTTATCTTTTATCTTTCATCTTGTGCTTTATCAGCTTTAGACTTTCTATTTCTTGTCAGAAATGTATGAAGTGTAGTCACAAGTTTCTCCTTCTTTGTCCAGTAAACAGTATGATAAGTTCAATGATGGTCAACACTGATGTCAAACTGTATCTCATTAAAACTATGTGTATAGTGAAAACTGCTACAAAATTTGCTTTTATATCAGTCTTAAGATTACATATCAATGTTGGGTTTTTTTTAGCATTGTCTCAGTGTCTTTTCTTTTATGCTTCCCACAGTTCTTCCATATATTACTTTTTACTTTCCTACTGTCCTCTTACTGAAATCAAGATTTAGCAGAAAACCCGTTTTCATGATTCTGTATCTCTGAGTGTTTGAGTTCTGCTTTGTTTTCTTTGCTTGGTATCTGGCAGCAACTTGACTGCAGTAGGAAGGGGTGATCTGTGGTTAATTGAAGCTGCTGTTATAAAGGAAAGCAGAAGTGATGCTTGGTGCAATTTATAAAGTTCTAGAAATGCTAAAGTGCTAGAAAACTAGATTATACATGTAGACTATACATATCCATATAGTACACGTATAGACATAAGTATATACAAAACTATGTAATTATACTGGTTTATACCTTATACTGGTCATGTGGGTGTATTGGATCTGGCTGAGATGGAGTTCATATTTCCCATAGCAGCCCTCACAGTGCTGTGCTTTGCATTGGTAGCTGGAAAGGTGGTGATAACACACTGGTGTTCGGCTACTGTTAAGTGGTGCTGGCACAGCATCAGCACTGTTTCTCCAACATTCTGCCCCCCAACAATTGGCTGGTGGTGGGAAAGATCCTGATCAGGGACACAACTAGGACAGCTGAGCCAATTAACCAAAGGGATATTCCATACCATGTGATGTCAGCTTAAATGAAAAAGCTAAGAAAAGGAGGAGGAAGGTGGGCCATTTGTTATTTACAGTGTTTGCCCTCTGGAACAACCACAACACATGCTGAAACTCTGCTTCCTGGGAAGTGGCTGGACAGCACTTGCTGATGGGAAGGAGAGAATAGAAATTATTTTTTTTCCTCTTTGCTCATGCATGCACAAACTTTCGATTTGGCTTTGGTAAACTGCCTTCTTTTAACCTAGGAGTTGTTTTCCATCTTATTTTCTCTCCTCTGTCCAGCTGAGAAGGGGGAGTAATAGATCATCTTGGTGGGCACTGGTTGTCTAGCCAAAGTCAGCTCAACACGATAGGGTAGCTTGTATCGTGGTCATTGTACAGTGTAGGGAAAGATGGCTTACTACCAATATTTACTTGTTTTGGGAACGAATGGAGCACTCATTTGTGGACCCTTTAACCCACAGTAAAGTCATTGAAGTGTCTGTTTGCTTTCTTTCATATATTATAGACTGAAAGAGATAAAAAAATGAAATTTAGCTTGATTAAACTCAACATGTAACTTTAAAAATTTTATTTGCTGTTTATCACCAATTAGGAAAAACACATGTATAATTTTCAAAAAATTTCCTTCATGGATTAGGAGTCAGAGGAGTAAGAGGCAAATACAAAACAAGATTGCCTAATGGATAGTAAAAGTGGGAGATAGAAAAATAGCAATCACTTCAGGAGGAAGCTTGAAGCATACATTTAGCAAGAGTCTGTTAATATAACACTATTTTAGTCTGTTTGTGGTGAAGCATACTCAAGGAAAAGATGTGTCAGGATTTATGCAAATATGAGAAACTTAAAACACCTGAAACCTTTCTGAAATGAAATGTACTCTAATATTACTGCATGGTTTTTTCCCTAACATTTAGGCTCTATTAAACTTGGTGTGTAGTATCAAGGAATAGATTCAAAGGCATTTTCTGGTGTATTGAATGATATACATTGCATGGGTTTTTGTATAATATTCATGCTGATGGAATTAATTCAATACAAATTTTCAGCTTCCTTCGTTATCAGGCACCATCAGCTTCCTAACAGGCAAATTTCAGAAAGGTCTTTTAGATTTTTCTTATTGAAAATCCCTGACCAGTTCTTTGATCTGAATTGCCAGGATCTCAGATTTGATAGTTTTTGTGACATTTGTTTGAAGATCTGCCTTTATTAGTCTGTCTGATAAATATGAACATTTGTCATGTCTGATATGAACATGAAGCTGTATTGCTCTCTCAAGGGAAGCAGTGTTGTGTCTTCCTTTTTTTCAGCTTCCTGGATGCTGAACGCTGCTTGCATCTGTTCATAGCCTTCCCACAGAGGAGCAGTGGCAGCAGTACGAAACTGATACTATCTTTTAAAGCTGCGCAGCTGCTGGTATGGCTCTGAGTCACAGCAGTGAGGTTGACCACAATCTTGTTAATGCACTGCTATTTGAGCAGTCAGTTAGTAAAAGCAGAGTCACTCAGCTGATCAATGATAGACTTTGGAATAAAGTGCTATGATTTTTATTTGGTTCTTGCTTGAAAAACTTAAAAGGAAAGATGAAATAATATATGAATTCCTACTATAATTTCCATAGCAAAATCAAACCGTGTGCTCACTGTGGGCAGGTTTGAAGAACTTACCTTTTTAAGAAGGAAAAAAGAGGAAGAAAAAGGGTGGGGCCATCTAAGGCACAGTACAAAATGAGGTTTCTTTCTTTTAATCTACTAAATGAGTTGTTTCAATTCATACATAAAGGATTTTTAATAGTTCTGTTGGTATTTCTCTTGTGTGTTCCCATCTTTTTCAATATAAATTTCTCTGACTGTAAAAGATTTGGGTAATGTTATTTGTAGGCATAGGTGGTATTTGTAGTGGATAGTAAAGTGTATCTTTTTTAATTTTTAAAAAACTTTATCTCCTTTATGTCAGAAGTTTGATAAGTTGAATTAAACCCCAGAGTTTAAAATGATCCTTCCTAATTATTAGCAAGGCCCCCTTGCTTTTTTATATAAATGAACTAGAAGCAAGTTAGATTTTTTATTAGCTTACAGCCATGTTCCTTCGTGTTGTGTTTTCAACATCATAATTGTTTTTCAGTGACATGTATGGTACCGTCTTCCTTCTTCTGTGAAGCTTGCTGATCTTTTTTTTTTTTTTCTGTGACTGTCCTACATTGCTCATGGCCTTGTCTTTTGGTAGGATAGACTTTCTCTTTTGAACTAATTACTGCAATTTGTAACAAATAATCATGAGCTGTACTGCACAAACTATTTTCTTCCTCAAATTCAAACCCAGGTTTGTTTTTCTTATTTTATTTCTTAACCTTATTTCAAGAGACAGGCTTTGCCAGCATTTCAGCTTTTATTTCGTTTTTATGTTGACTGTATTCTCACTTAACAATATTCTTAATTGGGCTTTCCTGACAGCTTTTTTTCAGTCATTTCATTCATTAACCTGTGCCTACAGAGAGTGTTCTTTCTGTGTGGTTTTCTTGCCTCTAAATTTTCTAATTCTTTTAGTTAAATTTCTAAAGATGGTTACTACTTTTTCCTCTTCTTTTATGTACTTTTCCTGACTTTATCTGCACTTAATTTTAGTTCCCTTAAGCTGGTTTGATTTCAAATCCCTTTTGACTGCATCAGCACTAATAAAGTGGACCATTGTCTGGTATTGAGGACAGCTGGCACAGATTGAGATTTGTCCTTTCTGTTAATCTTTCAGCCTTCAAAACAGGTAGCTATGTGCAGTACCATTTGGAAGTTTTCCCAGCCATGTGATAACCCTCAGATTGTTCCCAGAGGTTGGAAGAGTGCAGTTGGCCTTTATCAAAAGTATTTCAGGACTTGTTCTGACATGATGATTTGCATTTTAGTGTCTGGGAAAGTTTTAGTCATTAATATATTGATGTAACCTTTAAGGTTAACTTTTATAAAGGCAGTAGTCAAGCCAGTTACCAGCTAGGTTAACTCAGTTTTATCTGTGATCTGCTTCCTAAAAGGCCTACTCTGTGAATCATTATTATTAAATTTTGTGCTTTGAATGATTCTACTAGCTGTCTAGAATGAAAAAAAAAAAGAAAACAACAACAACAAAAAAAAAGAAATAAACAATCTAACAATCTCTCTCAACAGTCCTTCCAAGTCCTCATCCACTTAAATTTTCTGATTTGGTAATTTATAGGAGGTCTACACTTTCCTTCTCACTGTAACTTTCTCATTCTAATGTTATGTGGAGTGTTTGGCTTCTGTTGCATTCTGGATCTCAGAACAAGTATACAGATCTTAAGATATTCAAGACAAGATTCCTGCTCCACCATATATATCGGTCCTTCCTGAGCCAAGTATGCTCTCTAACACTATGGAGTATCCCACTAAATGTGTTGTGTCAGTTGAGTTATATTTTTGTTTACTTTCTGAGATTTCCAGCAACCCTTAGTTTTATTCCCCATAGTTCTTGTGTTAGTTTACTGAGAATCAGAAGTTCACAAGGAAGCTCTGAAGATAGTCTACTGTTTACCACCTTCTCCTCCCTGTGACCCTTTAACTACCCACGCTTGCCACTCATTACTTTGGAGCTGTGATCTAGGTTGCCATTTGTAAATCTTGTTATTTTATCAAAGAGGACACTCTTTGCCTTTAATTTGCTCACTGGTGATTTGAATGACAGCAAATTTTTAGCCTGCTAGGCTGGGAAGCACAGATGGCACTTCATATGGCTGAGAAAAAGTGGAACTCTGGGGAAAAGAAACATATGTTTTCCTGGATTTTAGAGAACTAAGAGAGGTCCAGTGCTTGAAGTGTTTTTCCAAATTTTCCCCAAATTTGTGCTACACATGCAATAGTGTAATGTGTGAGCAATGTCACTCTAGCATACATGAACCTTTATAAAGTGAAAAATGTAGGGCTGCAGACACTGAACAACAGTGACTTGTCTTCCAGGAATAATAGGATGTGTCAGCCAGGGACAAATAAATAAAATGGAAAAATAAGTCAAGTGGTTGGGCCAGTCAGTGTGTCTTGAAGGAGGGGAGCAGGAAAGAACTTGCATAGGGTCACATTGATTAAAAATATGCTTATATTTGGGATGTTATTTAATAACTTAATTGTTTGTCTCTTTAATACATTCATAAAAGAAATCAGTGGATTTTGTACTGTTCTGTGTACTGTATCAGTTTTGTAGACAGTGCTGAGTTTATGCCTTGAGAAATGATTATGAGTGAAAATTTCAATATCACGAAGGAACTTTATACCTTATAGCAACTATTTTATATTTTCTTCTGTAAGGAATAAGCACTAAATGATACTGAATTTTGCTCCTAACTGTTATTTGTGCTATTAAAAATGGTGTACTCTTGGAACAAGGTCGAAGTGTCAAAGTCATATCTGATAAAGAAAAACAAGTGTGAGGTGATCTTTGTCTTTTAGGTTTGTTTTGAGGAATAGTGAGGAATAATGCTCCCAGATCTTGTTTGATTGAAGTGGAATTTTATTGAACAACTGTATGTCCTTCTCAAACCAGTGGTAATCAAAGCTTATTTGAAGGGGAACCTCCTTTACAGAGTTGAACTGCAGAAAGAATCCTTTGCACTTCTCTGCAAAACAGCTAATTCCCGAGAGCTTTCTTCTGTGTGCAGTAGAAGTTAGATGATTTGGCTTTGATCCTTGCATATTATGGATTGAATATATTCCACCTTTTTTAGCTCTAGCAGTAAGGAATCATAAGGAAAAAAACACCCAACCAAGCCCTATGCCATTATATAATATATATTGATAACCTTATTTTTTTTTAATATAATCATTAAAAAGATGATCTGCCCCTCTGTTTCCCTGGGATGTTCTTTCTTTCCATATTTGTTTAAATAAATTTGCTTAGTATCAGCAACTAATAATGCTACCAGACAGATGGATTGATGGGTATAAGAGAAACGAAGTTCAGTTTTTCAGTTAAAAACTACTTCTCTATTAGAATACAACAGTATATCTTAAAACTGGAAGAATCATGTTCTGAGCCTCACTTGGCTTACAGATGGAATAATTTTTTTCTTTACTAATTTACTGATTTTGTTGTTTAAGTGGTTTTATTGCTTAAACTTGATTCTTTTCATATAATGTTTTCCCTAACACAGATTCAGTGAGTTCTCTGCCAGCTACTTGAAACTGTAGAGCCAGCACTAAAATATGCAAGTGACTTCACTAAAAAGCTGGTCTGTGTGCTTCAGAAATTGCTTGTACTGGAGAAGGTAGGATTTTCACACTTAGTAGTAGATTTGTCTGTTTGGAGTAATAGAAAATGATTTAAGTTTAATAAAAAACAAATAGATTGCAAATTCACATACTTGAGCACAGATAAGAACTCCTGGTACCAGAAAGGTGGATCGTTCTTGTATGACCCAGATCCTGATCTCTTTCTTTCTCAGATCATGTGACTTCGTGGGTGTAACTTGATTCTAAACCACACCTCCTGGTTTCTTGCTTTTAAAAAAGGTTGCTAGGACCAGCTAGTAAAGGTTGATTTACATTGAGAATGGCATATAGCTCTGATCACAGTCACACCCAGAAAAGTCTGAGTCCTTGGGATAAGAAAGAACTGTTAGTGTGATTAAGCTGTTACCTTCTTAAAGGAGAATGAAAGAATTTGGCAAGTAAGAGCTAGGAAGAATAACAAAAGTCTCAGTTGGATTTGAGGGCATATATGGGAGAGAAACATCTGAAAATAAATGTATCTGAGGGATAAACTTAGTAACAAATCTTGTTTGAAAATCAGAGGATGGGGTCTAGTCTCAGTAATGGGGAGTGGTTCAGTGGTTCAAGATGATGTTTTAGTATTTATATAAGAAGACTGTGCAAGATTATGAGGTTGATCCTCGAGTCAGAAATTAAAAATAAACATATGAGATTTTGTAGTCATAGAATAACAGAAATCTCTGAGAAAGAGGATAGAGCAGACAAGAAAATATTTGATTGTTATTTGCCATAAAGCTTCCAAGTTTACAAATTCTGTTCCTTAGGGCTACCACTGGTATCCTGTTCAGATCAGAGGGGAATATTTTTTATTTTTATTTTTTCTCTTCTTGGTGCATAGTTTATCTTTTTTGAAGCAGAGACAATTTGCCATTCACTAAAGGTGGGATTTTGAGTGATGTCTGATTCTTTCTGTGGTATTAGGCAAGTAGTCCTGGCCTGGCATAAGGATCTAGTGTCTATATTCAAAGTTAAATCAGTTTACCCCAGACAAATGGGAAGGGAGAAGTGTTTCCATTTTCTTCCCACTGCTGCACCCTTCTGTATTCCCAAGGTGATGTAGGTCTTTTCATCTAACATGTAGTTGGAGGCACTTAAAATGTGGCATCCTGGAACTCTGGTATCTTGCTGTTGTGCATTCAAGTTTTGCGTCTTTTTCAAATTCAATTTCAAATTACATGAAAAATGCTGAGGAAATGTTTTGGACTTGGTTTTGAATGGATTCTTGCAATGCAGGAGACTGGATTAAACACTGCAGATGGTATTGAACCCTTTATAAGGATATATATTTTTTTATAAAGAGATTAATTTTTCTAAAAAATAATTGTAGTGACTAGTCCATGTTCACCCAACAATTCAGTCAGAACTGGGCATATAACCAAAATTTCCTATCTACAAGGTCACTTCATGACCTTTATTTCCATAAAGATCTCTGCAAGAGGAGCAGATTTATCTGGAAGAAACCACTGTCTAATTAGTGATATTTGTAAATATTGTGGAGGTGTTTGAACAACAAATGCAAAGCATTTTTAAAATAGTTTTATCTTTTACATTTTAAATAGAATTCCGTTTTCAGGGATTTATTAGCAATACTAAGCCGGAAACTTGCAAACTCTTTGATAGTTTTGAAGTTTTGAATGTCTCAGAGTAGGCCGTTTTAAGATAATCACAACTTATGCAAAATTACTGTCTATTCTTTTTGTGGAACTGTGGAAAAAAGCCCCAAAAAGCTATATTTCTTTCCTCTTAGTTATAGATTTGTGGATTGACAGGAAAATTTGCTGTTTTCATGCATCCTGATTACTGTACAGTGTTTGTTACTTCTTCGTGAGTTAGTCTGAGCAGACTACGGGCTACAAGAAAATACTCTAAAATAAGTACATAGTTGGTTGCAAAACAAAGCTCGTAACTCACATTAAAATTTAACTGTCATACAGGGAGCATGAAGCAGAGCTACGAATGTCTTGTCCAGCCTAAGCTGGGTTGTTTTGTGTCAAATCAACTCCACATATTTCAGTGTTTTGTAATTTTTTTCTTTTTTTTTAATTTATCATTGACAGTATGTGGACAAATTTTCCTGCAGTAGAGGTATAAACTACATTGGAACTTTTTGGGTTTTTTCCTCCTCTGCTTTGTCAACAGCTATTGAGTAGCTACTTCACTCCGATGGTAGATTAGTGTGGAAAAAACCGACCCAGATATTCTTGCTTTCTTTTTATTGTTCTATGTGTTTTTATGTATTTTAGGTTATCACAGTTTAAAATTTTGGGAAGTTTTTGTAGAGCATGGTGATTTTCTGAGCCTGGTAGGACTGGAAGGTCTTTTGGTACTGCTTGCAGTTTTATTACTTACAAATAAATCAGCTTGTAAATTTAATAATAGTTCTTTTCATTATTATATGAAATGTAAATGTTTCCACTTCATGTTTACCATGAGCCAATCTGTCTAAATCTATTTTTCCATACTCACATAATGTACTACCTTCTACTTTTTAATGAGGTTGCAAATATGAACTTGTAAGAAGATACATCATAATGTTTCATACAAAAGTAAAAGTAACTATCGTTCTAGACCATACACTAATGGGTTCACTGTAGGGGTAGCTCTTGGAACAGATGGGCTCTGTATTTCATTCTGCCTGGCTTCTTGACTTACCTTCAGCTGAAAGTTTCACCTTTCCATTTTTGTGAAGCAGGCAGTGTAACTGATTTGATGAGGAGTACAATAAAAGAAATAGTTTATTTTTTCTGGAAAGGTAAAACCCTGATTTTGCTTTTTATACATGGAATAACAATGTTGTATTTTTTTTATTTGAAAAGCTGAGATACTGTATCACAGGAAAAGCTATAATCTTCATTGAGTGCTGCCTTAGCTGAAGTATACCAAAACTGTCAGTCTCAAATGGAAATGAAAATAGGCTATCTCCCTCTTTTCCACAGGCATTCCATTTTTGGAAGTTCATGGGCTCTGACTTTGTAGGTGCTGATTATTTTAAATAATTTATTACATGAAAAAGAAAACACAAAATTCAGGGTTTTATTTTTTTATTTGTTTTGTTTTTTTCAATCACTGTTGCTGCTTTTGAGAGACTTAGAGTTGGCAGTTCACCTTCTTCATTTAATGCTACAACTGTTGAAGCTTATTTTTGAAATATCAAATCACTTAATTATAGTTCAAAAATAAGACTTATTTGGCAGAATTCTCATTGCAGTAAAAGTCAGTTATCTGAAGCATTTATCATTTTATCTTCTCTCCTGTTCCTGGTACTATTGTTGCTTGAATTGGTTTCCTATTTATTTTTCTTTTCTGCTTTTATTCCTTCCCTTAAAATCAGGTTCACAAATAAGCTTTTTCAACAGCCAATTTATTGCTGTTTCACAGTCTGATATGTGCAGCTTTTGATTGCTTTTCTGTTAAATGGCTGGGAATCAACATTTGGTTCAGTAGTGTGCTGCCATTCTGAATTAGACAACTGTCATGAAATTATGTAATAACTCTCTGCCTTGATAACCTAAAAGTAAGGTTTTATTTAAAACAATTGTTTCTTCACTAAAAGGGTTGTCAAGCACTGTAACAGACTGCCCAGGGAAGTTGTTGAGCCTCCATCCCTGGGAATATTTAATAGTTGTGTAGATGTAGCTCTTAAGGACATGATTTAGTGGTGGACTTGGCAGTGGTAGGTTTATGGCTGGACTGGCTGATCTTAAAGGTCTTTCCCAAATTAAATGATTCTGTGATAAAAACTAATGATGTTCTTTTCCTTTTCTACTTTCAGAGAACTACCTATGCTTCAAAATGGAAGTGAGGAAGAAGAGTCCCCAAAAGTATTAATTTGAATAAAAATTATTGTTCTTAAGTAAGTACTTCTTGTTCTTTGTGATGTTGCGTCCACAACTGAAAACTGCTTTTCTGTTGATAAATCCTTGTCAGCTGAAAAAAGCAAACTTTGCAAAAGAGAGCTCCTTCACTTTTGTGTCAGATTACTGACTAAATTGGGTCAGTCACCTGTTTCACCTTTCGTTTTTCCTTACACCTATTTTTCTCCCTTCTCCTCCTTGCGTCTCATCTCTAAAAAAAAATCAATCTATCAAAACATTTTTAATGTATTCTTCATCTTAGGTACAAAGCCCTTATTTCTTTGACAGTATTTTTGAGCCCTTTCACCTGTATTGCAGATATTACATGTATTTTTCAAAGATACTTCGGTAGAAACTGGGCACAGGCCCTGTTCCGTGAAGTGTCTATGAGAGTTATAAGTAACTAAGCTTTTGTGGCTGTGAAGTATTGTGTGCTCTTGGATATCCTAGATCCAGTGCTAGATTTTTCTCATATGGTGACAACTATTAAAAAGTTAATACTTCATATTCTTACAGTTTTGAAGGTCTGTGCACGTATGATAATACTCATCTTTTAGGATACAATTTTTTATTTAAATAAAACTCTCTTCGTTTTAAGAAGTTGCTTGATGAAATGAACTTCACTGAAACATGGATTCAGGTGTAAACTTGGAAACCAAGAGCGTTATGACATTATTCTTTTTTTGATGCAAAGAAACAAACCAGGAGCGTTATGACATTATTCTTTTTTTGATGCAAAGAAACAAAAAAGACTGTTATGATCAGTATTCTTAATTATGATAAGGATAAAAAAGTTGTGAAAATGTCTTGAACTTTCACAACTGAACAAGAAGTTCAAGCAAATTTGTTGCAGATGAGATGCTTTTACAGTTCACTCAACTTCAGTACTGATTGTCAGGTTGATGACATCTAAAGTACTCCCAATTATTATGATTTATTTATACAGTTATAATTCTAGAAGTACTATGTTAGTGTAAGAGTTTAATGAATAGTTTAAAGAAAAAAAGAAAATATGGGATTTCAAATGATGTTTTAAGGACCTTGGGGTCAGAACAGAACAAAGAATATGGTGGTAGTTTTCCAAGCATCTAGTGTCTGGTTAGGTGCCTTGAAACTGGGTTAGCTGTTGTAACTGCTTCCTGTTGCTGAAAGGAGTTGTTTCCATTTCTGAACCCAGCTTTCTTCCCTATTCTGATGAAACTGGTTTACTGAATTATCTTACAAATGCAGAAAAGAGGTGGCTAATTTTGTTTCTGGGTTTGTGGATTGGATTAGCTCAGATAAGTGTTCCAGAAGTGTTCCAGTGGTGCAAAGGAAGAAAGAAGACTGCAGGCAGGAGCAAATAGTATGGGAGCATAACCTGTCCCTCCAGGCAGCAGCCAGTAGTCAGTGAATCTGTCCAGCAGGTTGCAGTAATGGTGTCTTAAAGTTGTTAGACTGGGAATTGATAATTTGACCTTGGAGAGGAGCAGACATGGCTTCTATGAAAACTTTAGACTAGAATTGGCTAATTTTGGTAGATCCTGCATTGCTGTTAGTGGTAATGACCTGTTGATACAGAATAGAAACAATGATTCAGAGGGAAAAAATCTTAGCAGATAACTAGAAAATCTGTAATGATCTTCCCCCATCTACCTGCTGCCCTCCAGCTCTTCAGCCCCATGTGTAGTATCTGTGTAGTATCATGTGTATTATCTCCAAGTCTTGAAAATGAATGAAAGGTACATGTGAAGAATTGCATGACTTGTCAAAACCTCACCTCTAATCAGAATTGGTTAGTCCCTTGTATATGTTACATAGTACAGTAATTTGTCTGTATCTTGGTTTACAATTTTGTAAACTAAAATTTGTTTGTTTGTTAGAGCCTGCATGAATGCATATGTACTTAACTTATAGTTTTATACTTCATGTTGTGTTCACACTGTCTTGATTTGTCTGTAAGCTGTGATGGTGGTTGTACCTTCTGTAGAGATGTATTCCTTCCTTTGGCAAGAACAAGGAACAGTGGTTGAAAACTGCATGAAACCTCTTCTTGCCTTTTCTGTTCCATCTGTATGGGAAGTTAATTAAAAGGATTTGTTCAGGTCTATAAATTGCAGTGCCTGGAGCACTAGTTAAGCCAATGGTTTTGTACGCATTGCTCAACTACTAAAGGGAGATTGAGCAGTGGAGCAAAGCTGATTTAAGCTTAGTGTCTAGGTAAGATGTAGGTAGTGCTGGTAGGTTGAGACAAGTAACTGAGTACTAGAGTGAAGGTGATACCTTCCCCATATTACTTGATTATGCAATCTATGGATTGTGTTGGATTCCTACTTCCTGTCAGAATGCATAGCAAGCTGCATTTGGAATTACTTTTTGCTATCACAGTCTGGCTTGGAAAAACTATATTTAATCTATCTACTAATTTAATATTTTTTCCTGTTTCTTTACACATGTACAAACATTTCCATGGTAGTCTTTCCCTTTTTTTTTCCAAATCATATTTCACACTTAGTTCAGTTGTGAACTGCAATTTTGTAGTTTATTAAAAAAAGAAAGATCAACTGCACATTTTTTATTACATTCTAAAATACTTTCTTATCCTTTCTTGGGCATTATGTAAGTTAGATTAATCTGTGATAGGCTTTTGAAGATAAACTAATCTCCACAAAAGGCCCGTATATCTTGAGTTTTATTTGTTGTAAGGGCACCTAAAATCTCGGATAGATATTCACTGTTTCTACATATCTAAATAGATCAGTGTATGATTCCTGATGGAAAAAGAAAATATGTTTTCAGAAGGGTATATTGCTGAATTAGCCCTGCCCTTTTATCAAGACCGTTTATCTGTGGTTCTGGAGTATCTAATACCTTTCTTGCTTGCTACAGATTTCCCCCTTGCCTGAGGATCAGCAAAGTCTGTTTCTTGTTCTGAAACATTTTGTTTCAGTTCACTCTTCTATTCTGGTGGTAATTTAGCTTGGATTCCTGCTTGAAAGATGGCTTATTGCTTCTCTGACTCTCTGAAATATATTCTCTATTAAAAGTGCTTTCTATATAAGTCAGATGCAGCAGCACAAACAACAGTCTTTCACATTTTTCTTTTCAAGAAAAGAGGTTGCTAATGTATCCATTGACTTGCACATTTACTGCAGTGAAAAATGATACCAAATTGAGACACTGCAGAGAGGTTGGAAAACTAGAGTAGGATTTTACATGAAGCAACACATTAGAATGGTCGGGGGAAAATGGGATACAAACCATTAAGGGCAAACTTAAAATACTACTTTTAAATTAAGGAAAAAGAAAATAGGCAAGTACAGGATAAGAAATGGCTGAGAGTTCTGAAGAAAAAGATTGAGAGTTAAACACTGACCTTAAATCAACAGTATTGTGCACAAAAAGTAGTTCTGAAAATGTAACATCACATCAGGATAAATAAATGGAAGTGCTGTCATAAAACACCATGTAAATCTCTCTGCATAGCTTAGGAGTGGAACCACCAAGGTCATTGTGTCCAGTTTGGAACCAGGCACTTAGTACATGCAAACAAATCAAAATTATATTGCCAAATTGGAGAGTGCAGAAGAAAATAGTATCCAAGATCATAACACTGGATCCAAGACTAAGAGAAGTTGAAATAGTATGAGGCTGAATTAATGCAGAGAGTAAGTGTTGCTATTCTAGGTCTTTTGGAAGACCATAAAACCTAACGAGCTTACATTTTTACCAGTGGAGATTAATGCATTGTGGCTTATGAAGCACTGCAGTAGACTGGGAAGAGCATATGTCTGTCTTTGGAAGTTCATAAAATGTAGTCAGACGCAAGAGCTTGTGTGATATCCTGTTGGAGGAGAGGAGTGATCTAATAACTTTCTGATAATCTTACTACATTTCATGATTTAATGTCTAGTTTCTAGATGTTTTGGTTTTGGGAGTTTTCTGTTGTTTTTTTTTTCCCCTCTTAATTGTCTATCTCTTTTGTGAGTGGAGCATAGGGAGAGCAGCTTTTTGCAAAAGATGCCGAGAAGCAGCATAGAATTCTTTATACAGAAAGCAGTCTTTTTATTTTAAAATTTTTTTAGCCTAAATATTTTCTTCCAACGGACCAGGTAACAGGTAACTTTTTATCTTGAATGGATATAATTTTAAACTTAAATAGTCCAAATCTAAAACACTGACTGAAAATTTGAAAAAACTAGACATGGTAACCTGGTGGATATTATTTGGTTCCAAGTTAGTATTATTTTTATAGTGCCTGAAAAATCAAATTTCAAATATCACTGATAACTTACCCCTTTTAAAAATATCTATGATTAGACTGTTAAATTAATCAAAACCTATGTGTTGACAAATTGTTTAAGGGGACAAGATCAGAGCAAATAGCCAGGCAAGAAGTCTATTTTGTCTGCAATGTTTTTTGCTTCACAAGTTCCTGCAGTTAAATATGTGAGGATCTATGTCACAGGATTTTTTTTTTTCATTTTGTGTTGAATATGAAGAAAGAAATTGTACTTGTCATGGTGACAAGAACAATATGAGGATAAATATCAAGGCAACACCTACAATATAGAAGTATTCTGCGGTTGTTTTGACTTTGCTCTTTTTTAATGATGTAATTATACTATACTAATAATTCTGTACTTTATTGTTTTGATTATGTTAAATAGTGGCTAATAAACACTTCTGAAATTGGAAGAACCTGTTGGCCTAAGAAAATCTTCATTTAATTCTTTTTACACTTCAGTCTTGGTGGAATTTTTTTTGTTACTTTTATTCTTAAACAACTGTTGAAATAAACCAAATCTAAAGGGAATAAGAAAAATTAGATGCTTGCCAGTATGTATAAAAACCCAATCAAGACAGAGGTTAATTATGGGATGATTCACTTGAAATTGATCCTAATGGTACAGTCTTTTTATGAGATTGATTTTTCCTAAGCATATTTGTTGTAACTCATGTTAACTGTATTAAAATTCGTTAATGAATGCAAAAACTGTCAGTAAGCAGGGAACTTTCAAATCCTAAGGAAGGTTCCTGTATGGCTAAATGGCAGTAGGTTCTTGGTCATTGCCTTTGCTAGCTCTTGGCTCCTAATAAATCTCTGAATTTGATAGAAAGAGATCACTAACTGTTAAATTGCTTTGCAATTAAATGAGCCAAATGTTTGATCCCAGGTCTGGAGACTAATATTGTAGATTACACTTACAAGTTGCAGACAGTATTTTTGAATAACACAACCACTAGGAGGGATGTAGGGGAGGTATAACTGCTGTATACAGTATTATTGGACTGTGGTGTGTACATTATGGCTAGGTTGAAGTTCCTAAGACTATTCAGAATTAGTCTTAAGAATAAGTTTAGAAAAGCTATAAGAATTTGGAGTCTGTGAGAGTGTATCTCATTTTAGAGATTTAAGAACCTTGTTCTATTGAAGTGTTACTTGAGAAGTAATGAAGATTTGTGCTTTAATCCATATGAAAGGGAATTGGTGAGAGCTGAAAACAGACGTGTTTTCAGACTTGTTTGGTAACTAACTAGTTGAGCAATTTATTTGGGAATTATTCATTCTCTCTAATTCTCTCATTTAATGTGATTGAATCTCATGGATGGTTTTAGTAAAAGATGTGCATTACTTGGAAGAATATGTGTGATTCTGATGCAAAAAAAGTAGGAAAAAGTTTCAGTGATCTTTGAATTTCAGTGATCAATTCAATAAAAATTTCAGAAAACATTGTAACTACTGCAGTTAACCTTCATTCATACTACATAAATGTAGGCTTGTAAGTGGCTGAACTTATATTATCTTTTTATTAAAAAACTCCTTGTGATTTGCCTATAATTCAAACCTAGTTTATTGAAATAGGAAGAACGTAGATTTGTGGTGAAGCTCACAATTCAACATTTTGCTTGTAGGAATAGCACTTACTTATGTTAGCTTTGCATGTCTTAGTTTCAAAATGCGCTTTTACTGATAAAGCTAGATCTAGTATTTAAACAAAATTATTTTGTAAATGAATAAAAGTCTCTTTCTAATGTTGGTTCACTCTGTAGATGCCATATTCCTTGTCTTGTGAAATAGTCTTTCACTGATGTTCCTCTCAATTTCAGTTGCCTAATGGTTGCTAAGATAGGAATCAAGTTGCTGTCTTTAAAATTAACCAGTGTGTTTTGGAAAACTTTTTTCATGCTGCAGTCGTAAACGACACAGGTTTATTTTCAGCATGTGTGAATTGTAGGATCTTACTGGAGAGGATTTCCATTTAGTTCAGCCCCTCAGTAACAGCTCGGGTCAGAGCACATTGCTGAACTCTCCTTTTGTGTATCTTCCAGGAATGGAGATTCCGTATCATCTGAGACCTACTCCAGTGTTTGACAATCATCATAATTCAATTTTATTTTTTTTTGTTGTTGAGCTGGATTTTGCTGTGTTCCACATCTTGTCCTTCCATTGGGCAGAAGAAAGTGCACCCCCACCTGCCAGAAATACCTCTGTGTATATAATAGTTATACAAGAAGAGAACCAGGAAAAGAATGAAAAGTTGGGTGATAGGTGACTTTTACCAGAAGAGGAAAATATATTAGTTGAAACGTGGATGCTGCTTTCCATGGTTTTGACTTTCTGATGCAGTTTCATGCCATCCCTGCGTGGGATACATTAGGATCATTATTACGTGAGGGTGGATTTCTTTCAAGACTCAAAAGAGGGTATGATAGTTACATCCATGAAAATTAATTCACGAAAAGGTGGTGTACCAGCAGATACAGACTCTTAGAGAAAGCAAGAATCCTTTGGATACCTGTATGAGGATTGATGAATGGGTTAAGTGAGTTCAGGGGCATAGCTTGTATTTATTATTTTTATGTCAAGCTGCCACAAGAATATTATTCTTCCCTCCCTGGCAATTTTCTCGTTGTAGCTCTGAGTATGGGGTAAGGAAAAGAAAGGAAAGAACTAGCTCTCAAAGCATCTTAAATACCTAGTAGGCGATAAAAATTCCATGAAATTGGATAAGCTATTGTGTTCTGGCAACCAGGTAGAAATTCTGATTATGTACTATAAAAGCAATTAATTGCAATCAAAAACATGTCACAACCAAGGCCATAAAAATAAAATATATTGGAGATCTGAAATACTCTTTGAAAGTAAGGTAGTAATTAACTGACCAAACTAACTGATTTTTAAACCAGATTTGGGTGGTAAACTGGAAATATGAATGGTACAATAAGGCATTTCTTAAATTCTTTTTTTTTCCTTTATGTGTTGTTTTGATAAAGTTTTGAGCAGATGCCTTTTCCTTGCTGTCAAATCATAGAATTATTTAGGTTGGAAAAGACCCTTAAGATTGTAGAGCCCAACCGTTTACCTAACACTACCAGGTCTACCACTGAACCTGTCCCTAACATGTCTTTTAAATACCTTTAGGGATAGAGACTCAGCCACTTACTTGAACATGTTCCAATGCATGACAACCCTTTCATTGAAGAAATTTTTCCTAATATCCAATCTAAGCCTCCCCACACACAACTTGAAGCTGTTTCCTCTTGTTCTTTCAACTGTTACTTAGGAGGAGAGGCTGACCTCCACCTTGCTCCTTTCAGGGACCCTGATAAGGTCTCCCCTGAACCTCCTTTTCTTCAGGCTAAACAGCCCCAACTCTTTCCGCCTTTCCTCATAGGGTTTGTTCCCTGGACTGTTCACCAGCTTTGTTGCCCTTCTGTGGACACACTCCAGCACTTCAATGTCTGTCTTGTAGCGGGCTGAAAACTGAACACAGTATTCCAGGTGCGATCTTGCCACGATTAACTTCAGTATCATACAGCAGCCATAATTGCCACTGCCTCTAAAATTTCGGCTATTTTAATGCACTGTGTCTACTATTTTATCTTCAGCTACTCAACAGTTCAACCAACAGCCTTTTAGTATCTGTAAGCAAGCTATGATGAATGGATTACAGTTCTCTGGAAGATGGTGACAAACCACTTCTGAAACAAACTGATCTAATTTGGCTTCTCCTAGGAAAAATGTATTTGTGTTCTCACCCACACTCCTCCTTGTTTAACGTGAACAAAATAAATCCATGCTTTCCTTCAGTAGCCTTTGGTTGACATATCAGACACCTGAAAATCTCATTTTGATTAGAAGAAGGGAAGACATAGCTTAGATAATAATTTTCTGAGCTTCTCTGTTGATAAAAAGGCTACTTGACATATTAGAGTCAGGGCAACAAGACAGTATAGTAGAACATTCAAATAAGATGGAAAGAAAGGAAGGCTTGCCATTGGTCTTGCAGATGGAACTGAGACCTTGTTTTCTGGCTCAGGGAACAAGCATGTTACAGACTATTATAGAGGAATTCCAGTTCAGTTCTTGGTACCATAGTCCCCTCTGCCAACAGACTATTAATATACCCTTACCAAAGTCAGTGTATTACTGGTAACATTTTTGTCACAAATACCATGTAAAATACAATGTGCACAGTAACACTGAGTCTGTGAAATCCGTTCTTGTCTCAAGGCATTACTATCTCCTTTTCAGCCAGCCAAATGCATATTCAAGCATCATGTTGCATCTTCTTATGCAGAAGTTGTATTACTCCCTTCTACTCTCTAGACAGTATGTAGAATTTCACCTGTAGGGCTAATGGTAGAATCCTTCTGAATGAATGTTGGCATTGCAATTCTGCCACTGAATATGTACCTATCCAGGAAATATGCTAATGTTTTCACAAAGTTCTGTTTTTAAAAGACCGCTTTTTGCACCTTCCTTCCTAGCCATATTAGTATTCATGGTATTCTTTTTTTAACTGTAGAAAAGTACTTCTTTCACCTCTATGCTTAAGATTGGCTTAGGAAGGTAGAACTGCCATAGGTCTCTCTTGTCTTGATTCATCACAGTTTAGAAATTCCATTGTCTTAAAATATTTTTTCCTGCATGTTACAGTTGCAGTGCTGGGCAGAAGGTTGTGTTTTCAGTGGCTCTTAATATGTGATAATAGCTGTTTGTGTTTTCCTTGAAGCAGATGATCTGGTGGCTGATAGTAGTCTGGGATTGCAAATTTCTGGAGGGCAATCCTTCTATTTTGAGCCATTGTCAAATTACTTTGATTTTGTTGTCAGTGTAATGTGCAGTCGTGTTTGGCATGAACATAATCTGAAAGATTACTGATTGTCCTATAACTGGAAGAGTGAATGAACTTATAACTTGTTGCTTTTTTTCACAGACCCAAAAGCACCACTCAGCCCTGTGCAGGTGGTCAGTGAATACTTGCAGCAGTTTGTGGTTTTTGTGCATCATCTGTGCCATGCATCCTTTCTTCTTGATTATTTTGTCTTCATTTCGGTGTGGTTTGGTAGTTGCTGAAGTCAAACAAATATGGAAAAATTAGGTATGCTATTGTTATATGTACATAACACTCATCTGAGAAGAATTAATGTTTCTTCTGGAGGGTGGCAGAATGAAAACTGGTGTGATAAGCCACAGGTATTTTATAAAAGGGACACTAAAAAACCACTAATGAAGTTGTGGGAAGTGGACTCTTGAGTTTTCCTAATTTTCAGAATGCTGTGATTAGCATCTCACAGAGCATTGTAAAACAGTTCGTATAAATCGTATCTTAGTGATAAAAAAGGCTCTGGAAAGTCAACTGTATTGTACACCTTTCTGTGGTTACAGGATTTTGTGAACAGGAGCCAGAACGTTTACAAAAACAAGTGATGTGCTACTGTTAGCAGTAGTATGATAACTAATCCTTTCCGGAAAAAAAAATTTTCCAGTGTAGCAGTACTATTAAAATAGGTTCTTAAGTTATTTTGCTAAACATGTTTTATGATCTTTGTATTTCTCTGTTACTAAACCATTTCTATGTTAAATTCACGTTCAGATTAAAGATGCTTACGCTAATTTTGTCCCACTAGTTGCATTAAAACAATTCATCTAATTGTTTTCAGTCTGCTGATCTCCATGTTTTCTTACTGTTTTATAATGTTGTATCCTGTTTTTCCTGGGATATTCCAGAAAACTAGTTTACATATAGCTGGAATCTCTGTTTTTCAGTTAATAATTGTTGCTGTTAACTAATATATTCTTAAAATGTATTCTGATATAAAATGATTTGTATGATGAATCTGAATAACTAAGCTCTGTTGGATGGGAAAAGTTAATGCTGATACTTTGGAAATTATTTTGCAAAAACTGAAAATTGAACATTCATTCTACGTCAGTGCTTCATAATGTATTTGAAGTGGTATATTTCTGAAAATGTTTTGACTTTAGGTCAAAAGTAGTGGCATGTACATGTACTCTGAACATGCTACAAAATCACTAAGAACTATTCCACCAAACTTAGATTTTTCAGCTACCAGCTTATATTTAGTTTTGGCTGTTGAGTACAACAGCACTATTCCAGAGAGTGTTGTTAGGATGTGACCATTGTAAAATAATCTCTGAGTTTGGGAGCATTTTACAGCAACATATATTTAAGTGGATTAATATTTTGATGCCTCACTAGAGCAGGGATCATAGCATGAAGCAAGGTCAAGGAAAAGGAAAACTCCATTTCTGCTCAAAAAATTAGTGGAATATAGTTCCTGAATTCTAATGACTTCAGAGAGTATCTTAATAGAATAAGCTCTCTGCCTGTCATTCTGTGTTTTTTTCTTACCCATGCCTTTTTGGAACACTGATCTTTCAGTCTTGAACTCTGCAAATCCCTCAAATTTGGCAGTACTTGGGGGTTTTCCTGTTTCGCCTTGTGTCAAAGGATTGCTTATCGCCTGCTTTTCATTTATTCCTTTGCATCAGCTTTTTCATAATTTAGTAACTGTAACTGTTGTAAACATATCATCTAGAGATGGAGTTCGTGGCAGAGGGGATGAGATCTTTTCCAAGTGCACATCAAATATAATGAATAAGTTTTGTGTGATTTCCTAAAATCTATGGATTTTCTCCAGGTCTGTATATAATGAGACTCAAAACAGGCTGTAAAGAAGCATCAGAAGAAATAACTTGTAGCTTGATGCAGAAAATAATCAGGACTTTGATGCAGTTTAGTACGTCCATACATGTATGTGCCCTTTCCACATTAGACACTCTCTAAGTCATTGCCATGTACTTCTGTTAGTATCTTGTATTCCAAGTATCTTAATCTGTGCCATTTCTTTAGAGATGTTAGGAGCATGTTGTGTGTCCATACGCACACAGAAAAGGATTCTTTTTTTAATTTTTGGTTTATTTTCTTTTTAGCAGTCATAGTATGAACAAATGTTTTTTCTGGTTTTCTCTTTTGTTCACAGCTACATTATTTTTTCTGAAATGTGATTTATTCTGGTACTCAGCTTAATGCTGCAAGTATTTTTATGTTTCTGATTCCTGGCCTGTTATGATGACTAATCAAATGTTACTTTCATCTAGTAAGATTGTTGTGTTTATGAATTGATTATCTTTGTTCAGCTGCTGGATTTCTCAGTGTGTCTGTTCAGTGTTCTTCAAGGCAAGAACAATTTTACCATTTGTTTCCCTCTATTCCTCTGGACCAGTTCATGCAGTCAAATTGTGGAGAGGGTTCTAGGTTTTTCTGCTGTGTGGGAGTATTTTTATCTTTCTCCACATGTCATTTAATTAGACAAGATTAAGGAACGAAAGATAAAAATACCTTTTCCTAAGCAAACAGGGAAGACAAGTTATTTTATAACACTTTAAGAACCATATAATCACTAAAATTTTATTTTTTAATATCAAATGCAACAATTATTTTGGGATCATTTTGGTAGAGCTGATTAAAAAATGTTTGGAGGAACCTAATGTTTTTCTTTATTCATTGTCAGAATAAGTTGATTTCTCTTCCCCCATTGTCTTCTTGATAAATCTCTTCAGTGTTTTAAATTAATGATCCTCATTTCTGGAATCATCAGAACTATATGTAAGAATGTTTTGATGGTGTATGATTGTAATGATTTATTTTGTTTCATGCCTTTTTATTTATATCCTAACATTAAGTTTGGTCTATAATATAACTTTTTTTTCATCAAGCAAAGAAAATCTGAGAGAATTGGGCAGGAGAGAAGAGTAGGCTTAACACTTAAAACATTAAAATGTCCCAAACCATCTAACAATCAAACTAACAGAAAAACCCCAAACTCAAACCAAACCAAATGCCCAACAACAAAAAAAACCTTATGTCAAACTGTTCCAGAAGAATGTATTCTATGTGGGAAACCTTTCTCAACAGCACTGTGAAATGTTGGCCCCCACTCCTCCCTGAAAACAGAATTCTTTCAAAGGTTATACCTTCATCTTAATTGACTATACTTTGGTACTAGGACCAAATCCTATTCATTTGTATACATAGAACTGACTTTCTTGTGTAACTATTGCTTATATTAGGCTCTGTACCAGAAAATCAGAAGCTGTCATATTTCATAGAACCTTATTTTAAAAGAATTTTGAAGCTGGTCTTTGAAGTAAAAGATATGTAAGTTTAACTCCTGTGCCAAATAAATCTGGAGCAACTGTGAAAAAAAGTTATTTGATATGTATTTAAGTATGGTACATTGAAGAAGAACCAATGTAGAGGTGAGCTGATCAATAACCTATAATTAAGTTGCCTGGTTTTGGCAAGGCTTTTCAACAATCACTTTTAGAAAAACGAAATTCTTCTGGGAAAAGAGAAACAGTCTTTTTGTGAATTTGTGACCCCATAAGGGAATGGAAAAAACCAGAATATATGATTAATTTTCATAATAAAAACAGTGTAATGCAAGGTTTCATCTTATCCTGCTATGCTAGGTCATGTGTATTTCATCATAAGAATAAATTATCTGGAAAAAAGGGTCTCTTGAGTTTTTCTGAGTAGAATCTGTATAGGAAACTGTAATATTATATTTGGTTCGAAATAGTCTTGACATAATGTTTACGTTTTAATTGCACATTTTTTGTGCATTTCTCTAACATAGATAGGGAGTGAAGGAAGGTAGAAATGAGTACATATTGCGATTTGGGAAGAGGTCGTCCTGTGGTTGGGTAATGAATAATAAAAAAATCTGAATGGTACTAAATGAAGCTGTGCATGTAGCATTGTGTTACTCAGTACAGTTATGTGGCAGCATTTTTGGAATACTATGTGAAAAGATTAAAAAAATTATTTTACATTCCATGAACATAAAGCTGAAATTGGTAATAATGAAGTTTTTGCACAACACCTGCCATCTTCACCCCACTCCCACCCTCTGTCTTGTTCTGTATTTGACAGGTACTGTTGTATGTACACTTAAAGAGCAACCAGCACATTTTTCAGTTTGGTTCAATTTGTTGTGGTTTAGGTTTAACAAGTGTCAAAGTACAGCTTTAGGTTCATTTCTAGTTCAAGGAAAACTAAGACTTTGTGCGAGTTTGTAGATGGTGTTTAATAAACTCACTGTGTTAAAGTTATCATTCAAAACAGTGGCCTTGAGTGTTGCCATTTTCTTGGTTATGATCTTAATATGCATTGCTAAAGAAAAAGAATAGAAAAGAACAGTATTGTCTGACAGTTGTTGCTGTTTATCGCAAATAATTTCTTTTTGTGTGTTGCAATACAAATATTCTAATAATATTTTTAAAACCTGCCTGGCTTTTGACAACACATAAATGTTTTTATACTTATGCATAACCAAGTTTCTTTAAGAACTTATTATTATTTAGTAATGTGAGACAAATGAAAACATTCTGTTTTCTTGTAGATATGGCTGTCATTACACCATTATTTTTGCTAGCATCAGGAATCTCTTTTGCAGTTTGGAAAACGTTAATAGATCAGTTTTTAAAAAAAAAAAACAGTGTTGAATTTTTGATCACCCAGTGCTATCTTAGACTTCCATCTATCATGATTGCTATAAAATGCAAGGGTATATTGATATACATAAAATATATATTCCACTGCATGCATGTTTTTAAGAAGTTCAACTACTTGTGTGTGACTGAAATGCATAAAGATTCCCAGTCTCAAGTTTGGATCCGAAATAATTTATTTTTCTCTGGAACCAATTGTGTAAATCACAGTGAGATAAACTCAGTGTATGTAATTTCCGTTCCATCAATTATTTCATAGAGAGTTATTCCTAGAGGAATCTTATGAAATATATTAATAAGTACTTAGTCTGATACTGTATAAAAGTAGGAAGTACTGGTTCTTGGTATATGTAATTAAGGAACCTTTTTGTAATGTTATATATATTTCTGTGAAAGAGCAAGTAACAGTTTGTAATCATAAATTACATGCCCATCCCTCCATTTTTTTTCTGAAAGAAAACAAAAATATTTTGCTAAATATCTGGTATTTGAAAATAAGTTTCTGAAAATCGTTAGCTAATAAAAACACCTGAATTTACTACAGTAGTAGGATGTTGTGATATTGCATGTTTACATTTCTCTTTACTGTCTTTCCCTTATATTGCTATCTTTAATATTGATTTGAAATGTATTTAGTAAATAGATAGCAAAATCCATCTGCCTGTCGTATTCTGGTAGCTTTTTTTTTTTTTTTTTTTTTTTTTTTTTTAGTTTCTTTTATTTAAGAAAGCTTATGTGAGTTTTGACCTCCTAATGTGTGAAAACTGATCACTATGCTTCTGAAGACTGATGACCACAATGTGAAGTAGAATATCTTGCGACCAGACCTGTAAATATTTTAAACTGCTAAAGCATTACACTGACCATAGCAAAAGCCTTATCATTCACTTGTATTGAATAAACACTGTGGTAGTGACAGGTAAGGTAGCAATTACAGAAGTAATTAGTAGTGGTGCTCTAGGTAAAAGTAAAAAAGTACAGCATTCTCATTTAACCTCCGTTTTATAATTTAATGAAGGAATTTAACACTTCTGTATTTTATTCTGAATTTATAAAGAAGAAATGTTATCGCAAAATTTTTACACATTTTCTGAAAGAAATTCAGTGTGAACATTCCTTCTGTCATACAAGCTGTTTAAGTGCGTAAAGAAGGCTAAGACTTTACTCCAAATAAATGTAGTGGCACCTACTGACAGTCTTGAAGTCATTTATGTGGAATTAATCAACACCTGAAAAGGTGGCTTAACAGACCATAAAACTATTTTTCAGAAGAACCAATTATCATAGGATTTTCAATCAGGTGATATTATTATTATTGCTGGATCCAGTCTACAAATGTGTTCATATTAGTATTACATTTCATTTCAAGTTGGTGCCTTATGAAAAATCTGAAAACAGCATTTGTATGTGGTCCAAGATTATTTAGATTTATATCAAGTTTAGATTAACTATGAGCAGAAGAGAGAGAGTTAGAATTGCATCTGAGATACTGTAGTGATATGATTAGATATTTTGATGTCTTTACAAGTCAATTTGCAAGTTGTTCAGGTTGAGAAAAAGATTATAAAATACAAGTTGTATTTCACAGATTTACAATTTACAATTGTGTACAGATTGTAAAATGCAGTCAGAGTTTTGGTGGCTGTTTGATTCAGTCTCTATAAAAGAATGCTTGTTATGTTGGTAGTATTGTGTGGTGATGGATAGAGCATGGGGAGAAAATCAGTTACCACTTTATCAGTGTTATTTGTCTAATTTTCAGGTTATGTTTTTCCATGCACTACACTTCTGGGATATTTGAATAGCAGACATTAAGGATTTTTATAATTTAAGACAGGTAGTGTTCCCTGACCTTTGAAACAAGTTTTAGTACATTAATGTGCTTTTTTTTTAATCTCTGACAGACTTGAAATGTAATTCTTTGTGATTATTTATATTTTAAATGAAGCCTCTGGTGTTTTGGCAGTCTCAATCTTCTACTCTATATAATGTGATTAGAAAATAGGTCAGGCACTATTGCACTGAGAATGCAGTGTTGGTACTCTGTGGGTTTTTTCCCTTGAATAATTGTATTTAGTAAATAGTTTTTTATTTGACATCACTTACACAAATGCATGTAAATAAAAAAAAGGAAACATGAATAGTTCTCCAAATTGATGACTGAATATAATTTTGAAAAGATTAAAAATAATTCAGACCAGTTTTTTAAAAATTAAAATATGTGAAATCCCATAGGTAGTATGGGGTTCTGTTTTGTTTCTGAGAATTCTCCTGTACTGGTTGCAGCTGACACTTTGGATATGTATGGGTGCTAGTGGGAATGCCAGTTGCAGGATCAGGATCTAAGTTAGGGGTGCAAAGCAGGAACAGTAAGTCCTTTGAATACAGAAGGACTGAATTATACTAGCAGCAGCACGTGACACCCTGTGAGCCCTTTAGTTTATTACACTGTTTTGAAAAGTGCAGTTTGCTTGTGCTTTAAATAGTACATATACACATGAAATGGTGTATATTTGTAAATTAAAACATGAACACCAAGTGTTGGTATGCTCAGATTGCATTAGGATATAAAAATCACAGACAATTACAAAATTTCTTTGATCTTGTTTTCTGAATAGGCTGCTTTTTGGAGCCTTTAACTATGTTTGTGCTAGGAATGCCTTATTATTTCATAGAAGAGCATAGTAATCACTGTGTTTACTAAAATTATTATTGGGATTTTTTAGTCAATTTGTTATGAGAAGTGGCTAGCTCTCTGATTAGAGCAGTTACAGACAAAATGTGTCCTGTAACAGCTTTGTTTCCTCTAAGTTTTGATGCTGATCATTTTATAAACTACAGGTAAAAAGTTGTGTTTCATGTTTTAGTTTACCATCCAAATATCTTTTATAACATTTCTTCTGTAGAAATGTCTGTGTTGTGTGGTAGCCCCTCATCTTTCTCTGGTTTCACATGATTGGGCACACATTGTGACTTCTGTCTTTCTGTGGTTTGCTGCTGCTCTTCAGAAAAAGAAGAGTGTGAGAGTCTTAAGTAAAATTTATTTGCTCTACTATATATTTAATCTATATTAGCGTTGATATGGTAAGACACTTAGTTTTGCAAAGGTTGTCCCTAAATTCTCCAGCAGAGAATTCAGATGTTGTGCATCTGCAGAATTCAACTCTTGCTACCTACTTCCAAATGCAATAGTGTAAACTTAATACTTGACATAAAAGGAGTTAAACAAGAAGCTAATACCTTCAAAGATGTTTTAAACTCAGTAAGTTTTAAACTCATCTATCATTTCCCCTTAGTGATATGTCACACCAATTTTGAGAGGAAAAGGCTTTGACAGCATTATGTGAGGTTTTGACTTGCAACTTACACAGTCCTGTTTTATTCATAGCCTTATTATTGTACAAAATACTTTGAGTTTTTCAGTTCCTTCAGTTTTAATTAAATGAATAGATCTTAGATCAGTGGTACTTGTGGGCCATGGTCACGGTGAGAATCACATACAGAAAGCAATCAAGTTTTGGTGGCATGGAGCTCTATGACAGCTGTAAACCAGTGTAAATTAGACAGCAGGAACCTATATGCTAATGCAAATAAACTGCTTCCCATACTTGAATTAGCTTATTAGATGTGTTTGGTTTTTTTGTGCTTTGTAGCATGTAAAGTTCCGTGTCTCAAAGTAAAATTTTTCTGTCTATGAAGAAGAAAACTGGATTCCCAAGGGGAATTTTTACAGGTTAAGATCCATATATTGTGGCACAGTGGAATTAAAGTTAAGGCAAATACTTCATCATATGGCAATATTAGTATTTATAATCCTTGGTAAAATTTGTCTTGTTCTAAAGAAGCACTGCATAAACCACAGTCAATTTAAACTAGAAAATGGTGATACAAAGCAAGTCTGATTATTTAGATAATGATCACATTTGACATTCTTTCCCTGATGTGGCCCACTCAAAACCGTATTCTGACATTTTTGTTACTGGGTTGTCAAATCACCCAGTCTCCAAGCTTGCCATGTGTAAGAAGAAAGGCTTTTAGCTCAGTTTTTTCAGCATCTGAATACCATATAGTCTTGACTATGCTTTGATTTTGCAAAACCTCCTAGGTTGCAAATAGCACTTCAGTTTTCTTATGGCTGCCAAGTGTCATACATTTTTGCATAACTATTACAAACTCAGCAGCTCTCTCATCTGCCTGTTTTTCATCTTGATTTATAAACATCCAGCTGAGTTGTGAACAGACTGATGTTAAGTTTCTTGGTTATTAAATTTTTGCATGTTGCTTTGATGCCAGCCAAAAGAAGAAAGATATTACCTCTGATCTTGCTTCTGATGTTTGCAGCCATTAAGGAATGACATGGGGAAGCTAGTGGAAAAGATTTAGTGGAGAACTTCAATGCCAATGAGAATGGAAACATCAAATATTAGCTTAAGGTTGTCCACTGCTTTTTGTCCCACTCTGTTCCTTTCCCAAGGCATCTAGATTATTCTGCTGACGATAAGCTGCATTTTCCCCAAGCGGAAGAGGCAGCTGTACTTTGGTCTCAGAAGAGCACTGAAACGGAAAGCAAACGTTGCATGTCTGATATTGATAAATTTGGGTTCTAATGCAAAATTGCGGAACAAAGTAACGTCTTGGGTGTAAAGGAGCATCTCATTACTTTGTGAATTTCTTAATTATGGAACCACGTCACATGCAGGATGAAAGACCTTACCTTACTGCTCTATATTCTAAATGGTAGAAAAGCAACAATGTTCTTCTTTTAGCTTCTAATGATAAGTTCAGCTTAATTCAAGAGGAATTTGGAAAGCAATAGCTTTTTTTTTTTTTAATTGGGCTTTTTGTGGCTTTTGGGGAAAAAATCAAAAGTCTGGCTGTTGTGGCAGAAAAGTAGTCTGAAAGATTAATGACTAAGTGTGTTTGCACACATTTTGACAAGATCATGCTAAGAGGCCTTGGGGTTTGTTTTTCTAGAGAAGTGTTGGCAAATCTGTAGCTTACATGCGGTGTAAATGCAGCTCACATTTTAGAATCACATCATGTGACAAGTAGTGGGGGCATGCTGACACAGAAACTCTTGGTTAATAGAAATCCCTAGCTACTGAAGCAGCAGTGACATTCAGCAGGATGTTCCATCAAGTCTTGTTCAGGAAAGCTTCTGAACACTTTATCTTTTCAGGATATGTGCTGTGTACTATGTGGTTATTGTCAAAATTTTGACATGCGGCTGGATAGGCTAAAAAGATAGGCCTTCTTTATGGTAGAGGTTTACTGATCTCCAGAAGTATTTCACAGAATCAGGACTATTAAGTTTGGTGCTCTATTGAACATACTAAGCCCTAAGTTCTGCTAAAAAAAGGGATGCGCCTTTTCATCAGCTCTCATATGACTAATGCAGGGCAGAAAACCCAATTCTTTTCAGCCTCTTGATTGAACTACTTTAGGCTTTTGAAAGCATTTTTGGTTCTTCAATTAAAAGGGAATGAGTAACTAAGAATCTGTTACTTAGTGAAAGCATCTGTTTCAGTGGCTGATGCCTTTATCTGTTTTGCACTTGTGTGTTTAGGAACTACTTTCCCCTTTCTCATGAGCAGATTTTATCCAGGTTGAATTTCTAATCCCCAGATTTTGTTATGCCTTTGTTTGCAAGTGTAAGAAGCAATTTGATGTCACAAATTCTTTCTTTTTTAACGCAAATTATGTCCTTGTAACTTCCATAGCCTGTTCTTTTATTTCATTGCTTCCAAAGATTCTTACTCTGTATTTTCTTTTGGAATGAGGTTTCTGCAAGGCCTATCAGTAGTTTATTGACTTATTACTCTGGAGGAAGATCATGCTTGATGTTTGAATTTTTATTATTCATCATTGACTGTGGCTGTATTAGATTAGAGTTGTATGAAGTCAATCCAGTAAGTAAACAGGAAAAAAAACTTTTACTATAATGTAATTGTCCTATTAATTTTCCAAGACAATTTTTATCTTACAAAGACATTTTGTTCGTTTGGATAAGACAAAAAATAACTTCTCACTTTGCTGTGTTTCTGGTTAATGTATTATCTTTGTAGTTAAAACTGAAGACTGCTTTATCCAGTGCTTATTAAAATGAGTCCATATATATATATATGTATAATTTCCTTGGAAGAGTGTATTGTTTTTGCAATTGTCTCTTTTATCTTTCTGAAAGAAAAATCACCAATTACTTTTTATCTGTTTGACAGACAATCTTGCATGTATTTGACAGATAAGCTACTCTTTTTCTTTCAAGGTACAATTCTCTCTTTTGTTCAAAATTGCATCAATTGTAAAAAAAATTAGAAATTACTGTATCTTTTTTCAAGCTTTCAAATGTAATATGTTACAAAAATCGTGAGCACTTGTATTTATTACTGTATCTAAAACAAAGGAGTGCTTAGTATTTTCAAACTGTATTTGTTGTAATTGTCGATGTAATTATTTTATCTAGTTTAGAAAAGTTATTACTTACAATTAGTTCTTAACTCCTGTTAAAATCTTTTGAGGTCAGTGTTCCATGTATATCTTTAGCTTAAAAAAACCCAATTGCAGTGGGTATAGACTTCTCTGAACCGCTACTGTTGTGATAATTGAACCTCTAGGTGTTCATATAGCATAATTTTGAGAATGTTTGGTCTGTGATACTAAAATTACCTAAATTGGTGGGTTTGATTGTTTTTTACCTCTGAGCAGGAGCTATATAGTTGAAGTAGGATTAGTAATAATACTTAACTCCATTGTGTTTTTGTTGGTTTTGTTTGTTTGTTTTGTTGTTGTTGGTTTTGGTTTTTTTCAGTAAAAATAAATTTAGTAACTACAGGGGCACGGGACCCTGAGTTGGCAATAATTTTGATGTGATTCAGCTTAGGCTTTCTCCTTATAATTATCTCCTCAAAGGAAACCAAATGTTTTTTATTTGAAAAAATGCCAAGTTTTATTAGAATAACAGTTAGGATAATTAACATTTTAAGTAGTGCAAACTCAGTGAATAAGGAAGAAAGAAGAAAAGGAAATTTTTTTATTTTACCAAATTTTTCCCTGCCTACACTGTCATTGTGAGTCTGCTGTTGCTTCTACTTGGTTGCAGTTAATTCAGTGACTTTAAGCTGTGAACTGTGCAGTGCCCTCTGATCTGCTGGAAGATTTTCCTATCATGTCAAAGGTCAAACAGCCTGTTCCCTGCTCCTTGCTGCAATTTCTTTATTGGGTTGCAAGCTCCTGTAATGGAATTTTCTTGATTGTCATACTGCGCAGTTTCTTGAATTCTGGATCTGAGCATAGTCATGGTATCTCCAGGGAGTGCGAGTTGTCTCTCTTTCTCTACGAGGCCGTACCTGATGTGATCATCTTAGAGAAGCATTGAATTGATTGGGAACAAGCAAGCAGAATGCCTTCTGCCCCCCTAATGCTGTCTCTCAGAAAGAATGGAGGGCACATTTGATGAAAAACTCAACATGAGGTGGCAGTGTGTACTCACAGCCCAGACAGCCAGCTGAACCCTGGGACACATCAAAAGAAGCGTGGCCAGCAGGTCGAGGGAAGTGATTCTCCCCCTGTACTCTGCCCTTGTGATACTCCACTTGGAGTACTGTGTACAGTTGTGGTGTCCCCGACATAAGAAGGACATGAACTGTTGGAGCAAGTCCGGAGGAGGACCACAAAGTTGATAAGAGGACTGGAGCACCTCCCTTATGAGGACAGGCTTAGAAAGTTGGGACTGTCCATCCTGGAGAAGAGAAGGTTGCGTGGAAACAGTATCACAGTCTTCCAGTACCTGAAGGGGGCCCACCGGGAAGCCAGAGAGGGACTCTTCACCAGGAACTGTAGTGATAGGGCAAGGAGTAATGGATACAAATTGAAAGAGGGGAAATTTAGGTTAGGTGTTAGGAAGAAATTTTTTGCTGTGACTGAGGTTAGACACTGGAACAGATTGCTCAGGGGGGTTTTGGATGCCCCAACACTGGCAGTGTTCACAGACAGGTTGGATAAGGCCTTGAACAACCTGGTGCAGTGGGAGGTGTTCCTGCACTTGGCAGGAGAGTTGGGACTACATGATCTGTAAGGTCCATTCCAACCACTTAACATTCTGTGATTCTGAAGGTCTTACTACACTTCACAAAAGGCAGGCCTTGGAGCAATATGTGTGTTGTCTCTAATAAATGCTAAAATGAGTAAAGAAGAATTTTGTTTTGAGAGAGAATTTGTGTTTTTGGGTTAAGAAGTTATGAAGAGAGCTTATGGTTTTTTGCAAAATAGCAGGAACTTTCTTGAAACTTTGGGAGTTTTATTCTTCTCCTATGGGATACTTTTAAAGAACTATTCAATTTATCTGTATTTTGTTTTCTCCAAGTCTCCAGATTTGTACTTTCTCCAGTTACATTAGATGATTATTCTAGTGACTTTTAATATTTTGATTGCAAGAAAATTAATTTTCTTTACAAGGTTTCCTTAACATATTTATATTTTTTATAAATGATAACATATATGAAAGAACATCAATACACTTGTATTCATTTTATAAAAATGAAGGTTAAAAATAAACATTCTGTCCTGAATTTTTGTTTTTTATTTTTTTCAATGTGAAAGTTAGATTGGTATTTTGAACAGGGAGTAATGCTTGGAGATGGGGAAACAATTATTTGACAAAACTGCTAAATGACTGAATTGCTTTAATTGATTATGCAGATTTATATCTTGCGTTCAAAATGTATAACATCTTTCAGCTGCAAATTTGATAGTATCTGTAAATATTAATGAATCAACTTCAAACACAGGTTTGAAGTTGGCAAATATTAACAAGGGAAATTGGGGCCTGGTGAGACTGACTTGTACAAGTCACTCATTAATTCAGTACAGACCCTAAAATATTCTTTGATTTAATTCTTTGATTGCTAGATCACATTGTATCAAGCTAGATACAATGCAAGATGGTAGTTAAAAATATTCTGATTGAATGATTTATCTTTGTAGATAATCCATGATTAGTTAAATAGCAAGCAGAAAATATGATACTTTAAAATTATACATTAGATTCTTTCTCGCTGTTATGGTACAAGAGTAAATCAAAAGGAAGATTTTTTTTAGAATGTGAAATACTTTTGTTTGAATGTGAAATTAAAAGGACTTTCTTTTTTTCCTTCAGTTACTAATTTCACTGACTGCTGGAATAGTGGAATTGCATGTTAACCTCCAACCTCCATGATGCAGTTGTGTTTATTTCCTGCTGTTGTGGAGAGGGTAAGCTGTTCTTCATATGTTACAAGGTTATGATTTTAAAAAAATTACTGCTATTTATGTGAAAGATAAAGTATGTTGTACCATTTGCATGCTGTGCATTTTAGAATATTTTTTTCACATCAAAATCTATAAAAGTGCCTTTATTTCATGGAATCACTTTATAGCTGACTTTTGAAAGTATCTCTGGAGATCTTCTAGTCCAGCACCACTGATCAAGTAGGATCAATTTGAGTGAGTTGCTCAGGTCTTTGCCCAGCCTCCAGGGATGGAGACTTCACTAACTCTGTTTACTGGACTTGCACCAGTATGACCATGTGATGTACTAAATACAAAGAATTTAGTACTTGTGGTCAGTGCAGGACAGTAGAAATATTTAAGAATATGTCCTTGTCAATGTTATTAAATTCTTAAAGAAGCCAGATAATGAGTAATTTAGTGAAGAACCTTAAATATCCCAAAATGATTTTGTTTGTGGCATTGTCAACTAGAAGTGTGCAAAGAGCTAAGGTTATAAAGACATGATATAAAGCCAGGAGTATATATTTATTGGTGTCTGTTGAGTGTAAATGAGAGAAGCATGAGGAGATTCAGTACCAAAGTGAAAAATACATGTAACTAGATGCAGTTGGATGAAGAGAAGACCTGGGTAATATTTACCAATTTGAACATAACAAGATAATGTAAAGGAATATAATAAAATACAAAATAATATTAGAAATTCTTTTGAGATGAAAGAGTTAAGACCTTGTTCATTAATGGTACCAAGATTATTATTCTGGATAAAAACTCAGCTATTTGTGGTAGTTAGGGATCACTGATAGAGGAGGAGACCTATAGAAAATAAGTGCGTACATTCCTTAATTACTTTCTTACATGGTTCTGATTGAACTTAGACTTGTAAGGGAAATTACATTTACTATTCTCTCTTCAGTTCGTCTGCTACACACCTTCTTAAAAACTTGAAAAAAGCAGTAGCAACCTTGGTTTGGTGATTTCTGTCATGTCTTCACTGGTTGTCAGTCATTTTAGGGAATTTATTGCTGCTACTTGGGTTACAAATACAGCAACTCTGAAACTGTTAATAAGCTCTCTGTTTATATTCTACATGTGTTCATCCTGTTGACTTTATTTTGGTTGCATCAGTAAATACTGACTTCCTAAAAGAAGAAGAAATTTGGCAATTAATCCAAAGTAATACCAGAATCTTCCCCTACATTCTTCTACTTTGAATGTTTTTTCTGTATTATAATATGTATTCTGCTAATGCTTCTAAATGAATCTTAAGATGACTCTTCTCAAGCTGTTAATCTTGCTTTTATACTCTAGCTTTTTAATTGCTCAACTTGTAGTAATTTACTTCCTTCATAATCTCTGTAAGTCGGAAAAGTCATCACGCTTCCACACTCAGTGACAGAACCTCTCCAACCAAATTTCAGGAAGGATAAATCTCACTGCATCTTTCTTCAAAGGTTGTTCTTGTTGGTTATGATTTGTTTTCCAACCGAATTAAATTAGTGGGCCTGTAGCTTTCACACAGTTAAGGAAGTCCCTCAGTACCACCTCTTCCTGCCAGGGAGTTTTCTGTGATGAAGATCCAAAATTGTAGTCTTTGAAGACTTCAGTATTGAATAAATCTCCACTTGCAATGAAATTGAAAAGGGTGGTGAATTCCATTAACAAAATGTTAATTTGATAATAATCTGCAGATTGTGTCATATGAGCAGGCCATATTTATTTATGTAAAATTATAAGGGAGCATATGAAGAGAAAATCACTCAAATTGCTCAGAGCAATCCATACAGATATCAAATTAGGCTTTACAGAAAGAAACAGTAGTAAAGAGGAAGTTGTGGATGTAGGAGTAAATACTAAGCAAGTTTCATGATTATATTTACTTATGTCCTGTACATGTGAATAGAAGTTAAGAAGAAAAAAAGAAGTAATTTTATACACCAATTATACATATGTAATACTACAAATTTTATGTCCTTGTTCTAGAAAAAAAGAGGAAATGGATAGTTTTTATGGGTAGAAAAAATATACCTACAACAGTGAGTTTGAATAGGAAACTAAAGGAACTTCATTTTGGGTATTTTTAGAACACAGAACATTAATACATGCTCTGTGAATGGGTTTCTGTTCTCCAGTTGAAGAAAATAATAGATACAATTTGTATGTTAATAAAGGTAATTAAAAAGTTATAGATGAATGAAATACTTTCCTACTTGTTTCCAGTCAATAGTCTAAAAATGTTTGGAACTAAGTAGGATAAAGTCTTTTGGGATTGATGTATATGAATGCTAGAATTAGAAATAATTACCAGTCCTGACTTGATCACAGTAGTCTGCAAAGCACAAAGACAAATTTTGAAGAAATGAGAATTAACAAAGTAAAGGTAGATAAAAATGGAAAATTAGATAAATGCAACACAGATCTGATGTCAAAGATTTTTTTCTCTGTATTATTCTGGGTTTGCTTACTGTTTCAATGAGGTAAATTTCCTAATGAAACGCAGTTTGGGAGAAACTGTGTATGTAAACTCCCTTTCAGCATTTCTTGGCACATAGAAAGTTTTGAGTATTGAGTGAGAGAAAAGGTAGATGAAAAGTGAAATCATTCATTGGAAAAAGAAGTAGCTAAAGGGATGAAGTGACAGGGACTTGTGCTAAAAGGAAGAGTATTAGCCTGGAGGAGACACCCTATTAGTGCGGTGGATTACTTGTGTAATTAATTTTGAGTGTCTTCAGTAGTGACAATGTCACAAAAATATAATAGATTATAATGAAATTTAGGTCACAAAGTAGAAGAGTGTTCTAGTGGGGGTCAGAAAAATGTACAATAATTTTTTATTTGGGATACTGGAGTGGTAGAATGGGATAAAATGTGATAACACAAAAGGATGAAGGATTTCTGTGTATAAGATAGGACCTTATAAATTTGAAGAGAGACAAATGCAAAAAGATTTGGTGGTATTATGTCCTTGTAAAATGGTTGCTGACTGCCAGAGTAATGTGGCCAGGGAAGACAAATCCCATTCTAGGATATATTACAGGAGGCAGGTCCGAGAGAGAAAAGCAAGTATTTGTTTCATATGCGACACCAGCAACACCTTGTGTAACATATAGAATTCTGCTTCAAATACTCTCGTAAGTCTTCATAAAGGATGCATTGCATACACCATGAATAATATTTGTAATGTTTGCTTATTTTTATCAAATGTTACAGAGGCTTATTACCTGTTACTTTTGTCCTTTGATCCTTAGTTTTATTTTAATATCGTAAAAGGATTATTTCGTTAGGTTCTAATCCTTTGTCAGAGATTGTGCCATCACATCATCATTATATGGAATTGGAAAGTTGTTTTAGTTTTCATTTTTGTTAGAGCACAGCAGGCCCTAAGTACGGTAGCATGCTCTCCTAAGAAGATAATTTTTATGAGTGGAATCTTATAAATACTAACTTTACTTACTTAAATTTACTTTTAAGTGAAACTAACAAGGTTGGGAAGGTTCAATCTAAGTTGTATGTACAGTGTAACATGCTTTGAGTGTTTCAAATTTAGTGATAAGTCATTGTGATAGCTCTTAAGTGGAGTGAATTTCATGTTTCATATATCAAATTGTAGGTGATGAACATGCCATTAAATATAGAGCTGTATCTGTTAGCTATAGTGAGGTGTGAGTATTACTAAATGGGTAATTTTTTTTCTTTTCAACTTACATAAGGTATGCTTTTTTGATTGAATTTAGGTCAGTAGGTATTTGAACCAGAAGGAGACTTGCTTAGTTCGTTTTCAATTTAATCTAAAATAACTTGAAACTGTACATTACTGAGAAAAATTGTACTGCTATTCTGGGGCCATAATTCTGAAGAGCAAGCAAACAGAAAGAGCGTACAAAAGAACATCTCAACTGCATCACTGAATTTGTTACTGAAAGCATGTTTGGAATAGTAAGTTAATAAGGACCTTATTTAAGTCATGGGATATGTCCTTCTGTTTGAAATTAAGTATTGGGCTATTCAAGTTTCTAATTTGTAAGTACCTTTTAAAGCTTTAAAATAACTAGAAGGCTTTATGGAAGAAAGATGTGGAAAGGTAGTATGTATTTATTTTTTATTGATAAATCATTTATTCTATGGCAAAATAGCTTTGACATTTCTCATTAAGGTATTGGTGCTACACTTCAGTCTCTTTTTAGTTATAATTTTAATGAAGTTAATGTTCTCTTTACGGTTTCCTTTAGTCATTTTGTAAACACTTGCATTGAAGCAATGTTTTTAACCAAATTTTCCCTGATAATTTGGTAACAAAACATTTTCATGTTCTTACAATCAATTCTGGCTTATGTGTATAGTATGCACAATTTGATTTACCAATTAAGACTTGAAGCAGATCCGTATTTTTATGTAAATATTCTGTCTTCTCTTAATGGAGTCTAGATAAATTTGTGACACTAACCACATTTTCTGGACTATGTATTTGGATAAATTCAGATGGTAGCTAGGCTTTTATAAATGGGAGATGATTTCCCTGAGAGATCAGATTGAAACCCTCTTAAATGGGTATAGTGATAAATTTTAAAAGAAAATTAACATGAAAGATTGCTCTAGAGCTGTTGGGGGGAATAGAGGAATACATTCTTTTTCAGTCTGTATATCCAGTGTAAGCCTTTTGAAAGAGATAAAGGAGATACTTTATTACATTATTTTAGAAAGTGACATTATACAAATGTAGTCAGCTATTCTCAAGATCCCTTAGAAGGGAAAATAATCTGAAATCGCAGGGAAGAAAATGTAAATTAGCTAATTGTCAGTATACTATGTTTTGACGTGCTTATGCACTGGAAAATGCAAGGGTATGGATAAATCCAATCAAATGTAAGACAAGAACTTCTGGTAAATCTCAGGGGATAACTAGTAAATTAAAATACATGGCTTCCTCTGGTAAAATAAAAGTAACATAGTATTCTTAGAATAAGGATTCGTCACTATATAATAACATAAATTTATAATAACACTAATCATTGCTATTTAAATATTATTCTGTCTTCCACTTAATAAAATATATTGATTGGTACTGCTCTCCTACATCTTTTAGGTTTGATGGGTTCTTATTTAGATGCTCAGTGTCAGATGATGTTCATGACCAAGTTTGGTATGATTCATGTCAGGTTTGAATTACTGCATTTGTTGGCTGCTGCTACAATTTTTTCTAACTTGAGGCTCATGTGTTCGGTCTTGGCAGTCCTGAGCTTAGTTTATAGTATGAAAACTCATAAGCAGCTGTAGAAAATTAGGGAAGTGTAAATATTGACATAACATCTTGACCTTCTGTCAGGCAGATATCTGTGGTATATGTCTGTATGTGGAGATCTTTCAGAAATCTGACACAAGCTATAAATTGAAGAGTTATAAAAATGTGATAATTTTTCCTTTTTGTTTCCCTATTTCAACTTTTATTTCTGCTAGTCTTTTGTGTATTATAATTTGATTTATGGACTGAAATAATGAATGGCAGAATCATAGAATGGTTTGGGCTGGAAGAGACCTTAAAGATCATGTTGTTCCAACCCTCTTACCACAGGCAGGGTTGCCACTCACTAGATCAGGCTGCTCAAAGTTGCATCCAACCCGGCTTTGAACTCTTCCAGGGATGGGGCATCCAGGGTTACTGGATGCCTCATCCCTGGAATGTCAAATACTTTGACATTTTGCATTCCCAGAACAGTATGAAATAGAAGAAATAATGTGAAAGCCACATTACAGTACAAAGTCAGTTGTTGAGATTTATTAGAACTCATGTATAATTAGATACACCACATTTGATGTACAGGCTGACTGTTTAATGTTAGTTCAGAATGTTCTTCCTATTTATTCAGCTAGTTTGGCATCTTTATTTTATATTTAACCATGACCTAACTTATAAAAAGATCAATGACATCAGCAGAGATTGATAGAAATCAGATAAAACCTGTGAGGACTTGGTTGCATTTAGCCCAATGATGAATTGGTGTTTTATAGAACTACCAATCACAGATAAGTCCATTGCCAATAGCCTTCAAAGTTCATCTATACACAACTCTACACACTGATTAATTGATTTTTTTCTAATTTTTTTTCTTCATTAAACAACATCTTGATGACCTTATGATAATTGCTATCAGATTTTTTACCTCTTATTTTACCTTGCTTTCCAAATGATTTATGAATATATCAAACTGTATGAACTCTACCATGGGTCCAGAGAGGTCCCTGATCATTCTTTCAACTTAAACATAGTCTTACTGTACGTTTCATCTCTTTTAACTCATGATGAACTTTCTTCTTCCATGCGGTTTAGGTTTTTTGAAACATTTTGGGGACCTTGTTGAATGTCATTTGAAAATCCATGTTGACTAGATCAACAATTAGGATTGGTTCTCTCTTGCCGATGTGTTTGTTTATGCCTTCAAAAGACCTTCAATAAAGTTATGAGGCACAATTTCTTTTTAAAAGCCATTTAGTACTTTTTTATTTTGATTACATGCATCCTAATGTCTGCAGATTTATTTCACCTTACAATAATTTCTGCCAGTTTGCCTGACATGAATATAATTTTTTTCTGCCCTGTAGCTGCAGGAATTCCTCCTGTAGCCCTTACAAATAATTCAGTTTAGTCTTTTAATTTTCCATTGCTTTGCTGCATGGTGATTATAAGTAAGATGTTACACACTACTGTTAATAATTAAACTACTGCATTCTTTAACTTCTTTACAACTGCTGGAAGAGTACCATCTCTTCCTGATGACTTGTTATGTTAATTTTGTGGATTTGTTTGATAGTCTGATCTACTAGCACTGTTGTTTGAGACAGACCAACACTTCCTCTGGTAAAGAAGGTACCTGATTTGTGAGCCTACTTAAGCTCATGTTTTATAAAAAACAGATTAAAAAAAAAAGAAAGTCAATATTTTCCTTGCAAAGTACTCTATAAACAGTTCTTATATACTCTCATCATTTGTGGACCCTGGAGTCTCTAGTAAGCTACCTACTTTGGATAAAAGGTTTAGTATTAATTTTTATGTGGTTTATATACCAGAATTTAGTCTTATCTACCTAGTCACTTGACCATGCTTATAACTTTTTATTAGGATACTTTCTTTACTAATTATAACAGTCACCTTTACTTCTTGTTTTAATTAGAAACATGGTATCTTTCCCCTTGGTGTGAAGTCCATTTCTCTTTTAAAACAGTTCCCTTTCTTAAATTTAATCACAACTGTAGTGCAGTTTATACTTTGTTTCTCCTAGGAGGCAGTCGTATCTGAGTATATTATGCAGACTGTTATAAAGTGGTCCTCCAGCAGAAACTTTCTGATCAAAGTTCCGCAAACTGCTTATGATTAAGTCAAGAATTTTTAACAGTAGTTTTTCTCTTAAGCAGTAACTTTATGGTGTCTGCAGCATCTGTTTAGTCTCTATTGCAATTCCCAGTATAATATTTACCCAATCAATAGAGGAATATTTAAAATCTCCTATTATTTTTCCTTTCCACTGCTATCATAGACTTTGTGATTTCACTTACCGTGTTGCAACCACAGTCAAACATTTTCTGGGTGATTGTTAGTATAGATATAAGAATGCACTTTCTCACTTAAACCTGAAATGTCAATCCATCAGTTTTATATTTATCATTCTGGCAAGTAACTAGGCTTGCTTTGCTTATACCCACAATCCGCTGTGGGTTGGGAATGGCTTATTCTGTTACATGCAATGTGGGTTCCATTTACTTATACAATGATCCATGAAGATTATTGGAAAAACCAAGGCAGTCCCATGCTTTTGCCAAGCTAAAGCAAAAGCTATATACAGCTTTCTTAGAGATCTTTAGAAAATGACGTGCCCTTAAAGTGGGCTTCTGACATTACTTTCAAAGAAAACTGATCTGCTTATAACTCCCCTTGTCACAGATACATTAGGTGGAAAAACCTGACAGGTACTACAAATATTTTCCATTTCATTTTCAACTTTCAGTTCAAATAGTTGGTCTTGTGTACCGTCTTATAAGTCATAAGTGAATTTTTTTTGCCTCTTTCAAACATATACAAACAACCCCCCTTCTAAAAGATAACTAGAGAAATTTGTGAGCGTTTTCAATACTATGTTAACGTTATTGTATCTGGAAATGCATACTCCTGGAAATGCATACTCCAGGCATATCTCCATAAGTGGGTCAGTTTGGAAGTTACTGCAGTTTGGGAAGACTTTTCTCTAAACTTGAAATGAGTTGGAACAGGATAACTAAATAAAATTAAAAAGAAGCTAAGGTTAAAGAAGAATTAAACAGAAAAGAGTAATTTGAGAGAGAAGGTAGGTGTGGATATCATCTCAAAGGAAATACTGTGGATTTATAGATCTGAGACTTCAAAATATGGGTTATTTTGGAAATTGAATATGAATGACATATATATATATGCCTTTTAAAAAAGGTAGGAATTTTACATTGCTGAGAAAGGAAGTGAAGGGAGAAGTACTTAAGAAGATTTTAGACATGCTGTCAGTTAAAATCTGTTCTAGATAGAATGAGGAGATTCTTACACTCATTAAATGATGTTTTGCCAAGTAGAAAACGAGTTGGGGTGATTTTTCATTTTTTAAAATGCTGCAGTGTTTTTATATGAGAGATGGTATTACCTTTTGATAATTTTTTTGCATTTTTATAGTTTAATAATAACTTATCAAAATGGGTTTGATAGTTTTAGAACAGTAGAGAAGTGTTTCTAAAACTTAGGTTTCTAAAACCATGCCTGGTTTTCAAATACTTGCAAATAGCAGAATATGTTGTTACAATGGCTATAACTCCTTTGTTACAAAGTGGAAGTCATGGTAAAAATGGAGAAGAAAGTAAATAAAAGTAAAAAAACTGAATATGTATTTGTAATTAAATAAAAGCTATTTGTTGATAGTAAAGGAGACTGTCGACTTTACCACAGAATGATTTTTGAACTATTTTAATGTATAAAATGACACATAAATTAGTAAATATTTCTCTTATAAAAAGCAGCGTTTCTTCTGGGCATTTCAAACCCGGGATTAATTGCATATTCTTTGTCATTCATTCGTGAACTCAGCTGTTCTGTGGAAAGTTAAAAGCTTATTTCTTTGTCTCTGTGACAGAAAGTAGTAACATTGTCTATTATCATTCCTGAATGTTAATGACAGTACATTTAGCTTAATTGCAATCCAATATATTTTTACATATCAGAATTATAATTTCAGATTTTTTTATTTTTTTTCCCACAGAATATAAATGAAGAATGATGCAATATTAATGATTTCTATGTACAGCCTTATAAGAATCTTCTTTAAGGAGTTGCAGTAAGATAAACACTGAAAATAATTTTTCTCTGGTACAATGTGGTGAAGCAGAGGAATTGAAATTGTCCACCTTTGTACAAGCTAAGGACTTAAAATGTTTGTTATTTTGTGAGCAGAAGCAGTTCTGGAGTGAATTGAACTTCTGAAAATGCGGCCATGGACTGGTTCCTGGCGTTGGATTATGCTTATCCTCTTTGCTTGGGGAACTTTACTCTTTTATATTGGTGGACACCTGGTACGAGACAGTGAGCACCCAGATCACTCTAGTCGTGAGTTATCCAAGATCCTCGCTAAACTTGAACGGTTAAAGCAGCAAAATGAAGACTTAAGGCGGATGGCAGAATCTCTCAGGTAGGATCTAAAAGTAATTAAAACTGTTCAGAATGGTTAAAAATGAAATATCAGAGATTAAATTGTAAGGGTTGTACGTGGGATTTTTTGTAAAATGGTATTTAACATTTAGAAGTATAGATGAGTGTTTTAATCTATGCTATAGTAGCTGAAAATATATTGCAAAGCCTTTAAACAAATAATGTACATTTAGTTCTGGTCTAATGTAGTTATTATTTAACAGTCATTATTTAATGGTGTGCAAGTATTACTGTTACAATAACAGGTTCTGTAGGTGATTCACCTCTCAATGCCAACTTCAAACAAATGCAATTATTATGATATTTGTACAACTTAGAACAACTAGTTCTTTACACTCTGCATGCAGTATCTGGAAGAGCTAATTTTAAAAACGCTGAAAACATTTGTACAACTTGTTGAAGATAAGCTGAAGATGAGCTGCAATAGATTGGTGCATTATATGAATTTTTTTATCTTTTCTTCCTTGCTGCTAAACTTGTAGAAATACTTGTAAAGTAGTAGGATCATCTCACTTTTTATAATTATTTATTAGATTGTAGATGGTTACATTTACAATTTACAGTGTTTTCTTTCACCTTTTCAGACAGACAGCTTTTAACATAGACTTATGATATCTCCTTTCTTAAGAACTTGAAAGGGAAAGCTGCTTAGGCAGATTGGACCTAAGTTTGTGGACATCACCATGTGCAACGTAAAAATCCTGGTGGATCATGGGGACAAGAGCAGGTAGAGAAGGTAGGAAGGTAGAGAAGAGTAAAGCTCAGTACAAGATTTTTCAGAACGGGAGGGTAATGTTTATTTTAAAAATCTATAAATGAACTGAATTCACTTACTGTCTCTTTTACAACTATGTACTCACAAGCACCAGGAGATGTGTGTAGCACTGGTGTGGCCAGGATCACCTGCATAGTACATGGAGAGCAAGGGGCACTGAAAGTTGAGTCTTCATCATGTCCCTTGGTTGCTCCTTGCTTGGCAGGCAGAGACTGATTTTGGACTTGCCTTTTAATACTCTCTAGCAGCAGATGACATTTTGGATCTTCTGCCTTGATGTTTTGCTTCATATTTCACAGGAAAAATTATAGAATTGCACAAATGTGTTTTCTTTACTAGGGTGTTGTAGGGTTCTAATCCTGTTTTTGTTACCTTATCTTTAAGTCAGTTTGTTTCCACCGTTCATTTAATGAAATCACACATGTGGACTGTAGCAGTGAATTGAATACCTTTCCTCTTAACCCTGTCCTGATGTTTCTTCTGGTGCATTCTCTCTTTCATGAATAACCAGGGCTATTTGATCTGGTAGGCTGGGTAGGCTTCCCTGCCTTGCGGAAATGTTTTCTCATTGCACTTTGTTCCTGGTTTCTGGAATGCACTGTAGATGAGGCTTCTTAGCATAGGAAAATGTCTTAGTTTTGAACATGTCATCACTGAAGAAATACCTCATCATTCATGTGCTGCTCCCCAGAGGTGGAGAAATGCTGCTGACCCAAGTGCTCTCTGTGGGGAATCTCGGCTGGGCCAGGACCCCTGGTATGGAACAAGAAACTGGCTGAGAATGGAGGCCCTGGTCCTGACAACATACTGATGCATCCTGAGAGAGCAGAGGAGCAGCTGGAGAAGAGCTGTCCCGTGGGAACAGGGAACACTGTCTCGTGAGAACGAGGACTTGTTTTGAACAGAGTGACTGAGAAAAATATAAACATCAAAGGAAAACAGGGACAGGTGCACAGAAATGTTGTGAGAAAGTAGGACTGAGAAAGTCCAGAGAAAGTCCAGCTAAAATCTACCTATTAGCTGTGAGAACTGTAGTTTGTGTATGTAAGCTGACCTATCTGTGTGGTATATGTGTACCAAAAGAGCTGTATTTAAGAGGCTGTAAATTGCAGCTTGTGGCTGCTGCTGCTTCATTTCTTTTCCAATACACTTTCTTGCTGAATATTATATGTCGTAGTCCATCCCAACAACGACAGCTCTCTACAGTAAGAACAGATAATCTTCACCTTGAGTAATGTGGCCATAGATGGCTGAGTGGGCTGTAGTTTTCTATGATCAGTTTATTAATAAATGATAACAACAGCATTGGCAAAGCCTGTAATATATTTTTTTGACAAAATGGTGTAATGTAGAGTATGCTGATATGATGAAATTTAAGCAAGATCCTGTATTTGAATAAATGCAGTCTTTAGCTTTCTTAACTATTAGACAGTAATAGTGAACCTTAGGGTTTCTTGCTTCAGAGGGGATAATATTTAGCTTTGAATGTGAAGATTACTACCCTCCAGGCTTTCAGTCCCCCATGTTTGTCTGACTTGAATAAATGATAATGTGTTGTATTGCACAGTCATTGAAATATAACCTGTTCAAGTTACACAGTGACTAGAAGAGAGTACATGATTTTACGGATGACAGGGTGCTCTTTTCCTCTCAAGACAGACGCAGTAGAGACAGGAGATGTTAAATAGAGGCTAAACTATACTTTAGGCAGGGATGGTTTTTCTAGATACCTTTCTATAGTTCCCTAACTTTATCTATATTCAAATAAATGTTATATTTTTGGTGGGCAAGTTTTATATAATAGGTTATACTGTTGATAATGATTTCTAAAAATAGAAACATTAGTTTATTTCTGATCTAACCATGTTAGAATAAAACATTTCAGCATTCCTTCTCTATGCTTCAGTTAGTTGCTTCAAGTTTCTAGAATTAGATTAGGTGATCCAAAACTGTGTTAACAGGACTTTGTTCAGCTTCTTTTTGTGAATATGTTGTTTAAAAATATTTGAGACCTTTGCTCAAAGTGGTTGTATGTAACCCCGGGTAAATCTGAAATTCTTGCATGAGAAAGCCTAAATGATTTTAAATACCAGTTTGAACAGCCACACATTTCCAGCTTCAGTAGTTAGGGCTCTCCAGGAATGAGCCAGTTTAAACTGGAAGATTATCAGGCCTATTTTTTTGCTGGAAGTAATCTGAGATTGATGAAGTAGTAGACTTTGAGGGAAGTGATCTATGACAATATAGAGCCAAATTCATTATTTTTATTGTGCCAAATTCATGATATTATTTTCATAGAAATGTCACAAATAGTTTTGAGAAATATTCTGGTCAACCTCCATTATTAAAGTATTAAATCATGAATGTGATACAGAATTTCATTGTCTCATTTCTTTGTTTGCCAGATAGAGCAAGTTGTGTTGAAAGTAGCTATTAGCTTTAAAATTATCCGACTTACCGTTTTATAGCAGTATGTCTATTTAAAATGGGGCATTAACCAACAGTCCATGGATTCAGTATCTGTGTCCTGGAAAAGGTCACTGCTCCTATGAGCATACATTATAGAAACAAAACACCTATTAACTTCAGAAATTGAATTAGACAGAAAAGATTACTTTTGCTCTGGTTTACATCCTAAAGTGAAGACATAGTTTGGTTTAGGCTTTACTGATCAGAAACAGAAAGGCTGGAATTATTACTTGAATATGATTTAATTGCCAGAATTTTTGGTTTTGTGCTGAAAACTCTATTTACTGATACTGGCTGTGAACTCTGAGTAGTTAAGGTGAGTCTCTACACCAGGGTAACTCATAAAGGTAAACTCTCTTGCAAAGTTTTATTTTGTTATACTGAGGTAAAATCTTGCTTTTGCTGCCCTGCTCCACTAAGATTTTACATCTAGAGAACAAAGCAGCACACCCTTTGTGGTTAAAATATACAATATATTATGGTATCCAACATGCTGGTGCATGAAATGAAGTGTATTTCAATTAAGAATCTAACTTAATGTTACTTGTGGAGGAGTTTAAACAAGGTGAGAGTGCCTACCTGTAAAATTGTAACAATAAACAAACATCTGAGTAACTACACTAGTTTTGACACTATTAGATAAAACTTTTGGATGATAAAAAGCTCCAAGTTAACAGAGTTTATCTTAGTGGGAAAAGAAGTTTCGTGAATGGTAGAAAATTATTATAATATCTAGCTGTGCCAATAATAATGGCTAGTTAGGATAGGGAGGAAGGGATAGAAGGCAGGTATGGTTACAAGAATTAGTAGTTTATTGAAAGCATAAGTTGTTTTTTCATTTCCATTTTGAAGTTAGAGGAAATTGCTATTTCATCTTTAATTACATTGGGATGTTATTTATATGGTAAACTGTGTGTAAATACAATACCTTTCAATTGCTTGGAATTTCCCATTATTATGGGTTCCTGTGACTTCTCTGACATCCTTCTGATAAAAGTGTCAGTCCTCTAGGATGGCTGAAAACAGGAGCTGGGCTATGCTTATTTTCATTCAACCATCTATGAATGCCAACATACAATGACAAGAAGTGATCTTTCCACCCCGAGATTTGAATCCTCTTTTACTGCCAATTTATGTAGCAGCTCCCCAAAGACAACAACAGCAAAAAAAGAAAACCAAAAATGTGCCTTATGAAACACACCTTATGTGCATGCAAAACTAAACATTCAAAAGTTAAAAAATTTCATGTATGCAAGAAAATTTAAAAAAATATTATCCCTTTTTTGCTCTATGATACTTAAATCATGTCTGGTTTTTTAATTTTTTCCCCTGGTTTCTTCTTTTCACACAGGATGCATGAGGGGTAGAATTTTAGGACAGGGAGAGGTATTTTTTTGGGTTATTTTGGTTTGTGTTTCCCTCCCACCCCAAGCATTTTTGTGTTTGATTTCACAAAATACATCATGTTCTCTTGATTTTATGATTTTTTAAAAATTATTTATAATTTATTACCAGTATTGGTTAAGAATAGTTCATATTTTTGTACGGATTTTTGGGGAGCGTATTTTGAGATACTTATTTTCTAATATGTACCTTTGCAATAGCGCAAGTTGGAACACTCACATCTTTTTGAAAAGTGCCTGAAATATTGAAATATATAAAAAAAAATTCTTTAGGAACTGAGTACACTTTTGTGGTGCACTCCTGATTACTTGTAATGACTTCAGGCACCACTTAGTTTTTATGGTGCATTTAAAAAGCCTTACATGAGAAGATACTGTAGTTTTTCTTTTGCCGATAAGATACTTTGTAAAAACCTTACTTGTGGGCTGTAAAGAGGCACAGATGTATATTAGTGATGCAGAAGACAAATGGAATGGAAAGTGTTTTGTATTGTCTAAGTTTTTTAAATTACGTTGCATGAATATTGTGGTATAATGAGATTTGGAGGTTACCGTAGTCCTTGTATGATCATAAACAATATTGTGTGAGCAAAACTGGGTTGATTTTAGAAGCAGTCTAGATTTCATTAGTGCAAATAGTAATAAAACAGAGGCTTTTAGAGATTGTTGTTTTACTATTCTATATCCAGTAGAACTGAATGAGCCCCTTCAAGAACACTTAATACAGACATAGCAAAAAGGGAAATCTTTAGTACAATTTTTGTAGTTATTTAAGAGGAAGTCCATAAGAGAGTAAGAATCAAATCAAAGTATTACATTAAGTTTTTTCATCATTTGCCTGTAACACAGCTTGTAATGTAGTTTTACCTAAAATTTTTATTTACTATTAGGATTACATTATGAAAGCTAAAGACTGTCTCTGTTGCATATAGGTGATATAAGGCTTTTAGGAGGAGGAGGGCTTAAAATGTCAGCTTTTGTAATGTCCCATTTTCTTAGATGGAAACTGTGAAACTGTGTATGCCTTCATCCCTGTCCTAAGCTTCATCCCTGTCCTGGACTTTCTTTGTGTGTTGCTGGGTGGTAGTCAAATTTTTATATTTTATGGTACATTTGTGGAAGATAAACCTGGCAGTATAGGAACCAGTAATTTCAGAGTTCTCTTCAGGGAAATAGAGAATCTTATTAAATGTATTCGTATTGTGTACATATTACCAATACATCTCATTCAGACTATATTTGCTTCCTAGAGTCTATTAAATATTGCCTTTTGTAGAACCTGCATTTCTTTTGATAAATCTGATAACCTGTTTCTTAATCTGAATAGGACTATGTGTTATAAAGCAGAACAAGAGTGGAAAAGGGCAAAATGTAATCAAACAAATAAAACCAAATACAGGTATCTCTAGACATTGTTCTCATAGTTCTGAGTAGCTTGAGAAAGAAGAGAAAGAAGAGATCAGAGTTTAATTTTGGAAGAGCACTACAGTTGCTTTAAAGTAGCAAGTGCTGGGGCTGGTATAGAATCCAAACTCCAGATCAATTGATCTTTACCAACTCTATTAAAAGTACATAATTCTGGGCAGTTACTGGGCCTGGTAAGCCTGTGGAAAACACTGAAAGGGTTTTGGATAGATGAATAGCTCTGGGTTGATAAAAACTTAAATATTCTTTTAAAGTGTGGTTTCCTATTACATGTATTTAAAGTATCTCAGGTTTGAAGCTGAGGCTGTTGCAACGGATGAAGATAGCTGAACTATATGGTGTGCACCTCTGCTCTTTTTACTGTTTTTTGTACAATTCTGTATTAAGGGAAGGGACACATCTTCAATGGATATAAATCAGCACTAATTAGGACTGTGCTGATTTAAATTGATAATGGATGCTGCTTGCTTTTTATTTGCAGATAACATTGAGTGTTTTCTTTCAGTTTTAGTTACTGAGGAGGTTTTATCTTAGGAGGGTGAAGTAACAACCTGTATTCTTTTTGCTCGTGTCAGTGGTCATTAATAATTGAACGTGATTTTCATCTTGGGAAAGAAAAAAAAGCCAAAGAAGAAAAGACAATCATAACGTGGCTTTACTGAGTTATAAACCTTCTAGCTTCATACAAAGATCTTGGGTATAAACAAAAAGAGAAAATAGTTGAGTGTGAACTTGTGAAATCTTACATTTTTCCTTTTACTGATAAATTAGGGTAACCTTTTAAATATCTTGGAAACAGAAAAAGATTTAAATGGTTTTTATAATTTATGTTTTGTTTTAAATTATTTTTACAATTCTTTTACATAGTATGGCAGTTCTTCTAGCTAAATTGAATGTCACTATGATTAATTTTTAAGGGGTTCTTTTTGCCTTCAGAGATCCAGACTAGAGATCACAACTTTGTCATTGTCCCTCTATGTTACCTGAAGGTGAAGTGGCCTCAGGATTATTTTTCATGTCTTAAAATGTAGCTGGATTACTAAAGAAGGGACAAAGCAAGAAACAGGGTTTCTCTAGGATATAATTTTTTTAATGTTTAAAGTTATACAGTAATATCTTCATTTGATGAGTTGATTATGGAAAAGATAATTTGTATTTATTATAAAATGGTAGGAAACAGCGTGCATCATCACACCAGTAAGTATTGAGAATTCAAATAAACCCACTACTCGGTGTATTAACTTGATTGCCCATTTAAGTGAATTATAATTGTGTTTATTTTCTGTTTATAACTGAATTTACAGTGTTGTCATAGCAATAAGTGAAGGATATTCTGTGCTAGATGCTTACTGACGTTTTTTATTGCTGATTAGGATTGTCATAGTTTAGATGAACTTACTTTAAACTGACTTCTTATATTCTAAGGAGCAATTCAGTTGTCAGGAATTATTCTGGTAATAATTCTTTTGGTAAGAATTCCTGGTTTTCAACAGGAATTTTTATTAATAAGTACACATAATTGCTAGGATATTGTGCTCTAAAAGTTATCTGCATTGATGACGCCAGGAGAATAGATAAGGATTTTAATTCAAATGCTTTTCCTTCAAATGTTGTCTTATCTCCAACTCAGTTAAAATACTTGTAGAGGGCAATAACAGGCAAGCTGTGCTGGTTGCAGAGAAGAATCTTTTCCTTAATTTTGAGACTGGATGAAAGTGAGGAAGACAGTAATTCCGAGTCTAATGAGGTAACAGATGTAGAGACAAAACTGCAAAAAACATAAGATATCTTAGTTTTATCCTAAAATGATGTAATTTTTGAAAGTCCAAACAACTAGCTTGGAGAATGTCCCCCCTCATCCTAACTCCTTTTATCTAACAGCCTAAGTATGATAAACATTTTTATTGAAGTATGCCAAAGCAAGTTGATTGTTAAAAGGAATGTACTTTTCTAAGATCTTAATTATATCAAATGAGCAGAATTATTGTGCTTCTTTCATATCATCTGCAACCATCCTTCTGTAGGATTCTGTAATTACTACTTTAACAGACTTTCCTTATGTGAAGAGGATGTGTGCGCAGTCTTAAGACTTCTTATGGTAATGATTTTGTATCCTCTTACCCTATTGTTCTTCACAGATTCTACCTTTAGGGTATGTGACTTGTACAAGATAAGCCATTTTTTTCTGGTAATTTTGTAGTTAGTTGTTCTGTCACAATACAAATTGTGGAACCAAGTCAGCAGATACATTTCAATCTGGTGGTTTTAAACTATTGTAAGAGCTTAAATGTCTTTCAATATACTTTTTAAAAGTTTGTATACTGTAAATTTGTTGTAGAAAGAAATTCACAAATGGATTGTTGATAGAGTATATTTAGAGAGTCCACATGTTTAAGATTAGAATATTTTACTCAGTTTTTACATACTTGTTCTCTCAGTGCATAAAAAAGCAGATATATGAGCAGTTAATGATAATTGCATTTTATTTATCATGGTATCTTTTAGTGGGTTCACCCTGGCTGGATGCCAGGTACTCACTAAAGCCACTTTCTCACTCCCTCTGCAACTGGACAGAGGAGAGAAAATATAACGAGGAATTCATGAGTAAATAAGGACCATGAGAGATCACTCACCAATCACCATCATGGGCAAAACAGACTCAAAGTGGGAATATTAATTAAATTTATTAATAACAGAGTCAGAGCAGGAGAATGAAAAGTAAAATAAATCTTAAAAACACCTTCCCTCCACCCCTCCCTCCTTCCAAGCTCTACTTCCTCCCCCCCAGCAGTGCAGGGGGACGGGGAATGGAGGTTCTGGTCAGTTGTTTCTGCTGCTACTCAGGGAGAGGAGTCCTTCCCCTGCTCCCGTGGGGTCCCTCCCATGGGAGATAGTCCTTCACAAACTTCTCCAGTGTGAGTCCATCCCTCAGGCAACAGTTCTTCACAAACTGCTGCAATGTGGGTCACTTTTTCACAGGGTGCAGTCCTTCAGGCACAGGCTGCTCCAGCGTGAGTCCCCCAGAGGGCCACAGGTCCTACCAGGAAAGCCTGTTTCAGCATGGGCTCTTCTCTCCGTGGGTCAGCAGGTCCCTGCCAGGGCCTTGCTCTGTCTTGGGCACCCACCTGCACCAGTGTGGGTCTCCTCCATGGTCTGGAGGTGGATCTCTGCATCCCCGTGGCCCTCCATGGGCTGCAGGGGCACAGCTGCTCCACCATGGTCTGCACCACGGGCTGTGGGGGAACCTCAGCTTTGGTCCTGGAGCACCTCCTCCTTTTCCATTTATCTTGGTGTCTGCATTGTTGTTCATATGTTCTCATTCTGCTCTTCTCTGGCTGGAATTTTCATCTACCCAATAACTTTTTCTCCTTCTTTTTTCTCTTGTTATCACGGAGGCATTACTATCTTTCCTGGTTGGCTTGGCCTTGGCCAGTGGTGGGTCCGTCCTGGAGCCGACTGGCATTGCCTCTACCGGACATGAGGGAAGCTTCTGGCATCTTCTCACAGAAGCAACCCCTGTAGCCCCCCCACTACCAAAACCTGGCCACAGAAACACAATATGTAGCTTTAAAACACATATCTGCTTTCAACAGGAAGCTTTAACAGCTTTAATAGAATTTTTACTAAATTTCTTTCAAGCTACGTAGCTTCCTCTTCCACCTCTCCCACCCCCTTCTGAAAAAAGGGCTTAAATGCTGTGCTTTATGTGATACAACTTTCTGATGCCCATATCAGTTCTTTATTCCCTTCAACTGTTCCAGTGGAAAGGAACTTTTCATCAATTCCTGAAATTTTATTGATGTTTAGTTATCTAGATCTGAGAGACCTTAAAGTTAATGACATCGCAGTTGGATATTTAAAATGCTGTCATTTCTTTTTTACAGTGAAGATGCTCCCTCAAACTACTGTTTTCTCTATGCTAAAGGCATCTTTTACCTGTCAAGGCGTCTTCCTATACGGTGCCTTGAAACTGTGTGTTTGTGGGTAGAGAGAATATCTGTTTCTTTTTATGCTCATATTCCCTTACAAATGAAGAATCGTCTTCATGTTCTGCAAGAATTCTGTATTCTTTGCAGTTCTCAAGACTTTTCATTGCACATCTGCTTCCTCTAATCCTTTTCAGGGTCAGCTCTTACAAAAGCTAATAAAAGGTGGAATAATTTTTAACCAGAAGTGTAATTTCTCTTGAAATGGAAAGGATTTTTACTTTCCCTACGTTAAATTTGTGAGGCAAATAGAAGTTTGCATCTGATTAATAAAATTTAATAATTTCAGTTTATTAATATATGAATTCAAGTTTGGATGATGAACAAACCTCAGTAATACCCTCAGGGCTGATTTATGGCTCATAGATTTCATGATATGTATTTCCATACTTTTCCTGTGTTCACATACCAGAGATTTCATAACTGGAAGTTACAATTGCTGTTGTTTGGTGTTGTTTTTGGTGACCAACAGTTTAAAATACTAGAGTTGTCATAAAAAAATCATCATTATGATAAATTTAAGAAGATTGGATCTTGTTCTGAGTACAGAAAATACATTGAAATAATCTCGTGCAAATGTGTAGGAAGACTTAAGAGTGCAGTTGAAGTGCTGGAGCTCTGGTTCTCTAAGAATATATGGCCAGCATTCAAGAGCAGAATGTACTTTATGTGTGAATATAAAAAGTAGTCAGAACTTGAGTCTTGTGAAGGTACCTCTGTCGATTAGGCTTTGTTTGCATGCCAGTCAGTTCAACAAATGGTTGTTAAGCTGCCACAAATACTATTTTCACAAGCAGAGCCTGGAATTGTTCTTGTCAGTGAGTGAAAGTCTTGTAAACAACACAGTTTAGCATCAGGTTGAATCTGTATGCTGCAGCTGTGTTATGCACTGTTTTTCTTCTATGGGATCGAGGTTTTAAAATCTTTAATATGTTTAATTTCTTCTTGGTTTTAAGAAAATATGACCAAGGTTTATCAGTAAATCAGTATGGCATAAAAGTGAGAGGAGAGTTAAATTGTTAATGCAAATAATTTATCAAGTAATTATAAGTGATATGACTTTTTTATTTTCTATATCCTAGGATACCAGATGGTCCCATTGATCAGGGACCAGCTGCAGGAAAGGTACATGCTTTAGAGGAGCAACTTCTAAAGGCCAAAGAACAAATAGAAAACTATAAGAAGCGGACAGGAGATGGTGTGTAGATAAGTTTTCTTTTACTTCTGAAACAAGTTTTGGTGTTTTGGTTCATATCACAAATGTATTGGCTTCTTAACAAATAAACCCTTAAAAAAAAGCTACAATTACTGATGCTTTTATGCCTTTTTGATTTTTTTTTTTTTTTTAAATAGAAGGCCTTGGAAAAGACCATGAAATACTGAGGAGGAGGATTGAAAATGGGGCTAAGGAACTTTGGTTTTTCCTCCAGAGTGAGCTGAAGAAATTGAAAAATCTAGAAGGAAGTGAACTGCAAACACGCATTGATGAATTTCTGTCTGATTTGGGTCATCAGGAAAGGTACTTCTGTTAGTTGATTTTGACTTTTAATTAAACTGTTGTTATGTTGTTCAAAGGTGCATTGGAACTTATATTTTAGTTGTTGTCAATCTTTTGGCCTCCGCATTGTTGGAGTACCTTTTGTATCATATTAAAATATTCTGTATGAGTTTTGTTCATGCTGAACAAAATTAATCCAGAAACTGTTAAAAATTCAATGAAATCTGTCTTTAAGCATATTATGTTTATAACTCTGTTCCCAACAGGATTGCTGTGACAGTTTGTGTCTTATCAGTAAACAGTTATAAGAAAATAGTTGAATTAACTAGATATACCATCTTAAACAAATATCAATTTCCCAAAAAAACCTGCGATCTGCCTGTGTAAGCATCAGTAATAAAGCATGAGCCTTTGAAAATAATACTGTACTAAAGGGGAAAAATGGTAAGAATTTTCAATTCTTTAGAAATAATTTAAATACTATTTAAAACATAGTTTAAAGATAACATGTATTTATTTCTATTTATGATTATCAATGGGGGCAAATAATATAGTCCATTAAGTTTTGTAATTTAATATTCCACAATCCCAAAATCCAGTTTGTCACAGTTTGAGTTGAAAGTGAGAAGGGACTATTCAATTGTTGAGAATTATTATTCATATAAAAGATGTGATCAAATTTCATCCAATTATTTCTCACTCAAGTGCAGCTATGTATGTTTGACTGAAATAAAAGTAGTGCTTGGCTGAAGTAGAATTTTCCTAAAGACTTGAGATCTTCAGTTGAACACTGAACTGACAGAGAATCTGCGACTTCCTTGGACAGTTTTTTCTACAGTTATCTCCCCTCAGAAATATTTGTTCTTCATAGAAGTTATTTCTGTTTGTGTTTCTTGGACTACAGGTCATTGATTCTTACGTACTTTTTAAACTATCTCTGCCAAAAACTGGAGCAAGTAGTCTAATGCCAGACTTTCTGATGTTCATCATGGTAATAAAATCACTTGTGTACACATTTTTGCCCTGTTTTTAAAGCCAGGATGAGGCAGTCATCACAGTGAAACCTTGAATAATGTGTGTTTGATGCCAGAAGGTTTTTATGTCCCTGCCTCCCAGGATGAGTCCTTTTCCTTTCTACACCGATGACTATTAATTCAATAAGCCCAATTTGCAAGTATCTGTATGTCTGACAGCCTTATGTTCACATCTCTCTGTACTTAAGGATGAGGTGAAACCCATTCTAGAAATGCTCCCTTGCATTGAATTTTAAAAGTTATGAGATGAATCCCAGTGTGGAAGTGTGAAACCACTGTGGTACTGGAAGAAGTTTGTATATGATACAAGCAATCGCATCCACTTTTTTTTTTTTTTTTAATTTGACAATTTTTGTGTTGAATACATGTTTTCTTTTGACTGTCACAGTGGTTATCAAAAGCAGAATATCCTGGAGTCTCTTGAGTCTTAGTAGTAGATCTGTGTAGACCTTACTGTATGGTGAGGTCCTCAAAGAAAACTAAAGTTATTGAAGCTAAAGCCAAACAGCCAGAAACTAGGTTTTATTAAACTAAAATGTAGACCATCTATTTACAGTATGGAAATTCAAAGGAATTGCATATGAGAAAACAGATACAAAAATGTTTCTACAATATTCAACTTGTGTTCTTGGTGTACTTACAATATTGCCTTCAAGCAATAATATTACCTTGTCTTCTTGGTTGCCTCTAGTCCCAAGGAATTTTTTTCTTTCACCTTTAAGGTCAAGCTATTTGCTTCTTTTCCTTTAATCTTTCAACCTTGCCATGTGAGTTGCAGAAAACTCCCAGTTCTTTGTGTGCACATCCTTTGGCATGTGATGCACTGCTGTCTCTGGAGTGTTCTTTGCCCTCACAATGCACAGGAGCTCCCCAGGGAAGGAGCGGTCTCGTCTTCCCTCCACACAGTCCATCTGGTCTCTGTTCCTGAAAGGAACATAGCATAAGTTTGGAACGAGCAAATGAGATGCTCTCATTCACTCCGAGAATAACAGGTTTTTAGTGTTTGGGGTTTTTTTGTTATTGCTGGGTTTTTTTTGTTCTTTTGGTTTAATTTTTTTAAGTATATGTGCACTTGAATTTTTTTAAAGGCATTAAACGAGTTACCAAATGCCCTTTCATTGACAGTGCTGTCTTAAAAAGTGCTGTCTTACTTGAATGGAACACTGAAAGTGAAGCTGGTATTACTTATTTATATATTTATACATGAATATACATGAATAGATATCTTAGAAATTTTAATACATATTTTAATATTTGAATTAGAAAGATTAGTGTTAATTATAAGTACTTAAAGCAGTCTGTCATGCTGTCCTTATGTGGGAAAGCAAATAAAAGAGGTGGGTAGTGATCAAATGATGAGATAGTTTCGTAAGGAAAGAGATAAGTAAGGTAGTGCTTCTTATTGGATACCTTAATCACTGTTTGTTGGCTGTGTCCTAGGGGCTGTGTAGATTTTTCCCTCAGAGACTGCCAGTCTCGCATATGTTTTTGTGAAGTATTTCACTACCGATTCTGTTTGAAAAACAACGTTGCCCAACACAGAGTTTTCTGCATTGGGAATTACATAATTGTGTTCTTCTCGTTGCTATAGGGAAGAGAGCTGTTGAGAGTAACTTCATCTTAACATTGGAAAGACTACTTGATACAGAGTTAATAAAAAAGAGCAAATTAATGCTGTAGTTGTCATGGTTGTTTCCTTTGTTGACAAGGTGGCTGTTACTGAGTTAGTTTCATTCCTTCTCCTCCTGGGGAACAGCTGTCAGCAGGGATTTTGTGGTATTTGGCCAACATTTGATGCATAATGTTTGGACAAATTTTCACATTATTTCCATTGAATCACAGATTTTTCTTTTAGTTTTTATTTGTTGATGTAAAATTCCTAGGAGATTTAAGTGTAATTTTGCCTTATGACTGGAATAATTGTCTAGACTGATTATTAAAAATGCCCACTCTCCCTCCCTTTATTTTGGCAATCAAATGCATATGAAATATATAGCCAGATTTTTTCCTTCATTATACTTTGCAGGAGAAAAATGCTTTTCAGAGCAGGTCCAAGATTTATTTTATGATGTGAAACAACAATAACAATTAATTGATATGGTTGGTTAGTAGCATAATGAAAGACCAAGTGTGATACTAAATATCTGCAATGCCACTGTCTGAAGTTTTCTGCATTTTACCACCTGCAGTAGCCTCTAATAATACTTTGCAGGCTAATCTTTTGTCTGCCCTTGCCTATCCTGGGCTCATGAATCACCGGTCCATCTACTTTTAACTCTCTACATGGCCCCTGACCCTGGTCTTTGCTGTTTGTGTCTTTTCTAAATCTGCATTAATAAGCCTTCATGGTGGTCACACTCAAAAAACCCTAGCAGATGTAAACTTAAAAATGCACATTTCTCAGTAGTAACAATCAAAGAAAGAAGGTCTCTATGACTGTGTCCTAAAATAGAACTACCTTTATAATAATTTCTGTGTGATAAAACCTATTAATTTTTCAGTTCCTGGTTTACTTCAGAATTTTATAATTTTTTTTTAAAGACTGTGGGTACTATCTGAAAACTCTTTCATGAATTCATAAAAATTTCCTGCAAATTATTTGATATTCTTTATGGTTTGTAGTGAGCAAAGCTGCCTTTACCTAAAGTCTCAAGCCACTGAGGCTGTATAACAGCTCTCTCATCATTTGTCTTACCTCAGCAGTGATGGAAAATAATTATATTTCATCTGTAAGGCTGATTATTAAAAGTTACTTACTACCTTTCCTTTGCTATGGACACCATGGTCAATAATATAAAATTTAGACAATTTTTTCTGTAGAAATAGTAAAAATTACTTAAGATCTGAGAGAGAATGTTTTTTAATTGGTAAGCTTTATATTTTCAGTTATTTTATGTCAATATTTAATAGAAGTATATTTCTATCAAGTAAAAGGAGGCTATACTGGTTACTTACATCAGAAGTACACAAAAGACCCTTTTTAAGGCTTGTGAAAGAGCATTTGAAAATTGTTTAAAATATGACTGTGTGCTTGCACAGCTGCTTTTAATGATAGAAGATTTTTTAGTGTTTAGACCTTAAATTTATATTTTGTCTTTAAACACCCAAAATGGTTGCATCCCATTTGGGAAGAAAAATATATTTAAACTCCCAAGAAAGTACGTGGGTTTCCCTTTCTAATATGTCTACTAACCTAAATGCTTTCTGTAAATTGGAAAACACTGTCTTAAGAGCAGCAGACTCTTTATCTGTTATTTGTGTATAATCTATTATATTAGGTTTACTCCATCATTAATTCTGTTCTAATTTTCCCTAAACTGTGTTTGCACATTACTTTGAGTATTATGTGTCTTTAATAGTTACTGGTTTAATACTAGTTACCTGATGATACTTTAAATGGTTTATTTGTTTGCAAAACTGCAATAGGGTGTTTCAAGCTCAATTACCATGCAAAAGAAAATCCAGTTTATATTGTTTGAGATTAGAATGTAGATAAAGTTCTTCCAGTTGATTGGCAGAAGGTGAAGGTTACTGCTGCTGAACAATTTGGGTATAATATGTGATACAACAACATTAGATGCTATATAGGTCAGTGTCACTGCTACCCTGTGTAGAAGCGTGGGTGTTAAGGCCAGAATGTGTGTATGAGAGTGTATGAGAGTGAAAAGCTACAGATCCATGAATATGGTTATTAGCAGGAGAACTCTGTATGATAACTCTGCTGATAAAGATAGGCCTGTTCCAATTTGATTTATTTCAGTGTTTATTGCTTATATACTGTGTCACTGGAAATAGTTACCTTAATAGGGATACACAGTCTGCTCCTCTCTCACTTGCTAAGCTTGTTTGCCTTAGCTAACTACCTCTGTGCTTCCAGTACTAACAGGTACTGCCAACAACGGGACCTTCACACATTGTTATGAAATATACTTCTCTTATCCTCATACTCCTTTTTTGTCACTTCCCAAATTTCTCTGCCTTTGTTCTGTTGCATCTCTTTCTCACAAGGGATTAAACTTGTGGTTTATCTAGAATTTCAGGCAATAAATTGCAACATCTAAAGTTCAGATGAAAATATTAAGAAATGTGGTGCAAAGTTAAAACTTTAGCATTGTTATGGAGAAGTGTTTAGCAATTTTAAATATTCTCAATATGTGAAACCAACTCTGAAATTATTAGTTCTGAATTGGGCTACCTTTTACTTTTAGAATAACCATTAACGTTTTAACAAACACTTTAAATAATATGCCTCTCGTTTAGTATTTCCTCCCAAAAGCCACAGAGATTAAAAAAAAATCTTTTCCTAGATGGTACTGTTTGAACTCTTTTTCACAAAATCAGTAATTTTAAATAATCTGACTAATTTTAACAAATAAATGCCATATATTATTTATCTTCTCATAACAAGATATTCTTTATTCTGTTATTTGGCAAATGAAATGTTATAACCCCAAGAAGAGAATCTCTAGTGTATTACATAACCTCAATTTAGTATTTAATAGTTCATCAAAATTCAATTTTTGTAATATGGACTTGTATGGCCATGAGTCTGTTTAGAATTTTTAATTTTTTTATTTCTTTTCTATTTGAGTATTAGTGGCATGAAGTCATTGTAAGCAGGTGGAACACTGCTGTCTCCTTCCAGAATCGGAAGGAGCTCCATATTATAGAACATACTGCTTACTAAACCTTGTAATAATATCCTGTAGTTACTTTTCATTAACAGAAATAGAAGAAATGTTGTACCTGTGCTAAAGACACTTGTAATAATATATTCTATACAAGCATAGTAAGATAATTGCAAGAGGAAAAGTAACAATGCATTATAATAGAAGGTATTGTAGCAATCACTATTGCATTTCCATGTGGCACCACTGGATAATGTATCTAGCATGGAACTGTGCTTTCCTTTTAGTTTGCTTTGGCACATACCAAATCCAAATGCTTTGTATCAAGCAAGTCTTATGCCTAAGATTTTTTTCCAACCCATCTCCTGTTTAATACATGGGTATGGAACATACATTAGATGAAGGACACACTCAATCTTTCTTGGTTGCTGTTTGAATTGTGGAGTAGGAGGTGGCATGAAGAAACTGTTTTTGAGGCTACAATTGAAATATCACTTTAGTTTATCTTTAATTTAATCCTCCGATTTAGTAATGCCAAGTTTGTTTCCCGTTTTTTTTAAGATTGTTTTCCATTTTTGCTTATAGGTCAATAATGACCGACTTGTACTACCTCAGTCAAACAGATGGAGCAGGAGATTGGCGAGAAAAAGAGGCCAAAGATCTAACAGATTTGGTACAGAGGAGAATAACTTATTTACAGGTAAGAGAATAGCGCTTTTGAATCAAGGTAATTCAGTCAAGCTATGAGAGAGTGACCAAAGGAGGGCAATGAAGATGGTGAAGGTGTATAAGGAAGGTGTATAAGGAGCAGCTGAGGTCACTTGGTCTGTTGAGCCTGGAAAAGAGGAGACTGAGGGGAGACCTCATGGCAGTAACAACTTCCTCATGAGAGGGAGAGGAGGGGCAGGCACTGATCTCTTCTCTGTGGTGACAAGTGATAGGACCCGAGGGAATGGCCTGAAGTTGCGTCAGGGGATGTTTAGGCTGAATATTAGAAAAAGGTTCTTCAACCAGAGAGTGGTTGAGCACTGAAACAGGCTTCCCAGGGAAGTGGTCACAGCACTGAGGCTCACAGAGTTCAAGAAGTGTTTGGATGATACTCTCAGGCACATGATGTGACTCTTGGGGATGGTCCTGTGCAGGGCCAGGAATTGGACTCAATGATCCTTGTGGGTCCCTTCCAACTCAGCATATTCTGTGATTCTGTAAACGTTTTTTATTATTATGTATGTAGCACTTAGCTGTGCCCTTGTAATAGAGTAATTACACAATGTTTTAAAATAAATGTTGTTATATGAATGAAATACATAGAGAAGAAATTATAACATTTGTTTCAAACATATATTTTATATGTATATGGAAGATAGTATTTCAAGGAAATCTTTAGGGTTTGGACTTTTGTTGTTGGTTATTTGTTTCCTTGTGTGTGTGGTTATTTTTTTGGATCTGTGGTTTTCAATGGGCTGTATTTAGCTGTTTGAATTCCTTGTTTTATTATAAAAGATAAGTCCGGTTTATTTTTTTAATCCTTAGAGTGTCATAATTCAAAAATATGTTTGCACGCTGTTTAAAACAGAAATATAAAAGTCCTCGTATCAAACTTCTGAACAAAACCGTTTTTAAAAACACGAGTATGCAAATTTGAAGTGCTTGTATAGTATATTGTCTAGACTGTTTCAACAGATGTGTGAGACTTCTCATAGATGCTCATATTTTGAGTGCATAAGACCTTTTTAATGCATGTGCTTGTGTGTGTGTATAAATTTAAATAAAACTTGTTCTGAAGGTTTTGGGACTTTTTTTCATGTCTGAATGCATGCAGCTATTTATGTAGTGATCAAAAAGATATTTAATGTAATCTGTTTTATTTGTACTTGGTTTATTTTTTGTGGCATGTGTGCACCTGTATTGTATGGTCACTCCTAATGCCTAGTCTTTTCTCTTGTGTAAATAGCTGAATCTGTTTCTGAGATGTTCATTATTTCACAGTTCACCTGTTGGAATCTTCTGTGACCAAACTATGTATTTGTTGCTTGTTAAATAAAAAAAGGCACCCTTCTGAGGAAAAAACATCCCTGTAAATTATGCAGGAGTCATCACTTTATTGTATTCCTTCAACTCTTTCCCGAGAACTGTTCCTCATTCTTTCATTTTTGATGTCACTGTTTGGCAGTGGTATACTGTAACTACTTTTCATGCCGATAAATATAGTCTTTCTCTACCTTTTCCTCTTCTTGCATGGTATCCATTTGTTGTCTTATTTAGACATATTTATATTTCTGAAAGGTGATTGTCTTCCTATTGTATGTTTTACAATGGTCAGGATAGAGTTCAAGATTAGGACCTCCAAGTATGTATAATGAATAACAAGAATAAAAGTTGCTTAGGAGAGCAGAAGCTCAAAATTGAAGCATTAGGTAAATGTGTACATTGTTTTCTAGTGAAGTTGAAATAAATTTACTTACTGACTGAAGAGCTGGAAGACCAGTCAGGTGCTCCTAAAATTTATTTAGATGCATATAATCTATGATAATGGACTTTCCTCTTTATTGAGCTAATTTTTTCTCACTTAAAAAAAAAAAAAGTAGAAGCAATATTAAGAGTGAAACCAATGCCAAGTCACAACACATACAGAATCCTAACATTTCAAGTAGTACAAGTAGTTAAGTCTTTTAGGAAATTTATTATATCCTCAGGCACTTCCAAGAGAAGTAGCTATCTTTATCCTCATTATCTTCAGAAGAAAACATGTTGATGAGCATGAGCAGGTGGTTTACAGAAAGCTGTGGTATTAGATTTGGAATTGGAAATAGGTCTGACATACTTGGATCAATTTACTTCATACAGACCATTTTGTTTTTGTTTTATTTATAAATTTATTAAAAAGCAGTCAATTATAAAATTTTGGTCATGGAAAAAGCATGTTTTTTTCATATTTATGCATTTAAAATATGAATTTAATCATTATGGGTCCATCTCGACACTGAGAAACACAAAAATTAGTATTTCCCTCTTTTTATTATTACAGAGGAAATTACATTGTTTTGTATTTTTAATAAATCATCACTGGTGAAGTTGGAAACATGCAGAGGTATTACTGCTGCACATGAAATTCCATATGACTATTTCGTATGAAAGGGTCTAGAAACCATAAAGAAGGGACATGTGTTTCCTTGTAATTGTCTTTGTGGTTTAAGTTGAGGAAGGGCAGTACATATTTTCCAAAAAATGTAATTCTAACTTTGATAAATGTTGATATTTTTATTATAGTGACTGTGCAAGTCATCAAAAGAGTTCTAAGTTCTTGGGTTTAGCAAATAAACAGCAATGTAAAGCAGTCCATGGTTTGAAATTACACATATATACCCCTTTATTAATAATATACCTGTATTAAAAAATAAAATCGAATTAAAAATTCAAAAACCCTTGCCCCTCAACTCAATGCCAAAAAGAATTATATAGAACATATTTGTAATTTTTTATTTTAGTTAAGTAGGAAAGGACTGTGTAGCTTTTTTCTGGTACGTGTTGAACAGTGACAGCTGCATTATTTTGGGACATCTCCCTGGGAAGTCATTTAGCTGAATGATTGTGAATAGCAATGACTGCTACTTCATTTGGATAACATTACCATAAATTTGATTTAATGAGGCTACATGTAACTAGTTCCCTGTAGTTAGAGCAACATTTAAAAAGCTAGGAACTTACATTTAAGCAAAAGAACTTATTTTCAGAGATGTTTATTATCAAACAGTTGAAGAGAAGGTGCAAGAGACAAGGGCACCTGTAGTACTGTAATCAAGTGAGTAAATGATTACGAGAGCAGCAGTTTTCTGTCTCTTCCCTTTTGTGCTTATTTTTGTTCTATTTATTTTAGGAAGTTTCTGATTCAGCGTGCAGTCTCCCAGTAGCAGAATATTTTTGCCTTTGTTTAAAAAAAAATCAGAGCTTTCTGTTCAGCTTTGAAGGTTAAAAATGTAAGCAGGTGAGAAAGGTTGCTAAGTACTCAACAACACATCAGTTATATTAGTCATAGTTTGCCATATTTATGCTATTTATTTGGAGGTTTGTATGTATGCAAAAAAAAGCAAGTTGCTTACAAGATTTTATTCAGAGGTTTCTAGGTTTCCCTGTATTTTTGGTGATTTAATGTGTCACTTAGATTTTTCTGTCTTAAAGTATATTAAATCCTTTCTCCCTTACATTAAAATTACTGATACATATTCTTAATAAAAGTGCTCATACTAAGATGACAATAACAATAAAAAAAGGCTCTGGGCACTTTGCATACATGCAAAAGGATGCTCTCACAACTGTAAGTCTTGAAAAGTGTAAACGTGTATCCTTTAATCAAGCAAATCAAATGTATTTTATATTTTCCCAGTTATTCCACTTCACTCATGAGAAACAACTTGTAGTATAGTTATACTGTGTTGTTGATGTTGATATATTCAAACTAATTTGAAACACATAGTAGAAAAATTGTCATAGAAAATTCTCCATCAGCTTTTACTACTTTTATGGTGAAGGAGGACAGTAGCCGAAGGATTTTAGCCATCTGTCAGTATGGGCACCGTTCTGGGAGAAGAGATGATTTCTTTAATAGGCAGACCATATAGTGGTTCAGTTTCCCTGTGATAGACTCATCATCCTTAAAAGTTTTATGCTATGTACTCCAAATATAGAGAATCCTGATAATTCACTTTGATATTGTAAGCTCATTTGTATCTTGCAGATCTTTTCCTATTTTTGCTAGATTGTTGAATTTATTACACAGCACTGGAAGAGTTCCTTCCCTGTAACATTAGAAAAGATAATTTAGGCATATGAATGAATCTAAGCATTTTTAAAGTTAACATTTTGGACAAAATAGATATGAAAGGGAAACAAAAGAGTTAAAAAGAGCCAATCTTTCTGACTTTTTATGCGTGTTTAGAAAGGGACTGAATTGTTTCTATCACATGAAAATGAAAAATTATTTGATTTTTGAATGTCTTGAAACATGTCTTGAGTTTTCCTCATAAGGTTACTTAGTAAATTCAGTATCTGATATTATGGCATTAGGATAATAACCACTTAAAGTGTGATCACTGCTAATATTTATATGAGGTTTTCTCTAGAATTTCTACTTAGTGGATTGAGGAGTGTAGTGTGGTTAGTCCATCTGCATACTGGAATGTTTTACTCCAGCTGAAGCTTGTGTGTTGTAGGAGAGTAGGTGCAAACTAGAGGAATTAACATTAGAGACAGATAAAAATCTCTGTCTCTCAAATCAAATATGTAATATTTCTGACTAGGGAAAGAAGAACATTTTCTTCCAGCAGCTCAGGCAAACTTCTGGTCGTTTGTTTAGTTTTCTGTTTGTTTGGATTTTTTTCGTCACCAAAGTCTTAAGGGGAGCTGATATGAAAAAGAACCATTACAAGTGGCATCATAAAGAAAGGGCAATAGAAGATGGTGTGAACTACATTTGTGATAACTAGGATAAGAAACACCCTTCCTTGACATCATTCTCTCAAAAAAAAATTTTTTTCACAGATTTTGGGTGGGACTGTCTCTTCCAGCAGACTGGGTAGCATCAAGGAATAAAATACTTATTGAAAATATAAGAAAGAACAGCTTTCTTAATGAACATCATACTGTGTTTATGAGGTTACTTAGTAATTTGTAGCAGACTGCTTGCCTGCTCCACTCTATCCTGCTGTGATTTGTTGGATCAAGTACACTTCTCTGAACGGTTTTAAATTTACAAAAACCACAGTCATTTTTTGTGTAGTAAAATGTATGTTAAGGAGAAGAGTTTACTTTTGCCAGTTTGTCATGTGTTTTGATGGCTAACTGCACACTTGAAAACACTGGAAGGTGGTGAGACATTGAGGCACTTCTGACATCGTTCCCATCTGATCCTACTTTCTGTGAGTAGGCCAACCAAAAGCCCTGGAGAAGAATACAGTGGAAACCCTGAATTTTGTAAGAGCAACAGTGTATGCCCATGTTATTTGTGATGAAAGACCATCAAATCCATTTTGCCAGTTATACGAATCCATTTTAATTTTAGGTGACATTCTCTTACATAGAAATTTATAATTTTAACCATTTTACTATTCTGAAAATGTTACTATTTTCAGTTGCACTGTTCATAGAAGTAATTCTAAAAAAAATAAAAGGTGTAAACTCTGGCATGGCTTGATAATCCAATCTTCTACATATTGCAGTATGTTTTGTGTGATTGGTCAGTTGCAGGGTTTTTGTTTGTTTAGGATTTTGTGTGGGTTTGGTTTTTTTTGTATGTGTGTGTTTGTTTTTAACGCAGTTGTGTGGCTTAAACGTTACGGGGCTTGACATTCCTAGGGGTCCCTTCCACCCCTCTCTTGATTATGTAGACCGTTTAATTGGATATTGGAGTCTGTCATGAGCAGTGTTGTTACGGTTGAGAACAGAGTGCACTGCTCATTCAAGTCAAAAATAACATAATCCTTTTCTGTGACTTTGGGCCAGGAGGAAAAATCTTCTGTCAGTCTTTGCTGGTTTTGAAATTGGCTGTTACCCTTTATCAGCTCAGTACCTTTATGGGTTGCTTATGGCAGTTTTGGCTAATGAACACACAAGCTGTTCTGATGCAATGTAATTTTTCTTCCTTATCGATGGTTAATAATTCCACCTTTTCCAGGAAATACCAGTTGAAACTGCAATATATATAAGTTTCTCTGCTTCCCTTTCTTTTTAAATTCTCAATAGGTAATTGAAGCCCAAATATTGCCTTGTCTTTTTGCTATTTGAGTATAGCAATTTGAAAAAACCCACAGGCATAAAGAAATTAGCTTAACTAGCTTCATGTTTGTCACAAACTAATATTTATATATAGTTTTTAGTTAAGTCTTTGAATAATGTTAAAACCCAAGTAAGTGCATTATATTAACATTGATAAGCAGTCACACTATTATGTTTCATTATGTGATTCCTACTTGATTTCTGTAATATTGTTCATAACTATTATATAACTCTTACATTTTCCTGAAACAAAGTTAGAAGGGCACTCCTTATAAAAGACAAAACTCAAATATGCCATCAATTAAATGCTTTAATTTTCAAGAGGACACAGGCATTTGAAGGTAATTGCAAGTGTAGAAAATGTTACCTATTGATATTTTCTAAAAATTCTCAGAGATTATCCCTTTCAAATTAGTGTTGTGGCTTTACTCCAGCTGGCAACGAAGTACCATGCAGAGGCTCCCTCACTCTGCCTCTTCCCTGGTGGGACAGGGATGAGAATTGGGGGTAGGGGTGGGGAAACCCCGAAAAACCATACACAAAAATCCCACAAAGAAACCTCATCGTGGGTTGAGATAAGAACAATTTAATAACTGAAACCAAGTAAAATATGATAATACTGATGATAATTATAATAATAAAAATATACTACTAGTACTGCTAATAGTATGACCAGGTATTGTTTCATGGAATTCTTTCTATGAGGACCTGCACAGAATACTATAAAGCCCCACTTTCTCTCTGGAAAAACTGTGAGAAGTACATTTGTTATAGTTTCAAAGATAGATTTAGTCTCAAGTTATCCCTTAAATTTGTGATAGCAGAAGTACTGGTCTGAGGAACAAAAATAAGGAATGGAAATTTTGTTTAATTTATTGTTTTCATACCTAGGTAGGCTTTGAATCAGATGTATTTTCCTTAAAATGAAAAAAATAAAATGCTGAATTTATAGCACATGTTGTAGGGTTTGGAGTTTGGTTTGGTATTTTTTAATTTATTTCCCAGATCTGAATTATTCTCCCCTCCTTTACACAACTGAATTCACAATTTTTAAATTTTTTTTAAAATATTTTAGTACTCAGAATATTCAGACTATCTTTAAGATCACTTGAAGGAGGGATCTCAGTTCTCCAGACAGAGATCTTTTTTTTTTTGTAAAAACTTGATTTGATTTGTTGCAAATTTACTGAAAATTTTATTTAAAGTTAGATGTGAGAGGAACAGAATTTATATTGATGCTCAAATATCGGTATTCTTGCATCTTATCTGAAACTAACTTTCATTCTGGAGATTCTATGGACAACCTTTTTGGAATTTAGAAGTATGTCTGGAAGCATGCAAGCATGAATGTGTACAGCGAAGCACTGTATTTTACAGCAAGAAAAACTTTTGTTGATTATGTTGTTGTGTTGTCCACATATATAAAAATATTTATTAGTTTGTACTTTTAAACATAGCATTCATATAATGTAGGCATTTGCCTCCTGTGTTATGGTTTCTTGGTTTGTGGAAGTGAAGTATATTATTTTATAGAGAGTACATGCAGATTAAAATTCTCTCCTTTGTTTATGTGGTCAGCTAGTCTGGGAAGTAGTCCATTAATAAGCATTTATTTTATTCTGTACCATGTAGGCAGGTGGAAATTTTCTTTTGTTGGATGACATCCATGCTTATTGTAACAGAACTAACAAACTTGGAAAAATGCCAAAGGAATATACATTCCAACACTGAAAATCATGTTGATGAAATGTGAACTCTGAGTCCAAATGTTGGCTTATTCTGACAGATTCACAAATGAGAAAGTAATTTAAAATCTTGAAGGTATTCTATTTTACATTAGGATAGTGAAGTATGTTCAATAACTGTTCACGTTCACAGTGAAAAATTCACATAAAATTTTCATGCAGCTGAAGCTTACTCATCCATTTTAATATGAGATGTATTATAGCAGGATGGCTCGTGTGATTTATGACATTTGTCAGTTTTTCAGGAAAAAAAGTACGCCTTTGTGCGTATCTTGTCTTCAGCTTCACTTTTTCATCCATCCTTACAGAACCCGAAGGATTGCAGCAAAGCTAAGAAACTTGTGTGTAATATCAACAAAGGCTGTGGCTATGGTTGTCAACTTCATCATGTAGTTTACTGCTTCATGATCGCTTACGGCACTCAGCGAACGCTTATTTTGGAGTCCCAGAATTGGCGCTATGCTACCGGTGGCTGGGAGACTGTATTTAGGCCCGTGAGCGAGACATGTACTGACAGATCAGGTTCCACCACTGGACACTGGTCAGGTAAGACTTAATAACTCAAATAATTTCTCCTTGTTTTTTTGCAGGTTCAGTCACGTAGAATTGTTTTGTTATTTCTTTAGTGTTACGTGGAGCATAATAACCATGAGTGCAGTTGTATATGTAAGCATCTTATTTCTGCATTTTATTGAAAAAAACATTTTCTTTATTAAGATATCTCTGCTTTGGCAGAGTATTTTTAATTCAAAAGTTTTGTATTTCAGATTTAAATTATAATCCTTCAGCAGTCTGCCACTGTGTTGCATGCCAGATATTAATCCAATTTTATGGGAAGAGAGTATTAAATAGAGGCTGTTGTTGATAAACTTTTAACAAAATAAAGCATGTTTCAAATATCAAGCAAAATAGATATAAAGAAAATAGTATCTAGTAGTCATTCACACACCAACAAAGTAATGAAATAGTTGAAATAATTCTTAATGTTAAGCTGAACAGATGCAGAACACGGGTTGTAAAAACAGCGGCAATGTTAAAAATGCATTTTATTTGTAGGTCAGGAAATTGATCCATTTTCATACCAGGTTGAACAATTTGCTTAGAATAAGTAGATGGGCATTGATGTTTGGAGGATCAGATATCTTTGTTTCTCTCAAAGTAAGCAGCATTCATTTTAAATTACATCTTTTTCCATGTGATTAGTAGTCAAAACATATCAACATCAGTCTTTTCAGTAGTACACTGCATACCCAGTGCATATGGAATCTTAAAGAATGTAACTATTAAGGTTTTACAGATCTGAAATTAAGTTACTCAGATTTAGAAAATCCAGTTTACAGATTGTGTGTAAACTTACTTGTGTGTTTACACATTGAAACAATATTTGCACATTGAAATAACATCTGTTCTTCAAAGCTTCAAGATGCTACCAAACTTCACTTTGAGAGTTCTAGTGGATTTTGTGAATGAGATTTTTTTCCAAAAGATATTTCTTAGAAATGATTGAATGTTTTATAAAAGCAACTAGAGATGGAAAACTGATACTGAGATTTCCAGATGAAGTTTTATTCATGTTTGGCAAAGTTAGCAAGTGAAACTACCATCTGGGCATGGTTCTCAGCAGACTATGTGACTCCAGAATTTAGATGCAGGCAGTTTTGTGAGCAACTATTTAGCATAATAAGCTGGAAAACAGTGTTCTGGAGCACTGATGCACACGTGGCTTTAAAAGACTAGATATTTTTATGAAAATCTGTTAAAATAGATCATGATTTGCTGCAATATGGACTCTTGCTGGTAAAAGTACAAATAGTGTTTCACTTTAGCTCCCTACAGTTTTGTTTTGGTTTTTTTTTTTTTTTTTTTTTTCCAATGAGTTTTTCTATCAGGATGAGTAGTTTGAAGGCTGAATGCATGAAATATGTTTATGTGATCATTTTTTTTTCTAATAATGAATGCCACTAATCTGAGTTTTGATGTTCTAGAGCTAGAAGACAGCTATGAAAGAATATCTTTCTAGAGTTAGCCTACTGACTAGCCACACACACTATAAACTGTGTTAAATTTGAATCTTCTGTAATGGCATGATCATTGAGGAAGAATGATACTGACAATCAATCTTTTTTTACTAGTTTCCATGTGGCTTCAGTAGGAATCTACACTGGATACTTAATTGCTGATAAATTTGAAAGAGATTCTATCTTGCTGAAGGTTTCTCTATGTTTTTTATGTCTCCCTAAATTTATATAGATTTTTATTTACTTATATATTTATTTATTTTATTCCCTGTATCTTTACAGGGACAAAATAAGTCTGAAATTCTTGACTTTAGTTAGCAGCAGCTTTTCTGCAAAACCACACCTTTAATTTTTCTTTTCCTCCACAAATTCTCAAGTCAGTGGCGTATTTTTTAGATTTTCAAAATAAATGTATAAAAATGCATTGACATGTATAAATTTCCATTTCAGTGTTTCTCCTATGTAGTGTACTTACTATGCTGTGTATAGGGTTTTTTAATAAAAATTGTTTTTTAGTTATGTTTCGAAAGTATTCATACAAGTAAATAATTTAAGAAGATTTCAATCTAAATTATAGAAATAGACAAAAAGTCAGAAAAGCATATAATCTAAAAGAGTTGCTTTCATGTAATTTGCAGACCTGCATAGATAATAGTTCAGTAAAATGTGGTTCATGACAAAATTGTTTAAATCTGTACATTTATCTTTCCTCTTTTTAATTAAATTGCCTCTACTTGACACTTTTATTTTAGTTTTATTAGCAGCACAAAATTTGGAAGTTTCTGAAATTTATCTTCAGAGAAACAATTTAGATATTACTATCTTCTACAAAGAATTAAGAAGCTTATATAAGCTGAGAATACATATATTTCTGAAATTTTGTTTGTCCAGTCCTCTCCTAACTAGGCATAGAAGCTAAGCTTGGTTTTGGAATTTGGGAAGTAGGGTGAATTTAAATAAGCAAGCTGATATTAATCTGATATCAGAAGATTAGTAAAGCATATTCTTATCTGTGAGGAGAATTAGAGATCATCTCAGCTCGTGTCATGTCTGGCAGGAATTGTTCTTTGTGTTTGACATGGCATTTCTATAATCAAGTTCAGCGTTTCTAGTTTAAGCATATTAAAAGATTGAGAATTCTATCACAGGTTTTTGTGAATAGAGCAGTTATTTCACACCATGGCATAATTTCTCATTTTCCTTTGTTTCAGTCATACAGTCATTCTAGAGAAAAAAAAATCTTAATAAGAGATGATGGTATGCATGCTCTTTTTAATTTTAAAATTTTGTCTTGCCTGTAATTGCATCTTGTAGTTAATTTTTCCTTTGATTTCAATGGTCAAACTGTTCATTAATAATTTAGGTAGGAATTTTTATAAGAAGCATGAATGATTTCTTAGTAATAAGAGCCAAAATATAGGGAACTTGTGAAGACATATTTATAATGAAATTTTTGATTAATGTTCTTTAAAATAATTATTTAGTCAGGTCATAACGTTCTGTTGTCATTGCAACATGCTAAAACAGAGGAGGCCTCTTCTTATAATTTTTTAGTTGCTGATTTATGATGTTACAGTGGCATTCCCCAATAATACATTGAAAGAGGACTATAAAATAACTAGATAAAAAAAATGGAATTGTACAATAAATGGAAAAAGAAAACAGATTAAGAGAAAGGACAGATTAATGTACAGTTAGAAGTTCTATCTGCATTTCTTGGGATGTGCAAATAAAGAAGCCATCTACATGCTTTAAATAACAGTATGTACTCCTTCCCATTAGGCCTACAAGCCACTGAGATGAAAGATAACTTGAAAAAGGAAACCTGAAACAAAGTTTCCTGCAGTTACCCTTGAATATTGATTTTGCTGCCTCTAGCTATGATTTGATGAATTAATGCTTTTAAGGAAGGGATACCCAGAGGGGAAAAAAATGGCAGAGCTCTTCATTTGTTGGTAGTGCCAGCTTTTAAGTATTAATTGAACTATAATCTTAAAATATGAATTAACTAATATGTTTATATGTATAATTCAAGAAAGAGGATGCTGTGGGTACACAAAATGAATTTTTAATTTATTAAAGCCTATCAGGCAACAGTATCAAAAGGACTAAATAAAAATTGCAAAATCAAAGCATAAAAAGTTGTGCAGAATTAATTGCAATAAATAAAACTTTCATTCCATGAACTAGATATTCCTTGAGAGTAGTTTTTCTTTTATGCAAATCAGATGAATATTTAGTATTGACCTAAAAAAATCCTTTAACTTGCATACAATTGTATGAGTTATGTTTTGCTCCCATGTTTCAATCTTCTTTATAAAATCCTGCAGAAAAAAATGGATCAATTTCTATTTCTATTTCTATTTCTTAATATAAGTTTTATACACGGACTTTCATTATTTGTATTTTAATTCAAGCAAATTCCATTTCTGTGAAGCATACTGGAGAACAGTGATTTGAGAGAACAGAGTGTAACAGCAATGTCTGTATTTTCCCTTTTTTTCAGTTGTGTTGATCTTGAAATCAAGCTACTGATACTGTGTAGATGTTTTTGTCCTCAAGGTGCCTTGTAGGATACTCCGTAGAAAGACATTTGTATGTGTAAAGATATAAATATGTTTAGGAAGTGGTAACTCTTAGAAGAACCTTGGAATTTTAATGAGATAGGTCTAAGTTTTCAGAGCAATGCAGTAGCCTAAGGGAGCAAAATGTGATCCTTATTCATGTCTAAGTGGAGGTTATTGAATAACAGCAAGAAGTTGGTTTTGCCTTGCAGAGCAATGACAGGCTGCACGAACTGCCTAGTTCTGTTATCTGGCCTTCATAAGGGATATTGATAAATATGAAAGGATTCTGAGGAAGACCTGCACTGATTCAAGGCCACAAAAATCTGCTTCACAATAGGAGATTAAAGAATATAATTCAATTCTAAAATGAAGCAAGTTTTAAAAGGTGGTCCTGCAACTTCTATATGGGAAATATTTCTACTTTTAGACAAAGATGTAGCTGGACAGTTGAAAATGAGGTCTGTTTTTTAACAGCAACTTGCTCCTGCTGTTGACTCCTGTTGACAACCTGTCCAGAAGCAGAAAAGCTTACATGATCTGAAATTAGAATTACAGGAGATGCAGTCATTTCTTGAAACTAGTTTTATTTATTTTGGGGTTTTTTTACATAGATGAATGTTTGCCTTTGTTTTTTCAGTGGATCAGGGGTTTTTTTTTTGTTTGTTTGTTTGTTTTGTAGCAATACTTTTAATATTGTCTTACAATTTGTGACATGAAGTTCCTTTGTGCAATCCCAAATCTGCCATATTAAACTAAATTAATTTGTATTTTAATAACTTCTTCATAAAATACATCTGTGTGCTCTTTCATGCTATAATCAATCAAGCCCACCCATTGAATGGTGATTGTAATTAAACCATTTACATAGGCTAAGTGTACTATTGGTTCTCATTTAATTGTATGAGGAATTATAGCAAGTCTATTCTTGATGAAGGAATGGTGTTCTTGGAGGTTGTTTTCCATGTCAGCAGCATTTTTAGCAGGATGGGAGAAAAATGGGGAATACTTTCCTTTAAATACAGCCATTGTTAAGTAAATTTTCTGGTGGCAGAAGTGCAAATGTATGTATTTCTTTAATGTTTGGTGTATATAATTGTGCTATCTATCCAATCATGTTCAAGAAGCAAATATGTGGGGATTTTATACAGTGAGTTCTCCTTATGTCATTGTTAATTTAGATTAAGATTTGATGTCTGTATAGAAGGCAATTGACTGATAACAGTTCAGTGCATGGGCAGGACCATAAGGAGACCAGCAAACATGTTGTTCAGTGAGAATTGTTTAAGTGTGTTGAAGTGAATGAAGGTAGTCTAAATGTGACCACTGAAATAATTATTTTCCAAATAGCAGGGACTTACTTCCCTACATTTCTTGATAAGGAGAAGCTGAAACACTGCTGGTATTCTGTAGATTTAGAAATCTGTGGAGAGCATGGAGTGGGAGAAAAGGATTCTTGGCTTTGTTCTATGCGGTGGTACTAATAATTGTTCACATATTTGATCACAGATTTTATGCTGTTCATATGAAATATTACCTTTGAAGCATGATTTTGCTATTTTCCTAGAAGACTGATGTTGCCCCCAGTGTAGCAGCAAAACTGACACTAGTAGGTTAGTGATTAAGGGCAAACTTTTCTCATGAGCATTAAATCATAGATGCTAAATTACAGATTGGTAAACAAAGTTTCCATTATAAACTGTAAAAAAGGTTTTTCGCTTAACTGTCAACCTTCTTGTAAGCAAAAGAGCTACAAATTGGACTAATATTAGAGTTTATTTGATTTAAAAAACAAACTCGAAAAGTTGTACTGCAGCATGCACAGTAGGGAAGAATATTAGCGTGCTTTGTGTTTAAATGAAAAAAAAATCCTTTTTTTTTGAATATAAAAAGACAGCATGAGGTAAATTGAGAGTAAAATTACCTTAGAAGTATATTAGGTCTCAAGCAATCTTTACAAAGTTTCACGTGTTAATCTGAGTTCTTTGTTTGGCTGCATAAGTTTCAATCCAAACTGAAGCATTCTTAGATTTTTGGGGACTTATAACCTGCATTCAAGTTTCAATTACTTCCTCATGTATTACACGGGTCATTACAGCATACTGGTTAAGTAATATTACCTGTTTTTAAGTAATCTTTAAACAGGGGTACTCTGAACTGCCAGCTGTGGAGTTGAATTCCAGTCTTGCAAATATTTCATCCAAACCTTTCCTATGTCTTGAAAATGGCTAGTGCCATTTCCAGGTAGAAGACATCCCAGAGCACCTCCAGCACTATGAGTTATCACCCTGATAATGTGTCATTTATTATGGGGGGTTGTTCTTTCTATTAATGCAGGTACTATTAATTCTATATAGAGAGGCTGTAGTGCAAGGCTGGACATTTCATTTGTTTCAGTATAACTTCACCAAGTCCTAAAAAGTTTTTGTCTTTTTGCATTTGAGTAATTAAAAAAACTACCTAAAAATTTCAGCTAATTCTCAAGATATATTTTTTGAATAGATTCAGAATGTCACAAAGAAAAGATGCTTGTAGGCAAATGGTTCTGAAACAGTTTTTCCAACATGTGAAACAGCTGAAAGCTATACTAAGGCTTTTAAGGCAGAAGCATTTCTTGCATTTTATATTTCTGTTTCTCAATCTTTAGGCCATCAGCCCACTGATTTCTTTCTAGTGTTGTGAAAAGATAAAAAATTTGAAAAGCTGCATTTTATTGCATTGGTTTCCTACCCATATGGGAAGACACACATTTATTTTGTTAACATTTCATATGAAGCAATAAATATGTAATATTCAAAGAAAAATATTTACTATAATATCATGTTTTTGGCATTGCATGTCCATAAATGCCATTGTGTTAATGTTCCTTTTTCTGCTATTTACTATTACATAAATACTTGACAAACCTCAACACCATAGGTATTTTGTTTGCAAGTACTCTTAATTCCTGTAAGAAATGGTAGTGGGTTTAAATTTCCAGTAGTATGCAAATTAGTAATAGTTTATTACTGTAATAGTTATGGAGGAAACATTATATGTGATTTATCCTGGTTTTTTTATTAATACTTCCATTACATTTTCCTCTATGACTGAAGACCAGAAAAACTTCCTTTTCCATTATTGCAAAGTTACACTCTTGATTTTTTTTGGTAGATCATATGATGTAAAATGCATCCCTGTTTCTTTCAGATGCATTGTTAGGGTGATGTGTGCCTCACTGCTATGAATCTCAAACAACATAGCAGTTTTATTGTCTCCTGTTTGATTTATGGCTAACTAAAATGTCTTTCTGTCTACTCATACCTTGAGAGTTTTGTTCCATTTAGACTTGCATATGGAGGTACTTTTACTAATTCATTGAAAGATGAATCTTCCAAGTGTTCATATTAGGACAATACAAGATTGGGAGTTATAAACCACTAGCTCAAAAACACAGTAAATGTCTTATCTAAACTGGGAGCACTCCTCCAATAGACATGTGGACAACCAAGTGCAAATATTAACTCCATTCTCATGACCTGTTGCAAACTTCTAGGTCATGAGATATAAAATATTGTCTGCATGTTGTCTTGTTTTTGACGTGCTTATACATGCTTGGTACAGGCTCAGATGTATGTCCAATGAGCATATGCATGCAAGAGATAAGTCCCTGAAGATGTTGAAGGATTATTATAAAAGTAGTCTATCTTGTGTTCCAGAAAAGATAACCTAATATACAAAGCAAGTATTTGGAAGAATTTTCAAGTATATAGTAATTAACAATAGACTGAAATAGAGAATAAGCTTCAGTGGAATTATTTGAAATCAAATCCAAAATCAGTCTTTCTTCAATATTGCTGTAAAGGTCTTTTTTTTATGTTTTCCTAAGTAATTTCAGCTATCCTTATGTAAGATCTTACTTTTAAATCATCAACTGTGGTTACTGTTTACTTGAATGACTAAACTTGGATAACATGGCAAAACCCCTTTTCATTTATAAAAGTGTATTTCCCTCTACAAATACATAGTATGATATTTTCTGGTAGCTAGGGAATTGAAACTCCTCTTAGGCAGGTACCCCTTTTGATATAGGCTTTTTAGATGAAATAAGGCACTGTTCAAAAGCAGTTTGAATATATAAAGATAAAAGGAAAAATAAATTACTAGTAAGCTTCTTGATTTTTTCTTAGTTTAATAGTCTGCTGACTGTTATATGATGTCAATTTGTGCAGTCACTTCATCTGTAAACTTTCCAGCTGTCGTGCTGCGTATCTAAACAATTGAGGAAGGGAAAAATCTTTACTTTTTGATGTTCTCTCAAAGTGATGTGGCAATTGCCACAACAAACTTTCAATAAGTGATGAGAAGTTTTCAACAGAGTGAGACAGAAATATAGGTCTTTATAATACACCTCTCCTGAGCTTGCTGAAAAGGGAATGGAGGCTCTAAAGGCTGAAAAGGGAATGGAGGCTCTAAAGGCTTCAGTAGGTGCTACTGCCTTAGTTTTCTTAGAGACAGAGCTATTTCAAATGCAGAAATCATTACACTCAGTTCAGGCTTCCGTTAAGTCCAAAAGGGAAAACATTTACTGAAATCTCATCATGTGTTAAGACAGTAAGAGCACTGTCTATCTTTACATTGTGGTTTTGATTATGGGTAGGATTTTCAAAGAACCAGAATGACATGAGAAGATAAATACTATTGAAAGCCACATGTGTTACAAAGACATGTTGGTAGTTCAGGAACTCTGCAAGTTAGGGGTTTCTGCAGGAGCAGAAAGACTATTGTTACACTTTTACTTTTTAGGAGGGAACTGATAAAATAGTATCTTTGTCAGAGAAGTATTTTAGGCAAGTGTCTTGTGAGAGCGAAAGTTTTGTTGTCATGCTTTATCTTTCTATCTGCTCTTTTTCTTTTTAATCCTAACTTAGTGCAAGTTCTGAATGTTGGATAAATTTTGGCCAAATTTGACCAAAAGAAATAGGTCTTGTTAAGGTCACTCAGAAGTCCTCAAAATGGATAGACTGTGTACTGAAGTCCATATTCAGGCCTGCAAGCGAGAAGCAGTGACGGATCACAGATGTCACTTTTCAAAAGGCAAACAGTACAGAGAGTGGTAAGAGACATAAGAGTGAGTATAGTTGCAAGAGTTGTGCAAGAGAGAAGAGGAAAGGATTCAGGAAAAAAGCCTTGGGAGTGCTGGATTGAAAAAAGTAATGAAAGGCATGTTGGCATCTTAGAAAACATTTTTGTGTATTCCTTCCTGAAGCTATTGAGAATCAACCTCTTGGGATGATAAATGGAACAACACTCTTCATATGGCATATGAAACCTAGGGAAAAAAGGACTGTATTTTCAGTTTCTTTAAATCAGAATTGCCCCAAATTTATTCAACACCTGCCTACCTTAAAAGGTTTGGTTACGTAAAGGATGATTAAAAAATTAGTAAGTGGAACACTAGTGAGAAAGTAATCAGAAACTAAGCTCAAAATTTTTGTATTAAAAATTGTACAAAGCAAAACCCTAGAGAAAAAACATTTAGATATATGAGTGATATTTTACACCGAGTACTTAAGAAGAAAAATAGGATTTTTATCTCATGTCAATTCCATTTTATAATTCAACTATAGCGTAAAGTTCTTGTGAGGTAACTTCATTAAGGTTTGGAAATCCCCAAAAGATAGTTGTAGTAGATGTAGTCTGCATCACAGAACAGATAAAAGCCTACTTTTTCTTTCTTCTGAACTAGTTGACAATTTGTAAGTAGCATAACACACCATAACTTTGTATAGTTTTCATTTTTTACCTTATCTGATTTATGAAGAAAAGCATTAAAATATCATTGATGAACCCTGAACCTGCTGTCTTTGCATTAAGTAACAGTAGCCAGCAAGACTAGGAGCCTTGTGAGAATTCAGTATAGTCTGAATGCTAATCAAACATCATTCTTAGCACTGACTTATCTCATGTGGTTGAATTAGGAATTGTTCATTTGGGTAAGGTTTCAAATTGGCAGTCTGTCTTTCAAGTTGTAGAGCTTGGTTAAGTAGATCTGTGATTAGTCTATGCAAGTTTATATCAGCTTAAATAAGTATATTATAGAAACAGAAAAGCAGTGAAGCGATTCTATTTGTACATGAGTTTATTCAGTTGTGTTTCTAGCGACAGAAACAGAAATTAAATTGCAGTTCTCATTTACAAGACAGGAATGTCCTTAGCATGGTATTCCTTGGCATACTTTTAAGGACAACTTCTTAAAAAAATACTTCAAAATCAGCTGGTGAATTTTTAAATAATAGGAGAATAAATGATCAAACAGGTTTTCAGTTTACATTAACTAACAGTAGTGATTGTGTGGCAAAATGTCAGCCTCCTTTCAAGTAAGAAAGTAATGAACACCCAACGAAAATGCCCATCCAAGTGCAGGTATGAGCCAATGTTCAGATAGCAGGAAGTAAGGTTAGCTAAAATGACAAAATTCCAAAGGCTTTTGTGACAAACCAGGTATCAAAGAAATTGATATGAAAGATACAAATAGCAAAAGGTTCTAAATGGGCTTTAAACGAGAAGAACAAAGATTAAATTTGAAAACCAGACAGATTGTAAGGTTATGCCAAATCATGAAAATTAATGTAAGTCCTGAGGGCTATAAAGTGATTCAGGCACATTGGGATACTGCAGAGAAACAAAGTTATACTTTTTATAACACATGGAACTCATTTCAGTATTTAAAAAGTAATCGATGGGACTCCTGGAAATTGAAACTGTATTACTGGTGTATTAGTGGTGAACATATCCAAAAAATTGTAATAAATAAGAACTAGATGGTGCAACTGGCATGGGTCATTTGAATAAAAATCAACTTCTATACAGTCCATGATCTTCCTCCAGAACATGTTTTTGGGGTAAGAGTGAGTGTTCTCAATATTGCAGTACTTTATGACTATTGCAAACACATTCAATCTTTTGGTTACTCAGTGAAGCAAAAATGAATTAAGTTGCAGAACTTTGGAGGACAATTATTTAGGTTAATCCAAACTGAAAAAAAGTACCTGGAATCATGAAAGTTAAACAAGCTATAAATAGAACTATTGTGACAAACTTTTGCAACTGTAAAAGCAAAATAAATCACAGCAGAATAAGTAATTTAAAATATTGCTGACATGTAAATGACATGTAACTACTCTAGAGTTATCTCCCAACTTAAATAATTCTACGATTCTGTGTTCAAATGTCAAAGTTGGACCAACGGTGTGCAGGGAATTGGACCTGACTGACATGATAATGCTGTGATTTGAACTACCAACATGAGAAAAAGATACAAGCTTTAGTAAGGATTATTACCTTTATGCCTTATCTATTAACAAAATACAGCTGAGAAGTTGAAAAACTCAAATATTTTACAAATTAGAGAGTATTTAGCTAAAAACTGAAGAAATGTGTGGATAAAAAGTTCATTCTGTATTTTTAACTCTGCTTCACTATCTTCAGTTGAACAGATACAGTTCATATGAATCAGGAACGTGACAATTGTTTTCTAATGTATCTGCTTGCCTATTGATCTGACTGAGTTTTGGTTATCTCCTCTATCATTGATTTTGATTGCAGCTCGTTTTTGAGTCAACTAAAACAATATCCTGCTATCCAAAAACGGATAACAGGTTTTTAAACTACGTCTGTTGAAAATAGGACAACATTAGGAATCTTTCCACACACTGCACAAAAAAAAAAAGTAATCGGTAGGATAAGAAAGCTGTCACTTGCCTATATGGCTGTTACAGAGAGTTGTTTACTTCTTAGGGTTGCTAAAGAGCTGCTCTTAACAGGTTTTGTCCAAGAGAAAGTTGCTGTAAGGTTTCCTTTTACTGCATCTGCTCTCCCATACTTTTAAAAGTAAGTGAAGACTAACAGGAAGTTTTTCCTTCATTGTTCAAAATGATGATAAAGGTAATAAAATTTAGAGAGTTATCATAAAGTTTTCCTGAATTGTACACATATCTGTGTGTTTGATTATGGAGATGTTAATTTTATGTAAAGCATTAATAAAATAGAACATCATTGCAAATAGCCATGACCATATTTACCATTTGATTTTTAATTTTTTTTAAAAAAGACATGTTCTATGCATTGTTTCAACACACTACTGTGTGTCACGATTATTTTGTCATCAGTAACTGTTAACGGTAATCCTGAAGCATGAGGGGCTTCTGTAGCCATTTCAAAATGTCTCATTATAATAGCAACACATCCCTTGATTTGTAGTTGTGAATATTTCATTTTATGACTTTCCATTTGTTACCCATACTTTCAGTAATAGTTTCGTTATTGGGTTCCATATTGTATAGTTTTACAAAGTAAGGGACTCTTAATCTCTGTGAAATAACCGTATTATATTTTCAGTCCCTTCTCAGAAAGGAGTTATTCCTGCCTCAAACAGCACTTGCTAACACTCAACCTAGTAGTTATTTTGAACAATCAGATTGTTTGTTTTTCCTTAATGAAATACATTTTGGTTGTTTCTGATTTTGGTTTGCAACAAGTCTTGAAGTTTCATTACTATCAAACAGCCTATCACATACAGTTGAAAGCTGAAATCTGATTTTTTTTTAACAATCTTCTTTGATAGTCTTGTGATTTTGTTATATTTTAATGTAGTTTGCTATATATGCTCAGAACTTTCCTAATTATTTCTGGCCAATCTCGTTTTCTTCAAAACCTTAAGACAACCTGTGGAAATTTTTAGAAGCACACTCTTATCCTTTAAATAGGATGAAAAAATGTATTGGGTTGAAATTGGGTCAGAATTGGTCTTCTCAGGGTCAGAATGTCAAATAGTAGATTAGATTGCTCAATCAGCTTTATCACTAGCAAGATTTTCCAAATGACTGTCTTTACACATCAATGTATTTTTTCAGTGACATAATGAAGTTTAAAAGCTAGTCAGTGGTACTGTACTTAACAACAACCCACCTTTCTATATGCATATTGCATCTGTGCTTTTTCCCCTTGTTAGGTTTGCAGTGAATTTCCTTCTCTTAAAATTGGAGTCTTTTCTTTCTTCTTTTGGCTAAGATTGATGTTGCTACTTTTGCCACCCTCTTCCTTCCCACGCTGTCAGTTGAGGGGGAAAGGGTAAAAAGAGTGGAACCTCTAACATTCTTTCATACCATTCCCAAGCTAAATATTTCTTGTCTAAACTTCTACCTGATAGTTCACATCTGCACTTGCACTTCCATGGCTTCATGATGCTTTTCTTTATTGCAGCTTTCTGAAGTCATACTAATAAAATATTATCCATCATATTGTAAGAACACTTAAAGCTCAGTATTTTTACTAAATTTATGAACTTTTATTAAATCTTTTCCTGTATGTGTGATATAATAGATGATAAAAATAGGAATTGGCTTCTTGAATTAAAAAGGATCATCCATACCTGTAGTACATATTCTATGGGAAATTCTTCTAAAAAATTCCCCTTATAGTGATGTTATACAGTGCAGTGATGAAATATTGAATAGGAATCTAGATTTTCCAAATCTAGTAGAAATTAATTGAAAATATACCTAAGAATAACAAACATTCCTTATTTAAATAGCCATATCTCAGAGAGTTACTGCTGCATTTTGACTAGTCTTGGTAGGCTCACGGGTGTTAATGTAGCATTCTGGCAGTGTATGACTTAATCATGCAATTATCATACTTCTAGGACTTTGTCCCAGGTATGCTGAAATGAGTGCATGTGAAAGTGTTCTAACCTTTGGGATTTTTAACTGTTCTTAAACTCTTAAACTAATTATTCCTGCCCTGAATTGATTTTTTTGGCCATAAGATTTACTTGGTCATCAACAGTTATATGAGTTTGATTTGCTTATATTTAAAGCAGTTTTCTTTCCTAGCTGGTGAGCACTAAAGGGAGAACTAACCATCTTTGCCAGTAAACACTGCAAACAACAAAAACACTATTTTGGAGCAAATGAGCACAGTGGAAATATTACCTGAAATGTTCAGTGCTTCAAAAATGTAATGTTTTGTTTTACGTTGTCATGTATTATAATTTATTTCAGTATATGAACATAGCTTTGAATTATCAATTATGTAGACGTTTGTGTTCATGTAATTTGTAAAAACTCTTAAATAATGTTTAGTAGCTCTTAAGCCCTTCTAAAACATCCATCCCATACTATAGTTAGTATTTAAAAGATAACAAATTCTTACCTGGATGTACCTCACGTGCTTATACATTGCTTGTGCTTGTGTTTTCCTTGATCTATTTAATTTGCTGCTTATCTTCATAGTTTAAGTTCTTGAAGCCAGGAATTGTCTTTCTTTTCTTCTATCAACAGAATAGCTAATTCAGTGGTTGTAATGATGTCTGAAATGCCAAGATTTATTCCAATAAAATGTATTCAAAAGAACAGCAGAGCTGTAGTTATTTTTTTAACAATTTCTTATGCCTCAAAATATTTCTTTGTTTAATTTTTAACAACTAATTGAATTTTAGATATTTTAGATAACAAGTCTGTCCAAGTCAGCCTTACCACACAGTAATGGTGTAGTTGTATATTAAAAGGTATGAATATGTAAAGCGGAACACATTTTGTATTTTATTAATTACCAACTGCTAAGAATTCAAGGACCTTCAATTTTGTTCTACTTAAGTGCATTGTTAGATACAGTTCATATATAAGTCCAATCTAGAACTATGATTTTTATTAGATTTTTTTAATGCTATTTTGAAAAAGTAGAACAAGGGTTAGGTAGTCTTTTTGAAGTTGAAGATACAGATTAGCTGATATGTTTGGGATATTGTTTGCCAATGGTAAAGTTTATTAATAAAGTAAACTACTTGACTCATCCTAGTATGTATTTTAAAACAGGTGAGGCTAATGATAAGGATGTTCAGGTGGTGGAACTTCCCATTGTTGACAGCTTACACCCACGGCCACCTTATTTACCCTTGGCTGTCCCTGAAGACTTGGCTGATAGACTAATTCGTGTACATGGGGATCCTGCAGTGTGGTGGGTTTCACAGTTTGTGAAATACTTGATTCGTCCACAGCCTTGGCTAGAAAAAGAAATAGAGGAAGCCACAAGGAAACTTGGTTTCAAACATCCAGTGATCGGGTGGGTATTTAGTTTTCTTTTTAACTCTCTGTGCTTTAATATGTGTATGTAGTGATTTCTGTTCAGGAAAAACTGTTTTATGATGATTATCCAAGAGCCTCAAGTATTTTGTAGGGAGAGATGTAGAGATTTCTAGATGAAGCTATTATTTTTTAACTGTGCATAATACAAATTGATTACAAGTACTCCTTCAGCATACTTATCTACCTGCAGTTGGACTGATATATAAAAGGCATCTCAATAGAAGATTTTTTAACATGTCCTTTCACATCTAGTAATACAGAATTTTGTTGATTTAATTGCCTTACAGCAATTAAAGACCCAGACACTTTACTGTCTGGGTCTTCTTTTTAAGTGCCTATAGCCTTTTTCATTTGAGGAAAAGAGGCTAGGCCTACATTTTGCATGCCACAATCCACAACTAATTTTATCACTGGCTACATATGGACATGGTATGTGCCTTTTGCTTCCCTGCTGATTTTTTCACAGTTGTTGTTTCTCAGTGGTAACTATGAATTGGAATGGTCTGTATGAGGAGATATGGGGAGAAGGAAGGAAAGCACCTGTGGGCAATAAAGAGCAGCTTGTGGAAGAAAGGTTTTGCTGTCATATAACATGAAAAATGTTGCTGCTGCTCTACTAGAGTCTGCAACTACTGCTTCCTTTGCCAGAATTTTCCTTCAGACCTTAAACTTTCTTTTTGAGGAGTACACAATAGGTTTGTCCAAATGTTAGTCGGCTTTTGACCATTGAGTTGGTAGGCCCCTTCACCACAGGTGTATATGAAGACTTGTTAGGTTTCAAGAAGATTGAAAAGGTACATTTATAACAACCTTCATTCAAACCATGCATTGTAGTTGGTGTCCAAATATATCCATGATGGAAATATTCCTGGTTTCCTTTTGAGCTGTATTGATCAAGCATTATCTAGCTACAACAGATAACCTTCTGCACAGAAGAAACACCTCGTATGCTGTATTCAATGTCCTTCATTCTTTTCCTTCAGTTACCTCGTGCCTTCTTTTCAAGATTACTTTATTGCTTTCAAGAACAGACTGACAGCTAACTTCATGCTGTCACTGTCTTGAAAAACGTGGATGACTTTTAATCCTTCCTTATTTTATGTAGGAATTCAAGTAGTATGCATTCTAAAAGCACAGGCATGAAACTTAGAGTAAAAATTTCATTTGCTAAAGTGTGTATTGTATTCTACCTCTTCCCAGTGTTCACGTTCGAAGGACAGACAAAGTAGGAACAGAGGCAGCCTTTCATCCGATTGAAGAATACATGGTACATGTTGAAGAGCGGTTTGAACTTCTCGCTCGCAGAATGCAAGTTGATAAAAAGAGAGTGTATTTGGCTACAGATGACCCTTCCTTGTTGCAAGAGGCAAAGTCTAAGTAAGATGAATTATGTTTATATTACAGTTTGTTCCTTCTGGTTAGCTTTACAATTTCTGAGTATTGTGCACACCCAAGTTTTAGTATAATTTTTTTCATCCTTTTTTCAGTTCAGATTGCATTTCATTTTCCAGTGATTTTGATTTTCCTCTAAGATATGCTGCTTTTGGATTTTTTTCCCCCAAGTATGCTTTTCAGAAATTAGTGTTAAAAATCTAGAAGAGTTGAGCAAGATACCTCTGACTATTTAAAAACAAAGCAATGCTGTAAAAGGGAGGTAGAAATATAAATATTAAACACACCAAACTTTTTTAAAAACATACATATTAAAAATAAACTATTTAGGAATATTGTAAAAACTGGTTAATATATTAAGAAGTTTCACCTGTCCAAAAAGTACCTTTCTGTGAATAGCTGCCAGAGGAATTTTTGTAAGTAGGTTGAAAAGCTTCTGATGACTTTCAGATAGACTTCTATATTGACAACTTAGAAGACTTTCACCCTACATGTTGAATAGTTTTAAAGTTTGTCCTTAACTATATCTGGGATTCTTGGCAGTGTCTCTGTCCCTTTTTATCCCCTTTGTCCCCTTCTAGCTCTCTAGAACGTAGATGTGCAGTTTGCATTCATTTACTCCTAATACGGCCTGTATTTACATGTAAATTAGTACTTTTAATTAATGAATACTTCTTAAAATCAAGGTTACTCAATAGTGGCAAGTTTTTGAACTGTTTTATCCTTGGTAGACATTCTTGGAAAAATATATGATAACATACTGTGTAACAAATTTTCTTTGCAATATACAAGGTAAGCAGAAAATGTTGTTTTCTATTAGAGGAATTTTCTACAGCGTTGAAAGTCTCTGTATTTCAACTGTGCTATTTCTATTTTTCTTTCATATCTATAAAGGGCTGCTGTTTAAAGTTATGGTGTTTTATAAAAACTAAATGAACATACACAACTCCAGATGATGGCAACCTAATCCTTCCATTTTTGTATGTGTAGAAGCAAGAACAGTATCAGAAACAATTATAAAATAACACTTAAAGTGCAAATCTAAACTATGAAAAGACAGGTAATACAAAATTGAGGTTATAATATTTAATTCTTTGTACTGTCCTACGTAACTTTAATTAGTTTGTAACATAACAGAATTCACTGTTTGTGTAACAATCCCAGTTATGCATTTTTTCTTTACTTTTGTTTGCCTTTCAGTTCTTAGCACTCTTTGTGAATAATAATGAGATGCTCTACCTGTGTAAACATATCATCCCAAATTTTCAATAGCAACAAAAACTAATTGTAGAAGTGTAACGGGTTCAGTAAAACTGTACTGAATTATGTTAAGCATTGCAGCTCAGGTCCATTCCATATCACAGTCTTACTGCACTATGGTAAGCTACAGTAGTACAACATTGATTTTGTATGTTTTCTTAATGAAAGGCATAGAATCTCTAAGTAGTGGAGAATATTTTATGTGTTACTGCTGAGCTTTCAGGTCAAAGCTTACACTGAAACATAATTTCCTAAGTTGCTCGCACCCTACTGTTGCTTGCAATTGAGCAGAAGGCATTCAAAACTTACAGTGATTTTACAGAAGGCAGGATTTGATGTTTTGGCATTTAAGGGCATCTGAAGGCAGGCTAAGGTCATTTTTTGGCAGTAAAGAAGCTTTTCTTCTTCTTCTTGTGAAATCAACTACAAATTAGTTTACACTTCTGACAAAAAAGTCACATTGAACTACCAAGCTTTGATAGAAACAGCTGTCACATTGTAGTAGCTTATGTTGCATTCTTTATTTAGTGCAATAATATTAGTAAAGTACTAGATATTATATCTATCTACATGAAAGTGATTGGCTGTCAAACAGTGTTGTCATTTAAATAATGAAAAATTAGAGCCAACATTCACATGAATAGGCATCTTGCTTCTGTTAAGAGAAGTATTTTAAACTATTTGTAGTCATGAAACCAGAAATGTTTTCAGGAACTTCCCTTGCAGTCAGATGTCTGCTAACTGCAACTACAGTAGTAAAAATAGTGGAGTCACTACTGTCAGTTTGTAGAGTGTTTTTGTTTGTTTTATTTCCAAAAGAACGAAAGAAGTGGTATATTTTCAGAATTAGGATGATGTAGAACACCTTGAGTAGAAAAGTGTGGTTGAGAGTTCAACAGCTGTAATGATTATGGGATAAAGCATCTGATAGGTTCTGGTGAGTAGAGGTCATGGTATTTGTCCTATATAGGTGATATGTTAGGGATGGTGTAAATTGCTTTTTCTTTGGCTGATTTAATAGTTTTCAAGTGCAAATTTTTGATTGTCTAGTATTTGTATTTCTAGTCTATAATACTACTTTACAGTATCTACAGAATACTCTTTAAGGTATTCAAAATAATCCAGCTGAATATGCACATAAATTCTTAAGAAACTATATTTAATATATTTCTAGTTTATATATGAATCTATTTAAGTCTCTTTCTCGTGTATATGAGCACAAAAATTCAACAAATCACATTCTTCCTTCCAGAATGTTTACCTGTAAAGTCATCTGTATTTTTTTTTCTTTTTCACTTTTTATCTACTTCCACAATAGCAGGTTAATGTCTGTGCACTATCTGTAGTTGAGCTATCCCCCCCTGCCCCCAGTCATAGTATGTCTGATATATAGAATTCAGCAGTCCTTCAGACCTGAGAAAACACATTATTTGTTACTCTATCTGTTTACACATATGCTCACAATCTTCTTTCAGAGGAAAGAAAATTTGCAGTGCCTTTTCTGGACACTTCCACAGGCCTAGCAAACTGAGAACAGGAGCTTGGGACTTGCCTTGGTTTGCATCTGCAGTGATAAGCTGTAGTTACACAATTAGTTGATCAGCTTCTCAAACCAATTGAAGCTTGAAATAGTCCCATAGTGCTTGATTTGTATCCTTATCTGAGGCTGGTAGGTGCAGGAAGAAAAGGTTTTTAACTATCTCTTCCCTACCTCCTTCTGATTTCGTGTTTTCCCCTTCTACTATAAGAAAAAAAAAATCCTTCCTGGCCTGTACATAGGTTTCAAGAATCTGTTAGATAGCTTTTGAAGAATTGGGTATTATTTTTTGACATGTGGAGGAGATATACTACATGTATGTAGTCCGATACAAAGAAAACAGAGTTATGCTGGTTTCCATTCTTTGGATTTATCTTGGAACAGGTTGCCCAAGGAAGCTGAATACCTCTATCCCTCAAGGTATTTAAAAGTATTGGAGATGTGGGACTTAGGGACATCCATTACTGGAGGACTTGGCTGGGTTTAAAGGTCTTTTCCAATTTAAATGATTCTATGATTCACAATCTGGTTCTTTCCTGTTTTAGAAAAGAGAATGTGTGAGTAAAGCTAGAAGGCATCTTAACAAATGTTGTGTTTAGGTGATTTTGTCAGTAAGAATATGACATATTATTAATCATTTGCCACACATTCAGGAATCCTAGTAATAGGATTGTGCCTAAGTTCTACTTCAATAGAAAAACATTTCTGTGTTTTTTACACAGAAATTACACTGTGTTACATTCATCATAATATAAATACAGAAGGAAAAGGGAATAGAAGGAAGCACAAGCTAACTATAGAACTTTAGAATTTTCACTTTCTTTGCAGCCACTGTTGCAGGAATCGGATCTAAATAGAATCTAAAGCACTATAGTGAATGGGAAGGAGAATTAAACTTCACTTGATGCAGAAAGTCAGTGGGCTACATACGGCTTGAGAGAAGTATACGCTTGGCCTTTTTCTTGGTATTTTTCTTTATGTTCTGCTTTCAGCCTATGTTGGAGACAGGATAGTGGATCAGAAGATTCTTTGGTCACACTGAATATGGCTGCTATTTTACTAACATTTTAAAAGAAACCTCTTTTTCCAAGCATGAACACTGTGTGTGTGGGAAAACATAAAAGTGCTTGTTTGAAAACTTAAATGTGTGAGTGGATAAATTATAAGCTTTGATCACTGTTTTGAACAAATGGGCTCTGAAACTATTGGTTAGATGAATTTGGATCAACTTTGCAAACTGGATTGAAAACTAGATTTAAAAGCATCTCAAAGACTGTTTCCAGAATAAAGGAAAGAAGGAAAAAATTTTAAATTTATGCATAAAAAGATAATTCTGACTGTAATAATTCTGACTGTAAATAATTCTGACTACTTTTTTAACCAGATCCAATATGATACTTTTTTTTTCTTGTGCTTCAATCCTTAAAGTTGACTGATCTTTTGCTAGTAAGGAATCAGATTCTTCAAGAAAAGATCTTTCGTCTCTACTCAGAATGTAGATTCTGGTTTTTGAAGTCTGAAGAAAGTGATTAATTTTAGTGGTATTCTTGATTCCAAGAACTTGCAAGGAGTAATACAAATATCTTTACCATGTTCACTGTCCCTAGAAATGCCACCTTCTGTTAAATGTTCTTCATGTTGCTCTGTTCAGAGTTCTTTCACTGAAATAAGATTGATGCTTATCTCTGTTTCTCAGCTGGTTTTCAGAGTAGAGTAGGACATATTTCCATTTGGTCTGTACTTTTTTGTTTTTAAAAAATATGAGTATGATCAACACAATGGAAACTGGAATAGAACATATTGCAAATATTATGGTGCCATCTATTGTATTTTGGGAGATGGTTAAATATTAACAAAAAATGTTAGGCATGAAAGGATGAGAAGGAAAATTAAAATTGTGGAAGAGTTCTTATTGAAAAAACTATTGTTTCATATGCTCCTGTATTTTCTCAGAAGAGGTCTTATAGTTATTGTAAATGAATACTATTTCCAGCTTCTCTTCCTTTTTTGTTTTGTTTTGTCTTGTTTTTAATGTAATAGGAACTTTCCCTGACATATATGATCAGATACAGCCTTTAAAGTTGTCCTGCTATTAATGTGAAATTTCCCATACATTCCACATCAAATGTGGGAGATTTGCATACAGTTTTTTGATTTGCTCTTGAGCAAATCAAATTATTTTCTGATTTGGTAGTCACAAAAACCAGCCTCTATTTGTCCATTTCACTTCTGAAAACAGTTTGTCCATATTTTTAACATTACAATGGAATAAATTGGGCATATTCTAACAAGAGATTGTCATAATCATGTCTGATGTGTGTCCAGAGTGTATGCATATGCTGCATTGTTGTGTACATGTTAACTTCATTAACTTTACAAGACCTTATGAGTTTAAACCTTGTTTTGAGCAAATATTTATCACAGAGCTGTCAGACTTTGAAACATCTAGTTATGGGTTTCGTTTATTGTTGCTCCAGCATTACAGGCAGCTCTATATTTTTATTTTTCTTTATTAAACAGTATCAGAATGTTTAATTCTTACAAATGTAATATTAGCTGCCTTACTCTTATGTAATGTATTGATTTATATTTGCTGTGAAGTTGTAAATTTGAAAAAAAGTTGTTATATTTATATATATAATTATATATATATATACGCATTTGTTTTATAATTAGCCCTGCAGCTGAAATTTTGTAGTTGGCTGGTTAGCCATTTGAGTTGCACTTCATTATTTAAATATAATTAATGTGTAACATCAATGTAATTCCCACCTTTGTTATGTCTCTAAAAATGTGATAGGGGGTGATTGAAAATTTAATTAATTCATTCTCCTTTTCACAGTTTCTTTCAGATTCAGTTCCCCAGTACAGGGGCATAAATATTTTGAGAAAGACCATTACTTTTTAATATTTTTAAGTAGTTATTGTTACATGATAAAATCTTTTATTTTTAAAATAATATAAAACAAGGCTTTATATTTCAAATAAAATATTTTGACTTAAAGTAGTACTGCTTTTTTTTATAATAAGAAAAGTGCATTGGCATGAAATTTTACATTTATTTCCTTTTGACCAGTAAATTGCAAAATTTGTTTTCTGTGTGGCTTTAAGAATAGTGAAAGACTTTTTATTATATTCGTTAATTTAGATTAATTTATTAAATATGTCCCTTTTACAGGTGACTGGGGTTTTTTGCACAGTGTCATAATCAGTATCTAACAAACAAGTGTGGTAGTAAATGTAGTATAGTAAAGTCAGAATCCCTTGTCCTATTTAGCAGTAGAGAAAACTAAGTGATCTGACTATATTTAATCTAAAATCAGCATATCAGCATCATTAGCAGAATGTGACATATAATTCCTGATATTTTTTCACTTCCTCTACAGTGTTATATATCAGACAGACTTACAGCATCTTTTAATTTCTTTTCTTTTGTAGATAGAGGGGCACGATTGGAGGCAGCAGTAACATTCTACAGGGTTCAGCAAAATTTTAATTCACTTCCTATAAGGCAGAGACTCACTTAACACAAACTATCAACCTTAACTTGCAGCAGAAATAATGCTTCTTAAAAAAAATTAAAATAAATAGAACAAGACTTTGCTGTTAACAGTGTGTTGTATTTTCACAGGTATCCAAATTATGAATTTATCAGTGATAACTCCATATCCTGGTCAGCAGGACTTCATAACCGATACACTGAAAACTCCCTCAGAGGTGTTATTTTGGATATTCACTTTTTGTCTCAGGCAGACTTCCTGGTCTGTACGTTTTCGTCCCAGGTAAACTGCAATGCAAATACAATGTAGATTATATGTACCAGTTCTAAATCTTAGTCTTCTTCATGCTCCTGTTATCTTGTTCTCAGTGATCTCTCATGAAAATTTTAGGCAAGAATCAAAGGCTTGGTATTTTATGTGAACATTTAGAGGACTATAAGCATTGGTTACTTCTCTTTAATTGAAGTTACTGCCTTAATTAAAACATTTGAAATAAACAAGGAAAAATATTAAACATGTTTGAGTTTCTTGTTTTGCATGAAGTTAATGTATAACTTGTATCCATCCATTTCTATGCCGCTTGGTAAGGCATTTGAAATAGATAAAAATAATTGTAAACATGTTTAACACCTTAATTTTTCATGAAGGAAATATACAGCTTGTTTCCGTCCATTTCTACACATCCTTGCATTCTACTACAGTTCAAACATATCTGCTGTTGCCTTAGTTGATGGTGGGAGTGGAAAAGATGAAGAGCACTGGCATTTAGTTTCTCTTCAGTCTATTCCATTTCTAGAAATCCAGTGGTAGCATAATAAGTGTGAATTCTGACCTCTGTAATCCGTAGAGACTTCTTTTTGCACATAATTATGTGCTACAAGCTTCCTTTCTTGAGTGATGTGATGAAGGAAATTGGAGTCCAGTAGGAAACTGAATCATATAATTGTCATTGTTGGTATTTGGTTCTTTATTGCATTATATTGTACATTAATTTCATATATCATGAAAAGCTTTTATAAAAAGCTGTTTTAAGATTAAAAGTGCAGCAAAAAGTCACCAAACAGTATTTTGTGAGTGGTATGCTGATCCACCTGATTCAAATATGGCAACATATGATTGAAATCAGACTGAATGTTTTTGACGTGCTGTTGTCATATATTCTCTTAGGTGACACAGTCACATGTGATTGTACTGTTAGATGGAAGTGGACACAAAGCTCAAAAGTTAAAATTCACTTAAAAAGAAATCATTTTTCCACAGCCTCAAATGTAAATTGTCTGCTGCACTGTAATTACAAATAAGTAACAAGCATAGTATTCATACTAATTTATGGTCAACAGTGATATGTTGATCTTGACAAGCAGAATTCGTAATAACATTGCCATAGCAAGAAGACAGCAAAACCACAAAAAGTATAGAAAAATCTCTTATCCTTCAATCATCCTTGTAGATACACTTTATTTACTGTTCGCCACACCCTGTAAGAAGACCTTTTATAGCATATTTAGAAGGTTATTAATATAGGTTATTTCAGACCAAGACATGAGTAAACTCATGCAGGATTCACTTGCTAAAAATCATTTTCTATTGAAAAGATGTAAAATCTTTAGTAATATGTGTGTGTATCCTCTTCCTGGGGTACACACACATGCAGAGAACAAAACATCAAAAGCAGTCAGAGAAGCTATAAAAAAATAAGCTTTTACAAATGTATGGATAATCAAATTGGTTTCTACGTTATGGTGTGTAACAGGTACTTCAAATAATTAACTTCAACCTGATCTTCTGAAAGCTACTTCTCAAAAGTTAAAGTTCAGATAGAGAGGGATAAAAGGAAATCTATCACATTTTTAGAGTAAATGCCTCTCTCAAAGAAGCTAGGAATGTACAAATATGTCTGGTTTGACTGATCAAAGTTCTATTCACTGTATTTTCAAAGGGAGAAAAGTAAAATCAAGCTTTACTATATTAACATAGACTAAAAATTATGAAAAAGCTCAAATGCTTCTTCATATTGAAGAAATTTGCTGTATTGTTAGTTCATTAACCTTTATCAAACTTATGCAAAATCAGGGAAAGTTACAATAGTGCAGATCAGAAATCAGAAAGCTTGCAGTGGCCAAGTCAGACACTTGACAGAGAAGAGGTTTCTAGCCAATTGTTGAAAAGAGCTTCGTTTAATATAGCGGCAGCCTTTTGTGTTTCTGGCAACTCTGAGAAGTACAACACAATTCTGATATGGGAACCTGTGTTCAGTTTGGAGAAAATTCCCTTCATAAAATGGAATATAATGACAAGTAAAAATACATCTTTCTTCTCACCAACATCGTCTTGCTGAAATTCAGTTTCGTTTACTTGTCGTCTAAGTTGCCAATAGTCATAATTCTATCACTGTTCTAATATTATAACAGCATTTTAAAGGCTTGGACTTCTGGAATTGCTTGATTGTGAAAATTGGAACTTCCTTTAGAAAAGTAAACATAAAGCCTCATTGTTGCAGGATAAACTTAGAAAATGTAAGTTCTAAAGGTTCAAAGGGAAGTAAATACAGTTTGTAGTAGTAGTAGAAAAAAACTTAATTTGTGCTTACATTTGTTTGGCTAGAGATCATTTATTTTTAAAAGCAGGATTGCTAGTGTTCATATAGATGTTTTCAATTTTTACTGAAGAGTTGACTGTTTATCAATTTGTTTATTTGTTTACCAAATCTGATCACCAGAGGATTAATTAAAAAGCAATTTCATGCATCTTGTCAGTAAATATCCAGTTTGGGGGTGGGTGGTTTGAGGTTTGTTGGGTTTTTTTGGTTGGTTGATTAGTTGTGGTTTGTTTTTTTTTTTTAACTTGGGCATTCCAAAACTTGATCTCCTGGGAAACTTACCATACATTGATTGCTGACTTCTGTGGTGTATTGCAGGCACACGCAATGTTGATGGCTTCTCTTCTATTTTTATTTCTAAGGTTTGTCGAGTTGCCTATGAAATTATGCAGACGTTGCATCCAGATGCTTCAGCATATTTCCATTCTTTGGATGATATCTACTACTTTGGGGGACAGAATGCTCACAACCAGATTGCTATTTATGCTCATCATCCACGAACTGCTGATGAAATTCCCATGGAACCTGGAGATATAATTGGAGTAGCTGGAAATCACTGGGATGGTTATTCAAAAGGCATCAATAGGAAATTAGGAAGAACAGGCCTGTACCCATCCTATAAAGTTAAGGAGAAAATTGAGACAGTCAAGTATCCTACATATCCAGAGGCTGACAAGTAAATTAAAAGGAAGACATTCAGCAGTAATTCTCAATTTTGATTGGTTCGAACCAGCCAACAACACACTAACTAATGGTTTATATGGGATTTGAATTTGCATTTTAACATGGAGTTAAAATCAAAGCCTTTGCAATGAAACTGGATAAGAAGCTGAGAACAAATGGATGGGCTATTATCTGAACTTTTAAACGTTTTTGTTATATGCACTCTCACACATGCACACACAAACCCACATGTAACAGGAAAACTGTTGTTTTATACTTTTTGTCTCTTCAGGATTTATCCCAGTCATTAGTCTTACGTGAGCTTTAGGCTCTTCTCTCTGCCATTAATTTACAATAATGTTCAGACTTATAACACTGCCACATTGTGTAATATGAGTGACATGAACATATTTTGTATGTGCAAAATTTAAAACATGGTGCCTATATTTGAAAAGTTTGTGACCTTTTTAGAAGAGCCATGCCTATTTCACAATGGGCAAGAGTCAACTTTCATCTGATGTTACCGTGACCACTGAACTTGCTTCAAACAAGATTCAGATTTCAGACTAGATTTCTTTACAAGTTTGGGGGTTTTTTTTTAGCATTCCATTGATTACTTCTCATCATTAATAAAATAAAGGATAAATTCGACAATAAAATAGTCACTGTCTGTTAGGAACTTTTGTAAACAATGCCATGAACAGATTCTTTAATAGTGATAATGTTTCTGGACATTGCTTTTGATTGAGAAAAAAACCCAAAAACAACAACCTACAAAACCCACAAAAGAGGGAAAAAGTAGCTGGAGTTTCATTGAATTTTGAAACACTGTGTAGTACAACAGTTGTGTAGTGGCACAGTGCTGCTCAGTTTTGTGGACAGTAGGTAACAGCAGAATGACTTCAGTGACTAAATTTCTTACATTTACTCTCTAGCACTATTTTTTTACCTTCTGTGTTTCTTCCCTGAAATTAATTCAGGTTTTAGAGTATTGTAGGTGGCCTCTTATCTTTTTGGCATTGAGTGTAGTTACTTTGAAGTAAAATACTTCAGGTTATCCCATTTATAGAACCCGTCAATCTGGACTACTTTAAAAAAAAAATCTAACAATTTACCCCCAAATAGTAGGTTTGAGAAAAATATACACAAGGATGAATTTTTATGCATGTCATGAGGTTGTTAGTAATTCTTAGTGTTTTGAAATCTTTTGCTAGTCAGCTCTCTATTAAGAAAAGAGAAATCACAAAATAATTTTACAAACAAATTCGTAGATTTGGCGGTTGTGTATATATATATATACATAAACAAATATATATATATATGAAATAAGGAAGATAACAAGAGATTGTTTCCAAATAAGAAGAACATTAATAACGTTTTATATAGGCTCTAGTGCAATTCAGTCTGGATTACTGGAAGTGCAGAAAATGTTTACTGTTCAGGGACTGAGAAAATACCACGTGAGTAAAGATTAAAAAAGCATAGTTGGTTGACCTTAACAAAGCAAAAGTATATTTAATTATATTTATGAATAGATGAAGGATAGTGTAAACATAATGAATGGAGGCACTTGACCATGAATAAATGTTAGGCTGAAAAATAAAAGGAAATCTCTGGTAGTGTGAAGTTCAGCAGCAGGCTTCCAATTGAAATAGTGGTGAAATGGAACTGTATTGGAATGTGAAGGAATTACAAAGTGGTACTCTGACATTACTTGCAGGACTGATCCTATAGATCCGTTCCAGTAACGTGTTCCTTAACTGGAAAACTGGTTTGTGTCTTGAAGAAGAGTAACAAAATCTAAGCTGAAAACTTCTGTTGGAAAAAAGATACATTGATCGTAGTATTAAATAGACATATCAGTGAAAATGAGCATAGATACCACATGAGATTTAAAGACTAATTGAAACATAATGGCAAATGAGTAGGAGTGACCAAGAAATGCTAAAGATGATGAATTTTTGTGATGAAAGATGCCTAGGGTTAACTGGTGTTTCTGTATCTTGGAACTAGAAGCGGCTTGATGTTATTTTCCTGTCTAAGTGATTCTGATAAATTTTCCACTAACTTAGGCAAACATGATATTTCAGAGGTACAAAGGTAGGGTAAATTATAATTTTTTTAAATTTTATTTTGAATTGTACAGATAAAGCTATTACTGCTTTCTTTTTCAGTTTGAAAAAAAATAATCCAAACTGATGCACATTTCTTCCTCAACAATTAAATCAATTCATTTTATCTTTGGGAAAACTAATTTAATTGTTTCTCCACAAATACTACATTATCTGTTTGATATTTATAGATTTTGAAAAGGTTTTATTTTTTAAGCTCTTTACTTATGACTTCAGAGCTCATAATTTCTTGCTCATTTTTAGAGTGTGATTCACAAATAAGATTCATAAATAAATGAACATATGAAAATTCCTCCAGAATCAGGTAACTCAATTGAAAATACTACTAAAGAAGTTAAATAACAGAACATCTAGGATGAGCCCAAAGGCAAGAGCAGATCTTCTGAGATGGATGGCAATGAGAGAACTGAAAACGCTGATGTTATAAAATATGTACCTATACAGTGTGGCAATTCCTCTGCAGACTATATCTGACAAAGTACTGGCAAGGTACACATGCCTCCTTACATATTCTGAGTACCTAATGAATAATTAGGTCATCATCTTTGAGAAAATGATCATGAAATGATACAAAATTATAGAGTTACTGTTAATAATTCAGAAATGTACTAATGTAGATACTATGATCTTATTCCCCTGGGTCTTATGATCCTCTGGTGCGTATAATTCAGTATGTCTCGGAGGAAGAAATCTAGCAATATGCTGCTTGCTAGATGCATCTGTTTCTAGAGATTTCTTTCAGTTAAGACTACCAGTTAATTATGTCTTGGAATCCTGGGACATTGGTACGCTAAAACTGAATTTGTTTTATATTAAACAAAATGAATATTTGAGACTTTATTCTTGGTTACAATGGAGTCCAGGTAACATGTAACATCCATGGGTAAGTGGAAGAGAGAACCCCAGATTTTTTATTGTAGCTCACAGAAAAGTAAAATAACAGGAAATAAAAATGTTGTCTTTAATTCCTGAAAGAAAGCTGAATCTTTTGAAGGTTGTGAACTCATTAAGATACTAGCTGGAATGCTTGCAAGGAAGCAAGTGTACATCATGTTTCTTCTGTTCACCTTGTAGCTGTGCAACAGTCCAGTCATGTAATTTTTGCCTCATACCGAACCACCTTCTCAGACATCCATAAAACAAAGAGCTTTCATACTCTCTTAACTACTGTTTAATTAAACTTTCCTCTTTAAGAAACATTTGTATGTGTGTGTGCATGTTGTGTACATAAAAACGATATGAACAGCACTGTTTTGTTCTTTGCTATTTTACATTATCGCTGTCACATTCTCTGTAAAAACTTACTTGCCAGGTAAATGTAGTCTCTGGAAGCTCTCATGCTGCTTACCAGTCAAGAAATTTATTCTGGGTTGTTCAGTTAACTAGTCTTCTGTGACAGTGGTCACCTGGGGTCATCATCTGTGGTTTGCTGCTACCACCAACCTGAATTCTGTCCTTGATTTGGCCTGTGGTCAAATGCGTGGGATTTACAAGCCTTCTCTACCAACATCCTACCCATGTGAACTGTTGAGTATTATGTATTTCTTTATGAAGGATTATGTTTTATTTCAAAACTTTAAAATATTTTTAAATGTTTATCTTCAGATAAGTCTTTTGTTTATCCCTTCTATCACTGAATTTTAAGGAAGTTTTAAGGAAACCATTGAGTTTTAAGGAAACCATAAAGATTTCTCTCCTATACCAATTTTTCAGAAAGGAGAACTGGTGATAACTTTCTTACAGAGAGATACTCACAATGTAAAAGTTTCCTCCATAATGGGTTTTATGTTTCTTTGGTATGAAATTATAAAATAAGGATCTTGTCTTCTGAGCTAGGAACATAATAGAAAATAAATAGAACATTTTCATGAAAAATTGTTGATAGGGGGAGGGAGATTTTCTTTCATGCAAGTGGAGTAGCACTATTTGAAATTTTTTCCAAACAATGAATTGAGCTTGATTTTTCCTCATCATTAGTTTCTTCACAATGCAATCTCTGATGTGTCTGAGGAATACAGGTAAAAATAATTTGCTTAGTCTGGGAGATGGGGAGGAAATAATCTAATAAGAAGACACAAATAAACATTTCAGTACTGGGTTAAGGCCCTCTGCCAGCGAAATCATTCTACTCTTTGCCAGAAATACTTAGAATTTGCAACCTTCATTTTGATTTTGCCTAATACCAGTCCCAGTCACATATACAAAAGTCATGCTGGTCATATTCTGATCATTGGTTGTTACTACGTATATTACAGTTTTATTCCTATTTTGGTGGCTTGGAAGCAGGTTGTCAAAGGGCACAAAAGGCTGTTTGGCTTTCTTATTGTATTGAACTAAAATTGCATTTTAAACTCACAAAAATTCCATTTACCTAAGGCGCCACTAGAATTATTATTGTAGGCTACAGATTTTGTCAAGGTCCTCTATATGCACCTGCAAGCATATCTGGAGCAAGACTGAAGCAAAGTAAGTTAGGTATGAATATCAACTGTATGCAGGTTAGACTTCATAGTATCCTGTTCATTTCTAAAAAACATGAAATGTGGCACTGCATGATACAAATAAGAGGATAGTAAAAAATTCCCAGATCTGCAAAAAAAAGTTGCTAGTCTGCTTGAATGCATCACTGTGTACAAGATTATTCCAGAATCTAAGTATGTAAGACAGAAATCTTCAACATTACTCAAGAATCCCATCCACTGATGTGTTTGCTGGTCTTAACCCCTTTTGGTACCATGTTTGCTGTTCAGTGGAGTTCCTCTATTTTGTGTGCTTGTTTCCTTTGACTTATCTTGTCAGCAGAATCCTATTGCCACTGCGAATCAAGCAAGTTTGGATTAATGCAAAGTCATGACAACTTTTGCACAAAAATGTCTTTACTGTTGCTCAAAATTAACTTCACACTCTTAGGCTGACTCCTTAAGAGATGCTGTTGAGGGAAGGAGCTGTCTCCACTGGACTATACATGTTTTATAACTGCTGGCACACACATGTACTGGTTTTACTTTCAGTTTTGCATTATTTTCTCACTTCATAAAGACTTGAGATTTTGCTTTCATTTTGATATATTTATGAAGGTTTTCCTGGAGCACGGCGAGATAAAGTCTCAACTATCCTGCATTTTCTTCAAGAAGTATAACAGACCTTACCCTGTTTCCTCTAACTGCCTTAAAAACATCCTTCAGTCGCACCATTTTAATAGAATCAGATAGATCTATGCTTCTGGAAGACTATGGAGTTTTTTTACTCTTCCAATAGCCTTGCTGCCTACTTGCATTTGATCCTGGCCTACCATGGTTGTAGGAACCTTTGTCAAACCTTTCTGCTTTGCATATTTTGATTTCCTTGCCTAGTGGTCATTACTTGACTGAGAGTCCAAGGGACAAAGGTCTGTATTTGGTTTTTCATAATAACATGTGAAATTGTATTACTGGCAGATTATTTTTTTTATGAATTGCATTTTTTGTTTTGTCCCTAATTGGTATAGTCAAGGATTCAAAGAGTAAACACTGTAATCTGATGTGCCTGAGAAGTGTTTAGGGGGGCTTACAAGGCATAGAAATTCCTTATGTAATCAGGTTTACAGCTCATAGCATGACAAGTATCTTGACTAGATGAAAGATGTATTCCTATAGAATTCCCTGTTCATTTTTGCCTACTGCTCATTATACACTTATGCCTGCAGCTTAGTTTGCAAGAGACACAATGTGAATGCTGTCTTTTTACAGGACTATACAGATAATTTTCTTCTCTTCAACCTTAGAATCCTTTATTTTAGTTTAGTTTTAGTATTCTTACTTTCTGGCAAGTTTGGCTTTTTTTTTTTTTTCCTTTTTTTAATAATACAGCTGCACTATTCTCAATTACTGCACTGCGAACAGTGCCACAAGGATATTACAGCTCAGCTGTGAGAAGCCACTGAATGTTAAGATTTCTGTCCGATTCGGCTGTCTACAAAAGATCCGTCTGTTAAAGAAGCCCAAGTATGTTTGTTGATACCTTTCCAAACAGTAGCAACCTGGAAGAATGGAAGGGAATCAAAAACCAGGACATCATACTTTGTTCTTTGTGAATGGGAAGGAACTGGGCCTGTGTTATGTCTAACTGAGATGCTGGAAAGCAATTAACTAGTTGGTGAGAGTAGTTTGCTTCACTGCTTCGGCTTATTGCTGGAGAATGAACTGTGACAAGTTTATAATTCTAAATATGTGGTCAGTTTGTGACATCTATAAAATTTTGTTTTCACTTGAGAATAAAGTTGTTATACACAATAAGTTCAGACTTGTGGGATGGAGTTCGTTTTGCATGAGTATTTCTTAAAATGATTGTTGCTTATGACTAATATTCAGTTATTCAGTAAAGATAGAAAAATCTTGTTGGGCTGATTTTACCATTTTTTTAACCTCTATGTCAGTCGAGGTTATACAGAGGCTAGCACTAGTGAACCTTTATGTAATAGATTTAGGACTGATGGATTTGTTTGCTTACTTGTTTCTTCTGTTTATATACAACAGAGAAAAATGTTTTATTAACGTTACAAAATTATAGTTACAATGCATCTACCTGCTCAAAATGTATTTCTTTAGGGCTGCTAATGTGTTATGAGCTACTCTTCATTACACTGATTCATATTAGCTGATGTTTGTATGTTTCTGAGTGTATTGCTCATTCCTTTTGTCCAGTGTTTAGACTGTAAGATTTATGATCCTCTAGTGCTTTTTTGTGTTTTGAACACTCTTGTCCTACTAGGATTCTTGTCGTTCAGTAGGATCCCTAGACAGTACAGTAATATAAATAATAATTGTAGTCATAAAATGTGTTAAACATTTACCCTAAACTGTTAAATTCAATATGAATTTTTTTGAGTTTGCTTTTATTTATTTTACATTTATATTTTGTTATATGTATTGCTTATTTGCCTTCATGTGTACATGAAAAGAAATTCTTAAAAAAACCCCAGCAAATCCAAATATACAGGAATACAGATACAGGAAGTTATCTTAGTTCCTTCCTACATGCTGATGACCTTTGCCATTGATAGCATATTTATATGTTTGGTTCTGAAACAGCACGATGATTTAAGAAATTATGTTGTGTACTTTTTTTGCTCTTATTCCTTCTCTTGAAATTTAATAACTGACCATATGTATGCTAAATCTATTCCATTGTGGATTCAAACAGATTCATAATCATGCTGATCGGTTTGGTATATATTAGTCAATGAGAATTTTTGCAGTAAGCATGAATGTGTATCCTTTATTTCTGTGCTTCTAAAATTGAATGTAGGAGAGTAAATGTAAGGACCATTGGAATAATAGGCTTTTCTCACCTTTTGCTGAACTGTCTAGAGCTTACTCATGCTGATTTTCATTCTCAAGAAAACACAGTGTAGGAATATGCTCTCAAGGTCAGATGCATGCACCATAGACAGTTATGTATGTAATATGAAGGTATAAAATCTGTTGAAGAGTCTGGAGAAACCTCTAGAAGATGAGGATGCGACCAAGGCAATGGTTGGCTTGATATGAAGGAGTTTATCTGCCAATGCGATTACCGGAGGTCTTGTTGTTGTTGTTCTCTTCTTGGGCTGCCCCTTCAGGGTTCGTTTTACAGACATACATTATTTTGTGATGAATTCATGCTGGATGGACATTGGTTCCAGAACATTCTGTTTCTTTCTAATAAGATGCATCATGTTAATACAGGTGCTCTGCTATACTACCTCTGTAGTATAACAGTTTGGATTTTCTCAGTGCAGTGCTGATGTTACTTCCTCTTCAAAGTTTTGCTTGAGGGGTTTCCTTTTGGTAAAGTCATACACAAAGGTTGAAAAAAAGGAAATAATGCCATTCTTTACTGATTTGAGTCTGATATTTTATTTCTAGGATACCTGTAATTTGCTTTGCTGGCATACAAATCCTACAAGGTAGGTTTTAACTTCTCTTCTGTAGCAAGTAGCTTACTGCTGTTGTCTGTAGATGACAATTTGATGCTGAAAGTAAGCTTTAAGCCTCTGCAAATATTTCTGTTTCTTATTGCTGAGAAAGAGTGGTGACCCCTCCTGATAGTAGGTGTCTGGAGTCCACAAGAACTAGGTAGGGCTAATTTCATGTGATACAATTTTTTTCTACCAACGCTGCCACTCTTTTGCCTAGGTCTCTTTTATCCAGCTTTGCTTTGTTTTGAAAATTATCGTGCAGTGCAGGCATACAAGGCAATAGTTTTGGCTGATTGAAAGGAGTTGTAAATGAGTTTTCTAAGCGTGTTGCTAGAACAAGGCACAACAATGTCCATTAATCTCTTCATTTATGCAATATCTTCTCCAGCAAGTTCTCTACCACTGGTGCCAACTTCATTTCTTATTTTCCAACTGATTTCCTCCCTGTCTCTGCTTATGTACAGAGTGGTCTTCTACTCTGTTGATGTAGATCTCAGAAAAAACCCTGCATATGCACAAAAAATGAAAGCAGAAAATGAAATGCAAAGAAGTTATCCCATCTGATTTTTTCATCAAATTTTGTCTTCTGTATGTCACATTTTTGAATTTTAAGTTCTCAGAGGCAAAAAAAGAGTAAATTTCGGTTTTGTTCAGACTTTTAGTCCTGAAACAGTAGACAAAAAGGTTTCCAGTGGTAAAGCTTTTCCAAAAACATTAGATCATTTAGGCCTAACACAAACATGATAAAAAATACAAAGCTCATTAAGTTCCTAAAAGTAGAACTGCATAGAAGATTACTCTGAATGCCAAAGTAGAAATACACAGGATTATAATTTGGTTTTCCCCTGGTTTTCTCCTGTTGGTTTAACAGCTCATGTAAGTTGCTGCTTATCTGTGACAAATTTGCCTTAATTAGCATCTGCGGAACTGGACAGACTCTTCAATGCTGCCTCTCAGAACAACTATATAAAAATTTGTCTCAAGACATTTTTAATCCTAATACGAAATTACCTTGATATTCTGTTATAGTATTTAATGTTTTTGCATCTTGAAGGTTTTCAGATAACCACTAGTGGGTGGTATATAACATGAGTGATAGAACTTTAACTATATCCATCTGGAAGTGTAGGAACAGCTGTTCATGCATAAGGCAATATGCTGATATATCATATTAATTAATCATTTTGATGTCACAGGATGTGCAAAGTGATCACTGTTTACTGCATAACCGTATGGCTAGCAAATGATTTGTGACATCATTGTCCATTTAACTGAGGTGTTTTTATTAAAGAACAGTAGCTATGACTAACAACGTTTCCTTATTTTAATTTGAAGTCTCTCACTTGTTTATTATGGCACACACTCAGTGACTGAATAATAAAGTATGTGAACTACATTTTACTACTGGAGACAGGTTCAAAGGGTAGTTGGGTTCCATCCAAATCACTTAAATTAAGAAAAGAACATGTTATTGGACAAAAATGCTCATATTGATTTCAGTGAAAAGTATCTGATCTGGAGTCTTCAAATTTTGTCTGGAGAACATTTAGTTTTCAAAGCACTGTGCATTGGAACAGTGCCCATGTTTTCTCATTATTAGTATTTATTTGAGGAATTTTATGTTGATGATCTCAGAATTCCTAACATATGTCAGGATTCTCTTTGTTTACGACAACATAACAACAGTGTGCTACACAAGCAGACAAGACTGTTCTAAATTCCAAAATGCTTTTTCCTTCTGTGTACATGTTAGTGCTCTGGAATGGGTGCATGTGTGCATAATCAGATTATCATGTCAATATTGAAGTTAAGTATCTCTAGCATGCTTGCAATTGCAGAAAATATTTTTCCAGGAATCACAAGAGGAAGTTCCCTAGATGAGTGATCCTTATTTTCAGTAGTATCATTTAGGGAAACAAGCTTTTTTTTCAAAGATTGGAATCCACGTTTGCCTGAGGATGAAGTTAGGTAAAGGACTTTATACCGGCAATTTCTTCATAAATAAGACAGACTTAGTTCACAGGGTAGTTCAAATTATCTGCCCATTTTCTGGGAAAAAATGGTGATTTTTTGACTGATGACAAAGTATTAGTTTCACGCTGTAACCTTTTTCAACAGTATCTAGTAAGGTTACTTTGGCATGCATTCCTGACCTGTGCAGGGTGCATTCAAGAAAGGGTTAATTTGAACACCAGGAAAAATATCTAAAAAAAAAAAAGGATATGGAAATAAAGGGGGGGGGGAGTTTGTTTGTTTAATTGCATCTTCTGATGATAATGGCTGTAGTTTTCCTTGCAAGCTTTGGAGCAGTCCCAGGATTTACTTCATGAAAGCAATTAAAGTCTTCTGTCCTTTAAAAAGCAGTATCCTTTGTCTTATACTCTAATAAAATTTCTAAATTTTTTTTCTTTTTAATACTCTTCATGCATGTGTTGTCTTTCTCCATCTTTTTGTGATATGTATGTTTTTTAAGACTGCAGTAGCTAGAAGAGATTTTTGGAAGTTTTGGTATCAGAACCCCCTGAGACATATGTTCATATACTCTGTGTTTCATCATTACAGAGTTTCAATTAAATCCTAACCAAAGCTCCTAAAAATACTGATAAATATACAGTGCTCAGGTGTCACAATGGCTGTAATCTTGACTTGATTTTGAATAAAGTTGATCAAATTTTATCTCTTTTAAGAGTCTGACAAATCTTCTAGTTTGCACCAGAAAATTTCAAACTAGATACGAGTGGAGTGCAGTGCTGTGAATGGTCAAAGACAAGAATGCTCAGTGTAATTCCAGCATGTCCAAAAATTTTCACCAGCTTTAATCATTGGCAAGTACAAGCAAATAGCATAGACTTCTCTGAAGTCCTTATCTGAAGTATTTTGAACAAGCATTGTTCTGGGTATGTTTTCTAGTTAGTCATTCCTTCCATCAATACTGAAAAAGGACTAATTTCTTACTTCATTCGTTGTTTGGAATAAAATGACAACTGAATAAATAGGTCAAGAAAGAGAAAAGTTAATTACCTCTATCTAACAGATTTACCTTTGTAACATGCTGTTCCCCAGTGTATTCCTTTTTTTCTAACTTTCCTCTTTCCTTCATATTTCTGTACACCTTATGAAGTCCTTAATGAAAAAGAAATAGGAGGAGAATGTTTTCTTTACACTGTGCATAAATGGCTGAAGTGTACTTAGGAACTGAAGGGTCTCGATTTTCTGACTTTAGGTGCAGAAATGCATGCCCTGCCCTAGTGGAATGTACATTACAGCAACACATCAGGAAGAAAAAAAGATACTTTAGGGGTATGTATTTTCTCATTATTAAGGGTTTAGTATTAAGAGAGTTGCACTTCTCTCAGTAGTTGTCTTACATATTTATTCTACTCCTTGGTATGCAGTGTCATGGGTGTTTTAGTTATCAACCACTACACTCTAGGGCTGTTATAGCTCTTTTTGAGGGTTTAAGGCAAGAAAAACAGATCGCTCCTCTGTCAGTTCTTTCCCACACAGTCATGTTTAAGAGATGGAATAACTAGCAATGCTTTTACCCAAACACATAGTTCCCAAATTCATAGTGACAGTTTTTGGTTTTAGCCATCACTGACTTAAGATTATTTCTCCGTGTTCTAGAATGGGTATGTATATCATTCTATCTATGTTATTTTTATACTCTGTATTTTGAGAGAATGTTGTTTGAGCAGACTGAGTGCTTTTATGGGAAAACTTAAGTCACTCAATGTAGGTTTATTCCCTTATTACAGGTATTTACAAACAGTGGTGAATGTGCAGATAGCAGTGTAAATGATGGATCTTTGTTACTATTTAGCCCCAATCCTTTTGGTTCCAAGATTCCTATGGCTTTATATTTTAATCTTACCAGAACTGGAGCCTACTCAATTATTTTCTTGAAAGCAATGTTAGTTTTCCTTCTTAATGAAATTAAAAATAATGTTATCATGAGGTCGTAGGGGGACCTGAACTGCAGGTCTCACAATATTGAACTAGATACACAGTTTAACTCGGAGTACTTGCAGTGCTGCAAAATCCTGTCTGGGTTAGTACCAGCTACGCACTTGCTGTAGCTGTTACTGCAATGTAGTCACATCACTGAGAGAAGTTACAGAAGTCCTTCTCTGGCTCAGCAGAATTAAACTATGCAAATTAGTGAAACTCAAAGAGTTATCTCTTTAATTGCTTGAAGGTCAAAATTAATTTAATCTTTACCCAAGTTTAGGGAAGATGTACTAAATGCAACTCAGCTAGCAGTTTGCTTTGTTCTACAATAAAACTCTCACATCCAGCACTGTTCCATATATTCTTGTGGTTAGAGAAGAAATCCCAGAAATTTGTTTTCCATATGGTTATATCAATAGCTTGTGCATACATGATGGTAGAATTAAAGTATCTTGATGGAGACTGCACTTAGACAATATGGTATCTGAAATGGTGGTTGAAATCTAGCAGTATGTTTTATGAGAGCCTTAGATTTTTGCGTGTATTTTTAAGATGTCTACAATAAAAATCTAATGTTAAGCAGTGTCTCAAGTGAAGAAAGGGGATACAGGAACAAGAGGGAGACAGAGGCATCAATCCCTTAACCATCCTTACCTTTAAGCACAAAGTGCATAGCCCTCGGGTGACTGAGAGTAATTGTGAATGAAGAAAGCTGTTCATTTTTAGTGAATAAAATGTCTAAAATAAATTGTGATTTATGATGTGAAGTATGTATAACCTCTATGTATGCTGAACTGTCCCTGTAGGTATGGTTGTAACTGTATATTGCAGCTTGCTAATTTCTTCACTAGAGTTCTAACAGTCTGTCTTATATACAGATTGATTCACCGTTTTTCCAGTATCATTTATTCAACTGCATTATCATTTATGCATACTATGATTCTCTCTTTATTTTTTTTATTTTCAGGAACCACGTTGGTCTCTAGAAGTTGACACTGATAAGGCTGTAATGGCTGGGAAATATGCCTAATTTGAGCATATATTGTGAACAACTCTAATTGTCCTAAGTGTTATGAATAAAACTGTCATCAGGTGGTAATCTCCGTTTACAATTGCCCTGATTAGATTAGTTAGTGGCAGGACTAACTCTCAGCTTCCAACCTACCAGCCTTAAAATCAGTGAAACATAAGAAACTCGTGTTTGAGTTCATACTGTGTCATCATTTATTAACTGTGATAGTTTATTTTTTCAAGGTAACATTCACATATTAGGAATGAGAATTTGAAATCTAGACCGAATTGCATGTGCCAGGTAAAAGCACAAAGCATTTAAACTACTCTTGCATGTTTGGATCCTGATTTTATAGAAACATGTCAAAGAGGAGGAAGAATTCTGAACCCCGAAGATTAATGATAGTGCACTCTCTTGCAGCTAAAAAGTCCTTGTAACTGGTATTGATCCTTATTTTTTAATGGCTTTAAGTGGTTCAACTCATTTTAGTTTGAAAGAGAACTTATGTTTATGTTTCAACTTCCAAGAGGTGTTAGCTGATTTTTGTATTATTACATTTTTCCTTGTTAATTAAAGGCACAGATATGCATTCCCATTTCAGCACATATTAAACCCCTGTTGGAGAATGATTCCCCACAGCATCACAGCTCAGAGAAACAGGTGTTTGACTAATGTTCAGTGAGGATGAAAACATTTCTTGACAGATGCTCAGACAAAAAGAAAACATAATCATTATTGCTGGGTAATTATAAATTAATTCAGTTTTGCTTTAATAGTGCTTTAATCCATAAGTGCTGGAGGATAGTAAAACTGTAGGAGAGTCCTGATCATCATGTGTGTCCATTTCTCAATGGTCTGCTGCCTGTACTCTGGTGGATTATTCAGTCAGACATACTTCAGACAGTTTTTATATACCAGGTAGGGTAACAGCAGCAGTTTAACCATAGTAAAGTGAAAGTTGTCATAGCCTGATTACACTTTCATTCAGTGTAACCCTACATTAAACGCACCTACACAACACTGAAGTCCTAATTGTAGATGCACTTGAAAAAGAATTACTGTTGACTGCATTTAAGAGCTTGCTAGTTGCTCTTTTGAGAATATGTCTTGAAGACAAAGATTAATATATTTTTTCTTTTTATACCCTAATGGCTACCAAACCTAATAAAAGCTGTTTGGACCATTCAAATAAGGCTACCTAGTAGTGCTTAAATGCTAATTAAAGAAACTTATCATCTGGAATGGGGAACTTTATTGAAGTCAGTTCACAATTTTAGCCTTTTCTGCTGACGAGCTATTATATTCTAGAAATGATAGGTTAATTAACATACCATAGCCATGGGGGAGGTACTGTTTGCTTTGTTTGTCCTTGAAAGAAAAATGAGATCTTTGCAGATAAACTTAACAAGCAGCATTGTGTCCTGTGAAAAGATCTTAAGTCAATGTGCTCTTTCAAAAATGGAAAGTTTCTCAAGTCTGTTTACTTGTGACAACTATCTCCGTAAAAATGAAATTCTAAGGGAGAACTTAAGGATATTTAATGAATGTTCTATTTTGAATTGAGTGGAATCTTTATGTTTATACTTAATTCTCCTGTGACTCTTTCAAGGATAAGGTGTGATAGATAAAATATTTTCTTTTTGTTTGCTACTTGTCATTTTTGACCTGTTATGCCTTGATGGTGGGTCCCTTGTAAGATAACTCTTTTCAACATGCTCCATTATCCCTGTTTCTAATTGTTTGGATGCTCACTATTTGAATAATGTTGTGATTATTCTGAGAATAATCAATTATCAGAAAAAAAATTTTTGCTACCAAACACAAAATCCCATGGAAGGGATATTTCTGTGATTTTTTTTCCCCTGGACAAAGTCTATTTTCCACTTTGCCACAGAAGGGTTCAATTTCTGTCACACCCTTTATTTTTTCCCAAGTTTTTAAATACTTATTTAATTTCTATGTAATCCATACAGCTCTCCTGCAAAGCACTGCAATATTACTTTCCTGACAAGGACAAGATTCTTCTTAAAAGATACTCCTCTCCATAGCATAAGTGAGGAGCCCACTGAGGTAACATAATTTGAGCATGATAATGCTCTCTGCACTATTAAACATGGAGAGTTTAATTCCTGATCATAACCTCAGTCTAGAAGCCATGAAGGTGCTAATCAATTTTCCAACTTTATTCTCATCCACTCAAATGCTATTGCAGTGAACGTGTTCCAGAAGTTTCACAGAGACTGTGTTGCAATTTCTGATCATTGTATTCATCATTCAGATTAATCTGACATAAAACAGGATTAGCAAAGTCCCCATTCAAGGTTAATTCAGAGAGCTGCTGTGAGTACTGATGTATTCAGTCATCTTTGACAGGATGAACTCAGTCATACCTTCTTGAATTTAAAATGGAAATGAGAGAGAGACTTGTGAGACTTGTATCTCTCACCTGTCTCTGAGACCAGTGGAAAAGGCAGGGACAAGGAAGACTTACCCTTCATGGAGGAGGGTTAGTTTAGGGAAGATTTAAACAAACTGGGAGTATGGAAGTCCACGATTACACCTGACTCAACAAGTGCTGATAGAATTGGCTGATGTCACTGTAAGGTCACTCTTAATTGTTTTTGAACAGTCATTGTGTTTGGAGGAGATTCCTAACAGCTAGAAGAAATCAAATGTCACCCTTATTTTCAAGAAAGGCAAGAACGAGGATTTTGGGAGCTACAAACTGACCAGCCTTGCATCAGTCTCTGGGAAGTCATAGAGCTGCTAATCAGGGAAACAATTTCTAAACATATAAAAGGTAGAAGATGATTTGGAGTAGTTGGCATGCATTTATGATAGGTAAGTCTTGCTCAACCAACCAGACATCCTGGAAAGTTGACTGGCTCAGCAAATGAGAGAAAAGCTGTGAACTTTGTTTGTCTTGATCTTAATAAGGCTTTTACAGACTCTGAAATGCATCCTTGAGACAAATTTATGAAGCTATGACTAGAGAAGTAGACAGTGAGGTGGAGTGAAAATTAGCTTAGATGCTGAATTCAAAGGTTTTTTGTCAGCAACATGAAGTCCATCTGGAGTCCAGTCACTGGTGGTGTATCCAAGAGCCTAGGACAGTTCAGCATCTTCATTGATGACTTGGCTTATGGGGGCAGAGTGCACCTCAATTTTACAAGTGACACAAAATTGAAAGGGGGAGCTGACACACCCTGCTATTCAAAGGGACTTCGACAGGCCAGAGAAATGGGCTGACAGGAATCTGATGAAGTTCAGTGGAGGGAGGTGCCAAGTCCTGCACCTGGGGAGGAACAACCCTATGCACTGGAGCGGGACTGGGGACCAACCAGCTGAAAAAGAGCTTGGCAGAAAAAGAGTAGGGGTTCCTGGTGGACAATGAGCTGAATAAGCAACAAATGTCAACCTTGTCCTAGGCTGCATCAGGAAAAGCATCCCAGCAGGTCAAGAAAAGTGGTTATTCCCCTCTACTCAACACTGTTGAGGACACATCTGGAGTGCTGTGTTCAGTTCTGGCCTTACCAGTGCAAGAAAAATATGGATATGAAGCGAGTCCAGAGAAGGGCCGAGAAGAAGATTAAGGAAGTGAAAAATCTGCCATGCTGAATGAGCTGGGATTTTTCATCCTGGAGAATACTTGCGGGGAAGGAATCTTATCAGATATTTTAAAGTAAAAAGAGTATCCTCTTTAACCAGGAGACACACAATGAGGTCTGCCTGTGCAGGTATAAGAAAGACCTTAACAATCTAAAAGATCTTTCAAAAGTAGGCTGGAAAAGTTGCTGAATCATTGTAGGACATTTGTTAAGAACAATGTTAGTGGTGGCTTCTTGCTGCTCTGTAAGCATAGCAGCACCTTATAAGCCTTTGTGTTTCAAAAAAAGTAACTTAGGAGATTTATCTTTCTTTTAAAGCTCCTTTTGGTGGCAGCCAGCCTAGAAGAAATTGTCATTGATGAAGATTTGCATAATACCGTCCCCAATATAGTCCTGAAAACTAGTCAGGTAGTAAGAATTATAGTCTGTATCCTTGGTCATGGAAAGGCATCAGCCAAACAAAGAAATTGTATATAGCCAGATTGGTTTTATAATTTGTGTAGCTTGATCACACAGTAACTGTAGATAGTTCTACGTTAGGTTGTTTCTGAGTTTAGCTGAATGATGCAGCTGATGAGCTTGCTTTGGTTGTGCAGTGTTTTTAATGCTTACTGATACTCCTGACCACAGGGGTATTGCCCTAAATTTCCTTGTGTACTGAACATAATGTATCTGAGAGAAGAGATTTAAGCAGTTCTGACATTCTTTGTTGCATATTTTTTTTGCTTCCCTGAGCCAGAAATCCTAAGTTCTTGAATCATTATCTAAAGCTAGAGTGCCTACATAGAGTCATGGAGCTGTTGCTTTCCTTCCACTTCACAAACTTTTCATCTTCAATGGTATTAACATATGCACTCATCTTGCTTTTTTAGTCAGAGTAAATGTTCCAGCACTAACTATCTTCTTCCTGTATGCTTTCAGCTAAAACTTAAACAGATCATGTAAAATGAAATAGAGAGCTTTTTAGCATGCATTTTAGTGTTTAAGTAATTTTCATTTAAACATGCCGCTTGGGATTTAATTTGAAAAACTTCAAATATACTTGTTTTTTTTCCTGTAATAGGAATCAGGGTAATTGCTATTTTCAATGGATGACTAGAGGATCAACATATTAATAAATGGTGTTAATGACATTTGTGAGATTCCTGAAGTGAAAAGGAAATGTTTTGTATGATACCCGTGTTTGTTCATAGAGTTAATTGAGTATAGGGTCTTTAAAGTTTTTTTTACCATTGTAAGAACACCTAGAAGCTTGCCTTCAGGATTTGGGAAACTATATACACATGCAGCAAAATTAGATCAATGCTTTGAAAGGATTTTAGCTCATTCAAAGAAATCTCAAACTTTTTTGCTAAGTATAAATTAACAGTTTCAGAATAGAGATAATTTTGTTGGACAGTGACAATGACCTTATTTACTTACTTATTTACTACATTACATTGAAAAGCCTGAGTTCTTTTTACCTGTACTGTAAACTAGTATGTATGCAAGAAGTTGAAAATGTACATATTAAGATAAGATTTCTAAAGGACTTTCAATTTTTTTTTGTCTGCAAGGGAAGAATAGAGCTCATTAGGCAGAAAATAAAAATGAACATTGAACTTTTTAGTTATGAAAGAAACAAAATAAGAAATGTGGAATAATTATTAGGAGTGAACCCTCTCTTTAAATTGCCTAGCATTTTCCATTGTTAGATTTTTGTAGTATGTTGGGTTTTTTTCCTCAAAACTTTAATGCCTTACTGTTTTCACCAACCTTTGAAGTTTGCCAGGGTCAAAGACCTGCAGCAGGAGATAGGTCTTTTGTAAATATTTTTAAATTCTCATTGAATTATAAAATTTTACAAATTACCACTTCCCTGACTTCATTTGCATTTCAGAAAGAGATTTTTGTAGGCTGTCAAAATGACAATATAAAGGCTACAAGTCTGTGCTGCTGCTGTAAAGGAACAATGTGTATTTGAAACATTCAGGTCCTGCAGGAACACCTACAGCAGACAGGAATGATGCTGAAAGCAAAGTGTTATTGATTGATGTAAAGGAGGAGAGGAAAAAAAGATCTATGTACTTGCTTCTGTTCTACTAGTCACACTGTGTGCCACATTATGCCATCTCCCACTCTACTATGAAAACATTTGTTCAAAAGCAAACATTGTTCTGATTCTGAAATCATGTTCTCAGACATGGATGCCTTCATGAATGTTTCTTCTCCTTTGAATCTCTGTATTGTCATACAGTTGCTAATTACATGTTCACATTATTGCTTTCTAAGAGTTGTGCATCATGCAATACTTGAGATTTTTACATACAGAAAAAGATTAGAGCCTGATTTGGAGCTTTTTCTGTAAGGCTGTATTTTTGGTACAGCATTCAATGTAAAGTAAAGAAGGAGCAATAACGTTAATGAAATGTGACTCCTTGTTTAAAATTCCCATTGTAAAGGAAGAGGCAGCGTGAGGGAAAACAAGTGTAATATGTTTTTCTAGGAAAAATGGCCTCTGTTCATCTGGAAAGCTTACTCCTATCCTAAAGGAAAATAGTCTTGAGATGTGGTGACCTGAGCTGGCAGAGATATAATTCTGTATAACTTATTTGCAACTTTTTCAGTTTTGGAACAGTGCAGAATATTTTCACAAAGTAGTGTGAAAATGTAGGAAGAGGTAGGTGGACTAAGGGAAACCTGTTTATTTTATAGAAAAGGTTGGATGCAAGAAAAGGAAGTACTGGAAAGATCAAAGAAACAGCGGTCAGTAAGCATTTAAAGAAAATGGGATGTGATAATAGAGTAAGTTATTATTATAAAGTTTTGCAAGTTAGACAAAATAAATATCAAGATCTTAAATTTAGTGAGTATACATAATAAGTGCATGTATTTGGAAATTTATGGAAAAAATAAACACAACCATATATATGGTAATACTCTTGTGCTTTTTATTTTAAAATGTGTTCAATACTTGCAGGAGAATAGTATTTTTTTTCTATTAACCCACAGCTACAAAACATAGAAGAGTGAAACCATGCTAAGGCTGGAGAATCCTCAAAAGGTGAGTGTAGTCACTGGGCGGGACTAGTGTGTGATGGTGTCTGACACTTCAAGTTGGGTATGTGGTATTAGTGTTTATGAAACAGAGAATGCAAGCAAAGCAGTGGACAAAACCATTCAGGATTCCCATATTTACTTACTTGATCATATTGGACATACTAGTCATGAAAGATACTGGTGAAACATCTGATGGAATCTAAGCAGAGAAAACATACATGTGGAGAGGCTTGGTGTAATACATTGTTTGCACTAAGTAAGGCAAATTTACATTTACCTCTAATTTTGGCACAGATGCTGTGAAGGTTAAATGCTTGATGCATAAATTATTTTCTTTCTGTTATGCAACTCAGAACGTGAATGAAAAAGCATTTATGAAAATGACTTGAAACTATATTACCACATTGTCTTGTTCAACCTCCAGTCTCTATTGTGAATTTCGGAGGAAATATGACCCTAAAAGTGGACAATGTTTGAGAGGATACTTTTTTTCTTTTAAATTTTTTTAATAATGCAGAATGTAAACAACAGCAAGTTATGAAAAAATACGTACTGTGCTGCCTCTGACTGGGCAGTCATTTGGTGAGAAACAAAATCATGAACTGCAGAGATGCCAGTGATGAATGCTCACTTTTCTCCCTTTCTGGAGACTGTATGTTTTTTACATTTATTCTGAAATATATAGAAGGTATGCCATGATTACATTTGCAAGTCGGTAAATTAAATAAACCCACTTCCTGATACAATTGGTAATGTAAAGCAAGAAATGTGTATGGCTAGTCAGGGAGACCTACAACTAGCCCTTGCACATGCTGAAACACAACTATGCTTATTTTATCTGGGTCTGTACTGCTGTCTCTGCAGCTTGGTCAGACGTGACTGAACCACCTATATAGGAAAGAAACTGGAAGAGAGAGGCTGCAGAAGCAAAGAATGCACTGTGCACTAGTGACCTAAGAATTTGCACAGATCCCTAAGTGTGATTTTAGTCATACAAATTATATTCGAATTTCCTTTATCCTCAGCAATAGCAGCGGCCTGTTGTTTTGGAGTTTTATTCTTTCTTGTTTATTAATACCCTGGTTTTAATACAAAGCTGTTGATGATTAACTTGTCTGCCTCTGAGAACCATCATGTAATTTGTTACAACTGACTTACACATTCTGTAATAATCCTAGGTCTTGGATATTAGAGTGGCATGGAGTAAATCTGTGTGTATAGCTTTCAGATGAAAGAGAGGAGGATATGTGTGTCATTCTGTAGGTTTATTTTCAGAGTCTCTGTGAAAATGATCTATAAATCTAGGTCAGAACACAATTTCAGCATTACTAGGGCCCTATGCAGCATTACTAGGGCTGCACAGATCTGTGATTTGAAGTTTGAGAGGAATAAAAACATGGACTATAGTAGCTCCGTAGCTCAACATGTATTTATGTGTTATAAAAATTCCATAGGTTCTGCCTGTGCTTGATTCTAGCTAGCACTGTTACATAATTATGGTTTCTGAGACTGTTCTTTTCAGAAAAGTAATCCATTTGCATTGTTCCTGTCAAAACCCAAACAAAACCCAAAAAAAACCCCCATGCCACCCTACTAATTTTAAGCAGATTATATTTACTTTCTAAACTAAATCAAAGGTATAGATTATATTTCTATGTAAAAATGCTTGGCATGAGCACTGACCTTAGAGAGTATAATAAATGAATATGTTTAAAAATAAACAACTGTAAGGTAGGATCCCTGATGTTAATTTTGTAAACTGCTGCTGATGCAGCAATTATTTGTATATTTCAGTTTAAACTCAGTTTAGCATAATTCCTTTTTTCACAGTTCAAATACATCAAGTCAGTGTAATGGTAACAGCAGAGTACTAGTGATATGGTAAGAATGCCCAGACTTACTTTCTCTGGAAGAAATAAATTATAAATAGAAAAACTCCCTGAAATTCTAAAATAATCCACAGATTTTGAAGAAAGAACTTTTTAAATAGAATCTACTTAATTTTCTGTCCCTTGGTCATCCTCACTGGTTTAAAATGTAATAATTTTTTTTATTAGCATATATCACAACAATATCACACACAATACATAAGTAATCAACAAGCATATACACTGTGTAAACATTATTATGCTCTATGTTTCTTGGTATCTTTCACTTGATGATATCAGAGACACCTATAAATGTTGAATGAAAGCAGTCTAGTTGCATTCTGAAGAACTTTAAATTTATACCTGAAAATCCCATATTTCATCCGTGAGATTTCATATTATCTCATATAACAGACAAGATATTCCTGGGCACTGCTATATGCAGGTATTATATCTTCTCATGTATGAATGGGTGAAATTGTGGCTTCATTAGTATCAACAGAAATATGATGAGTGAAGCCAGGTTTTCATTTAAGTTCTTTTTCTGGGTGTCTTTTCAACTGCTTTGTTTAGGATAATATTAGGGATTTTTTGATTGCATATTCCACTTAAGATACATGCAAAAATGAAGCAAAGATGCTTGCAAGGTTGTTTCTGATGTGAAATGAAGATAAACCTTTACAGATAAGTACCTTTCAGTAAAAATAAATATAATTTTCTTTTTCTATATAAAGAATCTTGTAATCAAAGATAATACATAAGATTAGCTACCTTATGACTGGATGGGAGGTAAAACGGTGATTAAATACAGTTCTGCAGCCTGTGTATATCAAACAGTCCCAGCAGTGTTTTTCAGTTTTGTGGGACAGACCCTTTTTCAACCCTAAGCTTGAGAATGGGAATGCTTCATGCGTCAGACTGATGTGATAAAAAAGCTTTTCAGTTTTCTGATTTTAGTTTTCCTTGGATGTCTGTTAATGTGCCATTTTTGAGATTGAGCCTTATCATATTACCCTTTTGTCTTTTAATCCCCCTGATTTTTGCATCCATAACATAATAAATAGCTGTCCTCAACAAATGTCACTTTCATCTGTTATTTAGACTGCAACAGCTTTGTTTTCAGACTTTGTAAAGCATCTGTAGTAGCTGCAAAAGAGAGGCCAGTTTGTTTTGTCCATACCTGAATTGATCCTCTTCTATCTGAGAAAATATAAATGTGAAAATTTAATGAAGTGTAGAAAGACAAGCAGTACTATAAATGTCATTACTTACATATACTGGTGCATCTTCTCTGTTTGTTTTACAAAAGTGTTCAGTTTTTTTGTGAAGTAGACTAGAAATGTTTAGTGAGTGAGTTGAAGAAAAGTCAGAAAGTAGCAATATTGATTCAAGCAGTCTAGATTGTAAACAAAGGCTCTCTTAAGTACATACAATAGTGTAGTAATACCGGAATATTTCTGACCTTTTCAAGCTAATTGTCCTCAAAGTCATTGACATTCTCTTTTTATTACTAAAGTTTTCCATTTCCAGTGTTTATAATGTAAACTTTTTTTAAACAGTAATGTAGTTCAAAAAATTAGAAATTGCACAATGTAATAATATAAAAAGGACCTTGATATGAAACAAAGGAAGGATTAGATAATGTCTGGTTACATTTCTTTTCTTCTGACTGATCTGTTTTCTGATTTTTTTTCTATTACCTCTCTTCTTGAAAATGTATGTAGTGAACTGTTCTACCTGGTAAAAGTTTTGTTAAGCAATAACAGATATATCTTAAAATGTAGGAGACTGTGGAAAACTAGATTTAATGCAGATCGGGGGATACTGTCATTCTTTGTTTCAAGGGCACATTGCTGTCTCATGGTTAACTGTCTGTACAACAGGAACATCAGATAATTTTCTGCAAAGCTGTTTTCCAGCTGGGTGACCTGTACTGGTGCATGGGGTTTTTCGTCCCCAAGTGTAGGACTTGACAAATTCCTCTGCTGAACTCCATCAGATTCCTGTTGACCCATTCCTCTGGCCTCCTGAGGTCTCTCTGAATAGCTGAACGATCCTCTGGCTTATCAGCCACTTCTCCCAGTTTTGTGTCATGAGCAAACTGACTGAGGGTGCACTCTACCCCATGATCCAGATCATTAATGAAGACATTGGACAGTTTTGGACCAAAAACTTATTTACTACTACTTATTTGCTGCATTTATTGCTACTTATACGCTTGTAAAAGACTTCTCCAGGTTCAGCATCTGATGGACTTGGCTTTTCTAACTATCTCTGCATGCTCAGGCCGGTGTCTCTATATTCCTCGCAGGTCACCTATCCCTGTTTCCACCTTCTGCATACTACCTGTTAGTCCAGAGATCTTATCTTCTGCATACTACCTGTTAGTCCAGAGATCTTACTTCTTTTACATTCTCTCCTTTCAGGATCCTGAACTCCACCATCTCATGGTAACTACAGGCAAGGCAGCCTTCGTCCTTCACACGCCCTTGTGTGTTCAGCCTTCACATCCCCTTACAAGATCCAGCAGCACACCTTATTTGCAAACAATGCCTGTATCACCCCCATTAAGCTGTAATTTTCAGACCTCTGTGTGGTTCACAGGGCTGCATAGTGAATACATGTTCAATAGGACATCAATTGACCAGAGAAAGATGAAGTGCATCTTCTGGTTACTGTTAACTAGAGTCATACTGAAAGGAGTTACTCTCTGGGGCTTTTAGTACTCTCTATGTGAGAGCAGGAGAGCATTAATATTTAAAAGTCACACATACACCTAAAGTTAAATTTTATGCCAAATCAACAATTACAAGATGTATAGATGGAAATTTTTCAAGACATCTAAAAGCATGGGAATGTGTAAATTTTTCAGAACTCCTTTTCTGCAGAGTTTTCAGGGCACCTCATCAGGTTGTATATAAAAGAACATTTGACCATGGTTCTCAAGAAAGATCAGGTAAGGTAAGTATTCCCTGAATCAAGGAGAAAAGCTGGTATGATGGAGCTGAGGCAGACATGCTGGATATAATAGGAGGTGTGGATAGGGAGAAACCTGTACCTGATAGTGCAATTTGTACAATGGAAAGCAAGACAACATATGATGAACTTCAAGGAGGTCCATCTACATGTCAAACTGTGTGTGCTTTGTTTCAGAAATAAGGGGAATTTAAAAACAAGAGTTAATCAGACAGTGCTCACACTTGTAGCTTCACAAAGTTGTCCTGAGTGGTTGATTAAATGTAACTTAGTTCAAATTTCTCATTGTCAAACAAATCCTTCCAGGTTTTGGAATCCTTCAATTTTTTATTTTTTTTTTTTAAGTGCTGCTTGCTCAGAGCTATCAGAACTGGATAGGACAGAGTGATTACTACCAGTAATGGGAAAATAGAAATTGGGAAGTGAACATCTAATGAAACTTCTTTTTACTGTATAGAGGAATGGAAACTGCTTCAGTTTTTAGATCATATATTAAAAATAAAATAAAATAATAAAAATAAAATACAACACCAATAACAACAATGACAACAATAACAATAATAATTATTATTATTTCCTCCCCCCCTTAAAAAGGAAAAAGAAGAAAGATCTAGAAATTTGTCTCTAAACTAATTCTTCAAAGATTTCATCATAAAGTATATGGAGAAGAAAGACAGGAGTTTCCACTGTCGTAAATTCTAGGATACCTCTACCCAAGGGCCTGCAGGGCCATCAGGATGAGCCAGGTATGTAGTGTTTCATTTAGCTGTTTTGAAGTTAAAATTACACAGTTTTGCACAATAAACTTTCTGACAGTCTTGGTCTAACCTGTCATGCCTCTGTTGAGTAAGCACAAAATATGTTCACAGTTTCATTTATGAAGAATAACAAAACATGGTTGAGAGGCAGCAAAGACTCAGATGTAGCTACATAGTTCTTTACAATCTACAAAGCAAACAGAGGAGATTTTTGCATGTGCTTGATTTATTGTTTTTTATCTACAGTGAATTGACAGAACACTTCTGTCCTGCAGTGCACCTGTTAAAGAAAATATAACTGCAGAAAGGTATATGAAATAGCTCATGGAAATGTTTCCTTATGGTGTTTCTTCTTGGCAGATGTGCTAAATGGTTATTTCTTTCGTCAGATGGTTCTCACAGTGTAAAATATGACCTGCTTTTTCTCTACTACAGAAGTCAGGCAAACTGCCCATGCACTAGCAGAAACAAAATAGATGACCTTTCTGAAACATTGGAATTTTTCAGAGCTTTTTAACTGGCATTTCATTTGTGTGTGCTGTAGTCACTTGGATTTATGTGACTTCACATTTCTCCTTTCTCCACATCAAATATAATTTATTTTGAAAATGAACAGAGAGTGAGATTTTATACTGAGACTTTATCAGTCCTTAAAGTTATAAGATCTAGTTTTACTTTCTTTCTTTCTTTCATTTTTTTCTTTTTTTTTTTAGAAAAGAAACTAGAGGTTCTCTAATTTGAGTGCATTGCAAGATAATTAGAGTCACACCAATAATACTGCAGAAGGCAATGCTTCTAATAAGGAAAATCATGGGAGTGGAACATTGCTAAACAATAACATTAGAATTCTTCTAACAGGTTTCCCAGTTAATGATATGGAAAAAAGACAAAAATAGATGTTATATTAGACTTGGGAAAGTGCAAAGCTGGGCTAAAAATAGCAAACACACACACATGGAGCTGCTGGGGACATAGTCCTCTTCCTATCTCCTCTGTCTCAGTGTCATTTTACTGTTTTGGGATGGTGATAAAACTATTTGATAAAGAAATACCTGTGGAAATAAAAAAAATATTATCTTGAATATATTCTTTGGAGTTTCAATCAAGGGAGCTAGCTTCTTTTTGTATATAATTTAACTCTGTTTCTTGTTCATTAATACTTTGGAAATGTAGATGAATGAACATAGGCATAATAACCTAGAAGTCGGATCATTTAAATTAATAAATGAGACCGTATGTGTTGTTTACTGTCCTCTAAAGATCAAACAGATCTAATAACATGAGTCTGAGTGATGACAAAATATTACTCTTGCATTGTTGAAGCCAGATATTATTTATAAAATATTCAAGTAAAAAATTAATCCATGTCTAAGGACTGCCACATGAATGTCCTTCAGTGAAAAATTACTTACACATTCAATATTTCTTGAATGATTTTATTAAAGCATAATGCAAAATTCTCTCAGAGCACTGACACGTGCCAGAGGGCGGATTAATGAGAACTGGGTAGCCAAGCCACCTTCCTGATTTCTGTACTGACGATTTGCTGGAATTTTAAGAAATTGCTGAATGAGTCTGTAGTTTTTTTCATTGCCAGAAGTATAATGTCTTGGACTTTCCTTGTGTTCTTGATCAATATAAAGTGTAATAATAGAAAAGCAGTCTTGGATGTTGGGACATTCATGCCACTTCTGGCCATAATATCGATATAGCTGTCACATTTGTTGCCTGACAATAATACAATAGAATTATGTGTATCTCGAAGAAGAGGCACTTGGTTTGCTGTACAGTGTTGTGGCTCCATATTCACAGCTGGTTAGTAGTCAGAAAGATTATTACACAAAATTGCAGTTACTTAAATAGTCTACACATAACATTTCATGATGAAAACTGATATATCTCTTACTAATTTTCTGAGTTCTTAAATAATTAATAAAGTTATGCCCATTTGAACAGGTACACTAGCAAAACACTTCCTCTCCTGTGGTTGGTTTTATTCCTTTTCAAAGAAAGAAGAAAAGACTAAAAGTCTTGCATGTTCCAGTGATGCTTATTTATCAACTTTTCAGAGATGTCTCTGGTAGAATGCTATGAAAATGTTGATTTCCCTCCCAGAGAGGCACTGTGCTCCTTTCTTGAATTTCTCAGCTCTCCCTAGTTCTGTTGTTAATGGAAGAGTCTTTTTACTTCTCTCCTAGTTATTGACTAATCATAACTGGTTGCAGTCCATAGTAAAGAAATACCTCTTGTACTGTTTGTCCAGCTATCAATATCAGCCATCTTTAGTCCTGCTGCAAGGTGCTGGCTGTCTCTGTATCACCGTCTGGCTGTCATGATAAAAGCTTTGTTTGAGGAAGAAGCTTTCTCTCTGATAGCTGGTACTGGAAATGTTTTGGCAAACTAGCAGCTCGTGTCTGTCTCCGCCTTCTGAGTGTTTATAGGGTTGTTATTGGAACAGGAATGGCTTTAGATATCCAGGTCTCAGTCTAATTTTTGTGGTGATTATCAGGTCATAGAGATTAACAGACTTTTAAATAGAAATATTTGAGGAGAGCTGGTAAAACCTCTCTGTTACACAGTTAATGAGACTCCTCAAAGTGTCTTATGGCATTTTAAAATACTGAGAATGACAAATATGAAAAATTTACTTTTAAATCCACTGGTTATAGGTCTGGACCTCATTTTTTCCTCTGACTTACAGATGTGATGGCTTGCTGACCTTCTATATAGAATGATCTGAGGAGGCCTATAACCTGTGTTCTCCTGCGCAAGTCATCAATAGGCAAAATAAAAATTGTTATTGGAATGAAGTGGTGTCATGGACAGTTGTCTCTGTAGAGTCTCTAGGAGGAAACAAAGACTCAGATTCTTTCTCATTTCAAGCTGCAGTTCCCGTTTGCCTCTACATTATTGGCATATTTCCATATCTCTATTTTAAAGCATAAAATCAACACTGTCAGCAATTTCCTCAGTACTCTGGACTTGCAGACCATTTGATGGAACCATTACTTCAACAACGTTTTTGAAGGGCCTTGCTTCTCTACTGAAGTTCTATTTTGATGTGATCCTCTCTGTGGAGTTTTCCTGCGTGATTCTTGTCATCCACCTTTTTTATTTTACTACTCCTAACTTTTTTTTTTTTTAAGAGTGGAAGAAGTTCCCAATGCCTACAGTTGTTGACAAAGCTTTGATTGAGGTGAAAACACCCAGATTGTTTGCTAAAGACATCTCAATGCAGAAATCAGACAGATAATGGTTGTCATCCCTTTGTATTTCAGTTCTACACTATGAAAACTTGGTATGGTCCTGTACAAGAGAGGACAATTCTGTCCGCAGACAAGCTGGAATAGAACATGCCAATGGTTTGATCCTCTCATTTAAGAACTAGTTAGGTGTACCCCCAGCTACAACTTCCAAAAAAGAACTGGCTTCCTTATCTGAACTCCCCAGAAAAGTTAGCATCATTCACTCCTTAGGCACAGGAAATTAATAACAGGTTTCTTTTTGCCCAGGGCTATGAGTTCGACTTCTGAATCTGAAGGACTTTTTTTTTCACTTTCTTTTCACGATTTTCTGTGATTTGGTGCAACTGTGTTCTTTCTTCACTTTTCTGCCTCTACTGAATTCATTACTTGATGGGGAGCAGTTGTGACTGAATACAGTATAGGGAATTCAAACTGAATTAGAGCACATTCATTCTTACCATTGGGCAATGTAAGAAGCTTCCATCATGCAGACCAAATTGGTCATACTAGAACAATTAATCTATTTTACTCCCACCAGTCTCCTCAGGGGCCCCTCAGAAGGCAAGAAGCAGTAGTCTCTAGGCAGAATATGTTGTGCTGGTAGTGTATTGCTTGTCACCTCATTCCTCAGTAACCTTGCTCTCTCTACTCCTCCCGTCCCCATCACACAACTGATGGGTGACATAACAGCCATCTTACAGCCTGCAGTTCAAGTGATGGGTGCAGATTTGGCTATGTGACAAGACTGGCTGTCAAGCCATCATATAGGGACACCATTAGTGCAGCATTGGATGTGTGCCCATTACATGGTCAGTACAGCATAGCCTCCATCATGTGATCAATGTAGAAAATACTATTTTTAGTGTAATTGTGGCATAACTTCATCTATGTAAAAGGGGATGGATGGGGAGATCTGGCCCCAAGTGCTTCCATGTAAGCCTATGTGGCTTGCTTGAGCCAAAAATAATTCACCCTATTGCAGAATATAAGGTCTGGAGAAAATGTGTTCTTGTATTTACTAGGAGATCTGAAGAAAGTGGCTTAGAGGAAGCAAATTTATGTCTGTTCCGCTCAGCTCAGCCAGAGATTGCATGTAGTTCAATTCTTGCCTACAGAACTTGTCTCAGGTCAATGCATACACAAATTAAATTCCCAAATGTGACAGATGGTATTTGTTTGGTGTGCGTGTTCTCAGTTACGTGCTGTGTCCCTACATGAAGTAGCTGGAAAAGGAGAGCCCTTGGAAAGGACAGCAGGGCATGGGTGCTGCTTTGGGGAGAAGGTTCCAGGTCTGGCAGGACAACAGTGAGTGCAGCCTGGGAGGCTGCAGCTCTTTGTGACAGAGACTGCTCAGAGGAGCAATAAGCAGGACCCAGAGATAATCAGATGAACTTCCTTGAGATCAGAGGAGATGTTTTTTTGGAAAACTGTTTCACTTTCATTCTTCTGATGTGGTCACTTGGAATTTTTTATGACTTAAAAGCTGGACTACTCATGTTTTTTATATCACCTGTCCCTTCTTCAGTTTAAAAGCCTTTTGTCTTCTTACATTATCTTTCTATAGGAGGTCTATATCAAACCTCTAACCATTACTGCCTTCCTACAAATCAATAATTTCTGGGCATTTATTGTTTTTTATAGTTCCTGTATATAAAGGACACCCTCAGCTGATCTTTGGTGTAGCTTTCTGTTGCTTTTGGCGTGATAATAGAACTGACAATAACTTCCTGCAAGTGAAACCTTTGCTTTGCAGCTTCTGATATCTGAGTGCTTCCTTCTGCACCAACACTGTGTCTGGTTCAATGACTCTTACAGAAATGTGTATTTTTTTCTTTTCTGCCCTCTGTATTTTTCTTAGCTACTCTTCTGCTTATGTATCTGTAAAACTTTTGATGACTCCCCTGTTTTGAAATGTGCAGTTCTTTTCTTTGTGGTGCAAGTAGGAAGAGACCTAAGTAAAATAGTTGACTTTGACCGATTGTGGGCAGCAGGGTTCTTCCTGTTCTTCACAAAATCTGCTAGAATGCGTGGATTGTGGGAGGAAATGGAGTCTAGTGTCTTTGGGGTTGATTTTTCACCATATATGGGACTAGAGAAGTATTTGTATTGTCACTTAGATTTTTTTTTTCTCAGTTCATTCCAGTTCTTGCTATTCAGATCTGGGTTTTTTCACACCCACTCATAAGCATTCATAGACTTGCACAATCACACACAAGTGAGACAATCTGCAAGAAAACTTAATAGTAGCTTTTTAGATCATTATGCTATTTAGGGCTTTAGGGAATGTGGTATAGCCACTTGTTATGCAGGAAGTACATCTTGTCAAATAGGTGCCTTTGCCACGTTCAACCAATGATACATCTACTGTTTCAGTGGTAGGTGGTCTCAGAACTACAAGTGTTCAGCACATCTGACCCTAGTGATTGGGAACCACATCAGCATAAAGATTGCTATTTCCAATTACTGCCAAATCAGGAAGTGCAGTGGGAAGATCGTTCTGGTCCTGACTTCCTCCAAGTCATGTGCTACTCCTGGACTGTAGTAACGTGCAGTTAGCCCTTGTGTCTTTGTTGTCCTCTTCATAGGATCTTTAAGTATATTCTTGCTGGACTTCTCATCTAAGGAAAATATGGCAGGAAGATAAAGAATTAAAACTATAAGCCACCCAGATAAGGAGACAAAACACAGTGAGTAAATCATCAGTGTGATTCAGACAGTATAGGACAATATGAAGATAGTGCTTCACAGTGATTATCAGTCTTAAGGTTGACAGTCATTAAGCCAAGGGTATAAAAGACATGTCCAAACATTAGACCATAATCTCCAGTGTAAGAAGGTCCTGGAAGACATTATGAGGTTTTGGCAACTACTGTCCTTTTTCATCATGACCAGACTACTTAGGACTTGTGAATACATGGATATGAAAGAATGATTGTAAAAGAGTAAATGAGTCAAGTCTATGAGAGAAGGACAGTGACTCAGTGAAATTAGTTTTGAATGAAGTAAAGTTCCCTTTCTTTCTTTTATGGTCTCTCACCAAGTTTAGTCACAATACCTATGTAATACCAGCATCATCAGTTAAATTCAGAAAGACATAACCAATTTGACATTGCATTAGTGATATTATGACATTTAGAAGAGGCAGGACAAGAGGCTCATAATATTTTCATTTAGAATGAAGAAGCAGGAGGATAGCATTACTGTTCCTTTCCTTGACATTTGAGTAGGTAGGTAAGGAGGTCATGGTAGCTACTAATTCGATGTTAAAAATGCACGTTCTGTTGAAAAGTGTCTATTTTCATTAACAGCAAGTAGAATTGTGAAGTTCATTTTTCAGGAGAAAAAAATGCTGTTACCAGCACTGAATGTATTCCTCAACAACATTTCCAAAAAGTGTATTGTTACAAACATTGTTTGTGTAGCATTTATTCTTATTGTTTGCTATGTTTCTCAATGTGATCATAGTATTCGGCTGTACTGTTGAATCCACAGTTCTCAGTTTGCTTTTGGGTCAAAAACTGGTGTAAAGTATATTGTTCAGCCACAACCATAGAATGTTCTCACTGCTTAGCATTTGTTGAGGCTCTAAGTTTGAGTTATTTGTGCGAAGAAACACTGAAGCAAGAAAGTGAGAAATGGGATCATAAGCTGGAAAACACAAGGGTGTTACATCCAGACCAGTGTCTGGGCGCGTTTTCCTTTGGGAAAATGTGCTTAGGGGAAATGCTGATGCTGGTGCACGTCTCCTAAGCACAGTGGGAAGGACACTGCTGTGGTGCTCAGCACTGGCTTTACGAAGTGCCATGTGCTCTTTACAATGTCACAGACCCTTTTGTGCCAATGGGAATTTTGCCTGCTATGAGCCATTAATACTGAGGTCACCATCTGGTTGTTTCTGCTTCTGAGTGAAGACAAGGACTGTCTTTTTTTCATCTGCAGTGGATCTGCAGCCAATGTTTGTTTTTAATATCTTTATTAAAGGAAGAGAAAGAGCTGCATCAAATGAATAATTATCCTAGAGGCTGTGTGTCCATTAGTAACAGAGGAAATGCTGTCAGACTGGGCAATTTGAAAAGGTGGCAGCCCAGACTCTTCCTCTGTATTACAGCTCTGTGAATGTGCTGATGCAGTTTTACACAGAAAAGTATTGCCCTCAAAATTTTAGTCACTGGCACTCATGTAGTATCTTCTACAACACAAGACAAAATGCTGCTTTCTGATATAAACTGATTCTTCTCTATATGGTCATTTGTACTCTTCTTACAGAGTTTAAAACACAACCATTTTTATTTTCTAATGTTGCATCTTGTTTGTGCAGAAACACTAATTGCAAAAGATGCAGAGCAGTTGTGAATGAATTTGTCTAAGTCAAAATGTCAGTGATGGTCATCAGCTTGGAGACCCATGCAGTTTCCACTAAAGTATCATTAACCTTTGGTTCAATCCAGGATCAAACACTCTCAAAAGCATTTGCAAAAGGAAGCTTGCAAAAGGAAGCTTGCTGGAAAGTCTTGCCACATTTTCTGTGAAGGAAATATCAAAATTGAACCTCACAGCACAAAACAATATGATTAAACAAACTACATTCTGTTTTGCTGTTGCAATGTACGTGTAGTGATGATGTTTTTTATTTAACCCTCCCACATGAAATTGTGTTATATGCAGTTTATAAGTTTCACTGATTTTTTTTTTTACCGTCTGTGTTTTTTTGCCATATTTGAAAGTGTTAGAGAAGTTGCTTCCTACAGAATCTGCAGTTTCTCATTTTCTTTTTGATGTTTGTCAGCATGTTACTGAAGAGGATAAGAAGAATAGAAACATGTTACAAGGGTCATTCTAAGTATAAGAAAAAAGAGTGGTGTTGATGGGACAGAAGTTCAGGAGATGAAAGGATGTAATAGGTTACATGAGAATTAGTAGCTAAATTCAAGTAAAGGTTTCTGTGATGTAATAAAAAAGAAAAAGGTTTAAGGGGAGATTTTGCAGACATTTAAAAAAGGCTCCTCTCAAGTATTAGAGGAAATGTGAGAGAAAGACTAAAAGATAATTGGGTGTTAATCTTTTAATGATGAGTAAATGGTGATAAGTAAGAGTCATTAACAGAGTTATGACTGGTATTAGGGTTAAGGTAGCTGGGGAGTAATTCCAGGTACCATGGAATACGGTCACAAGTTCTGTGCCTTTTTTACCTGCATTTAAGAGCACAGATAAAGATCAATATGGTGTCTCTGTAGGCTCTGTTGGGTAGAGCACTGACACTGATTTGCTCCAAAACAAAGTGCATCTTTGCTTTTCAGACTCTACCTTCTCCCTATACAGCACAACTTTGGCAGCTAACAGGACTCAGATCATGATCTTTACCTTTAATCAAAGTAGCTTTTCTTTTTTTTTCTTTTCCTCCTCTTTAACAGAGGATCCTATCTAGCAGATGTGTAAAGAGCCATACCAGATCCCCATGACTTTTATGTTTTCATGTGGTACTGTAGGTGCATTTAATGTATATGAAAAGATAGTTCTTTGCATTCATCAAGCTGACTTTCAGATGCATTTAGCAGGACTAGTGTTATCAGGGACTGATGTCCACTTTTATTGATAAACTGAGCACTTTTAATACTGTGAGACACAGTAAAGCAGGTTCCTCATACTGTTTTTCTTACCACTTTTCAAATTAAATTGGCAGCATAACATCTTTCTTTTATATTGTAATGGAATGTTTAATTTAAGTCTGTGCAATGCTTTGAGATACATTTTGCATAAAAGAGCTTTCACAGAATAACATTGCTGTACTTTTACACTGTCAGGTACAAGAAGCAAATGGAGACCCAGGAGATGTGTCACAGAGGTTGCTTGAGGTGAGAGCTGAATAAGGTAGATAGCAGATCCAGTATTCAGTAATTTGAATGAAAAGAACGCTGAATGCCTGGGACAAAAACTGGGGAAGTGTGTTTTTTTAACACCCTCAGTGTTAACCTAATCTTTCCTGCTGCAGTTTCTGCTTATTTTACGAACTGTCTAGTTGAAATTTTAATGTGTCCCCTACTCCTTTTCAGATGAATGTTTATTGAGTCATTACAGGAATTATACAAGTAAAAGCAATGCTGGGGATTATTTACTTTTTTTCATCATGTTCCAAAACTGCCTAAGTGATCAACAAAGAAATTTTGATACTTCAGCTGACATTTAGCTTTTGAATGTTGCCATGAAACAACCAAACATTTCTTCTAATGACTTGTCTGGGAATCCAGATAAATAAAGCCAGGGATAAAATACATACTTCAGTGTAGACTGTCTGCTTGTTTGTTTAGACAGATAAAACTGAGTAGTTTAAACCACATGTGTAACTGTAGAACCAAGAGTCCCCCAAATTTTACTATATTTACTGTCTTCCAGATGTCACTTTCAGAAATATAGTACCTGTTCATTGCTAGCTGAAGTCGAGAGAAGGATTTTTCAGTGGTATCAGACAGAGCTGCCTTTTGTTACAACAGAAATTTCGTTTAAGATGAATGCAGCACAGAATACTAAAGCTCAGTATGTCCTAGTTTTGTGGCTGGCTGGGATGCAGGGCTGTTCCAAACTGAAGATAGAGCAGTGAGGGTTTCTGTTTGTATAAAGGTTGGGTTCTTGTTTATCTGCCAAGTTCCAGCTATCCCCAGGAAGGGGAGCACCATTAGAGAGACTGTTACAAGTCACCAGAACTTGAAACATCTCTACACTGCACCATATTCCTTTCAAATACAGGAACTAACATGCAGATTAATTAAGCCTCTGTTGCATATTCTTACTTGATGTCCCTGAAGAGTCAAGTGATGGCTTTTCACTTGTTGTTATCTTTTTACGCTATGTGTAATACTTGATGGCCATATGGCTGCTGAGAAATTCTGATAGGACTTACGTTTTTATATTTAATAGAATCATGGAATGGTTTACATTTTAAGGGTCCTCTGAAATCATCTGATTGAGCACCCTTCTCAAGCAGGGCCACCTAAAGCCAGTTGTTTAGGAACAATTCCAGAAGACTTTTGAATGTCTCCAAGGTCAGTGACTCCAACAGCCTCTCTGGGTAACCTGTGCCAGTGCACAGTCACCCTCACAGGAAAAAAGTAGGTTCAGGCAGAATCTCCTTTGTTTCAATTTGTGCCTATTACCTCCTATCCTGTCACTGGGCACTGCTGAAAAGAGGCTGTCTCCATCTTCTTTGCACCCTCCCTTGAGGTATTTATATAGATTAGTTAATCTACACCATCGCCACCCCTCTCTCTCAAGCCCTATCTTCTCTGGGCTAAACAGTCCCATATGTTTCAGCTGGTCCTCACAGGAGAGATGCTCCTGTTACTTGACCATCTTTGTGGCCCTCTCTCTCCAATATGTACATGATTTTCTTGTATTGCCAAGCCCAGAACTGGACACAGGACTCCAGGTGTGGCCACCTCCCTCAAACTGGTTTCAGTGCTTTGTCTAGTGCAGCCCAAGATACTGTTACCTGCCTTTTCTGCAAGTGCCTATTGCTGGCTCACATTCATCTTGGTGTCCACCAGGATACCCCAGGTCCTTTCTGTAAAGCTGTTTTTCAGCTGGGTGCCCCCAGCATATACTGATGCCTGGGATTGTTCCTCCAATGTGCAGAATTTGGTACACCTCCTTATTGAACTGCAGGTTTGTGTCAGCCCATCTCTCCAGTCTGCTGTGGTCCCTCTGAATGGCAGCACAACCATCTGGCTTATCAGCCCCTCCTTCCAGTTTCGTGTCATCAGCAAACTTGCTGAGAGTACACTCTACCCCATCATCCAGATCATTAATGAAGATGTCAAATAGTTTTGGACCCAGTCTTGATTGCTGGGGTACACCACTACTTACTGGTCTCAAACTCAACTTTGCCCTGCTGATCAACAGCCTCTGGGTCCTGCCATTCAGCCAGCTTTCTATTCACATCAGTTTTGCTTCACCTCAATTTGCTTCAGATTTTCTTCATACTTACTATAGATTATCACTCAAATGTAAGTGGAACTGAAACAATTGTATAACAAGAGAAAGAGTTTGGTCTTAATATATTTAATCTTAGACTTGTAGTGATTTGGTAATGCAAATGAAGGATCAGGCCTGTCATTTTGTCATTTTGTGAAAAATTGTGGCAGAGTTTTCTTTTAGATAATTGCTGGTAGGATATAAAATCCTGTTTCTTCATATTTGATTTTCTCCTTTCACCTCACTACTTCACTACTGTGTAGTGTTAAATTTAGTTATCTTTCCTGTGTGCAGCAGGAATAGGTGAAATACTTGTAGACCACCATGCCGATGCTTTGATTGCATCTGTAGAGATGAGAAAGCTTCAGCTACTCATTCTGTTCTTGGCTTCATTAGCATTTCATGCTAGGTATGGACAACTGGATATTTTGAGAGGTCCTTAAATCACTGAATTTGACCATTTAACAGTTATCAGAAAACAGTTCTCTTCAGCAATAAGTTGCATTCAGAAGTGTCTTCTTGATTATTCCAGAAGTATTGGAATAACTCTTGTACCTATTGGTGGATTGTGGTGTCCTTTCATCTGAACTTTCAGGTTTCTGCAACTGTTTTGTAATACAGAAGTGTGACTATGAGCTTTGTCAAAAAAAATCTGGAACCACCCGTGTCCTGTACTTGTGCTTTTCAAATTTATGGGGACTTCTGATGATGGAATTCTAGTTGGGTCATTTTCATTAAATTATTAAAAATTATACAAGCCATCTCTAAAATAGGATTGTGATTTGGGCTTTGGAGAAGATTAAAGAATAGTTGTGTAGTTTTATTCTGTTACTAAGCCATACATTTTCAGTGTCCCTTTTATCGATACCTTGATGTGACAGGTATTGTCAAGTACTAAGAGTACACCATTTTTCCTGAGAAGTTGCTTTTACTTTTATTTATTTCCTCCACCTTCGGTATTTCTAGCCAGAGCACAGAAGAGCTTGCTTGGCATTGCCAGTCACAAAACTTCAAGATTCATCAAAATGTCAAGGTTTCTTGGTGCACCATCAACCCTTTGAATCCTTTGAGTTTTGTCTACAATTTATAATCTATCTCAATCAGTAGATTGTACAGGGTTTGTTCTTAAGCCTTTTAATGTTGGAGAGCCAATGGACATATCGCAATTAACATGACATTACTTATTTTTAAACTAACCTTTTGTCAACAAAAAATCTCTTTGAGCTGCTCGTTTTTTGGTTGTCATGCCTCTTGTCCCAAGGGAAACCATCCCTGGCTGATTGTGTTGTGCTGTGACACGGACAGCTTTTTGCCTCAGGGAAGCTTCGCATATTTTCCCAAGGTAAAGAAACAGCAATATGACATCATTTTAGCTGTTTTGGGGAACCGACACAGTAAGAAAGGCAAACAAAAAACCAAGTGCAACTGTGGGGCTCACAGGATTAACAAGTAGCTGTGAGGTAGCTGTACTCTATTCCTGGCTCTGTCATTGTCTGGTGCTGTTGCGAACTAGTAAATTAACCTTGTTCTGTGACTGCAGCGCCATTTATAAAGTGGGAATGATAAAGCTTAGCACCACAAAGGGGCAGTGTAATTCTTTGCTAATTAATATTTATAAGGTGTCAGATTCTCCATAGTTCTGCACCTTTTTAGTTATTTACATCTATGCAAAATGAAGACAAAGTGGCTGACAAGTTCTGTAGTATTTTATACCCACTCTCTACCAGTACAAAGGATTGTACCAGGATTGCAGCAATGGAGAATCTGTCTCAAGAGATTTTCAAGATACTTTTGCCTGTAGGCATAGACCTACTAATTCCAGAGTGAAAGCACCTGTAACAAATATACCTAGAGTTCCCCTTCTTAGAATATGGCATGCAGAAAAGTTCCTGTGATGTTAGTTAAGATACAAGCTAGTAGGACAGTACTTCACAGCATGCTACTTCTGTGCATATTATTAGATCCTAAGGTAGCGCATCTGCCAGTGAAGAAGGATTAAAGTGTGTGTTATTTATTGTAAAAGTGTAAAAATTAATAGCCTAGCTGAACTTTCATACTTTCAGGTATTTTGATAAGCTTATTTTTACTTTTTTTTGCTGCAATATTGTAGCAAGTGTTTTAGGTATGATGAGGAGCACAGGAGTTCAATGAACCAAAAGAATTAAAAACTTTTGGGGCTCGGTCCTTTACCTGCTTTCTTTATTTTAAAGAAGGCTTTATATGAGCATACCAGTAGTGTTTACCTTCTGGAGATCTTTCAGTTGTCCCCATCAGGTGAATGGAATCACTGCTCTGCCATGGTGCTTGGTTAGGCTGCCTGGAAGACAACAAGACAAACTGCCACCTTAATTAATGGATGAAAACGAATAGAGAAAACAGGTAACAGAAAAATTATCAAACTGTCACAGTGAGAAGATAGTGGGTGGGGTTTGTCATTTGGCAAGAAGAGTTTTGCAGAATCGTTTTGGAAGGCTGATACTAATCAGTGCCTGTTCGCCATGCCTAGCCCAGATTTTCTTGCAACTAAATATAAAACTTTTTTGAAATCTGACTACATGACCTATTCTAGGCTATGAGGGAATGAATAAGGAGTGTCAATAGTGTTGGACTTAAGGAAATTTATTACTTACTAGGTTTTGGACCTATTTTTCTCATAAGCTGAAGGAAAAAGGTTATTGCAGCTTTAGTCCTTCTCAGTTCAGGTTTCATTTGAAAAATTATGGAAATAAGAAATTTTGTTCATTTTTTGTCCACTTGTCCTCAATACTTTGCTTTGCATGCAACAGTGGCCAGAATCATGTATATGTTAATCACAAAACTGCTTTAGTGCACATTCTTATTACCTCTTTGACTAGGGGCCTGTCACCAAGAGCTGAGCTGTACAGAATATATTCTGATTAATCATGCTCTTCTCATCAAACACTTCACTTGTAGAGTATCAGATAATGATCCTCCTCACTGTGAGTTAAAGGTTTTCCAATAAATAGAAACTGTGACTATTGGAAACTCCAGACAGTGTGGTGTCCATTATTTAAAGTGATGGAAGACTATTCTGTCTGTGGCTTGTCTCTAGAAGATTAGCACATGAAAATATTCACTCTCTTTGATTCCAAGCCTAAAAATAGGGTAAGAGAAACACCAGATGAGGTGATATGAAGTAAGCATGAGCATGACTAGTAAGTATGAATCTATATTAAATGAATGCCCTACCTTGCAGGCTCTGTGACAATCCTCCATCTGCTGTTATTGCACAAACAAAAATGTGTTTTCTTTCGACATCTGTTTGTGTTTGCTCATAGAGAGTGTCATGTAACTGAAATAATCCAGCTCATCCTGTCATAAATACGAGGACAGAAAGACCGTTAGCCCTGAGAGTATCAGTTGGTTAGAGCATGGTGCTAATAACAGCAACGTTGTGGGTTTGAACCCTGTAGGGGCCATTCACTTGAGAGTTGGACTCGATGATTTTTGTGAGTCCCTTCCAACTCAGAATATTCTGTGATCCTGTTCAGTCTGTCTTCTTTAACCACTGTAATGTGTGTTGTAGTTTCTTGTCCAGTCTGTAACTCAAGAGACAAGATTTTCCCTGGAGAGTCCTCTACAGTCTGACTCCATGGGTAATAGACATTTTTTATTACAGATTGAAACGGACCAGTTAGAAAATAGCTCTTGATATTCTTTAGAACAGAAAGTAAAACAAGTTCCAGAAGGCAAAATTGAGTGAATTAGGGAGGCAGGAGGGGAAAAGCTAAAGTCTACTTTCATGCCTTGTCTGCTACATAAAAATTCAAATATTTTTGTTGTAAACCCTCTTGATTTTTGCCCTCTAAAGCAATATCTCCTTGTTAGGAAAGGCTGCAAGATACAGGGACATGAAAAATGTGGGGCTGCCAATTTCAATGATGTGATGATGGGTGCATTATACATTATATTTGTAGGTACAATATGTACATGTAATATGTACATTACATATGCATATTATTTACTGGAAAGACAACAGATCAGTGATAGATAAGACAGTAGTCAGTCAATGTATATAATGGCAGTAGTTTAGTAAGGTTTTTTTGGTGTTGAGCAAAGTGAGATTTACCTTATCAAAAGAAGGGCTTATCAGCGTAACCAAATTACTGTGGTTTACCAAGCTACCACATATTGCCTGGCTTGCAGTACTTTTTATGAGTTTGTCCTTAGTCCATGACAATCATAAATCAAATTTAACTTAGTTTAGTCAGCAATGAAAGAATCCCAAACTGAGTTAAATTTCCTCATATTGAGATCAGAATAAGGGTAAATACACACAGTGAGGTTCTGTTGAGTCGTGATGACGTGTTAGACCCCAGCAAGGTGGCTGCCTTATTCCTTATTCTGTTCTAGGTTGAAGAGAACACAGGGAACAGAAAAGTGGTATAATAAAATTGCTGATGTAAGGATCCTAAATGTCAGGACACCATCATTTATTTTCTGCTTTCCCACTGATTGGAAACATCATGCTGAAAAAAATCTTTACAAAACCCACACCTTAGCTTCTCCAAATGTATAATAATTCCTATCTGCTCTTGTAAGACATTTTTATATCCTCTGACTAAGGGTTGAATTTAAAGGTATAGCCTTCTGTGAAGACAAATTAAGTCAGGCTTTGTTATGTATAAGATTTTTATGAATAGGTCCCTTAACTGCGAAACATTCTCTGTGTTATCACATAACTGACTAAGCCTAAAATGCTTTTTAATTGCAGCTTATGTGCAACTAACATCAGATACTCCTTTAATCAAATGAGGAAAACTGTTAATGAGGGTGAAATTGAGTTTTAAATGTCCAGTTAGTGTGATACTTACACATTGAGTTAATTTTGTTGATTTTTTTTTTTTTTTTTTTGCTGCACAGTGACTTCCTGAAAGCACAGTGGACCATTCCATGCATGTTTCCTTGACCAGACCTAAGAGGCACAGGGTTGGTAATCTGCTCCAGGCACAATGTTAGTACTCCAGTCAGAGTTAATATTGCTTCATGCTAATCTAGGAAACCGTACTGTCAGGTAAAAGTGCTTCTCTCTAATCCTTTCTGGGGCAGGTAGAAATCATGCCTGTGATTTGTTTCTATTCTCATAGGGCACGTAGGGGGAAAGCTGGCATGTTTCTTTAAATGTACATACTCTAACATGTTTTCCTGAGAGAAGGAAAGCTGCAGATCTGTGCCTGGAAGTTTGAGCAGAAAATGGCAGTTCTGTGATAAGTAAGTTTTCTATTCTTTGGACAGTGGTTTCACAGTGATTGCTAAAAACCCTCTGACTTCTGCACTGGTGAAATGTGGTGAGGTCTTCTTGTGTGTGTGGACTGCTGGCTCTGGATTTTCTCTGGTACATCCCACATAGTCATTGAGCACCTTACAGGTAGGGACAGAGACTTTGAATGTGGCTAGTGTGCAGAGCTATAAGAGAGAACTGGTCAGATGCATCAGTGGAATAACACTGTCATCTTCTGAAATGGCAAGAAGGGGTAAAAAACCTAAGACTCGGGGGCAGAGGTTTAAATTAGAAAATATCATTGGAAGCAACATTAATTCAAACAAGTCATATATTTTTCATTATATATTCCCAAATTTCAATCCAATTATTTTAAAATGAAATTTACTGTTTAAATTATCCTAACACATTTTAATCCATTTTGTAACAATTCATTAAAGTCTTTATATGTGCAGTGCAGTTAAATTTAATCTGAACTTCAGCCTTAACAAAATCATCACTTAGCAAGTTTCTGCAGTCTACCCAGATCTGTGGAAATGAGGAAATATTATTTCAGGTGATTTGAGGTAGGAATGGACTGAGAGAGTTTCCCAGACTTTAAGAAATAGAATTAAGAATTGTAGGTAGAACTATATTAGTTCCTACAAGCTTCCTGAGGGACATTCCAGCTCATGACTGAGTTTCTCAGTATCCCACAATGAGTTGCTTCAGGGGGTAAAAGTCATGAGGAAAAAATCAGAAAGTTCAGATTTCCACTTCGGAAAGTAATTATTTTACAAACAGGGGATTGGGTGATCAGTGCTGGCAAGTGGGAGAGAAAGCATGAGTGAGAGTCGAGGAGACTCACTTCCTCTGAACAGTAATGCTAAATTTGGTTGCCTTAGTCATATTGTAAAACTATGAGTAACCAAACAATTTACTGTAATTTTATTCACTGAAGTCAAAGTATAAAATATTTCAAGCCAAATGCACACTTGTGAATGAAATAATTTTGAAGTGTTGTTCCCTTTGATGAGTTTTCTAGATAAGTATTACACTTACTCCAAAGTGTTGTCATTGACTCTTTGTTTTAATTTACCTTTTAATCAAGTAATTATGTCGCAAAGTTCAGTAAAAAAAAAAACTGTTTCAGGATAAAATTAGATTTGAAGTGATACAATGTTGCATTGGCATGATAGGATATGTGTTTGATAAAGGGAAGAACAGCTCATTTCAAATAAATTTAACCAAATAGGATGGAAGTGGTTTGTTGATTTATTAACATGCATTTATTGAACTACATACTAAGGAGCTTTATCAATAGTACAACACAATATTAGGCACTTAAAAATGTTAATGAACATCTGCAAATACCTACATACTCTTCTTTAGCTAATCCTAAATGATCTAATGCCCCCTGCACATCCACTGAAATGTCTGGGTGCACATGGACTGCTGTCATGAATGAGTGTTTTAAATTACTCAAATCTCATTTCTGAGATCACAGTGCAGCCTGAAGGGGAGTGGGGGCTGGTCATACCACCACAGCTGTGTGGGTAGCAGGCAAATGCCCCTCTTTGGGTTGGGGGGTTCCCCTACATGCTCATACCTCCTGTTGGAGGTGTGGCAGCTCTGCCTCTGTGTGGAACCATGTCCCTTGCTACAATTCCTCGATGAACATACTGGTGAGAAAACAACCACGAGTTTATGTCCACAGACCCCCCATGTGGGTCCCTCCTTGTTGCTCCCCATACGACAGCCCACAAGCTGCACACAGGTTCCTTGTGGCATCTGAAACACAACTCTGGCAGGCACAGGCAGGGTCCTGTGACTCCAGCAGGGTGATTTATGGCAGTGACAAAGTTTGACTACTGCCGTCTTAACTCCAGTGTGTCTTGTTTGCTACAGATTTTCCTGTTGCTTTAATACTTCTTTTCAGGCTGACTCCTACTTTTTCTCAAAACTATCTTTGTAATTACCCAGTTAGTGTTTAATGTGGTTGATGTTTGCCTTCCTCTTTAATATGATCGGCTTCCTCTTTAATATGATCAGCTTCCTCTTTAATATGATCAGCTTCCTCTTTAGCATCACCAGTTTTGGGCCAGTGGCCTCCAGATAGTTTTGTGCATTCAATACATACACACAGCCCCTACTATTTACATTCATATTTTAGCAGATATTGTAATCCAAGCAATTTGCCAAGGGTGGGCCATGCAGCCACCCTCACAGCACCCACATCTATTAAATGAGTATTTCTACTATAGCTTATCATACAGTTTGATTCTGTGAATTCTATGAATATCTGCACTTAAATGAGATACTGCATAAACTGATAGTCTAGAATATCTCATGCAACTCTATAGTGCAGTCATCAGAGTTCATTACCACAGAAAGGCTGAGAATTCCATACCTAAAATATATACAAAAATTATTATTAAAAAGTGAACCATCAGAAGGGACAGTCTGACAGAATCTTTCCACATCCTAACAAAAAGGCTAACAATCATCCAAAGTTCCAGAAATATTAAAAAATTATTTTTTATTTTTTATATTTATGTTTTCATATTTTAATTAATTCTTATACTTACAAATTGGTAATTTGTTCCTGAAAGTAGTGTTATGTTTCCTATGTGTTTATGAACTTGATATCCTCATAGATAATAGCAGTTGAATAAACCATATTCAACCTGATGGTTCATAATTGTTATTCTAACTCATAAGAGGAAAATGGAATGGTAATAGCTGTAGCTTAATTTTAAATCAAAAAATCTAGGGAGCTCTACAGATTAGTACTTCATTCTAGCAGGAAGTTTTGAGATATTCAAAAAATCGTGGATGCTGTCTTGACAGCAAGATATTATCATGATACCAAGGTTGGAAAATAATTATTAACTTAACTCTGTTGCATCTTGCATGTAGATTTGTTTAAAAAAATTGATCTAAGAACATTTATGTCGGTCTTGCTTGTGCAGGAATGCCCAGATGAAAAAACTTTCAAGTCCTAAATCCTCTTCATACTCACCTTATTCTCCTCAGAATATTTTGTTTTTACTTTTGATTCTCCAGTCACTTAAATAACATTATAAATGAGTGACTGCATTTTTTTCATATAATTATTCATTCAAGTAATGTATGGCATATTAGAGAACATATGGTCAGTAATTCACTGCACTGAGAGCAGGGGCAATTTGAACTTCTGAACTGGGAAGGCAGCAGAAAGGTTGTAGACCTTGTTGCTTTTGTAGCAACAAGGGAGGATGGAGGTAGATGGTTAGACCATGTCGACTTTCTTACTGGAACATCCCAGTATCTGTTTCTGTGTGGAGAATTTTTCCTTGTTTTTGTGAAGCAGAGAATTTCTGTGTTGAATGTTTTCCAGACTGCACAGAAGCAGCGATAACAAAATTTCAGTCAGGATGACCTGGTAGGAAAAGCACAGGGTGGGGAAATCAGAATGTGTGAGTGCTGTTCTTACTCTGCTACAGACACCTTAAATAACCTTCAAAAAGCCCATGAGTTTTCCTTAGTATTTCTCCTTGCATGATACCTAATTCACAAAAATAATATGAGCTTTAATATATTTGTCTTTGCTAACACTACATTCTTGAAAACAGGGTACTGTAATAATGCAAAATATTAATTCTTTGACATTTTTAAAAACTAATGACATAGTTAGTATTTCTTTTTTGTTGTACCTTGTGTGCAAAATTAGATTGGCAGTAATGGCTGAGTCAGTACAAAACTAGTTAGATCTGAGTCAGCAAGATAAAATAAGCTTTAATTTCCTATTTACAGCTTTTATGGGGAGGAATTGATAGATTATTTATTGAACAATACTGCAAATAAAAACCTTTTTTTTGAGTGATGGACCTTTTGTACTCTGGATATGTAATAAATCTTGAATTTTATTTTCAATGTAAACATCAATAATCCATATTTCTATAGTCTGTATCTGATTAAAAATGAACAATTTACTGGACCATTTTCCTATCTACTATATAATCAGTAATTAGTTTAAAATTAAAAAAAATAATTCTCTCTAAAAAATGAATTAGTCTTCTAGTGTCTGATAAGAGATACATACTGGGATTGCATATGCATAAAAATCTAACACCCATAAACCAAATCAGTAACTGCTGTGACAGACTTGGACTGTGCATGACATTCAGAAATTTTTGGAATTTGGCGTGAAAAATATTATTCATGGGAACAGGAAATGTCAAGTACAGTTTCAGTGCTGCAAGTGCATCACTGAGTATGAATGGTGGTCTGTCATCATGGCTTGCAATATGCTAAGTGACTGGCCTAGCTTATCTTAACCTAATTTTGACATAAAAATTAACTTCATTCCTGTGATACTAAAAAAGCTTATTAGGCTCTCAGCTTGCTGAGAACCTTCAATGTCACTCTCATACAGAAGGTGGCCAGTCTAATACAAAGCCTGTGAAAAAACTTTGTGAAAAATGTGCCTGGACCCTGGTTTGCACCAAACACCTGATAATGTTAAAAGCCCAGAAGAGATTGTGAAACATCAATTAAAATGGTTCATAGAGGGATAAAAGGGAAAGCATTTATGAAAATAACAATGTATGGTGATGTGTTGTCTTGTTATTGTAGCCTACAGTGTATCTTAGTTGTCTCATAAGGCCACTGAGAAGTCTGGCAATGGTGGGTAGATCACTATAGGCCTGACTGAGTCTCCATGACGGGGTTTCCATGGTTTTCATGCCTGTCTGCCTTTGAGCATCCTGTATATTCTAGCAAACACAGAACATTTTTTTAAATTCCTATTCTTCTGCAGTCATCTCGTTTTCATAGAAAACATACTTCAGAGTCATTCATGAAGAAACAAATCCATATGTTGTATAGGGAAGCAAAGATAGCCTGATATGCTTATTACCTTAGTTGTAGTCTCTTCCCAGGCTTCTCTGGACAGACAGGCTTTACTTAAAAAAAGAAAAAAGAAAACCAAACAAAAAGTTCTCTTTTTACATTCTCACCTTTCACAGACTTGAGAGGAGATTGGCTTGGTCACAACATCCACAGTGATGGATCTGAATAGCTCTGTGGCTCTTAAAGCATTAGTGGTCTGTGATGAGCAGTACAAGACAGTTATGAAGGATGGATGGATGGTGATTTTGGTGAAGCTCTCTAAGCATTTGCTATATATCTCTTTTTAGTGTATCTGCTTACTCATTTTATCACTGATATAGACACAGTGATGGTCTGCAATTTCTGGAAGAGTAAATGTGTAATACCATAAATTATTCATCACACCTGTGTATTTCAATCAGAACAGGAGACAATAAACAGAAAGAAAACAGTAATAAAGGCAATGAAACTTGTGTTAGAGTCCATTCTTGTTAAGGCACTGGAAGGCATAAGAGATTACCCCAAGTTGCCCACACATATATTCTGCTTCTCTTTATTAGAAAAAAACACTCCCATTAAACAGTGCATGTCATTGATCCCTTGTGGAGCAACTTAAGGTTTGAGCAGAGTTGACATTTAATGAATGGTTCAGAGTTACACAAATGTTCCATGTCAGCACTCATATTTTTTTTGCATCTAAATCTTACTGAATAAACTCATTCCTCCAGTCAAAATATTATTGTTTTATAAAATATTATGTTTTATATATATATAATAATATTGATTTTTTTTAGGACTTTTTTTATGCTTTAATACCAGGCTAAAAATTCTTGGCTGTGTTCAAGTAAGCATCTTAATTCAGGGATCATATTCTGTCTCTGATCCTATGACTGTCATTGCTAATGCTTATATTAACATACTCATATCATGGTGTTATAGTTAGGTCATAAAATAATCTCTGACATTCCTTTTTGCCTTTTATAAGGATATTAACTCCAGAGTTCAAACACTGTAAAATTGAAAAAAGAAGACAGTTTTGATACCTGAAACTTTAATGGAGCAATTATACACAAAACTTAATGAAGAAATTAGGACAAAAAGGACATTTTGTAGTCAAGGATAGATCCATCCTTTTTCTGATCTTGGAACACTGTAGTATCTTACTACTTTATTAGATAAATTTATTCTTGGTGTCAAGCCTTGCTTCCCTAGGGTCGTATTAGTAAAATGTATATAAAAGGTTTTGGGAACAGAAATCTGTTAGGTTTATAGTATGACAGGGCAATCTGGATCAGAAGCAAGCACAGGAGATCTCCAGCCCAACCTCCTTCTCTATTCAGAATCAGCTATGGGGTTGGACTGGGCCACTCAGCTGAAAACTTCAAAGAATGGAGGCAGCACAGCCTCTCTGAGCAGCCTGTTCGGATGTTTGCCCTCATAGAGAAAGGTATTTCCTAATATCCAGTCTGAACTTCTCTGTTCCAGCTTATGCCCACTGTCATCCCAGCATGCAGCAGTGTAAAGAGCCTGTCTGTCCTCCCCATAACCTTCTGTGGGTGCAGACAGGCTGCTGCTGCTCCCTCAGCTTCTCCTCACAGCACAAGCAGCCCCCAACCATCTTGGTGTCCCTCTGCTGAACTCGCTCATCATCTTTCCTGGCAAACCAAAACTGGACACAGTACTGTAGATGTGGTCCAACACGTACATAGCAGAGGCAGATCATCACTTCCCTTGATCCGTGCTGCGGCTGACACAGCCCAGAATGCTGTTGGCTTTCTTTGCTGGCAGTGCACACTGTCAAAACAGCGTGTCCACCAAGGCTCCCGGGACCTTTGCTGCATAACCACTTTCCTGCTTGCCAGGAAGTGCACTTTAAAGATCGTGAAATGAAGACACTAAATATTTTATTCCAATTTCCAAGAAAGATATTTTGACATATCTTTGTTCCTTATATTTTCTTTGAACAATTAAAACTCAATTACACTGATCTAATTTTGCAAAGAACTAGGGTTATGACAGAACTGAACATCATTCTGTCTGCATTTCTTAAATCAGTTGTAACTGCTAACCTATCCTCCTTCTCAGGAATATCCTCTCAAAAGGTTTGAATAATTTTATTTTATTTATTCAAGTCAGCTTGATTGATACATGTTACAATTCTCATATTTTACTGAGATTTTATAGGAGAGGAAAATATAATATGTAAATTGACTGTGCAGGAAGAAAAATAGTCAGAATCTTAAAAGTGAAGCAAAAATAGTATCTGCCAGATAACCAGCAGTTATTCTTTTACAATTGACTTGCAAAACAGGAACAGGATTTGTGTGTTTCAATCATACCAATAAACAAACAAATGAAATCCTTATGCAGCATTTTATGCAGGATCCTGTGGACTTTATAGCTTATTTTTTTTGGTGTTTGTAATGAGAAAGGACAACAGATTTGAAGAAGCCAGCATTAAACCATAAATTAATGAACTGTAATGTCTTTAAATCCCATTGTGAGCTAATGTTAGATTGTCATTGGTTAAATACTTCAAGGACGGATATTAATAACACTCTAAAGTGAGAGATGTCAGTTCCCTAATGGAACAGGGCCATTGAAGCAATATATTTGAAGACTGGTCAGCAAACTAGCAAGAGCAAAGTGTATGCATGGAGGCAAAGTAAAAGGAAGATCAGAGGACCATCACTTAATCCTTCCATCTTAGATTGTCAGAGATGAGAGAATAAATCAGTTTTTCACAAGAACACTTTGTCCTGCTGGGCTTGTGTGATGCTGCAGTTCCAGGAACAAAAGTGACAGAGGAAGATATTTATTACAATATTTATTTAATAGGAAGATATTTATTACAATATTGCTCGCTGAAAATGACATAAAAGAAAGTAAAAAGATCCTTCTCCCTAATTACAAAACAGAAGTTAAAATTATGTTTGTGTCTTCTAATTTTATGGTAACATTCATACCACAGGGGGTTAAAGGTTTTTTTCACTCCTCATCCTTAAGAGTGGGCATCCGTTTCTGCTGTGTTTCACTGTAGCTGCTTAAAAAATGGAGATTGGAAATGAAGGAGAAACAAGTCGTTAAATGAAAATACAGGGATATTGTAGTAGGGCATGATGGAATTTAGCCAACTCCTGAAATAATAACTAGATTGATTTTTATTTTTTTTCTGAGAAATAATGAGACTATACTTGAAGGCATATACTACTGGGTCTGTATAGTTTCAGACTATAACTTTCTTTTTTGTTTGAGGAGGTGAAAGTACATTCGTGCCCAAACTGTACTCAGTACAGTCTCTGGACTCAACAGAGATTCTGCCTCCTTTCCCGTCTTTCTCTCGTTATGATGTTCTCTTTGGCCACAAACCATTCTCTCTGAGCTAAGTTAGCTGTGACAGAAAATGAGATGATTGGTGTGGAGTCAGACATTACAGTGCTAGCAGTGTGCTGCACTAAGGAAGCTGCACAGTGGTAAAGTCAAGTGGAGTGCTGGAGGCTTAAGGATTGCTTGAAAGGCATGAAGATGGCTTGTATTAATTCCCAATAGATGGTGTGAGGAAGTTTGAGGTGGGAAAAAGGTTGATATTTATATTCAGGGTACTATTGGAAGCTCTGCCTAGACTAGTTATGCTTCTGTAGATCAAAATTGCTCATGTATTTACAGGGATTGGTAGTGTCTGTACCCAGGCAGCATCTTGCCAGTTGCTGTTGCAAAAAGGGATTTCATTTGGAAGACAGGAATGGAGAAAATGCTTCTATTTTAAAATAAGAGCTGTGGAGATTACAGGGTGGGTGATCCAGGGATAACCAGGGATGTGCAAGGATGTAATTGCTGTTTGTTAAGAGCACCATATTTTAAAAACAAACCAAGAAACCAGACCGAAACAAACCAATATTTTTCATAAGGCAAGGGTTTCACCTTGACCTAGGAACATACAGCAGTACAAAGATCATTAAACCGAAGGGCTGCATTTTTTCGCTATTGGAAAAGATGATCAGCAGATCATGATGTGCTGGTGGGCATGTAGGGAGATTTACAGTCTGCATAAGTAAATCAGGTGATGTAGATACGTACTTTGGAACCTGTTTTCTGCGTGTCAAGGTGCACTCCCTCCTCTAGCACACACTATGACTGATGGTTTTGGTTGTGAGTTTAAGGTCACACCCTAGTATATGGGGTTGATTGAATGATTACTCTGCTGTTATTGTATCAACTTTACATTGGTGTCAGACTTCTTTGTTCTAAAATAGAAAAAGAGAATAATCTCCTATATAGCCACAGGGATCTATTCTAAACCAAATAATAAATTCACAATGGCCAAAAAGGTAATAATGTGAATACCCTGCAGGGTCTTTGTCCTGTTAAACTTCTAAGAGAGATGGATTTGCCTTTCAAAGTATTTTATTGGTTAAAGGTAATCACAAAAAGTAGTCCAGTCCTCACAAATTTTCAGAAGATAATATTGTGACCCATAAAAGGAATATACTAGTCTTTACTTTTATTAGTTTTTACATGAAAGACTGTCACTTTCTGTTAGAAAGTAGCATTTTTATTAGTTGTCTGAAAGCAATGGAACAGTGAATTTTTGCTTTTGGTTTAACAAAAATGACATTGTATGCTTTTGGCAAAATGTTTGTCGAGAAATCCCTGTTTAAAAGGAAAGGAGGAGGGTCTATTAAGAACACAGATGGGGTATACGCTGTGACTGGTGATATGGGATCATATGGGAACATAACTGATTCTGACAACTTTTCTGTTTCAATGGTATTGCTGTTTGAGAAAATCCTGGATAAGAACTGCTGCAAGCTTGCACTTCTTGCATCTATCTATTCTGTGTGAAGCAAAAAGTTCAATAGTTTTAGCATTCCTGGATGTAGTTTACTTGGATTTTCATCGTGGAGAGAGAGCTGTGCTTTATCATGGGGACAGCAGAAGCTCTCAAAAACATTGTACCTGGCATCAGTGCAGAAGATGGCAGGTGGCTATCACAGACAAAAAGAAAAGAAGATAGCATGGATTAAAATAGTTTTTTAGGCACTTTTGAGGATGTTTGATGGCACTTTAAAAAGCTTAAAAATTAGTAGTGGTCCACATACTCATTTCAAAACCATCACTTCAGAGATGATCACAAGGGCTCGTGAGGCAAGGATCATCATCCACGTCTTCTGCCTGTGTGTGCAGTGAGGAATCCAGTCCCTTTTTAGAAAGACAGAGCAGAAATTGTGTGGATGTCTGACTGCCAGCACAACATTGGGACTGATAGAGAGAACTGATTTCTACTTTTCCTTCCCCATGTGGACTATCAGAGGAGCAGTGAAGAAAGACAGTTACTGCTGTTTCCCATGCTTCAATTTTCTTTGTGTACAGGGAGAAAAGAAAATGTGAAAAAAATGTGAAAAGATAGTGTGCCAAATAGAAGAAGAAAGCAAAGCTGAATAGCAAGAAAGATCAAATATCAGCTGATGACGGTGAATATTGAAATGTCCATCCTTAAAAGACACACCCCACACTTTACCCTTAGCAAGTGTGAGAAACCTCTTGTATTTACAGAGATTCCTTTCATCCTGTCTACAAGAACTCTTCAAATCCACGTCTGCCCACCCCTAAACTGTAAATTCTGTCCCCAGATCCAAATCTGTCCTCTTCTGCATCTCTTCAGCCCTGTTATTTTTTATCAGGATTAGTTGTAATTTTTCTTTATTCTGGCCTTGTTTGGCAGAGTGATGCCTGTTTTCTATATCTGGCATAGGTGGTGCAGATGAAAGGCTCACAGGATGTGTCCCCATCACTCATTCAATGGGACAGGTCAAGCTTGAGATAGAACTGGCCTACTGCTCCTCTCTGCTTTCCTCCAGCCCTTGCTCCTGGGAGGACAATGTGACTCCAAAGAGAAGCTCTTTTCCTCCATCTGCGAAGGACACTTCAGAAATATATTCCCAAAGGAAAACTGGAATTATGGGAAGGACTGGAGAGCTGCTCAGCCAGCTGCAACCACGGTGGCATGACTCAAGAGCAGCATAGGCAATGCTGTAATAAGCAAGATGCTGCCAACTGTTACTTCATCAGCCTTGAGAGTTTGGGAGTAAAGAAAAGAGGAAAAGAAAGGAAAGTGCAACCAAAGACACTTAGATATCTTTAGAGTTATGTAAATCAGACAAGTTAAAAAGACAGAACCGAAGTGTTATTTCCCTCCAGGGGAGTTCTAGGGATAACTGAAAGGGGGGAACAAAGTTGTAAAGAGAGATGAATTAACAATTTTTCTACAACGTGAGTTTTTTTTGATAGACAGGAAATAACCTTATACTGATGTCTTATTTATCAAGACTGAAAAATATAAATAAAGAATATAATCCTTAAAGAATATTTATCAAAAGGTTCATATCTGGCCTTAACATTTTAACTCTGCTGGGTGTTAATGCATGAAACAAAAGTAATCACGTTTATGTGGATTTTTTTTTTGTTACTATCCCAGACTGATTTAAGCAGTTTATTTTTAACTGTACATTACTTAAATTATTTTGGATTGTACAAAAATAATTCGAAGCTCAGAGTAGCTAGTAAAAACAGGGCTATTACAGACCATGAAAGATATCTGCTTCCATGATCAGGAGCCATTACAGCTGTGACTTTAAATATTGAAAAGATTTTCCCTACAAATGTTAGCAATGATGATGTTTAGCAGCGGTGCAGGAGGCCAGTGCAAAGCAGCCTGCCCTGCACAGCTCTGCTCTAATGGGCGTGTGTGACTGATGAGAGCCATCAGTTCTGCTTAGTGGTTGCCCTTCAAGGGAGTTTGGCTCAGGTCAAGATGGGAGGACTGTATTTATAACAGTCCTCCCATGTGTGTCCCAGATCTTCACATAAAGGTTCAAAATGAGAAGGAATTGAGTTGTGGTGGTATATGAAAGACTAGCCAGAAAAGTGTGGACAGATTACTAAAGAATTTTCTTGTCCATGTGACAAAGGACAGGCAGTAGCACGTTATGAAACTAGATCTATATTTCCTATGTTACAGATTTCAGTTCATGCCTCTTCCCATTCATTGTGTGAGAAAACAGAACTCTTATCTGAGTTACATTGCTAAGGTAGGAGATATTAACATGTGGAGACATGACTTTCTACATGTAGCCAACTTACTATAGTAATACCACCTGCAAAGAGAGAAGCTCGCTGTAATCAAAGCTCTCAGCAGTGCGCAGAGAAGTAGCAGATGAAGAGGCGGGTAGTTGACGTAAGAGCTGAGGAGCATCCAGCCAGGGGCAGTGCTGGTTTTTATGTGGAAAAAGAGCGTGTACAGAGAAGTTGGCAGCTAACAGAATATAGACAAAGCCTGGGCCCAGTAGGTGGAAGCATTTTTGCTTGAAACTGCCGGTACATCTGCACTACATACTAGCCCACAGAAGTAACTAAGAAAGCTGACTGTGGCTGCAGGGTATTCTGCCTGGGATTGCTTTGTTTCTCAGGAGCGTTATACAGTCTGTCCTGTGCACCTGAGCCAACTAACCTAAAGCTCCACCTTACAGGCTCCAGTGTGCTATAGTCATATCCTGATTCACAAAGCAAAGAGGTTGAGGCTAATGAAAGTTATGATGGCTGATAAATCTGAGCATTTGTTACAGAGAGTGGCTTTAGAATAATTTATGGGCACGTCCCTGGCTCTTCACATAAAAGTAAAATGAGGGATTCAGAAACTATTTGTAATAAAAAAATCTATCTGACATGAAATGAGGTTGTCTTAACAATGTATCATGGCACTAAAAATGTCCAAATGTTTTTGCCATCTTGAGGAGATGTGAGATTTCAAACACGTGAGAAGTGATGTGCTACAATAGCTAGTCCAGGGACTGTGGGGGTTTTTGTCAGCCTGTGGTGGGTTAACCTGGGCTGGATGCCAGATACCCACCCAGCCGCTCTATCACTTCCTTTCCCAGCCATAAAGGGGAGAAAAAATAAGATGGAAAATGACTTATGGGTTGGGATAAGGCAGATTATTAAGGCAAAAGCAAAGCAAAAGCTTGTGCTTGCAAAAGCAAAGTGGAAGATAGCAAGGTTTATTCTCTACTTCCCATCAGCAGCAATTTCTGGCCATTTTCCTGAGAAGCAGGACTTCAGTATACCTGATGATTTCTCAGCAGGCAGCCATTGGAAACAACGAATGCCCCCTTTCCTGCTCATTTCCTTAGCTTTTATATCTGAGCTGACATCATATGCTATGGAATATCCCTTTGGTCAGTTTGGGTCAGCTTTGGCCTGCTTGTGTCCCCTCCCAGAATCTTGCCCTTGATTAGGGAAGGAATGTTACAGTGTTGGTGCTGTGCTCAGCAGTAGCCAAAACACGGGTGTGTTATCAACACTCTTCTAGCTGCCAATGCAAAGCACAGCACTATGAGGGCTGCTGTGGGGAAATGAACTCCAGCTCAGCCAGACCCAATACACAGCCCCAAGTTATTCAGCTCTAGGTGTGCAGTTAAGGATTAAAGACTGGATGGAGATTTCTAGATTGGTCTGAATGGGAAGAGCAGCAACTGAGAGTGTAGCCACTGCAGTTGCTGAGAGAGGACTTTTTTGGGAGACAGCTTTTTGATTGTATTTTAGCGGCTAGTTCACCTGAACAGTGAACACCATATCCAGCGCAAGTCTTGTGAATGTGGAAGAACAAGAGCTTGGAGACACGCATGGCGGCATTGTAGCCTACTTGCTGTTTTGGAAGCACAATTTACTACTCCAGTGCTGCCCATTGAACCTGCTCAAAGTTGGATTTCTCAGCTGTTTTTGCAGAAAGAGAATAATCAAATCCTGAAAGACTTAAATAAAAAAATCTCTATAATCTTTATAAATCTATATTATCTTTATAAATTAGTAAATATAGTACGCATGAAAAAAAATGCCTGAATGCTGAGAATTTTAATGACCCATGAAAGAATTTTTTGCGTACACACCACAGTGTCCTTGAGAATCTTCTGCTCTGAGGGCAACAGTAATGTGACATGGGTGCTGTAAATTGTGCATCAGGATTAGCCTGTCTGCTTTGCCCACTGACTCTGAGGGGACAGTGCTTGAAAACACATATTTAAACTCTAGATCTTTCCAACAGAAATGGTTGTTCTTGCTTTTTTGTGAAGTTCTGTGAGGCTCTCGGAGTTGTTAGACTTACCACTAGAACAGTATCCACGTTAATGAGGAACCTGTGACATGGCATAGAGGAGTCAGAAGAAACTGTGTTTCAAGGACGGAAAAACAGCCTCAAAAGAAAAACTGCTGTGTTTCAACCCTACAGTAAGATGCTGCTTTGATGTTATTGCAACAAGACTGTACTTTTCAAAAGTGTCTAAAAGATGTCTTTATGAACCATAGGTACCTGCTAATTGGGCCAGTCCCCTCGATAGGATTTTGGCATGAGTCACAGGTGAAACCAAGTCATAGGTTCATAACACTCTTATGAACATAAATCTTAGCTGAGGGATACAGAAATGAATTATGCTTTTAGACATACAAGAGGAAAGACGAGCAATGGGCTGCACTTTTTAGAAATCTGAGACTTGTGCTGAAAAGATGCAAAATTATTCCGTGCTCAGCAAAACCTCACCTGCAGAGCTGCAGTCCGCAAAGGTCAGCAGTGATGGGAGACCAGAGCCTTTCCCTCAAACAGGCAAGAAATGTGTAACCTTACTGAGTAAGTATAGGAAATAAGAACAGCTGCTGCTCACAGAATCAAAGTATGATAAAAGGCAGGGGCTTCCATCTGATGGTGAGTTAGGGACTCAGCTGAGTCTCACAAAACCTTACACAAGGTTAGGGAGAAATCGTGTGGCTTGAATCAGTGGCAACGGCTGTTCCGGAGGCTCAGTGATTTCTCACACTTGTGACAGGCAGCTGCTGGAGAGCTGGCATGGCTCACCGTGCTCTCCAGCACTGTACAGGTCCTGCTGGGTTCCTGCAGGCTTTGTAGATGGACATTTTCTGCTCTGAAAGGGTAGCAGGACACTTTCAAAACCAGGGAGACGATACTGTGTGCTGCTCTACCTTGACACTGTCTGGGGGTGCTGGGGAAGACGCAGAAGCTGGTTGGGCTCCTGCCTTGGAGTACTGTCTTACAAATTCCTCCAGGTGAGGAACCTGGGAGCTGCTCATTCTAGTGCCCTCTGTGGCTGACCCCCCACACCCCCCAGATCACCCACAGGGCAGCAACAAATACCAGGCTGAGGTGTACAACAGTCTGATTTCCTCTTCCTAGATGCTTCATATGGTCAACTGCTTCTGCACAGTTTGTGTAAAACGATTATCTTGCTTCCACAGATGTTTATAGCCTCTCTGCAGAGATGTAGATATTTATCTGAAGTGGTAAATCTGAATGTATGTCTCAGTCTCAGCTCTGCTGCAGCTTCATCCAGAGAAGGAGCAGGTCAGTCACCATGCAGAGGTGCTGTGTACCATCTTTTGAACCCACTGATCTTGACTATATTCACATGAGATAAAACTGCCTGCAAGTGTGGGGACTCTGAAAGCCATGTAAAATCATGGAGATCTGGTCCATAAAATCTGTGCTTCTACTCCCTTTCATAGCTTTTATTGGAGTGGCCAACACTTAATGAGGCCTCCAAAATGTTTATGCTGTTCTTGTGGGTACTTGAGGACCTAAATCAAGTCCTGATTTTGTTCTCAGTTTTATTCTGCTATGTTTGGTCAGCTTTTTAATGTTCTCTTGCTGAGAATAACCATCAGCTCCATGATTTTTCTTTGAATTTCTTTTATATGTCATCTTTACAGTGCTCTATAAGAGTGCTGACCTCGTGGCACTGCTTTCTTGTTTTCAACTCAAGTTGGAATATGCAATTTGCATAAGGCAAGTAAAAACCATCTCATGCCTTCTTTCAAAATATAGGTTAGAAAGCAGAGCAGTATAACATGGAACGAGGCTGCAGAAGAAAACACGTATCTCACAAAAAATCATTAAAAGCAAAAGCAATATATATTTAAATTGCAAGAAAATCTCTAGGGGCCCTGGAAACACAAATGCACAAATACTCTCAGATCAATATCAGGAAAGTGAATACACAGCACATGGAGGCAGGGAAAAGGTGCAGAGTGAAGCTGGAGCGGGGTATGAGGAGGGTTATATTCAACCTTCAGGTGCAAAGAATAAAGTCCCCTCTTCCAGCAGGTGACCAGCTATCCATAAACCAAGTGAAAATGAGAACCTGCCTTCTCTAGCCGTATCTGATGGGGAGCTCAGTGTTTACACCTGCTTCTCATGCTTACCTTATTGCATTTCTCTTCCTCTTTCAGTTTGAGAAATGAGTAATCCTGAGCTCTGTTAACATGATGAAGTTAAGGATCTGATCACATAGCAGCTGTAACTTTGCAAAGTGCTGGGCAGTATTTGAAGTATGGTATTTCTTTACTATTTATATGTTTTGCAGATAGCTACTGTGTCTGTCACTATATTCTTTTAATCAAAGTTCCTTTTCTCTCAATGCTTTGAGTGCCTTGAGGTGCTCTGTCTCCTGGGACAGGCACTCGTAGGGTGATGTTACTGAAGTAGAAGGAGTGCTATCTCTGAATTCTTTTCTCTCTTTTAGATGCTAAGAAATTGCTAATGTGGTGTGGCTGTTTTGCATAGCTGCTGTGATGCATAATCCTGTTTTAAGTGGCTGTCTTGACACTGCTTTGCGTTACAGAAAGCCACTAAACCGTTGAATTTCTCTTAGGGCAGACCTGACATGTCAGTCCAGGTGAACGGACATTTCCTGTCTCATGTTGCATTCATCTGACCTGGAATTCATAACCTTGTCTTTGAAGACAGCTGTTTATACCTTGGTTAAGGGGAAGTTTATATTTTGTATGAAAAAAGTGCACATAAGAAATCATGAGAGAATCAGAAATCCTTGCTCTGTTTAGGCTCAGTTGAAATTTAAATATTGTCTTCAATGGGGCCTGAGAGTGAACCTGAGACTTGCTGCTTAATTACTCCAAAAGGCAAAGCTCAGACTTTCAAGTCTATTTTTATATCGCTGTCCTTCATTATTCCTTTTCTCACCTCCTTTCTTAATTTATTTCCTTAACAAAGCAGTACTGTCTGTATTTTTCTTCTGCTTATACTTAGCCTTAATTTTACACATAGGCAAAATGGAGTGTGGCTGCCTACTTGGTTTTATGCCAGTGTTAGACCTGGCAGCCACTGCCTGCTGCCGGGAGAGTTGTTGGGATATGTAGGCTGGTAGCAACTGTTGGCTGAGTTAAAAAAAGGCAATGAAAAATCAATAGAAGAAAAGTTGCTCCTTTCAAATATCTAACTGCTCTTCATCCCACCTGCTACCAGAAAATAAGAAAGATATAAAGCTATTAGGGAGTGTCCAAAAGAGGGCAAGGAAGATGGTGAAGGGCCTTGAGGGGAAGTCGTATGAGAAGCAGTGGAGGGCACTTGGTCTGTTGAGCCTGGAGAAGAGGAGACTGAGGGGAGACCTCACTGCAGTCTACAAGTTCCTTGTGAGAGAATGAAGAGGGAGAGGCACTGATCTCTTCCCTGTGGTGTCCAGTGACAGAACCCAAGGGAATGGTCAGAAGTTGTGTCAGGGGAGGTTGGATATTAGGAAAAGGTTCTTCACCCAGAGGTGGTTGGGCACTGGAACAGGCTCCCCAGGGAAGTGGTCACAGTACCAAGCCTGACAGAGTTCAAGAAGTGTTTGGACATGATACTCTCAGGTACATGGTGTGACTCTTGGGCATGGTCCTGTGCAGGGACAGGAGTTGGACTCGATGATCCTTGTGGGTCCCTTCCAACTCAGCATATTCTGTGATTCTGTGTGATTCCGTGGTAGCAAAATAGCCTGGCCTTATCTTCTGCTCCTCTAGTGGTATTTATGTTGCTAAAAATACTCGAATCGGCTCTACTTATAGGCTTTTCTCCAGTGACAGTCAAGACTAGTTTTACTGGAATTAAAGAAAAACCCTCACTCCTTTGACTTCAATGACTTTTGGATCTGGTTACAGTTGTTAGAGACCTATATCTATGCTATATATCACCTGTATCTATCTATTTACGCTCCCATGAAGTAAAATACAACCATGGGAGTCCTGTCTACAGTATTCTCTAATCTGTAAAGACATTTTTGGCAATTACATATCCTAGTGTCTTAATGCATCTCAACTGTTTTACTTTTTGGTTTCTTTCCTAGCTTAATAGGGGCAAATGGGGAGAAACTTTTAAGTGGTGTTTGGAGCTAATTTTTGTTTAGATATTTAGAAACCTGAGATTTAAAAAAAATGTTGCTTCTTGCTTTTTATTAGATTTTGGGTTGTTCATATAAACGCATATTGTTCATGCCAAACCTGTAGACTAGCTAAGAGCTTCTGGGCCATACTCCAGGCTTGTCTGTTTTGTGCACTGTTATTCCTTTGGTCTTGTTGAACACATTTTGCCTTTGGTCGTGCTCATTTTAGTTGGTGCAATAGTGAAAGGAATTAGTTTCTCTGAAGGGGTTGGAAGACATTGCAAAGATGTTTGTTTAAAGATTTAGCAAGGGTCAATAGGAAGCATTTGTCTCCTGCTAAATTTATGATGAGTCCACAGCACCAATTAGTTGCATTATCTGATGTCCATTGCTTAACAGTCTGCTGTGTTCTGGGTGGTTTTATAAGTGATTCTGTCCTCAAAGCTTCTGTGCATTTGTGAACTGTAAAGGTCTATAGCAACATTTATGCAAGTTTATTTTTTTCTGCCAGTAAATTTCAAAAGTTGCACTTAACAGCAAAAATCCACTTTTCACTTGCAGAGTGGGCAAAATTTCACTGGGCAAAATTAACCTCTAAAAACAGTTGTGTTAGAAGTGGGAATATATTTTATCTCCAGGTATAGAAAACCCCCAAATTACTCAAAGGTAGCATAACAAATTGCTGGCATAATCAGGATTTTCATCTATGGACTTTTTTTTGAAGTTATGAGGTATCTCTTGCTCACTGGCAGCTTCCTCTAGTTGATGTGGCACTCTGAAAATCAGCTAGATTGTGGTTCTTAGATTATAAGTGCATCTCAAAAGCTAGGTTTGTACAAATATGTTTATGCTTGGTGTTAAATCAGCTGCAGCCACCCTGGAACAATTCCCCAAGGTTTTATTCAGCTTCTTATGTTGCCTTTGCAGTTCTTGCTGTTATAACTGTATAGCTACTGCTGCCCAATGAGCTAGTTCAACTCTGCATTGGGTTGCATTATAGGCAACCTAAAACTCTCTCAGCAGAAGAATGCTTATTCGGCATTTTAGAAACTCAGTTTACTGGAGTAGCAAGCTGCCTGTGGCATTAGGAGGCTAACTGTCTCTGCAATACTCTTGCCAGAATGTTGGCTCCTGGGCTTATCAGTCCTTGTGATTTGTGTAGTTACGAGAAACTGCTTGCAAATGTTTGCATTAGAGATGCAATCTTCATCTCTGTGTATAAATATGTTGCTGTTCCTATTATTTCCCCAAACTGTTGATTGTTCATCTGTCATTTTCAGTGATCACACCTGCTGAACTCCAGTGTGCAATAAAATACCTAAGATCAAAATGTGTTCATTTGCCAAATGTTTCAGGGAAGCAGCCTGGCAGAAATTTATACTTAGCTGATAGGAAATGTCAGAGCTGAATATTTATATGTTAATTGCTGTACCAACAATATGCTTATAGCCACAGAATTACCTCAATTAAAGACAAAAAGGATTGGTGTAGACATATCACATCAACCCATTCCCACGGTCTGTTACAGGATTCCTCTGCTCTCCCCACAATGGATTCTCAGGGCTTGTCCAGCTTAATTTTAAAGGAATCAAGAGATGTAAAGGAATCAAGATTTCACCATGTCTTTCTAATCTTGCAATGTTTTTTTTCTGATGTTCATATCACATTCTATTTTCCTTGATTTCATTCATATTAATATTTTTTATAAATTATGGTAATCATTGATATAAAAATATCAGTGTAGAATGAGTGCCATATTTAAATACTATGGTAAGATAAATTTAAAACTTAACTGATGCACTATATAGACTCTGATCCTCTTTGTTTTGTTTTAATTCTGACATATGCTACCAAATATAAACTGCCAGACTGGGACCTAATGTTATCCCTAAAAGATTTTGACTTTTTGTTGTTCTTTTAACAGGCGTCTAGGTGCTTGACTCTTTCAGACAAGCCAAAGACAATGTGACAAAGTGACTGTATTTCAGTATAACATTATGTATTGAAAAGAGATGTGCCAAAGAGTAGTGTGATTGTTATTGTTATTAATTTGGCCGTACAGATATTTCTACCAAAGTACCACACGGATAATCTAACAATGCTCAAGAGCTCAGATCAGAACTTCACTACCTCCACACATGGCCATGTGCTCTGATAATCATGCAGTTCCAATGTTTCTGTGTATTTGTCCAGTAAACAGAACAAAATAGCTACTTTACATTTATATGCTATTCAAGTGTTAAGCTGAAGGAACCTGTGTATCTTTCTTCTGCATATGCTTTTCAGAGGTCTATGCATTACACACTGAAGTACAGCATTGTCAATTTGTGTGATGGAATCGCTGTCAGTTCAGATCATCTTTCCAAACAGTTCACTGCAAACTTAGTGGAATAAATGAGTGCATGCAGTGGTAGGAGATGGGCATTATGTATCATCAAAGCGATGCGTGAACTGCTGTGATGTTATTAGTTTTTTTAAAGGTGTAAACAGAAGCTTTAGTTGTATTGCATGTTATTGTAAGAACTGAAAGAAACCTGCAAAAAATTCTTTTTAATGCTATTAGAAGTGTCATTGAGGTGACAAGAGTCTGGATAGTTTTTCTTTTACCTTTCCCTTTACTCAGACCTAACTGTCTTCTCAAATACTCTCCCTTGTGTAGCTTTTGCCCTCTACTGGAATAAAGGAAATGCAAGTCTGTTTGTTGCCACAGTAGGATTTGAAAAATGTATGTTTGGTTTTACTCTTCCTTGAGGGGTGAAAGCAGTTTCAATTAAAGTTTGTGTCCATTTTGATCTGGAAAGCATATAAAATATGCATGACTGCCATGCGCCTGATTCCTCTCTGCTGACTGGAAGTCTGTTATTTGCTGTTTGTTTATAAGGTTAACACTTGTGCTGTGTATTGGAAAACTTTAAATGGTTCTGGTGGTTGGAGCCAGCGAAATACTCAGAAGAAAAGGTCCTGTATGATCATGCTTAGGTGACGACGGTCATCCCTAAGCGCAGTAGTTTACATTCATAGGTGCCTTTGAAACTCCTTAAGTTTCAAAACTTCCCTAAATGTGATGGCTCCCTAACTAGCAGCATCTCCTCTCTGTTTTATTGTAACTGGAGGGAGTCACTGCCCTGTGTGTGCTGACAGGGTCTGCAAGCCGTGAATTGGGAGATAGGCACAGTGGCTGATCCAACCTTTAGAAGACACTGATTCTTGCTCTTAGTGAATTGCAAAGAAATTATCGATTAAAGAAATAATTGTCTGGTTTTGTTGTTATTGCCTGCAACCCCCACCTCATCCCAAATCCCACAGTGATAGGGACTTGAGCACTTGCAGTTCAGTCTTGCTTTATCTGGAGACAGCAGTCCAATAGAGAACTAAATGTATCATTCCCTGGTTTTTAACTACTATAAGGTACCCAGCTAAAAAAAACCTATGGACATTCCTAGTGAAGCCCATTTTTGGCAACAGTAGTGATGCAGGGATGCCTCTGTAATGCTACCTATGGGGCAACCTAATTGAGCTTATTATTACTAGACTGTCTTTGCTTCTCTCACAGGTATTGCTGACAACTGGCCTCACTGTTTAACTCTCAGACTATTTTCAGCTCTACCCAGCTCCTGCTACGGTCCTCCACTGTATCTAACTCCTTTGTTGATGCCCCCCCTTCCTAGACAATTTGTCACTCCTTGATCCCTTCCTTATTCTGTCCCTCTCTCCTACCCTCTCTCCATACCCCTGCCCTGTTTTCACCTGCTCCCTTTGTTTGCTGGACTTTGCAAAGATTCCTCCATAAATGAACGCAGAGTTAGATCCCTTCCTTGTCAGAAAAATCTGTAGTCCCAGCTCTTCTTTTATGTGCATCAGGTGTGTAAACACTTGTTTTCATTTGCATCTAGTTTCTGAGGAAAACTTTTCATCTCTCTGTCTTAAGTAAATCATATTCGCATAAATGGAGAAGCTTAGCCATAGTACTTTCAGAAACTGTTCTCTCAAATCCTTTTGTGTAGAAGGAGAGGGAAGAAAAACTAATAACTTTACTGGGAGGAGGACAGGAAATCACTGCATAAAATCTTTCAAAATCCTATAAGCAATTGAGTACTGCCAAGACAATTCTTTGGGTATCCTCAGTAAAGAACAGGCCACAGATGAGGCCAGATTACCCTTCAACCAAATAATCCTGAAGTTGGGAAGCAGAGGAATTTCCTTCTCTTCCACCAGAATTAGAAATTTTCAAATCATTCAGAGAATTGCAGGAACAATAAACTGCCTACATGGTTACAGTAGCTGAAACATGTAGCTAGTTAATTAATGCCAAGTAGCTCAAACATGCAGCCTGGTTAATTAATATTGTTAAGGTTGCATGGTCAAGCCTGTCATGAATATTTCCAGCATGAAGCATGGCTGCACAACCTTAATGCCTCTGTAAGTGTGTATCCTTCACAATGTAGTCCCTAATTGCATTTCTCCATAACATTGTTTCCCAGTATGGTATTGCACCAGCCTATGCACAGCAGCTATCTAATAAAAGGATGAGTCAGGTGGATAGGAAAGAAACATTGCTACAGCAGGCAAAAAAAGTGTATATATATATATGTATATATATTTGGGTCTGTCTTGGGACTAGTACTGTTTAATATCTTCATCAGTGACACAGATGATGGGATCAAGTGCACCCTCTGCAGATTTGCTTCTGAGTGGTGTGCTTGACACACCTGAGGAGTGGGATGTCATCCAGAGGGACCTGGACAAACTCAAGAAATAGAGAAGTGGGACCATGGAAACATCATGAGGTTCAACAAGGCCAAGTGCAAGGTGCTGCACCTGGGTTGAAGGGATGGGGAGCAGCTCTGCCAGAAAGGATTTTGGGGTGCTGGTGGATGAAAAGCTGGATATGACCTTGTAATGTGCACTTGCAGATCACAAAGTCAATCGTATCCTGGGCTACATCTAAAGAAACGTGGCCTGACAGTTGAGGGAGGGGATTCTGCCCCTCTACTCTGCTCTTGTGAGACTCTGCCTGGAGTACTGCATCCAGCTCTGAGCTCTCCAACATAAGAAGGAGGTGGACCTGTTGGAGTGAATCCAGAGGAGGGCCATGAAGGTGATCCAAAGACTGAAGCACTTCTCCTGTGAAGACAGGCTGAGACAGTTGGGGTTGTTCAGCCTGGAGAAGAGAAGGCTCTGGGAAGATCTTATTGCACCCTTCCATTACCTAAAGGGAGCCTACAAGAAAGATGGGGACAAAGTTTTTGGCAGGGCCTGTTGTGATAGGACAAGGGGTACAGATTTTAAACTAAAGGAAAATAAGAAATAAAAGGAAGACCTCTGAGTGTCCCTTCCAACCCAAACAGTTCTACGCTTCTATGGTTTAGAACTGTCCTTGGAAACCAAATTCAACTACTATTGCCGTTATACAAAGCCTTTCACTGAAATGATGCTTTGTCAGAGGTGATTAACATTTTTGTGTGTTTGTCACCTATAAACAAATAAAGCCTGGGGTTTGACTTGCAGAAGCACTGACTCACTGACTACGTAGAGATGTAGTTGGAATCTAGTTCTATAGACAGATAAATAATCACAGAGCTGGAGGAAAATAAAATAGTTGCCTTGCATCATGTGGTAGACTTGTCTATACCTATATGAGTCTTAGATATGTTTGTCTAACTTGTTCTTAAAATCCTGGGTGACAAATCCTCCAAGCAAGCATCTTAAGCATGTTATTGCAGTGTTTATAAAAAAGAAAAAAGAAAAAATTGCCAAGTGTTTTATCTCAAATATTCATCTTACAGTAATGAATAGGACAAGACAAACAGCCTTAAGATGACATTTAGATCATAGTATTGAAGGGGGTTTGGCTAGGTTTGGGGTTTTTTTTGGTAACAGCCCTTAACATATTTGAAGACTTTTGGCTCCTCTCAGCCTTTTAAGGCTGTATGGTGCTTATGTCTCTAATCTGCTTTTCGTAGGTGATGTCTTCTAGTTTTTTATCATTTTCATTTCTCTCACCTGCATGTTCTTTGACTGAATTTTATTGCTCTTGAAGTGTCTTCCCCCAAATGAAATATTCCTAATGAGGCCTTATCAGTGCTCAGTGCAACAGAAAAATAACTTCATGTGTCTTGAAGGCTCTTTTCAGTGATGCAGGAAAGCAGCAATTTACATTCAAATCTCATCTTGGAACCAAACAGCTGTTCCACTAGTGGTGTTTTCAGGAATGGATGAAACATTGTGACTGAAAATTTCCAAAATGAATCAGCTCAAGGGGAAAAAATGCTGCAGGACAAGCAGTTGGATTCTGGTGATTATAGGCAAAAGGAAGGATCAGGTAGTCTTGAAATAAATTCATCTCAACTCTACCTGTAATAAAGCTATATGTAACTAAAATGTCTGTGCAGACCTTCAAGCAAATTTTCCTTAGCTGCCCAGGGAAACCTTAAATATCTTTATTGAATGAAGGTGGTCAGAAAGTAGGTACAATGGCATGAACTTCGCCAGCCAGTGACTTCCATGGGAAACAGCTATAGTGTTCAAAGAAAAGTAGTTTGCCTAGTAAATTGCCATTATCATGTCTTGCACTAAAGTGTGTGTATGTGTTTTGGTTTTATTCTTTTGAGATTTCCATGTAAGCTGACTAAATCAAAATTCTTGTCACATTGGATTGAATGCTGATAAAGGTGTAATTTAGCATGTTACAGCTGCTTTCAAGATGGTGAAGTTATGATGTGTACCTCTTTCATAAATGAGCAGAATTCTTTACTAGAAAATAAATCTGGTGCTGGTTGGTCAGTATAAGCACATCAAATATCATATCAAGTATCTGCTTCCCATATTCTGAAAAGCATTTGACTCTTAGTCAACCCTTGACTCGGAGGTTCAGTAATTCTAATGCATATTTCAAATAAAAAGCAATGCCTACTGTCAGCTCTTTCCAAAAGGTTTTTGGGTTTGTGTTGACAGGCTGTGCAGGGGGGTGCACTGTGGTTCTCAACCTCTCATCCAGAATTTACAAGAATCCTTGTAATACTTTATTCTGTGGTTAAAACCTTTTGCTGTTTAATTCTTGGTGTCTGCTTCCAAGTGATTATTTACTCAAAACTGGCATAAGAAATGGATTTATGTAAAATGTTATCCACAAATTCTGGTGTCCAATTTGTATTAAACCCCATCAAGTAAAACCATGTATTAGTTCAGGGTTCTGGATAGTTTGTTGTGTGGTCAGGCACTGTCAAGCCTTGGCACTGTCAGACTCATTAACAAGATTGCTCTAAGCTGCTAGAGAAACTGTCGCATTAATTGTCATCAAGAGGAATAAGGTTTGAGCCTGGAAAACACTGGCAAGGAAAAATGAAGGACATGGTCTTAAAGGTGTCTTACTGCCTCATTCAGAGCAGTTATTGTCTTTCTCAGACCCGGATACCGAGATTGACTGGATACAAATAATATGAAAATTAACATTTTCTCCAATAAACATTAGACTTCTCAGTGATGCTTCTGACACCAAGAAACATGAACATCATGGAACCAGATGCAATTTTGGTTGAAGTGGAAGGCTGAGTTGATCCTGTACTTAAGCAAGCACTCCCAAATGCTTCTTCAGGAGGTCAGATCTGTGTTCAGTAGTAGGCAATTTGCAAACCTTGGGTAGAACATTTCCTACAGAACATAGCCTGAGTCTTGCTAGGTAAATAGAATGTTTTTCTTCTTAATTTAATTATCTGTTATCCATATTTAATTGCTGTCATTGATTTGACTGAGCTGAAGCCATTTATCATGGTTCTTAATGATCCTTTGTTAACTAATTAAGACAGTGAAGTTTCAGTGACAGCTTCAGTATAACACCAAAAGTGGGGGAAGCCATGTGAAGCTCTTACTTTTGCAAGTGAATTCTTCTTTTGTATTCAGTTGGATCCTTGTAGCAATGGGAGTCCCTAATGTTTTAGGGGGGCTGGAAGCATGAACTTGGATGGCAAAGGATAATTTTATTTTGTGGCAGACTCTGACATTTTACTCTTACCTCTTCCTGTGAAAGTGCTACCTCAGATCATACTCCATTGCCTGCGTGCCCCAGTCATTGTTCTGCCTGAAAACTCCTGAGGATAATTGCTTAGCTGTGGATCCCCTGGCAGTATTCATGGCCAGTCCAATTCAGAAACAGTGCAGTGAGGAACATCAGCATCTCAATGGTGCCTGCACTGATTTCACAAAAGCATTTAATGCTTTCACTTGATCTGGTTTCTGAAAGTTGAAATGAATAGGACTGTTCTGATATTCTTTTAGCCTATTTTATTAATGACTGGAGAGATCTTGTGCAATAGAAAACCTTTCTTCAGTGGAGCCTAATCTTTCTTCAGTGGAGCTTCTCATGAAAGATAGAGTTGATCAGGGTTGTAGATCCATATCTACTCAACTTCTTTTTGCAGTACTGAAGATCTTGACCCTAGCCTGTGATATACTGAGGGTAATTTGTTCAGCCCGAGCAAAGTTATTCAAATCTCAGTTTTTTGAAGCTAGTCAGCAGCACATCTAAAGAGTTTCACTGTCTGCTTTATGAGATCATCCAAACACTTTCATCTTGCAGGTGGGATCCAAAGGCAAGGCCAGAGTTTGTCATTCCCAAAGGTATCTCTAGAGCCCTCTCTTTGTTGTATTTACAGACTCAAAAGTACACTGTTGTTGATATTATTGATATCAATATCAATATCTTGATATTGATATTATTCTCTTTCTTAATTGATGATAAATACCTCTGTGTTCCTGGAAAACAAGTGTTTCTTGAAAGATATTTGCAAAATTTTCTTTATTGGAGTACAATGCTCAGTGCAGATCACTGATTTAAATCTTTGACTGTATTTACTTTTCACAAGCTAGGCACAGCATGAGGATGCAAATTCCAGAATACTCAAGTATTAGAAGACCTCTTCTAAGTTCGGTTGCTTGTGGTGACGAACCACCTGAGTGACAGTGCAAGGACATCCCTAAGTCCTCCCTTGCAAAATGCCAGATCAGTGACTGTGAATAATAAGCTTTGAGACATTTGGAGACACATCTTTCCTCGTGCTAGCACATCTCTTGACAAGAAACATGCAGCTAACTTGGAGGTCAAGAGAGAAAAAATGTTCAGAGAGATTCTGTTGCCACTTCTCACTCATCTAAAAATCACATATTCAGCTTGTAACCATGCATGTTATGTGCAGGATCATTAAACTAAATAGGGCTTATAAGCACTGAAGAAATGGAAATTGTTGATTAATAAAATGAAAGAGAGAACTGGAGAGAATTACCCAAGTTTGGGGGGAGGGGAATTTTCTTTGATATTGCAGTATGGCCAATGTTGTGCAGTAGTCAGTGCCTGTCTGATTGAACAGAAACAAGCTATTTCTGACAACATTTTAAATCAATGAATATACTCTATTTCTTAGTATGATGCATACCTGCATTTTTAAGCATAATCTGTACTACTTTGTGGTGACAGCTCAGTGTGTCTGTAAAATGATTGGATGCCTTGAGCCTAGCTAAAGCTCCAGTGTAGCCTATGTTGCAAAAACCTCCTTAGAGCCCTTAAATCTAAAGTCCAACACCCTGTGCTAGAGGACTGAACTGCCTGTAGAAACAACTTTTGTTTCCTTCTCCTCTCCTTTTACCCCCTTCTGCTCTCCTTTTGCCCCCTTCTCCTCTCCTTTTGCCCCCTCCAACAGGAGCACCAACACACATGTGAGAAGCCTTATGTGTGGGTGTTATGTAGTTGCGTATTCAGACTCTAAACAAAGGAGCTGAGTTTCTAGAGCCATTAATCTTTGCCTAGAGCTAAATTCAGGATATATTTTATGTTTTGGAAATTGTAGTGTAAAGTAGCAGGCTTGAGCAAAGCTGAAGAGAATAATATCAAAATAGAGAGGAGTCATTTTCAGGGCAAAGATTGAAAAACAGTCTAATCAGATTGAAGGAGACTTTGTACCCAGTGCTGCATACAGTTAATAAGATATAGTTGTATGCCTTGCTGTTTTGGGACTTCCTTGTGCTGTGTGCGGGTTGCTATTGTACTAAAAAAAAGGGGGAGGGGAGGGGACAGGCAACAAGAAACTAATCTTTGAGAATATGCGATAGAGGCCACCCCCAGGGAGGACAACAGACCTGACATAACAGCTTCTTCGCTGTTTCTCAACCTTGTATATCAGAGTAGTTCTGTTAATGTGGTAAAGAAAAACCCTGTGCAGTGGCGCTCTCTGGTGCTGTAAGAGTGCCTGCCTGGGTGCTGACACTGGCCATGAGGACCTTTATTCAGCTTAAAAGATTATTGAGTGGTGCACAGTTCAGCTCAGGCTCTTGTGAATGCTACAAATCTTGAAGCCTCTTAGCTTGGGGCAAATGAACTTCTTATTTTTGGTGGTGCTGTCTGATTTTAATTTCAAAGCTTAATGGGTTGTAGATGTATGTAGCAACTGGATTTCAGGCAAGAAGGCTACCGTTAGAAGTTTAGAGGCTGTAACGTGTTAAGGTATTAATGGTATACGCGGCAGTAACATGTTCTGCCAAATGAGATCCTGTTGCTTCATCATTGTTATTAACCAGAACTATTTGTAAATTAACTTGCGCTCCTGGTGAGAGAATAGTTCCAGGGTTTTATTTTTATTTTTTAACTCTTGGCCCAACTTGAAATGTAAAGTAAAATATCAGGGGTTTGGTATTCAGCTGATCAAACTCTCTCAGCTCTAAAGTTTGGTCTCAGTAGTTAGACCTCAGCTTCTGGGAGGTGTCCTGTAACTGTGGCATCTCCCTTTTATCTTGTACTTGCTCAGGAGGGAAGGGGAATAGGAGACATGGTGCAAACTTTCTGGGTAGCAGAGGAGAAATAGGACTCTAAGATGGCTAATGTCACCTGCCACTGAGGCAGCATGTTCAAAAAAATGTAAATTAATGTTGAACTCACCCAAAACTGAATAGCTGATTCTATTTGAAAAAAATCAAAGTATTTTTATTTTATATCAGCTTGGCTCAGTTTTTCTGTCTAGGCTTTACTGAACAGAAGTTGTGGATCTGTGTACCTTTCAAAATGTTCCCTCGGAAAATTTCCCTGAAGAAATAGAGTTTTTTAGTAAAAATTTTTCAGCCCGCTTTGTCACTCAAGTCCTCATCTTCATTCTCAGGGCCCCATGAAAATGGTCAAATTGTGTAAATCTCTGTCCTGAGATCTACACAGTTTAAATATATAATTGGATAAGTGGTAGGGACTAAAAGGAACCACTTGCAAAAAAATTAGTCTGGTAATTTTCTGTCACATCTTTGTCAGATAAACAAATCACATTTATTTGAAGTTTCACATTGTTTTGACAAATTTCTATACTTGATGCCTGTAATGGGTTGACTCTGGCCGGATGCCAGGTGCCCACCAAAGCCACTCTATCACACCCATGCTTGCTGGGCAGGGCAGAAAAACTATAATGAAAGGCTCATGGGTCAATATAAGGGCAGGGAGAGATCACTCACTGATTACCATCATGGGCAGAATGGACTTGACTTGTGGAATTTAATTGGATTTATTACAAATCAAATTAGAGTAAGATAATAAGAAGTACAACCAAATCCCAAAAATGCCTTACCCCCACCCCTCCCTTCCTCCTAGGCTTAATTATACTTCCAATTCTCTACCTTCTCCCAGCCAGCAGTGCAGGGGGATGGGGAATGGGGGTTACTGTCAGTTCATCACACGTTGTCTCTGCTGCTCCTTCCTCCTCAGCATGGGCTCCTTTCTCCAGGGGTTCAGAGGTCCTGCCAGGAGCTCGCTCTGGTGCAGGCTTCCCACGAGGTCACAGCTTCCTTTGGGCATTCACCTGCTTCAGTGTGGGGTCCTCCACAGGCTGCAGGTTAATCTCTGCTCCACTATGGTCCTCCATGGGCTGCAGGGTCACAGCCTGCCTCACCATGGTCTTCATCATGGGCTCCTCTCCCTCTCCCTCTCTCTCTCCTTCTCCCTCTACTTCTCTCTCTCTCCCTCATTCTCCACTCCCCTCCCCTCCCCTCCAGCTGCAATTTGTTTCCGCACAATAACATTTTTCCCTTTAATTATGTTATCCCAGAGGCACTATCACTGTTGCTGATGGGGTCAGCCCTGGACAACAGCAGGTCCCTTTTGGAGCTGGCTGGCATTGGCTCTGTCATACACAGGGGAAGCTTCTGGCAGCTTCTCACCAAATCCACTCCTGTAGCCCTCCTGTTACCAAAACCTTGCCATGTAAACCCAATACAATGCCAAAGCTTTTGGGCCTGAACACAAACCCCAAACTCTCCAAAGCTTGCCTACAAGGAAACCAGAGATGGAAATACCAAAGGAAAAGGCAGAGCAAACACGAGTGCCTCTGATTGGAGAGTCCAGATTGACAAACACCTTAAAGAGCTCAGTGCCTAGGACATGTGTAGTTTAGGATGTCCCATAAAAGGGCTAGTTCTTAGTGTCCCAAACAGCCATGCTTTACAATAGACTAGGCACGTTGTATAGCAAAGAGAAGGCTGAAGCACAGAGGAACAAGCTGAATTGCTCTTCTTGTGCTGGGATGAACTGGCCTTACAGAGACCTGTGAATGGTAATACTGCCTAGAAGGCTGAAACTGCAACTGTTTTGTTTTGATGTGGCTGAGTAAAATAGATTGTGGAAGACATCTGTTTTGGAAATATATCTGGCACAATAAATAACATTTACATGACTCTTCCAGGAAATATCGCTGTGACATTTACTGTTGTTTGTTGGTTTGGCTTTGTTTTTTTTTTAACCTGTATCCTTACTTAACCTTTTTTGAGACTGAGATATCAGCTGCTTTAAAGAGATAGCTGATACTTTCCTTTCCTCCTCTGAGCAGTGGTTTTATTTTTATCATGAGTGCTAGAGAGACATATGGCATTTCACAGACACTTCCAGGTTGTTACTCAAAGGGATTTATAATTTGATCCCTGATCCTACACTGAGTTTTTCAAGAACCATCCACTGAGTCTTGCAGAGCCATGGCAAAGAGAGTGAAGTGCCCTGATGTTTTAGGGTTTAAGTAAATGTAGTACAACAAGGGAAACCAAGAATAACAAATACTGCCCACAATTTAGCCCCTGCCAAAGGACCAGAGCAGATAAGAAAAACAGCAATGTGTGTGTATACCTTGGTGTCTTTTTAGTCCTTTGTTTAAACAGAATACATATACAACACAAATTAATTAGTTTGTAAGCTAAAATCTAGAAATATCAGAATAAAAAGCTATGAAGATGAATGGTAGAAAGAAAATTCCAAGAAGAAAATAGAGGAATGAGAATCCAAAGTTTTGGGGTTTTGACTGTATCTATGTATCGTGAACAACAGAAACTTACATAAATTTCATTGTTGCTTTTTCCCATTATTTTGGCAGTGATCTTGACATCTTATTTGAGTCATGTAAATGTGTAATAATCTTGTATATTTTTTTTAATTTTATGTAAATTATTTGACATAACAGTTGACAATATGACACCCTGAAAAAGAGATATGCAGGCTACAAATAAGAACCCTAAGTTAAAGTAAGCAATCATTTGAGGGAGTCTTGCTCATGATTTTTTGCCATGCGACTTGAAACATTGAGAAGTTATTTAAGAAAGTAGTTGTTTCATGTTGTAGTTACAACGTCCTCCTACACTAAAGGAGCTTGAAATGAAACTAACCTAATAGTAATAAATATATACAAGGAAAAGATCATTGTAATGGAAGAAACCAGTTGAAAAAAAAATATTAGTAGATGTGGATATAAGTTTCCCGCCAAGTGTGTATATGGAAAAAAGTCACCTGCAGAGTGCCATTCTCTGCTTTTTTGTCAGCTTTGGAGTTACTGTTTTATCTTTTCTTTCACAGCTTCTGGTCTTTTCCTAGCTTTTCTGTTCTGTGTTTGCCCTTATCTGTCAGTGCCTTGTTGTTAAAACAAAACTATTTTCCATGAGGTTCTGCTGTCATTGCCATTGAGAAAAATCTTCAGCACAAGAGGAGAGCCCATCATCTTCAATGTCCATTTCCAAGACTTATTAGTATAAACAACCATCTGACATCCTTAAGATTTCTTGGACATTTATAGCCTTTCCATCCTCAATGGTTTCATGTTTCCCTCTAATATCAGCTACTTTGTGCCATTGCTACACTACGTGTGACCTTCCTATGCTACCTTGATCTCCTCTGTGTGAAAATTTTCCTTCTGCAGGAGGCTGATATTCAAATAAACACCAAGTGACAATGATGACTACTTGCATGTGTAACTGCAATGTGAACCCTTCCATACATCTTTGTATGCTTGATATGGGCATGAGCAGGATACACATTTAGCTATTGCTGAACAGTACATAGACAGCATCAAGTCCTTCTCTGTTTCTCATGCTGTTCTGCTGGTGAGTAGACTGGGAGTGCGCAAGAAGCTGGGAGAGGACACTGCTCTGACAGCTGCCTTAGCTGGCCAGAGGGATGTTCCAGACCATATGACATCATGCTTAGGAATAAAATCTCAGAGAAATGAGGAGGAAAGAAGAATATTTATAATTTTTTCCCCCAGATTTTTGTTACATGTGCCAAGGCTTTGCTTTCTGGAAAGGTACCTAGATATCTGCCCACCAGTAGCACCTTTTGCTTTGCTTGCATGTGCATCTTTGCTTCATGTATTAAGATATCTTTATCTCAACCCACAAATCTCACTTTTGACCTTCAGATTCTCTGTCCTATCCTTCTTGTGGGAAGTGAGTGAGTGACTGTGTGGGGCTTGACTGTCTAACCAACCATGATACCTCATAGCCAGATACACAAATACTGGTCAATTAAAGGACTTGGGATACAACATAGACATGTTAAAATGAAGAATAGAAAAGGGGATTACGAGAAGGAGTAAAGCTAAGGAATCCTTTACCTGTGTTAGGTCTCCACCCCCTGAGAGCTGGACATGTTATTGCTATCAAGTGCTGTACAGACCAAGATGCCATATTGAGTGTGGTTGCAGTGGTTTAATCACAGATGGCAACTAAGCCCCACACAGCCACTCACTTGCTACCCGCTGTGGAATGGGGGAGAGAATCAGAAGAGTAGAAGTGAGAAAATAAGTGATATGATAGTTTAATAGGTAAAGCAAAAGCCATGTACACCAGAAAAGCAAAACAAGACATTAATTCACTACTTACCATTGACAGGCAGATGTTCAGCCATCTCCAGAAAAGTAGGGCTTCATCACCTGTAACAGGTACTTGAGAGGACAAGATCCATCACTTTGAATCTCCCTTCTTTTTTCTTCCCTCAGCTTTATATGCTGAGCATGTTGCCATATGCTCTGGAATAACCCTTTGATGTGTTGGGATTAGCTGTCCTGGCTGTGCCCCCTTCCAGCTCCTTGTGCACCAGCAGCTTACTGGTTGGGATGGGTTGAGAAGCAGAAAATCCCTTGACTCTTGTGTGAACACTGTTCATCAGTAATGAAAACATGTCTGTGTTATCAATCTTGTTTTCAGCACAAATCCAAAACATAGCCCCATACCAGCTACTATGAAGAAAATTAACTCTATCCCAGCTAAAACCAGCACAAGCACAGAAGGATTTAATCAACTAGGTGACTCCAGCTCTAATTCCCTCCTTTGACATATGAATTCTGGTATAAATGCATGTCTGATAGCCAAGACTTTACTGATGTGAAGGAATCAGACCAAGCCTCACAGCCAATGTACCCAGACCTTTTGCCCTGTTCTTGCCAGCTTTCTGCCCCAAAAGCACTCTTAGGGCCAGCCACAATGCGTGAGAAGACTGGTTAAACACTGTTGGACTTCTCTCATGGGATGTGATGTTCTCAAGCTGCTTGTTCTGTGTGCAGCTAATCTGTTTCCATTGGCATCATGGCTGCAGATTAGGCAGGGTGCATCTGTGCACGTGCACTACCTTTTATAGGGCAGAAATAGTCCTATGTGACTGACAACCTTCTTGTTCGCTGCTCTGGCCCATGGAACTCTGAGTCATAAGCTTGTGTGAGTGGATGTTGCTCATTTGATAGGCTTAAGTCTTACAGAAGTTAATGGAAGTCTTAATTATATTATAAAAAACCGCGTACTTTTACTTCTTTTGTGGAGAAACATCCTATATCGTTAGCTTTCAACCTGTATTAGTCCAATAAAGGCAAGTAGTTTTCCCCATGGCAGAAAGCCTATTCTGTATTTGACAGCTGCCCTTGGAGCATATCCTTGGAGCAGATGGCTGCTTGCCTGCCAAATAAGATACAAATTAGATTTCCAGATGATTGAATGATGGTGGCAGGAAAGCAGCCCTTCATCTTAACTCCTCCTCTATTGCAAATCCAGTTAAGCAGCAAGAACATAACCATTCGCTGGTGGTGCATGTGCTCTACATGGGGAACCTATCAGTGGATGGGCCCCGTAGGGAGGAGGTAGGATAAATTAAAAGGAAATGTTTTGCTTTTTGTAAATATTTGTTTATAGTGAATAGCAAATCTGTCTTTTACAGGAGTAAAATGCTAAGCCTGACTCAGTCCATAAGGAAAACAAGAAATTAGTATCAATGGTCCCCATATGTGTCTCCATCGAAGTCCTGCACTGTCTCACAACTAAGCTGAGCTCCCATGCAGCAGAAGGGTAACTGTGGAGCTGTATTGTGTGGCAGGTCTATTCGTGATCAGCTTTCAGGTTCAAAGACAAACTCCCCATTAGTTGCATTTGTGTATCAAGTCAAAGTAAATGGGAGTGCACTCTGCTTGGTCCAGGAGGACAGGCAAGCACCCTGGTAACCTGTGTTTCTCTCATATATTGTTTCTTTCTGTGTTTTAAATAAGATGTATCTTTATATTTGAACATGGTTGTTTCAGCATAGTCAAAGGTGAGCAGGTGATTGCTGACAGGTAAATGTAAGAGCTGGAGAAAGGACTTCAGTTCTGTTCCAAAACCCTTGGAAACAAACACAGACTCACCATGCACTTGTGAAGTGGAGCCAAGTTCCACTTGGAACCTCATGTTCTACCTAGATAACTGGGAAAAAAAGCAATGAAAACAAAGTAGCTTTGAAAACAGACTTGAGGGAATAAACAGAAATATTTTTCTCATGGTGGGAAAATAAATATAGTAGGACCACTAGTATGCTTACCAGTATAAATGTGTTTCCAATAAAGTTAACAGTTATACTGATACAATAGTGAAGGGAATCTGGCTTAGCACAGAAGTCAGGGACTAGATCTGCAGTCGATGCTAGCAGATGTGGTTTCTACTGAAGTCCATGAGGTTATATTAATCCACAAAAATGGAAACAACTACAGTCCAGAGACTGCTTCTGCTCTTCCATATTCAAAATGCAGGTTTCTCTGTATCTTTGTTTCTCTGTATCTTTATCTTCTCTTCCTTTCATATGAATCACAGAGTCACAGAATATGCCGAAGGGACCCACAAGGATCATCAAGTCCAACTCTTAGCCCTGCACAGGACCATGCCCAAGAGTTACACCAGGTGCCTGAGAGTATCATCCAAATGCTTCCCTGGGGACCCTGTTCCAGTGCCCAACCACTCTCTGGGTAAAGAACCTTCTTCTAATATCCAACCTAAACCTCCCCTGACATAACTTCAGGCCATTCCCTTGGGTCCTGTCACTGGTCACCACAGAGTAGAGATAAGTGCCTGTAACTCTTCATTCTCTCACGAGGAAGTTGTAGACTGCAATGAGGTCTCCCCCCAGTCTCTTCTTCTCCAGGCTCAACAGACCAAGTGCCCTCCATCGCTCCTCATACGGCTTCCCCTCAAGGCCCTTCACCATCTTCGTTGCCCTCCTTTGGAAACTCGCTAATAGCTTAATATCTTTCTTATATTGCAGTGCCCAAAAGTGCACACAATATTCAGGATGAGGCTGCTCCAGTGCAGAACAGAGCGGGACAATCCCCTCTCTCAACCACCTGGTGATGCTTTGCCTGATGCCCCCCAGGACAAGGTTGACCCTCCTGGCTGCCAGGGCAGCCTGACTCATATTCAACTGGCCATCAACTATGACCCCCAGGTTCCCTTCCATGGCACTGCTTTCCAGCATTTCCTTCCCCAGTCTGTATGAACATCTGAGGTTGCCATCTCAGGTGCAGAATCCAACACTTCCCCTTGTTGAACTCCATGTGGTTGGTGATTGTCCAGTCCCATAATTTGTCGAGGTCTCTCTGCAGGGCCTCCCTGCCTTCCAGGGAGTCAACAGCTCCTCCCAGTTTAGTGTCATCTGCAAACTTGCTTAGTATCCCTTCCAGTCCTGTGTCCAAGTCATTTATGAAGATGCTGAAGAGCACAGGGCCTAAAATGGAGCCCTGTGGAACCCCACTAGTGACAGGTCATCAGTCTGATGTCACCCCATTCGCTATTACCCTCTGTGCTTGACCCGTGAGCCAATTGCTCACCCACCATATGATGTGTTTATTCAGCTGTGTGTTGGACAGTTTGTCCAGAAGGGTCCTGTGAGAGACAGTGTCAAAAGCTTTACTGAAATCCAAAAAGATTACGTCAACTGGCTTCCCTTGATCAACTGGGTGTGTTAGCTTGTCACAGAAGGAAATCAGATTTGATAAGCAGGACTTTCCTCTCCCAAAGCCATGCTGGCTCTGACCAATAACAGTGTTGTCTTTCAGATGTTTTTCAGTACTTCCCAGAATAATCTTCTTCATATCTTTACCAGGCATGGAAGCGAGACTAACAGGCTTGTTGTTTCTTGTTCCTTCTTGCCCTTCTTGAAAATTGGGACCATGTTTGCCAGCTTCCAGTCAGCTGGGACCTCTTTGGATTCCCAAAACTCCTCAAAAATCATCGAGTGAGGTTTTACAATGACATCAGCCAGCTCTTTGAGGATACTTGGATGAATTCCATTTGAAAGCCTGCAATAATTTAATTAATCTAATTTTTAATAGTCTTTTGTCCAAAAGATTAATTTTTTCTACTTAGTGTATCAATGCATATATAGATATAAAAGCAACTGTGTTAGTGTTACTGTGAGGCAAAAAGTAAAATATTTGTTGCAGCTATATTTTTAGATTGTTTGTCAATTTTCTACTCCTCATTAAAAATGCATTACCTTCTGCAGCTGTTCTTTGGCCTAAAGAGGCTTTAAAAATTAAATAACTATATGTATTTCTTTAGGGAGAAATCTAGAGAGGAAGAGGCCAGAGTCAGCAGAAAACTTTTGAGTAGGGTTAGCAACACTCAGGTTTGCCATTCCAAGGGCAGCTGGGGAGTGAGGTGCTGAGGCTGGGTGGAGGAAAGGCAGGGAGGTCTCATCAGCACTCCAGTGGATACAGGGTCTGGGCATGGGGAAGGACAGCTGGATGACCGCAGGAGCTCTGCACAGGAAGCAGAGTTAGGAGACTACAGCAGGATGCCAGGGATTAGCAAAGCCCATGGCAGAGAGGTTGGAACTAGATGATCTTCAAGGTCCCTTCCAACACAAACCATTCTATGACTCTATTGATAAGTCAAAATGTTTAATAATAACTAGTATGGAAGTGGATGTAGAGGAGTTAGCAGGGTTTGGGGAAGGTCTCTGATGTTTAGGGGGAGGGTGTTTCTCTCTACTTTTCTCCACTTTTTCCCTACATACCTTTTTCTTCCCCCACAAAGAGAGATTCTGTGAGGAAGTGGAATGGTCAAGATGAAGGTCCACAGGGGGGGCTCAGAGAATCAATTAGGTTTTCTTCTTCTGCTTGTGCTCAGGATGGGGCTGCAAATGAATGTGTCATTCTCTGTTAGTGTTGTGGGGCTGCCTGAAATATCCCTTATTAAAAGCAGAGCTGTGCCAGCAAGAGGCTTGCTGTGACGGTCACAGAATGATCCCACAGTGTCAAAGCAGGGTGGTTTGCAACCCCAGGCTGCATCATATTTTCTGTGTATAGGTTCTCTGGAGGAGACTTCAAAGTTTGGCTGTGCTCTGAAAAGAAACTAGAAAGGCTTTAAAGTTTCCATGTCTGTTATTTCTCAAAAAATGTGCTCAGTTTAGAAGTAAAAGAAGGTTCCTTGCCCTGCTGTTTCTTTGAATGTTCAAGCTGAACCTTTTTCCTGGCTTTCACCTGTTACAAAGGCGTACTGCCCTGGATTTAGTCCCACTAAAGATATGTCTACATTTGTTAAAAAGATATGGTTTTTTTCCCTACTTTCACCTAATATTTGTTTATGTTAAAATCTTAAAGTAGACAGAGTGGTTAGCAGTTCAGGTGTATTTAGCTGTCTGAGAGAAATCTGCAGGTTGTTCAGTGTTGATTTTCAATAGTTCTTCTGTGGAAAATATATATTGCCATCAGTGCGCTAGAGATTTAGAGGGAGCTAAGTAAGACTTCTAAAAAGACTCTTTTTTCTAGTAAAAGCAACAGCAGTGGTATACCAGTGTCACTCTATTGCCTGAAAGCAAACAGCCACATTGATTTAGGGCCAAAAAGAACTCACTTTAATTTACCTCCCTTAGCTGTACTGGCTTTGAATTGGTATCGCAATAAAAACCAGGGTAGCCTGAAAGAATAAGCCTAAAAATCACTAAAATCATTGCACTAAAATCAATAAACCCAGTAGTCACTACCTAAAGAAAATGCATCTGAAGATAAACCTGTGTCTTTGTAGAATCTGTTCACCCTATAAATATTAGTGGATATTTTTCCTATTTTGCAAGGTTGGTAAGAGGTTATTGGGTTTTGTTTTTGATTAACTGATGGAGAAAATGAGGCGTAATCAGTACAAGACACATCTGTTGTAGTGCATTATCTGTGGCACAGGTAGTATTTGGACTGAAGCTTCTGGAATTTCTATTTTTACTTTCCAATAGCACCTCTAGCATCTAGGGCCTGAAATAGGCACTGTCTTGGCATATGCTTCCTGCATACCCTCATGTGCTGGTTTAAAGGTAAACTGGTAGGAGAAATGAACCCAACTCAAAAGAGATTATAAATCAGAGTTACAATTTAATAAAAAATAATACAATAATACAATTATATGGACAAACAATTGGTTTTAACCTACAAACCCCAGATGTATAACCCAGCACCCTGAGGCATGAACAGAATGGTATTTGTTGGCCCCTATGCTGAGCCCCACATGGTCCCTCTGAGTCCAATGTAAAAGGGGAGGAAAACCTCTCGGTGAGAGGCTGGTCGCAGTCCGGTTGAGGGTGGTGGTTGCAGTCCGCTCGAGGTTCTGGTCCTCCTCTGGATCTGACGAGTGGTACCAGAAGTCCCAAGACTCCAAGATTATGTACACTCAGGTTCAGGTAGGAATGCCCAGTACCTCCCCCAGGGTGGGGAGTTCCACAATGGGTGACTGTGAGTCGTGAGATATTTTTGGAATCCTTGGTAGCCCATTAGCAGACATGACCCCTCAGGCTGGGTGTGGAGGTGCTAATGACTCCCTGGAGGGGAGTTATCACACTTGAATCATTGGTGTGAGGATAGAAACATCTTGCTATCTCACAGGCTTTTTTACACTCAGCTTATATCCTGAGGGGTCAGGTGTGCTCCGGGCAGCTGCTGCAAACGGTCTATTGTTAATGGTTCCTGAGAAATGACACAGAGGGTGTAGAATACACAGTTTGAGTTACACACACACAGTGATGAACTGGTCCCGGCTGCTCTAACTAGGACAACTCAGTATGTGCATCTCCATACACTGCCGGTAAAATCCGTTTTGAAAGGAGCATACAGGAAATATGCAGACAAGGAAGGAAAATTTTTCAGCAGAGACACTTTTCAGAAATCCTGTGGAACCTTTAACTTCCCATGAACTTAATTTATTCATTCATTCACTATTTCGTTTTAATTCTTCCTCCCTTTTGAGGCAATAATCTTATAGAGCTAAATGACATACTTACAAAGCCCGACACGGATCACCAGTGTGAACTGGTGCTATGTACAAAACTATATGAATATTTAGAGATGGTAGATGGTCAGTGTAACAGGACAGAGCCTGGTTGCCCACTCTAGAGGAGTTTCTAAACTAAAATAATTGGGAAGTGGATGGCACACGTTTTATTAAATAATTTTGTCTGTCTCTTCTTTGTTATGAGTCAAGTGGGTATGATTTACTAAATGGTCCTGGGACATACTGCGCTTCCTTGGGACTAAAGACCTGGTTATAGTTAGACTAGATGATGGAGCTTATCCATGACTACTCATGCTCATAAATCAGAGTTTCACTGTAAGCCTAAACCTTCAATTCCTTTCTCTCCATTAGCAGATTTTTCACTTCAGTGATGAGCTTTCCTCCCAGGCTCCTTCTCTCCTCTCTCCCCTATTTTTAACCCATATGAGAGTAAATCAGTCCTAATGGACCCATCCTGGTCAATGTATTCAAACCTGCTTCAAGCAGTGTCAAGTCTATTTAAAATACTCTTCTCTTGTTAATTATTGCCTCTGTCCTTACTCTGTTTTGTCCTTCTTTACCAACTTTGAAAGCCTTTGAAAGAGGTTTTGCAATATCAGATAGAAGTCTTTTGATCAACTAATATCTTTTTAACTTCTCGGTGAATTGTAGTTTCTCTCTTAGGCTATCAAGGAAGGCAAGAAAACTTCACATTTTGTATTACAGAAAAATTGTCCAGCAGTTCACAGTGTCCATCATTTCTACCTATTAATAAAAGCTAGGCTTCTGTCATTTTGATAGTGAACAATGAGAAAGGGCAGATAGTAAGGACATCTCAGTAGAAGTTTATCCTCAAAATTAGTCTAAATGATGTAGAAGTATTTGTCTTATGTTTTCACAGAGACTGTATTCCTGAAAAAAACCCAAACCGGCAAATAAGCAAACATTCAGCACAGTCCTCTTCCCACCTCCTCCCCCCCGGCTACTCCCACCCTCCAAGATTGTTTTACTATGGCTTCATGAGAAAATTCAGAATATGTACGTTTCATTTAAGGCTTTAATTATCTGTTCAGTCAAAATCTAAAAGTAGTCTTACAAAAGATGGATGTTTGGTATTTAGATCTAATTTCAGTTAAAATTGAATCAAGTGAGACTGGATAGATTATTGGAGAGAGTGTCAGACTGACAAGAGATGGAATAGATTCCATAAATAATCTTAACTGATCTTCTGCTGCCTCTCTTTGTGCGATGTAAACTGTATATAGGTATTCCATTATAATGTGCTTGTAAGAGCTAATTATGTAACCAGAATAATGTCTAGGCTATGATGCTACTTGTGGAATTTTTATGGTTAAGAAGAGAGAAACTACGGTTTGTTGTATGTAGATTGTGGTTAAAATGGGTAAATGTTTGTGGGGATAGTCCTTATGTGATTCATGTAGATTCATGTAGAAGATCCTGATGACATTTTCAGTTTCTTACAGAGCTGAAACTTAGACAACCATAATAATAGATAATTTATTTTCTTCAGAGCCTTGTGTTTACTTGGTGATTCTCTGATCTGTGACCTACTATTAGTGTTTCTTGCAGGACCCTAAATTAAAAATATCAGTTCAAGGAAAAAACCCAACTGTATAGCCAATTTAGCCAAGCCTTTTATTACTGTATCCATTATGTGTTGTTTAAAAAGAAAGGAGAGTATTTGGGAGAAGCAGAGGGAAGACAGAAGGTTTTGATTCATGCTTAGGTTTCTACTGCTTTCATTGCTAATTGTCAACCATTGAGACCATGTAGCTGGTATCTAGTTTAAACCTGTTCTTAGTTATTAGGCAGTAGGCTGAGACTTGCATGAGGGATGGATAATCTTGTATCTGGTTACTAAGACTTTTTTTTTCTTAATCTTCCTTCCTCAGTGTTTGGTGTTGCTGTCTCTTAGCTATAGAATGCTGAGTCAGATAAACCAAAAGCTTGAGTCATATATGACAAATAATAACTAATCAATAAATGTTCATTCTTGGTCAGTACTGGTTCCTGCTCCATGTTGCTGTCTGTATAATAACATCCATTTCATGCTCTTTGGAGCCTCTAAACAGAGGAGGGAGTTCATCCTATTCTCAATGATTTCCTTTTTAAAAAATTATTTTTATTTAATTCAGCCATAAGTTTCTGATTAAATGCTTATCCTAAATGGTACTGATACAAGGTCTTTTTCCAGTTTCCACAGATTTTCACTCTGATTAATAATTTTAATTCTATATCTAGCATGACACTAGATGCTAGCAGCCACTCCAGGGGCATCATTCCACCCGTCTATGATGTATCCTGTTTAAAGACTAGCCTTTTTTCCTGGGTTATACCATTTCAGATTTTGGTATTTTTGCTGTTCCTTTATTTCTTCAAAAGCCTTTTTTTAGTCTTGCTCACTCCTGCTGTAATGCAGTTGTCTGTAGCCAGTTGTCTCAAAAGCTAATTTTCTTCACCAAGAAATGCAAAATTTGCACAGATTATTTGCTCTTTCTTTGAATATTGAGTACTGTATCTGTTAGATACAGTAACTCCAGAGGGATAACAGCGACCATGATTTGCTAAGGGAGTACGGGTGACTTTGGTTTTGTCCATACAACTTACAGCATTTAGATGTCAGCAAATGTCAGAGTGAATAATATTTTCTCTGGTATTTATTTGTTTGGAAATGTTTCTAGATTTTGATATTTCTTTGCACATTTTTTTGTTGAGAATAACTTTGGGTTTGCTTATTTTGTTGGGGGTTTTTGTTTTTGGTTTGGTTTGGTTTGGTTTGTTTTTTGTTTTTTTTTGTTTTTTTTTTTTTTTTTTCATTTTTGTTTTGTGTGGTTTCTTCAGTGATGGAATTTTTCCTGCAATAACTCTGCTACAAACAATCATACAGTTCCTATTGAAACGCTTCTAGAAGTCAGTATAATCCCAGTGGCATCCATAACAACTGATGTGTGCTAAATGGGATTGCAAAGAGAGCCACTCTTCATAATACTCTACATGCCAAAATCCATTTAATGCTTCCTTTTAAGAGCCCCAACTGAGAAAATGCTGAGTTTTGTTAAGCTTGACAAAGTAACATCTCGCTCCCCAAGCAAATGCAAGTAGGTGGATCTGTTTTAACAACATTGTTGGAAAGAGAATTTTGATATGCTTAACAGTTGCTAGTTTAAATACTTATTTTCTTCAGATTATGCAGAAACCTACACTCTGCCCTGCTGACTGCAGGTTTGGTGTATTACTATCTGTACTTTCTGACCTTGATAGGGCAAGTAAAAGGGACCATGTTTATGTATCTCATTCCCTCTGGGTTATCTGCTTGGCTGACAAGAGCCACGATAGAAAATCAAGGGGAAATGCATAGCAAGGCTCTAGAAAACAACAGCAGAAGTATTGATTTGGAACAGCCTTTCTTAACTCTGCAATATTTCTACATGAAACCCCAGGGTGAAGGGATCCTAGGGACTAAAAATGCTGACTGAAGCAAGAAATAAGCAAACTGGTTATAAGCAAATTAAAACTGATAAAGAAATACAGGGACAACAAGTGTCTGTTGGACTCAACACAAAGATGGAAGTCAGCTGATTTTACCCAAATTGTCATTAGACTGAGTTTTTGTACAAAACGTTGTACGAAGGTCCTTCATGTTAAGCTAGCACCCAGAATTTAAGGATCCTTTTGATCATTGAATAAACTTGGTCTTTGAATGGCAGCTGAAATTTTGCTTAGGTAACATTACAGGTTCCCATAGGAAGAGGTCTAAAAAGTGGCATACATATTATCTGGCCAGATCTTAACGTTGACAAATGCAGCAGGACCGTGTTGTCAGGCAAGGGAGGAACAGAAGCTATGGCTGTTACCTAATGAGTGTACTCCAGACAGACTGAATGGGTCCAAGGCACAGTTAGACCTGTAACATCATTCCTGTTTTGTTCCCCCGCTATTGCAGAACATAGTTGCTGTAGTGCTCACATTTCTTGCACTTTCACCCATGTGATATTTTCCTCCCTTTTCTTTGTGTAAAGTTAGCTCATTAACCACAGTGTCTTGGTCCGCTTTCATGTTTTCATGGCATGGTAGAACTTTTTCCTAAGAGTGTGTATCAGTCTCCTCGTGCTCCTTCTTTTCATTTGGATGTGTTTTGGGTGGGTTTTTTTAATGTAGAATAAGCTCTGTAACATTTATTGGGGGTAAGCCTCATCACAGGTTTGTCACATCCGTGAATCATTAGAAATGTACAAATTAAGGGGTATTCATAAAACTGTGGTTGTACCTTATTTTTCCTGGCTCCTGATCCACTGAAACTAATTTAATAATTGTTATTGTTTCATTCATTTGGAATTGCAACATTAATAAAATATTACAGTTTTCTTAACTACACCTGTCTGTTCTGCTATGTTCTACCATTGTGAACACTTGGATGCGCAATAATATTGCTTTTAACCAAAGAAAAATATATTGTTGCTTCATATTGGATTTTTTTTTCTGAGTTTGTTCAGTCAATATAGAAGTCATCTCTGCCATTACTCATGGAAAATTTTATTGTTGCTGCAGTGTAGTCATGATCAAGCCTATGTTTTCTATTGATTGAAATTTCAAATTTCTGAGGAAAATATATACCACTCCCATCTGAGACTGAAGGACAGCCAATATCACAGAAAAAGAAGCTTGATTCCCAGTAAGGCTAAGTGCTTTGGACAGACCTCAGCTGGTTTCCCACCTCTGCAGAATGCAGAGAGCATAAAACATTTCCAGTCCTTCCTCTCTGGACCCTAGAGCAGCTTTTGTTGAATTAGAATTTAGTACCATATATGAGAATTCTTTTAATCAGTAAATTAAAGGCTTTTATGTGAGCCTGGGTATATTTAGAGCTTGGTTAACAGGCTCCCATAGTAGTTTGAGTACTTTTGTCCCCTCCATCCTGTTCTTATTGTCACTAATATCTATAAATCTTAATTGAAATAACAGCTTAAAAAATGTGCTAGTCTGTACTCAAGCTGGGATGAGAAGTGAGTCTCTGATCCTGGGCCAGCAAAGTAATCAACACTGTTTAACCATTTCTAACTGCACAGTACCAGCGCTTTAAGTATTGAAACAAGATTGTCACACCTCAAAGTTAAAGTTAAATACAAGTAAGGACTGGGGGGAGGAGGAAGTGATGAGGTGGAAAAGTCCCCTGCTCAGGACTGTGTGCAGTCTGTGTGTGGCTCTGAATACTAACCCATTAAAGGCAAAGTGTTTTTTATTTAACTGCTTATTTCTTCTGATTGCATACTACTTAAGAACTTCTTTTCAGAGTTAACTCTTAGAGAAAGATCCATCTAAAATGAGAAGCTATGCTTTTAATCACAGGTTGCATGATGTTGATACATCATGCCAGGGAACTGCAGAAAATACTTGGTGCCTAGTGAATCACTGTAATCCTCTGGTGTAGAAATGATGCTGTGTTTAATATCTTGTTGACAAGTTTGGTGGCTGAGGTGCCATGGCCAAGTTGTAAAATAAAGGATCAGGACTTTGTGCAGAAATTAAGTAGTTTTTTTCTAATACAGAAGGAAAAATACCTGACTGACTCCCATAGGAAATCTGACCTATTCATTTTATGTTAAATTCAACCGTGCCTTTGTGGCACTTTCTGTCATGCCTCCACATTCCCTTTACAGTGAGTACATCTGTCTGCAGCAGGAGTGTGGTGTACTCCGCTAATTTGGTTCTGAAACTCCCCTCTAACTTTTCCTTGCATAACTCAGATCTCTCTGCAGGTGTGCACGTGTGTTGAGGAGCAGGGGCTAGTCCTGTGAAGAATTATTCTGCCCTGATTTTTTGCTTTTATCCAAGGTTATGGGTCAAGAATGCCTTTTGGTCTATTTCTCATCTGTCCCCTAGAGACCAATTTAATTTTTATAGCAAGTACCGCCTCTTCTCTGAGGTGCTTGCAGCTGTTACAATCTCTGTAAGTCTCAGTAAAATGAGAGGGTTTGTTTCTTGTGTTACTCCCCAATTTGAACTCTTATTGGAACACTCTGCAGGCTTCACTGACAGAAGGTGCCCTCCTCCTGCCCCTCTCTTTAGCACGCACTAGGTATATTTAATCTCCCCTTCCCTGATGTGGTCTAAGGGCTTTAGCAAGCTGCTGCCATCTTCCTGAGGAGAAAGGACTCTGGGGAGAGACATGTTAGGCTGATGGTGAGAGAGAGAGAGAGAAAGAGGAGGCTTTTAGATACTGTCAAAGAAGAAAAACACCAAGGAGGTATAATAAGCAGGAAGAGTCTCTACAGACTTGACAGCTGAACTTCTGATTGAGCTGTAAAGTGCTTTTTACCTCTTCCGTGCATTGGCATTTAAGATGACGACTGCTTGTGAAGAAGAGCACTCACTCTCTCTGCCTTCTGCTGACTTCTGTGGAAGGTATGAGGAAAATGCAGTTGTTAGACTTTGCTTCAAGAAATTAGGGCACTTAGGCTTAATCAGCTTGGAGATTCTGCTTCAGAGGAGAGCGCTCTTAACAAACACACAGAAAACTCTCAATTACTCTTCCATGGAGGATCATACAGATTTGAAATAGATTCCAGAACTTAAATGATCAATATCAAGACTCCTTGCAAAAATCAGTGCATCTAGATTGTTCTGGTGAATTGTCCATAATTTCTGTATGTAATATTGATGTTTACCTGTGAGAAGGTCAGCATGGTACAAAGAGGGGCCAAGTCAAAAGACAGTGTCAGTGCAGAGGTTATCAGAACATAAGAAAAAGGGAAGATGCATACAATATCCAGCTGATAAGAGAGTGACCTTATTCCAGTCCCATTTAATCACAGAATATAACCACAAAGACATGAGCAATGATTGCAACACAATACGGACATATCTTGTTTGAGAAGTGTTGCTGTACATAGACACATCTTAAATACATGGGTTTTGGTTGTTTGGTTTTGATTTTTTGTTGTTGTTGTTTGTTTGTTTTTAAAGTAAAGAATCTAGTGTGCTTTTACTTAAAATAAAAAATAATTACTAAATAATAATTGAAAATAATTACTAAATTTTAAGAGAGATGATTCTGTTATGTATTAATCGTGGGTCTTATTAAGGCTTACAAGTCAAAGGAAAGATATTTTTATATATCTTATGTGTTTTTTATGTATGAAACATTTTTCTTTTGTATCAGTATTCACATCTAAGACAGATACCTTGTGTAAGAAAAAGGATAGATAGATCATGTAGATGAGTACAACTTAAGTGTTCTGCTTATGCCTTGTATCATGTAAAGACAGGCTAAAAAGTGGAAAGAAATAATGACCAACCCAAATACCCAAAGTTTTTTTCTAAAAAATTTATACCAAATTACTTTTACAAAAAAACACTTGGAATGATAGTCTTATAAAGCTATAGGACTAGTTCTTCATTATTTCTTCTTATAGTACAAGTGTAAATGCATTAGTGGAGAACTCTATGAAAAATGTAGGTTAAGAATGATAGTAATATTCCTAACATCATATATTATTTATTGAGTGCTGCTTCGTGAATTCTGATCTGGTGTCAGCCACAGGAGATGTATAGAAAATAGATTTGACTGGTATAGTCAGACAATCGACGCTGCTCTTGTCCCAGGTTCTTATTTTCCTAAAACAGTTTTGCTTGAAGACAGCAAAGCTTTTCGGTTGTGTTCCTCCTCCAAGTTTATGCTCTTATAGATCAAATTTCTGCTGTTCTGTGGGTTTTTTCTGGGGGGGAGTTGACTGATTGTACTTTGTTTCTGTGTTCAGGAATCTTAACTACTTATTCAAAGCCATTACCTTTCATCCTTGGCGTTTTCTAAAGACTTTTGGGTTTCATTTTATAGCTTTTCTTCTAACTCTGCTTTCTGATGCCTAAGAAAAAGAGTTCTCCTCTAGACTGCAAATCTACCACTGCAACCATTCTGTGTGCCCTCTCTGTCACTGTAGTCAGGATCTTCTCCTTAGTTGTTGTTCTTAAAATGCTCTCCATGCTTTATCTCGGCTTTACAGGTTTTACTGGTTTACCTTTTATTGGGTAACAGATTTGTACATGATCCAGACCTAGATTTATGTGTTGTAGTTTTGGCTAATGCTTTAAAAAGGTGATTTTCCACACACCAATCCTGCAGTGAGTAGTGAGTACAGCTATTATAAAAAACCACAGATTATTCTCTTCAGCTATAAGGTAAATGAAGGACTTCTTTAACTGTAATCCTTTTTTTCCACCCCTCACTTCTTTCTGTCATTCAGAAAGAACTCCAGAGTTCTATTTCAGTTGGGAGCTTTGTAATAATGGAAAACCGTAATTCCTTATATGATCCAGCAACTAGTTCCTTTCAGTAATAATATGAATTTAAATTAGGAGGGTTAATACAGAGACTTATTATGGCCACCCTAATAGTGCAAGATTGCTGTTCTTTTAAACTCTTTTATTGTTTAGGCTTTTGTTCTCACTGCCTTGTTTATCATAGCATTCTCTTTTGGTGTCACTTTACCCACTTCCAAACAGTTCTTTGTTTTGAATGCAGACAGTGTTTTACAAAGCACACTAATGAAATATGAGGATTTTGAATATGAAGTATGCTTAGAATTTCAATAGGGTTCAATCCTCATTAAATGTGTCCTAGATGAAATCTAATGTGATGTATTCTTTCATGATTTTGCATCCTAAATCAAGGGTTACTCATGCTGAAATGCAAAAGTTTAAACCTTATGTCAAATGTGACTGTATATATATAGATTTAACTAGCAGTTTGGCAAATATTTGAAGTGTTGCTAGAATAAGAACTTCGGGGCTGAGTGGCAGTTGAATTACCCAGATTCACTGAGGTTAAGGAAACTGAAGGAACTTTTTGACTCCTTTCTTGTAAGTGATTTTGTGAAGAGAATTTTTTCCTCTGCAATTTCTACCTTTGATAGATCAGTGATAAAAGTTAAAACATTTATCAAAACTGCCACAGATCCTATGACCCATAGAAGAAGGGCTATCAGACCTTAATTGCAATGCTGTGTAATTTCAGAAGTTCCCTTCCCTTATTCACCTACTCTCTGACCTTTATGTCAGCTTCTAATTTCCTTCTGCTATTGACTCTTCTTTCTAGTTCAGGAAACTATGGTAGCAAATGCATCTTCTTAGTACAGAGGAATATCCAAACAGTGCTGTCAAATGCCTATCAAATTTACTTATGTCTACTTTACAATCAAGTTTTTGGGGAAAAAAAAAAGGTAGTTTGAGCAAGTTTCAGATAAAAAGTAAATATTTTCCCTAAATCTTGTTGTTGTTTTGGGCATTTTTTTTTAAACATAAAGCTCAGTAAGGACTTAAATACTACTTTCAAGTATATGCTGAAGATGGCTTTTTGGTTCAAGAGTTACTCATTTCAGCAACACATGCTAATGGAAGCATACCCTCAGTTTAGTCTATTTCAAGGGACAGCTAATCGACTGAGACCTGAGGAGAGGAATTGGAAGAGCAGTTGAGCATACCCAGAAAATTCTTATGTATCTTCGTCCAAAGTGAGGTTTCTATATCATGCATGTTTCTATATCTTTTCTATGTTACAATACCTCTATTTTTTTTTCCTTGAAGAAACTTCTGTTTCAGCACTGCCTGCCTGTCCCAGCTTTCCTTGCATACCACTGTATTTGACTGATGCTGGAGGGAGTGATGTATGGATCTATTCATGAATGTCCTTATCTTACTGATTAATCAGCAAGTCAGTACTGATTAACAGTCAACAACTCAAAATACAAAAAACCCACCAGGTTCAGTTCCAGGCTACTCAAGTAGGAGGCAATGTTTAAATAAATTAAAGCATCAGTTATAAAGATTACATTGTTGTCAATTAGAACAATTGAATTCCTAGAAATTACCTACTTCTTTTACACACCCAGCAGCTACAAACTTAAAAAAACACCCAGATCATTTTATCAAACTGTAATCGAACAGGCCCATCTACAGCTTTACAGGGCACAGAAGGACATACACTAGGAGAAAAAGAATTGTTGTAATATTTCATATCCTATTTCTTCCTGGGTTTAGGGAAGCAAACTATAATACACTATATTTCCTATAGACATTGTACTGCCTTGTAGTCCATAAACCTTTTCTGCTGGCCATGTCTTTTGTCACTTGTTATTAAAATGTTTAGGACACTGGGGAGTAGAGAGCCAAGACTAGATCTTTACCTGGATGTTTGAATCACAAAATTGATGTGTCTGTATAGTCTACTCAGAATTCAAGAACAAAACTGATACTATAACTTCTGTTATTGTGCATAGCTGTCAGTAGGGACTGATTAGTCTCATAACCAAAACTAAGAAACCCAACCAAACTTAAGTCTTATACGTAAAACAGTCTGAACCTTCCCCCAGAGAAAAGTTTTCTAGAACTTGGTCTTCCACAACCACAGAGACCCCATAGTGCTATGAGGGGGAATGGTCCAGAGAATGCATGTGTGTAAGGAAAAGCACAAGCCTGCAAACACTGTGTAATCCTATGGCACCCACTAGAGGCAGGACTCTATAATTTGCCTTAATTATCTCTCCTTTGTTTTTAAAAGTAATCTTATGACAACTGAAGAGGCAGTCCTTTGCAATGAGAAAAGAAGGAATTGTTTTTCAAAGTTTAGAAGACAGATACATACTTTATATCTCTAGCCCCCTCTACAGTTTTACTGCTTTGGTTCCATCTAGGGGCTACCAGAACAAGTGGGGGCCTCCACTGTCCAGTCTTTAATATATTTTGTGTCACATGCTATTTTAACCACTTTTGGCCTGAGTGAGGATATGAATCTGTCTAGAAAACAGTCTACTTAACTTGCCTTTCTTGTCTTGATTTCCCTTCCTTTCAAGGAGTTGTTCAAGATACCAGCTAGTCCCATCCTTTTTGAAATCAACTGCAGCTTGAAGAACAACTATCTTTGGAGATCAAGTATCCATCATCAATTTAACTCTCATCAACTAGGTAAATGTAATATTGCTGAACTAAATGAAACTCTTAATTCTTTGAAAAGGCAAAAAGGTGTCTTCCATACTTTGGGAGATGCTTGATTGGCTTCAGGAAAAGGAGACTCACATCCTAAAATTTCAACACACTCATGCTTACTTGCTTTTCATTTTTCAGAAAACATCAGATATGGAGAAGATTGGAGATGTTTCATTGTGGGAGATCTGATGCTTTTATTATACATTATGGATCTGCCTCCTGGTAGTAACTCAGAGCAGAATCTTTACAGGGTCAATGGCTCCTTCAAGTTACAAAATTATTTTAATTCCAGTTTCTTCTTGGTCCTCACTGACTTTTCTCTCAAATTAAACTAGAGCAGGATAGTGAAGGTGCTTCTGGAATTCTAAAGGAAAAGAATAATGCCCATTCTGTTTCAATGACAATCACAGAGCTTTTTATGCTTGTCTTTAATGTTGAGGTATTTCAGATTTGCTGATTTTGATTTCACAGTGATGAAAGGTGACTCAGGCCAAGTGCCAGTATGATTCAAAGTGGTTGATATGCAAACAGATATTTCCTCCTGTCTATATATTTCACTCATAGGAAATAACTGCAGGTTTGTATAGAAGCAGTACACCAGATTAGCTTTGGTGGCTCAAGAGCTCAAAAACCAGTTATGCTAGTCTTGTGCTGTCCTCCACATCAGCTAGTTCTCAAAGAAGTATTTTGGAAGGAACAAGTATACTGTTTTGCAAAGATGAAAAGGTTTAGTAACTCCAGTATAAACAGAAAAAATACTTTGCATTCTTAGATTGACTTGGAGATCTACTCATCATGGTTCCTGTTTCATAAGTGCTCTTGTTTGCGTACACCTATACAGGCCACACATTAATAGCATAGTTCCAAGAGAAATGGGTAAGATCAAGTTCTCATGCCTACAGTATCTCTAAAGCAGTGATGGGGGGAGGGGGAGAAGCATAGATAAGGGAAAATAGTAAGAAATAACAGGAACTTAAATAGTAAATGTACTCTACAATTTGTAAAAAGGTGCCATGAAGCACCAAAGGCCATTTCAGTGAGCTGGAAATATGCATTCACATGCAAAGCTGTGAGGGAAGTGAGGTACAGCTGAAGAAACGGATTTGGTAAAAGCTCAAGTGGAAGGGAAGAGGAGAAGTAATACATGACTAAGAAATAGGGTCCATGTTTTGTCTGATATAATAATGCCTCTTTGGACTGAATGAAAGTAGAAATGATAATTAGACATGGCTTGAGACATGCTGGGTAAGCTGAGCAATGGGAAGTAGCAGAAGAGATTAGTTTCTCCAGGGAACACGCAATGTGCATTGGTCTGGCTAGACAGCCTTGCTTCTGCGCCTTCTTTGTTTATAGTGCAGCTGCTCCCAGCTGTCAAAGAAAACTCTGTATGATAATCTCTAGGCATATCACTATTATTACTTTACATATATTGAGGAAAGTATGAACTGACAACCTACTCCCTGCTTAGGCAGACAAGAGAAAAGATTTCATATTCAGCCTAAAAGCTGTTTTTGCTACTGCAGCTAATGTCCAGTCCAGAATTTTTATGTTGATAGAGACTTTAAGTGGCATTTTCTCTGCATATAAAGACAGTATTTGTCCCATCATATTATCTGAAGATAAGCAGTGATCCGAGAGTGGCAATAATGTTTACCTTTTCTGTAGTTACATCATGTAGCTTCAAGGCTAAGGATTGAACCTATCATTTCTGTAGGAAAGAAAAGTCATTGATGTCTGAGAATGGAAAGCAAATTAATCCAATACCAATGGAAGCTTTTAACTATGGCATTGTGTATTACCATTTCCTACTGTAGCTAAAAAGGTCATGGAAAAAAGACTGAAACTCTAGTTTCAGAGTGATGTGAGTTGTCATTTTTTTTAGCTGACTATTTAATTCCATCAATCAGAGATCCTTTGTAAGGATTAATTTTTCCTTGAGTCACCGGTATATTTGACAGGGACTGACTGTTATAATGGCAGACTGTGATAATTAAATTCCTATTCTACACAATCTAGAGAGCCCCTGCAGGAAACACAAAGATTCTTGGTAGATGAAACAGCAAAAGAGGTACAGGTAGCTAACAGGTAGAGAACTTTCATTTTTATGACTATAACTTCTCTTCCTCTACTGACTGCTGAATTTCAGTAGATTTCCTTAAATCCTCAACCTTTTGTTCTGCTCTTCATTATTTCCTTAAGAATTTTTAAGGAGAACTCCCTTGGGATTACAATGTCTGAACTCCTTTTAGAGTAAGAGCTTTTGTTCAAATAAACTTTCCCCTTTCCATTAAAATCACTTTGCTCTTGTAAATTAAAACCAACCTTTGGAATATAAGAGTGATTACAACCTGATCTTCTGCTCTGCATACTGAACTGGGACACCTGCTCTAGTTCAGAGTGCTATAAAGAATGTCATACTTTAACTACGGTTTAAACATGATCATAAGTCATTTTGAAATGACGTGAACTAAACATGATGATTTTCAATCACAACTTACTAAACATTTTGCAGTAAATTCCATGAAATATCTGAGACATCATGCTCCAAAGAACTGGAATTAAATGTGAAACTGGTTGTAAAATCAGTGAGATAGCCCTGAAGGAAAATTTATTCTCTTATAAATGTGGTTGCCATACAAATACATTAATTTCCTGTTTCAAGGGATTAACGGTTTTCTAGCTAATATTGTTTCCATGCAAACCCAAACTGCATAATCCCTGTGAAATGAGAATACTTTTAGTCAGAAAAAAAAAGTAACATATAGCCCAATTAATTATCTAGCTGTAATAGAAAGTCCTCTTTCTAAACATGAGAACACGACAAATGCCTTAAATAGTGTAGCTCATGCTTTAACTCAAAGCTTTGTTCCTGACTTTCATTAAGTGTGTCTGACACATGTGTCCCAAGTCTTAGAATGCGTGAAGGAGAGAAAAAAGACATGCCAAAAATGAATAATAAATACTTGTGATGAAGCCCTTACTTATACTGAACCAAAAAACTTTCTTTTTGTATTTTGGCTATATGTTCAGATTCACCCTCACGCACATGTAATCAGGCTAGTTGAGCTCTAGGGATCCCAAGCAGCAGGAGAAAAACATTAAAAGTGGAAGCTTAGTTTTGTACTATTAACAGTTTTGGAGCACAAAGACACTTGTCTTAGGGGTAAGGCCAGGACAGCAAGACATTTTTTATTAGGACAGCATCCAAATATCATAGACTATCAGCTGGTAATGTAAGTCTAGTCAGTGGAGCTGCTGCCAATTTGAGTAAATGACTGCCTACAATTCTGTGTTGTTCTCTCCCACCTGCCCCTCTGAAGGATCTGAAGCAATCGACAGCAGAACAGTGAGGTGCAAGTCCTGGATCTCTATGACAAACTGGCCTTGAGCAAACGGCCTCGGGAATTCTCCAGAATAGCCCTACTGTGCTCGTCATTCTAATTAAATGCAAATGATATAAACAAAAGGCACTATGTTTCCAGGGTAGCAAACCTAGGAAAAACATGTCAAAATGAGCCGGGACTTGGTCTGCAAGTGTCAGCTTTAACCTACTACATTTTAGGCTGAGGGAAAGACTTCTGTGTTCAGCTCTGTACTTTTTTTTTAAAAGGAGTTTTTAAGAAAGAGATTAGCAGAAGGAAAACAAGCCATGAACATAAAGGTGAGGAAGCAAAAGGAAAAGCAGTCTAAGGGGAGGTGGCTATATAATTTCCTTCTAGGCTCTGTTAAAAAAGTTAAGCAAGAGCATAAAAAACCACCAAACCAAAAATTCCCCCCCAACAAACAAACAAACCTAAATCCAGCCTAAAACTCACCAAATAAGCAAAAACAACAAACCCCCCCCCCCCCAAAAAATCCACAACACAAACCACGCAAAAAACTCTTAAACAAACCAACCAAACCACAGAAACAAAACAAACCCCAAACCCCACACCTTGCTGCTTATCTGCCACCTAATGACTGTATTACTCAGGTTTAAGAGTGCTAAGTCTTGTTGTGATGGAGTCAAGCCTGGTGTTGTACCCACATTTACAATAGATGTCAAATGCTACAGAGGTACCAGAACTGGTTTTGTTCAGGAAGTTTCCAGCTGCCAAAGGTATTACAGAGTAGAAAGCCAAACTGACTTACTCTACAACAACTTAAAGCAGAGTCAAGTAACTTCCCCTGCTATCCTTCCACAGTTTATTAGAGTTAGGGCATACACCTCAAAATTAGTGAATTTAAGAATCATGACTTCTGAATGATGGGAACTAATCCTGTCATTTCACGTCTCGTCCTGTGGCTGGAGCGAGCATCTTACTGCAATTATTCTAACAATTCAAAACACCTCTCAGGGCTAATACCATGTGTCCTCTTTAAAAGGCCTAAATAGCAATTTACCATTCAAATTGTTCTCTACCTCCTATTTTTTAGTAGCTACATCTTCAAAGACAGATTTGTGTACAACTAAATAATTAATAATTTTTTAGTAGAAGATAGGACTTTTAAAAATGCAGATACAGCAAAGTGGTAGTGTACTTTACACCTAGAAATGCGTTTGCAAGACATTCATATTCTTTACTGGGATTTACCAGAAAGTGCAAATATAGACCCATTTATCACGATCTTAAATTCTCATGGCTGGGCTTCGCGAACGAAGATTTGGGAAGGCTCTATCCACATTTGCTGCAGGCACGCTGGTGGCTTATGAGGCCAATACGAGACAGACATATCCGATTGCAAAAGGCACAGCAGAAAGACTCCTTAGATGGTATCTTCTGCAAGACATGGTTCTTTCTGCGTTGTCTTTTCTCCTCCAGAGTGATCCTGCGTGTGTTCTCGAAGGAGACAGCTGCGTTATAGATGGTGTGTCTCCAGGCCTCCCAATTGGAGGCCAGAGTAGATCAGTTCTGTTGATCAGTATGACCAAGGCTGAGATGTTGTTTCAGGGAGTCCTTGTATCTTTTCTTCGGGGCTCCTGTCATGTGGCAGCTGGTGGCAAGTTCACCATAAAGCAAGATCTTAGGGAGGCGGTGGTCCTTCATCCTGGAGACGTGCCCTGCCCAGCGCAGCTGTGTTCTCAGCAACATGGCCTCAATACTTGTGACTGCTGCTTGTTCTAGAACAGATATATTGGTCACAAAATCTGACCAGTGGATGTTTAAGATTGTATGGAGGCAGCGTTGATGGAAGCGTTCTCTAGATGTTTCTTTAAATACTGATTTTTTTTTTGCAAAGGCTTTAATTCCCCAAATGGAGGCACTAAGCACCAGCCCATTTTGTTCCTGGCAAAACTGGAGGAAAGCTTATTTCAAATTTCTAATTAAAATTCTTTCTTGCTGCGTAAGGAGCCCTAATGGGATTCCTCAGGGTAGTTGGATGGGTTTCTGATTGAATTACAACTGGCCCAATTGCGTGAATATTTCATTTAAATGTTGTGAACTGAAAACAGCAATTAACAACAACCTGAATAATAAAAAGCACTACTTTACCTTCAATCCTCTCTTCTCCCACAGTTGATTCAAATTAGATGCTTAGTCACTGGGAAAAGAAAAAAAGGAAACAAAAAACCTCAAACAAATCCAGAAACAGAAAGCCAAGCAAGGGTCACTATATGTGAAGAGGAGATGACTATGGTCCTTTTTCTTGAGCTTAGAAACACTTTGACTGGAGGGATGAATGTGTATCTGACAGTGCTTCAGAACTGCCCTTATGAAGCATGACTGTGCTTCTGATCAATATCCTACGCTGTTGTTTCTGTCCAATCTCACCAAAGGTAATTTCAGTCTATTGTCTCATTTTTATTACTATCATCATCAAGTTTTTTTTACTGGAGAACTACATTGACCACACGTTCACTGGGGAACATTTGCTAATCTGGTTAAAAATTCTGAAACAAACCCTCCCAGATTGGCCAAACCCTCCCAGCCCTACACATGAGCTTCTGGGTGAATTGCCCACACTTACTACATTTAGACCAGGGCAATTATGGGTGATCCAGCTGTGTCTAATTCCCCAGCTGGATTATAAATATCTCCCGAAGCATACAGTAATATAAGCTCCTACTTAGGGTGAAAATAGAATTTGGGGAGTATTACAGCAAAACCAAATGCTGTGAGCCTATACAATCTCTTCTGATATGTTCTGGAAAGCTGCTATTTTATGCACCCTGCCTTCAGAGAATCTACTCTACTCGTATTTTGTAACTTTGTCAAGATCTAAAAATTAAAAAGCTGACAAAAATTGGTCTGAATCTGGCCCATGATCCACTGTTTCAAAAATATTTGTATTACTTGATGACTGATAGGACCTTGACAACTGGAGGAAAATAACATTCAGACTGAATTTTGATTCTATACTTACAGACATCTTCAGAACAATCTTGGAGAAATGTTTAGCATTTGTATTTTAGACCATTTGCATCTAAAAGGTATTGAGAGTCAGTTTGGTTCAAGGCAAACTTTGGCTTCTAGGGAAAAGAGAGGAACTATAGATGGACAGGCAGGAGGACAAATTGTAAGTTTAATTCTAAAGCAAAAAATAGCAAACTGATTTCATCTCTGTTCTGAAATTTGAAATAATAAGGAAAATACCTGGCTTTAAACTCCTTTAAAAGTGTGTGGGCCCAAATTTGATGTTAAACTTGGTATTCGAGCTCTCTGTGGTAATTGATGGCTCAGTCTTTTTAAGTGAAGATTTGATATCAGGTTGTTGCCTCTGCATGCACTGATATCAATCAAAGTCCCAATTTGGCTGTGCATTCAGATTTTGTGACTGGTAGGTTGGTGATTTTTTTTTGTGTGTTTATTGTTTTTGACGTCCAAGAAGCACTAACTTTTTACAAAGTGTTTTAATGGTACTAACAGAATCATTATCTTAAGTCTGATTATGTTTAAGTATAATTGCCCTTGATAAGGTGGGAGACTGGAGCCAAATCTCAGAGTAATCAACATATGCCAGAAGTTCAAGAAAGGAGGTTGAAACTGTGTTTTTTATCAGTCAACTGGATAGATCTATTATTTGAGAGGAAGGGCATCCACTATAAGACTATGACATTTATCGCAACTTCGTGGGTTTCTGTCATCAGCTCTTGCACAATTTAGCTTTAACCAGCCATTTATATTGTTATAATATTCAGTCTATGTTCAGGGAGGTGATCCTTCATCTCTGCTTAGCACTGGTGAGGCCACTGCTGGAGTGATGTCTCCAGTAGTGGGTGTCCCAAAACAAAAGTCACTGACTTTTTGGAAAGAGTCCAGCAAGATGAAAAAGGTACTGGACATCTTTCAGACAATGAGAAGCTGAGAGAACTGGCACTGATTACCCTAGAGAAGATAAGGCTGAGGAGGGATCTTATTAATGTATACCTGAGGGGAGGGTGTAAAGATGATGGATCCAGACTCTTCTTAGTGGTGGGAAGAAACTGAAAAACAGGAAAACACTTTTTAAGCCATGACGGTGGTTAAACACTGGAACAAAAAAAATAATTTAATTTGCCCAAGACCTCAGAGCTTTTCTACATGAATTTCATTTCATAGGAAACCTAAAATACCTTCGTTTGTTTGAAAATGTAAGAAAATATATATGATGTAAAAACCATAAAACTTTTCACTAAACAAAAAGCTTGTAGTTAATTCCAATTTCTTTAATAAAAAGAGATACTAAATTTATGGTATTAAATTGCTGTTTAAAAAAACTACTGTGACAAATATGACAATATAAATCATCATTGTAACAATTTATTCATCAGACGTATCCTGCAACTGAGTATGTACAGGTATATATCTTTTAAACCTGTACTTCTCACATCTTTCCAGGTATTGAATAATCTAGTTATTTTCTAGTTGAATTTAGAATTCTTGGAATAGCAGAATATGCAGTCCCAGGATTACTCTAGAAAGTCTCTCCAATTTTACATGACTGGAGCCCTTTATCTATTCAGATTAGCTTTATTCCTGCCAGCTAGGAAACTTTGTCTGCAGAGAGGCTGCAGGTTTCAGGTACAAAAAAAAATGCAAGATGGGCAGCCCCTTCTGTCTTACATGCAGCAGGAACATAGCTTATTAGACTTCAGATTTTAGTATTTTTATTTGTTGAAATGAGTCAGAGCCAGCTGGACAGCTGTAATTCCAGAGTCCAGCTGGAAGTTCTAGTGACAATACCTAATCTCTCTTTTCACTGTATAAATAGAAAACTAGGCAGACTGAATGTAAAAATCACATAATAATTATTATAACTTATAAAAATAAATTACACCAAGCATTTGTTCAATTTTTATAAATAAGGGGATACAAGAAGAGTTTTTTAAAGGAAATTTAGGGGGAAAAAATAGTCATCACACATTCTTTATTTCTCTGCTTCCCTAATATATAAAACTGGTTCAGTTAGAAGGAAAAATTATGTCAAATGCTGAGCTATCAAGGCTATAATGTGAACATTTTCCAAGTCTATAATGTACTATCAGGTAGATTCACACAGGGGCCCAACTATTTAAGTATAACTTTAAAGACATAAATCCAGAACTGAGATCTTCAACACCCCTGTTCAGCTGTCACTCTGGATATAACTAAATTGTGTGCCACTTTGTGTTTTCCACTGGACAGGCACAATGAGTCCTGGTGGTGATGAAGCTGCTTGGTGTCTAGTGCCTGATCATCCTCGACCTAGGAGGAGACATTTCTCCTCCTAGCTTGAAGGATAACCCAATTAGACATTTGTAGTTTAACTACTCCACCTGCCTTTGACTTCTCAAAAAACATGTACTGGCTGGGATGTCCTCCTTTTCTTCTGTCTCCATCACTGAAATATTCATCTGCACAATTTGGGGAAGAGAACTGGTCACCTTTCTTTCAAAAAAGGTATTAATTAATCTTCAGATTTTCTGCCTCTGTGTCCAGCAGCTATGAAAGTCAGTGTGTTTCACCTTTGTCCCACTCTCAAGACAATTGCTATTCATACCCTTTTCATACCTAGCCCTCCCCAAGGCACATATCCCAGTGTGCAAGATCATTCCTGCATATCAGCCACATGAGGACACTCAATCTACTTCAAATGTCTTTAGTCTGCCAGCTGCAAAACACTCCTGAACAGCCTAACGCTTTATAGATAAAAACCACAAAACAAAACTGTGTCAGAATCAATTTCTTCACTGAAATGGTGGTCAGGCATTCGAACAGGCTTGCCCAGGGAAGTGGAGGATTCACCATCCCTGAAAGTGTTCAAAAGGCATATGGATGTGGCATTTGGGGACATGTCTTAGTCATGAAACAGCAGTGCTACTTTAACAGTTGGACTAAATGACCTTAGAGGCCTTTTCCAACCTTAATGATTCTATGACTCTATGATTCCTAGCCACTTGCAATAAACAGTGGATCAGGTTATAATATCCAGACAGCTCAAGGAAAATAGATCCAACCATTACCTGTTACGATACAGATCACTAAGCAAGCTTGGCAAAATTTCTGTTTGTCCTTATTCTCATTAATATGCACATAATTGTATTCTATTTAAAGTGTCTATCAGACATATTGTAGCTCTAATGCATTTGGCACAATCTATTTTATAAATCAAATTTGGAATTTCCCCAGTTAAGGATTGGGTTTCCTCCTAACTAATGTAGGAATAATTTGTACAGGTTAAACTGTACTTACATGGACTTCATTGTTTAATAAAGGAAAGCCATTCAATTTCAACTTCCATAACAGTATTTAATTTTATAGATTCTTGCTTAGAAATATAAGAGCTAAAAAAAAGATAAAACATGTTTATATGCTAGATCACCTTTCCCAAAACTACAGGTTTGATAATGATTTTAGACGAGAGTAGTGAATTTATACCCAAAGGGCATGTAAACTGTTTTTCAGTGTTTTCTTGACTTTCAGAAGAAGCAGAATAGAGGCACAACAGTTTCTGATGTATCTGAATGTTTAGATTATGTGGATTCTGTATGAGAAGCTATCATGTACTTTACATGCTGCAAATTGACTGCTGTATGAAGAGTATTTCAGATGAAATAGCTCACAACCTGGAGTCTATTCAACAAAATCCCAACCAACTCCCCTCCTGCCCCAGTCCTAATCAAAAAGACCCAAACCTACTGAAACCACACTGACAATCTGAGACAGAGCGACCTGCCCCTCTGACTTCGAATAAATTGCTTTCTTAGTATGCTGTGCTGTGGTTTTCACTTCAAAGAAAGATTAGAGTATTCCCAAATAGCTTTTCAATTATAAAAGAATTCTTGGTCTAGCAGCTTGGAGACTGTAGGTTAAGAAAACACATCTACTACAGAAGACCCAAGAATGTAGTAATTAAGTGGCACAACTGGATCATAACTAGATGAAATCTCAAATCAGGTTGCATACACACAACTGTATTCCCGCTCCTGTACACACAATACACACTTCTGCCATAACTAAGTAAATTTGCTCCATGCCACGGCAATTCTTAGCAAGAGTACTTCCAGAGAAATTGTCTGGGAAACCAATATCAAAGCGTACACTGATCATGGATGTGTTTGCTTTCCACTTATAACAAGCATATCTTGACAAATATATCCATCACCTGTGAAGCACTGATATAACCAGGAAAGGAGTATGAACTTCTGATTAGGAGTTAGGAGCCCAGACATCTATTGTTTGCTCTTTTATTGTCACAGAATCATGGAACGGTTTGGGTTGGAAGATCACCCAGTTCCAACCCCTCTGCCATGGACAGGGACACCTTCCACTAGCCCAGGTTGCTCAGACCCCCATCCAACCTGGTCTTGAACACTTCCATGGATGGGTCATCTACAATTTCTCTGAGCAACCTCTTCCAATGTCTCACCACCCTCGCAGTAAAGAACTTATTTCTAATAATTAATCTAAACCCACCCTCTTTCAGTTGAAGGCCATTCCTCCTTGTCCTGTCACTATGGGCCCTTGTAAAATGTCTAGCCTTTGTTCATTTTCCAGCTTTGTTATTCTTTTTATTTATTATAGTAGTTGTCTTGGAGCTGACCAGAAACAGGGCATCCCTTTTTGCTGATCACTTTAACACAGAGTAACTGAGGTAATTTCTGTATGGGGAAACTCAGGAGAGAGCCAAGCTGAATTTCCAAAGCTTTGCATTACATACTAGACAATCATATAGATAGTATTTTTGGAATAAACTTGTTTTTGTTGAGTTAGATTAACTCAGCCTGAGTGTAATATTGAAGTCTCTGCCAAATATCTCAAATGAAAATACAGCATAGATAATCAAGTACCTTCCCAATACAGCCTTTGGTTATAGCCCTGGGACTGTTACCACATTTCAAGTAAAGGACAAATAATAGAAACTGGTGGTCTACTTTTTTTTTTTTTTCCAAATAAGAAACAGAAGTATTAGGGTTTTGCTGCTAACATGACTTTCAGTTGCAAATCATATTGCTAGTTTTCAGCTAACCATGCTAGCAACAGTTTACAGTACAGAAAGTGTCTTGTAATTTAAAATTCAACCCAAAGATCCTCTTTTATATATGCTTAGAAAAAGAAGAGAGCAGAGGAAAGATACACAGGACTATGGCTGCAAATGGGAAAGCTGTTATGTTAGGTACCACTATAATTTTCTTTTTCACTGGTCCTGTATATCCCTACATCCCTCATTTTCTTTTTGTTAGTGGCCACACAACATAACACATGTTGAGAGCCTCTCATCTAGCTGCCACAGTCCTGGCAGGAATGCACAATGTGTCATACCTCTCTGCAATTTTTGGTATTCATAGAGCACATTGTCCCCTCACAGGCAGCATAGAAAATAAAAGTACCCCACCTTAAACTTATGATTAAAATAGAACATTTTCCTTCTCCTCACAGGAGACACAAGTACAAACCTGCCCAATCTCAAATAAAGATGTGAATCCAGTTCTTCTCGCAATGTACCTTAAGTACTAAGTTTCAGGACATTCAGTGGGATCTCAACACCCGTAGGAATATCTTGCCATAAAATATCAAAATGGGAACTGACAAACAATGGGGTCTCCCAAACAAGTCTTGCAACAGCTGTCCTAGAGAGGAATATTCTTGGCTTGTTGCATCCTGTGAAATCAAACTAGAGACAGACTTAGCCAGTGACTATCAGATATTTTGGGGCAGCATACTGTCTCCTGAGTAATGCATCTCTTTGTACGAAGTTAAGCAGAGAAAAAAAATTAATTTTGGTCTCTCACCAACCATATGTATGTTTTAGGTGTTATTTGTTAAGTACAAGCGTGGCCATCTCTCTTTTATTTTTTTGATGAGAGCTATGAATTTGGATGGGATGTTTCCCTGAACCTTGTCATTGGATGTCTGGGTTTGGAAAGAGTGGTTCAAGAAAACATGCTTAGAAAGTTTCCTGGTGGATTTCCTAGTTTTCATGAATCCCATCAGTATGGGATACAATACCCTGAAAAGCTACCTGTAGCACTTAAGAGGCTTACATTAAAAAAATGAAGCTCCCAAAGTCACTGTAAAATGACATGCACGCTACTAAGTAGCATTATTCTAATGACTAAGTTGCGCAAACCATGTGTTTCTCATAATTTGCATTTACCTATGCAAACCATAGCTAAATAAACAAATAAATAAATAAATATCCTGATGTTTTTCCACAATGCAGAGCATAACCTTGATTTGTATCTATTTCATTTGGCTCAGGTTTGGTTGCTTTTGTCATTCAAAGGTGCCAGGCAAGCTCAGCAGCAAAAGAATATTGGAAGAAGTTAAATTTTTTTGTCAGAGACCTGACACATGATGGAGAATATTTGTCTTAAAGAAAATTTTTTTATAGCATAAAATCCTCAGTAAATGTAAAGCAGAATAGCCCCTCTGCAGCAAATGCTCATTTGGGCCATCTGAGATTATGGACTTTGGTACTTTTCTCTGGGTTCCACAGCTACCCACACTGTATCTCCCCTTCATGACCTCTGGTCATGAAGGCTGTATTGCTACAGAGGTCAGTTGAGAACCCATGAGATACTGGATGTCTCAATATGTTTAAAATCCAGTTTAATCTTAGAATGCAGATGGAGGATAGACCCATCTTTGCTTCTTTCACAGTCTCTGGAGGATTGCATAATTCCACCAACGTTTGAACAATACTAATCCGTAGAAAAAAATTGGGAAAAAAACCTCACTTTAATTCCTCCAGTCCTGAGCATTGTGTTGAGAACGAGGCTTAAAGTCATCAGGATGCATCCAGTTTATTTGAATTCAAACTACATCTTTTCCATCTGAAAGCTGAGGGCATGTGAGGAACAAAATTTCACACAAAATATTGTAGCTTCCCAAGTTTATGAACAACCCCAAGGAATTCTAAATGACTAGATCTTGTTTAGCCCATGGAGAAAGAAACTCAGATATTGTGCTTGTATATGGTACATGTTTTTCCTCAGCCTCCACAAACACAACCACGTTAATAATATCCTTTCTCCCCACTGGAACAGAATATTTTTTACCTCTTGGATATGCAGCTAATACACACTCTGTGTCACACTACCCTCTTACAAGCAGTGTTAGTTCTATATCTCAAGGAAATTATTAAATCAATCTGTCTATCCTAACAAGCAAATAGAATAATGGAAGCTCTTTGATTTTAAACTAATTTGCACTAGCAAAATCCACAATTCTTTTTTTCTGATGTCTTAATTAAATGTATTAATCTTTCTGATTTCACACCAGAAAAATGGGGAATGTGGCAGTGGGACATGAGCATATTTTATTTTGTGTAGGTACACATGATTTAGAAAGTCCATTTTATATGCAATATCAGTGTTAGTGGCATATGTTCTTGCTAATAATAATTCCAGCCTTTTTCTGGAATACTCAGGCATACTCAAATAGAGTTTTAGATAGAGGGCCCTGCCCAGACACATTGGTTTGGGCTATGATCTGGATCTGTAGTCCAATTTGTGGCTATAAACAGCCTGCTGATACTCAACCACTTGAACGAATCCATACACGGCACGTATTGATACTGAACTGCACATATTGTCTGCCACTGGTAGACCTCCAATAATTATCTCCATTAAAGAAGACTTCTCAAAATGAGACAGAATAGAAATTTTGTCAGATGCTTATTACCTTTCAGCAGAGTAATGCTGCTTATCTGTATCATGTTGTCCATTATAACATGAAAAATTTGGTTTATATCCAGTATCTGAACATAAATTCTTTCCTGTTACAAGATTTTATGAATGGTTTTAATCTCACTACTAAATATTTCAACCCCAGCTAGAGAGACATTTAGATAATGGCTCTGAGTGAAAAGTCTTTGTAGTCTTCTACAGGACTACATTTATTAGACTGTGTTAATCTAAACTTGAACCTATAATTGTAGTTCTCGAGAAAGGAGCAGACTCTTCGGTCACAGTAAAATCCTGCTTGACCTTTAGAACATGCTAATGTACACTGATTTATAGGCAGATCAAAATGTGTTATATGTATTATGTGGGATCACCAGACTATTAGTTCACAGCATGAAATAAAAATAACAGAGTTTAAAACTTGTTTGAAAATGTTTTTGTCTATAAGCAAAGTATATAAATCACTCATCTCAAGTAAAAATAGAAGGGAGAAAGAAAACAAAAAAGTCTCTAACTTTATATATATATATACACACACCAGAACAGTGCAAGAACCAGAGGACCTATCATAAACCTGACTTCATTTGTAACCTCCTCCTGGCTTCTCCAGTCACTGCAATTATCAGGGAGAAAACCATGCTTAATATATACTTCTGCTGTAGGGCACACAACATCTTCCTGTTGGTATTTTTTGAATTATGATATTAGGCATGCAGTAGCATCACCTCCAACAGCCTTTGTTAAGAGTGACATATTCCCTTCTACAAGACTTTCTGGTGACAACTCTGACTTCTTTTAGTGGAAGCTAGTGCTAGGACCAGGGAGGCCTCCCTTATCAGTTTGCTGAGGGTAGTCAGTGTTTACCAGGCATACATGCATTTTCAGAATTTGCTCATCAAGGCAACTTAATGCCTGAATTCAAAGTCTAAAAGCTACTCCAAACTTATTAGAAGGACTCCATAAACTGCTACAGCAATTGAAAGCTACTTGAGGGTTCATCTAGACGTACACTATTAAAAAATAAAGAACAGAGATAAAGAACAGAAGAGATATGAATTTGAATCATTCATCAACAAAGTGCTGAAAACATACCTATTAAACGTAACTACTTATGCATCTAAGTAATCCAAATGCCTAGAAACTCTATTAGTAGACACCCCAATCATTGACTTTTACTGAAAGTTCACTACGTCATCTTCCCTTTGTCAAGCTAGAAGCCGCTGTATAAAACAGCATCTAAATTAAACACTGCATAAGAAATGTAAAATGCATGGGAAACATCTGAGCTGATTCTTATGTTGTGACATGGCGAGAGAAAGAGACTGTGGTAGGAATCAAAAAGAGGTTTAAGCAGCGTTTTATGTCTTCAGTGGTTCCAGTTGCACTCACTCTAAGAAAACTTACTGCACTTGGAAGCCCTTTCAGTATCCAATATTGCTGCCAGAAATAATCCAAAGATGCTGCCATGGCAATCAAGGTCTACTGAAAGCAACTCTTCCTGGTTGTGAAGACCAAGCAAAAAAGTCCAGTTTAAGTCTATGCCCAAACTTTCGTATGGTAAACATAAACTTTAACAATATTTCAAGCAGAAGGAGATGACTGCCACTAACTTTGACATGTATTTTCAGAAAAAATAACCACAGAATCTCAAATGGGTGATTTTTGGGATATATTAGTTTAGAAATCCCAAATTTTATGCGTATCACTGTCAAGAAGTTGGGAGATTTTATCAAGCTCGCATTTTTTAATGGTGTTTAGGATTTTCTGGTCCCAGAAGAGTAAGGTTTGTCATTTTGTAGGTGTAAATGAAATCAAAATAATGGTTGCTGGTGCAGAAGGCTCGGAGATGGGACCACAAATCTCAAAACTAAAATTATTCAGGAATTCTTTTGCAAATTTGAGCAAGAGGTCTATCTCTTTGCATAAACTAGTTATTCAGTTTCAACTACATTTTTGCAAGTTTCTGCAATAAAATTTTAAGTTCCTCAGAAAAACTTGTTTTTCTAACTGGTTCCAAAGGAAAAGGTGTATAAACCCTCAAACAAATGTTGTTTAACCTCCTCAGCTTTTTGTTTGATATAGCGAAATAGAAGTGTGATTCAAAAATTATATCCTAGGCAATTCAAAATTGGGTTTTACGTACATGTTTTTAACTATCAAAACAAAGAAAACATTCAGCATAATACATTACTCAGAAAATGGAAGGGTTTTCTAATTTGCCAGTTAATAAGAAGACTGAATGGCGAGAGCATTTTCAGCTTATCTAGTCATATTTGTATCAATTTAAAGTAAAAAAGAAAAATGCCTGAAGAGGCAAGTGAAGCATGCATGGAATAGAGGTCATAAAAATTACAACTGTATTAAAGTGGTGCTGCAGTTTTCATGTGCAAAACTTAGTTCATTTAATATCAGAGATCAAAAGGAATGTTATTGTAAAGCAAATCTCCCCCTTCCTTCCTGCCAGCTCCCCCAACATTATGGCCTCTCTGCCAACGAGCAGCCTTGTCCAGATTTCGTAGCTGTTGTTTTGACTCAGAAGGAACGAGCATGCTCTATCCTCTCTAACACTGCCCTAGTCTCAGCCATTCAGGCCTCTGAAAAGCAACCAGATTAAACGAACCCAGCAGACACAAAGTGCAAACAAAACAATGCACTCAGTCCTTCTTAGTTCCATAAAAAATTGCACTCCAGGATCCACCCTCCCAAATATCTGTCCTAAATGCTTTTGTCAGAAACCGCTTAATGTTACCCATTGTTCAAAACCACAGACAAATCCTTCAAAAACTTGTTCTGCTTGATCTCCTTGAATCAGCTCTTCTTGCATTACCTGCTGCCTTTTGCAAAATTATTTGGCCTAAGCTGTCACACCGGTCACTTAGAATTTTCTCCTCATGGTATTTTTGATAAAGATTTCCTCTTTCAGTCTTGAAAATGAATTAATAAAGCTGTGACCAAATTCCATTCCTAATCTATTAAATCCTTCCTTCCTTCCTTCCTTCTTAGGGACTTTATACAGGCAGCAACTGCATTCTGTGCTGAGCTTAACACTTACACATACCCCCCAGGAAAAATTCTTTTTTCCCTTCCAGTTATTCAAAGCACTATTCAAATCTTATATTTCTAGCATCAGTTTTAATTCGGATTGACAATAACAATCTTTCCTGAGTTCTTTGACCTTTCCCTCCAGGAACTTATCCCAGTAATCCCCTGGGCAATACAAGGGACAGGCCATTACAGAGCTGGGACAAAGTGCTCTGTTAGAATTCAGTGTCTGAATCAGCAGTATGCCAGCTTAACGAGCTGACAAAAATTATTGTGCCTTTCTGAAAATAAGTGGCCTTCTTGTCTCAGGAGACCAATGTGAAGTGACATATTGAGGCAGTACTGGCATTTCCATCATCACTGTTCCCAGGGCTTGAGCCTAAGGACGAGGGTATCTGATCTAAACAGCATGCAGCATCAGTACGTAAAGCCATGAGAAAATTGCCAAGTCATAGCAATAAGACATCACTTTGACTCTCTCTGAGCCATGGGTTAAAGCGACTGAAGGAAGCTGTAATATGAAATCATGTTTTTTGCATAAACATATGTATGAGGCTCTGTGTTTTCTCCCTGCACAGGCCTGGAATCAGGAATAAAGCCTGGGAAACAAGTAAAGAGCAGGAAACAAAACAGGAAAATAAGTAATTTTCTGTGTTTTCATCCCTGCTCACCTTCATCTCATCCCCTCCATGAGCTACTTTGGTAAATATCTTGGTCCAAATCGAGCTGTGGTAACAGAGAAAGGGACATACATTTCTGGGTTTGTAACCTAGTCTTTGGTCATTTCAACCCAGTGTCAGTGTTTAACACTTCCTGACCTACAGAATGCTGTGCACCTGGTACAAGACCACGTGGGTATCCCACTGAGCACAAACTATTGTAGCACCAGGCCTAATACAAAAAATAAATTCACTTCAATGTGAGAGCAATAGGAGATATCAATGAGCTGCAGGTATTCAGATTACCTGAAGGGCCATGTGGGCAAGAGACAACCTCTTTGTGACAAAATCTCTCTTCAAAGTAAAAAAACTTTGCATACAAGTAGGAAAACCTCAGCTTGATCCACTTTGGGTTTATGCCAGTGTGGCTCTACCAGCAGGACAGAACACAGGAGAAATGGAAGAAAGGAATAGAAGGAAAATATATCAAATTATGACTTTTTTTTAAAATCACATTCCAAATGGTTTTAAAGTTATTACTTTTTCCACTCCCCCTTTCTTCCCCCTTACTTCACACAGAGAAACACTCAACACCAGAACACAGAGGTTCTGCCAGACTGCTCACTGTGCTCAGCCAGAAGCTGTATACATCATAGTGTAACCAAAAAACCCACCCCCCCCAAAATAAATCCCTACAGCCCAACAACCATCAGTCAACTAAGGTGACTGGAGTAGAGGAGCACTCTTGCGGCAAAGAAGCAGACTTTACTGCTAGCTTTGAGTAATGTTTCTGTGGCATCCAACAAGCACAGGCCCCATTGTGAAATACTTAGACCCCAGTAGTCTCTTCAGTACCTTACCTTCCTCATTTTTGGTCATTCGGTGAGATATGAGCAAGGAGACTGCTGATCCACTGAGCAATGGACAACGGAACAATTTTTATTCATGAGCTCCCTCTTTAGCCATTTCAGCTGTTTCAGCTCTCAATAGATGCTGCCAGCAGACAAGAAGGCAATTTGAAAAGCAAGCTGGAGCCTGTCTTGGGTAAATACAGGAAAATAATGCTATATTTTAGAAGTCCAGTCAGAATTCAACTCACAGCAAAAATGTATTTCACTGCAGTCTGCTGCAGTTCAGTCTGACACTGCAAACCCTACTGAAAATGGACCCTGTCCTCCTTGTGTACTCCAGCCCCCTATGGACCCAGCACTGACAGATACGACTGCATGGCTTTTGTTTTGTAGCTAGTGTGGAATTAGTCTTTCGCTATTTGCTAAGCAACAATCATTCTGTGCTATTCTGCTTTGACCCTGCTGCTGGTGGTTCCCCAGCACTTCTCTCAAATTGTGAGACAGAAAGTCTTTATTTAAAATTAGGTTTGTCTCTGTTGAACGTGGTTGTTACTGTACTGTGAGAATACATAATACTTGGCAAAACAGGGAAATAGAATTATCTGTTCTGTCTGGCATATATCCAGAAATTCAAAGTGTGCTAAACAGAATACCTGTTGAAACACAGGAAGCCAGAGCTGTATTTCATTTCAGTTTAGATTTTCCTCATACCTGTGACCACAGAAAGCTGTGATTCAGCTGTTTTGCACTACACAATGAAAGGATTTATTGGCACTGAAAAACCTAGTATTCGATGTCTGCACATCACCTGGTTTTAAATAACTCAGCTGGCGTATCAGAAGCAACCTACCTCTGTTAGCTTGGAGCTCTATTCAGACCCTGTGTACTGAGCTCAGCAGCCAGAGCACAGCCCATGACTAACGCAGCTATGCTGCTTGTACTGTACTAGCAAGCAGAAGTAGCTCTGCTTGGCCTCTCGTCTGCTAACATGCAGCTAACATGATTCATGGACAGACTCTGTTGCAGAATGGAATTAACCAGGCATAACTGAAGCTATGCAGTTATACTAGTCTAGGACTAACATCACAGGAGAAAGTGAGGGCAGATAAAGTTTGATAATGCTGCTCGAAAAGTGTTTCCATAAAATGTTTTGTGGAAATTCAGTGATTTCTGGAGGGAGTTTGTACGTTTGTTTGTTTCTTTTGTGAGGAAGGCTGCATTTCAATATTTTTAAATTTTGCATCTTGAAAGCATTTCAAAGTAATCTGAACACTTCGTTTTGACATTTTTGAAAATGAAGAATTCTCCTTTTTTTTATAGTAATTGTCTTAAAACTGAAGCAGTTAAAGTTTAAATAAAATATTTGGTTTCAGCTCTTTGCTGGAGGTTTTTATTCAAAAACTTCTAACAAGTTTCAGTTTGATGGAGAAATACTTGATACAGTAACACCTGAAGTCCCTGGCTTTCTTATCCCATACTATTCAACCCAGTTCTGCTTGTCAATACAGAAATCAGCTGCTGAAACTTTGCTGACTCATTGTGTTAATCACTGGAGAGGATCCGTGCTCTCACAGCCACACGGAGGGCAAACTGAAGCAAGTGTAGGAGAGGATCTGAAGCAGTTGCTGGTTCAAGGGAGGCACCTTGTTCAGCCTTAAAGGGTCATAAGGATTGGAAAGTGGTGGTTAGGTGAAAAACGGCAAGGAATGAAAGGAGTAAATATATATTGGGGAGTGGGTGGGTGTTGAAATTGGGGGGGAACATGTGAGTTCAGCCTGAAGCTCCATTTTGTTATCCAAGAGCAGTTCCAGCCTGTGCACTCTTAAGAAAGGAAGACCTTATACCGCAGGACAATGTTTGACATGCTGCAGGATTACATCTTCATTTAACTTATTTCCTAGTCAATGATATTCAAAGAGAACATGACTTGTAAGAAAGAGTCCATAAATCCAAATATTATGGTTAGCAACCGTAAATTTCAACCTCCTGTAAATTTAGCACTGGATAAAAAGTTGCCAAATTGATAGCCCTGTGAAATGAAGCCCTAAATTTATCAAAGAGGAAGATATGCCAGAGATGGTGTAATTGCAGAACTTCTGCATTGGTTTGGAGGTCTTGATGGAAGATATTTAAGGACAAAGGAATTCAAGGCCACTATCTCTGCATTATCTGCCAACAAATGACTAGTGAGTGTGCTTTTTGGTCTCCAGGAGATTCTACTCTACTAAAAGTTGAACAGAATTATTTTAGCTAATCTCCCATCAGACAGGAATGATCTCAATTAACTGCTAGTCAAACAAGATGCAAACTGGTAAGGGAGGGCTCTCTAGCACATGACTGAAGTATTCATGGAGCTGCAGTGGAGGTAATGGGGAATAAGTGGCCCTGCTCTGGCTTCAAATCAGTGTTACTGCCTTCAATCCAGCAATAAATTTTTAAGTCAAATTGCAGAATCTGAGATGTGCTCCTGCAAACTACAGAACATCAATGCATTCAATGAATGGAAATACTTCTTTTATCTTGCCTTATTTTCTGAGCCCTCAAGGGAATTGTTGGTGACACCCATACTCTGTAACATTGAAGAAATTATACATCTTTTTTTAGTTTGAGGTGGAAGTAGCATATGCAATGAGATGAGCAAAGCTCTCACAAACACTGTGACTAGCCAAGGGTCGCTAATGGGCACAGATAGAAGAGGTTAGTGTGTGTCCTCTCTGCTCTTGAAAGGTACACAAGAGTTTCTTGGATGAACAATTAATGGTGCACTAAGTACTACTCACAATTGATAGTAGCCATTGGAGAGTTTTCTTCTGTTTTTCCCTCCTCAGTCTGAGCCAGTCTCTTTTGCATTGGGAAGAGTTTATTTACTCGAAGTTCTTAATCATCTAGATACAAGTCCTCTTTCATTTACATTTATGAATACATACCTTTCAACTTGCTCCCTCCCACATGTAACCTGATGAATTATAAGTTCAAAAATTGCAGAAGTGGGCACCTGATTTTTACTGGGCCTAATGCAATACTTTCTGGATACTTCAAATTCTGAGAAGCCTGCCTAGAAACACATGCTAAAACCAGGCTCTTTACAACCAAAGAAATTCTGCATTAATCTTGCTGTGCCTTGGTTCCCCAGATAAACAGAGGAGCACCATCTCACTTCTACAGGTAGGGTTTTATAAGAATATGTACCCCATAATTTAAAAACTATTTTGATTTTGTAGTGATTAAAGAATGCTAAATGAACCTAGTCTAAACAAAACTAATGCATGCATACATTTCAATTCCTATTAATTTCTTCCTTTCTCACTTCCTTACAATACTTTAGTCTGAATTTATGGTGGCAACATTGACATACAAATACATCACAGCATGCTACTAGGGTCCAAGTACCTATAAGAAGTAAGAGTTTGAGCAGTAAATGTCTTGCTAATACAGCTTTGAGAAAAGCATTCTCGCTCTCTCTCCCCTACAAGCAGGTAATGACTGCGATGCAGACAGAAAAGTTTGAGGAGAATAGCTGCAAACAAAACAGATTTTAGATTCTAATTCCTTCAACACTTGTGTATGACTTATATTTTGTGGTTTTGGAAGTACCAAAATTAAATTTGGAGTTACCTGAGATTTGACTTCCAGAGCTCTTCAGTGATCACAGATCTACATGGGCAAAGAAACTCATACCAACGTTCTATCTGTAATTGGCCATCCTGAACTTGTAAAAAGATTTAATGAAAGCTCAAGCTCTCCTCCCTTGAAGACTTTCAGATTCTGCTTTTCAGGTCATAAATTTCATATGCAAGCCATCATTGGGTTAGAATTTATTTCCATTATTGGTTCACCATGTAGGACAAAAAGAATATTACAGCAGAACCAATAGTAGAACAACTGAGGTCACTGATGACCAAAGTTATATTCTACACCCTCTACTTCTCATCCCAACTGTAAACATTTTATGCCTATGTCACACCTCAGCTTCAGATCACACATCGTGAAGTGGACTTAGTTCTTTGATAATTTGCTACATTTGGGAGGAATTTTCCCTTAGCCCAATACCACCATCAAGAACTCCTGTGAGGCTTTTGTCTTCTGAGATTTAGCCACAGTGAGCTTAATCCTCATGTTGGAGCACAGAAACTGTTTTTCCTGATGGAACAAAACAATGGGAGATTATGAAAGGATTCTGTCATTGACTGACTGCACTTGCACAGGGGAATTATAAGCAGTCATTAAGATGCCAAACCAAGAAAAATATATCAAAAAGAACTCACATTAGTTTGGAGTTTTTTACATATGATTTGAAATAGATTTTATTGCTTAATCCCAGTTAAAGATACCACTAGACCACCAGAGAATATCTTCTTTTCATGTATGGACTTTCTACTGCTTCTCTGATTCAGTTAGATTTTTTCCTGTTAAGCCACATTAGCTAAGGGCAGTACTTTAATAAGAGATCCTGGCAGGGAGGGGAAAGGTCAAGAATCAACTAGGTACATATGATGACTGATCACAGCATGTTTTCTTTCTTTCTTGTTTCTGAAGCAACACACAAGAACATTATCCAATCAAACAATTTACTAAGATCTTATGTTGTTAAAGACTCTATGATATACACCAAGATTTGAACACTTACAATTTTCCACCCATGGCTGTTATAATCATCCTGCCTAGTAATTCTGTGCAATATATAATGATGTTGACAACTAAAGGACTTGCATTTGTTTTCAGCTGCACAGAACCTGGACATCTCTGCTGCATTTATTTGTGTGAGAAACAACCCAGCATATCACGTGTTCTGTACAATTTTTATTTCTTCTTAAAAATGTTCAGGTTGTCCAATGTTTGAAAACCTGACAGTGATTAACTGGTTACTCTTGGGACTGGGGAGAAACAAGTATTAGCATTGTAAGCTCACTCAGAGAAGCTCAGACTCAGAATGGACAGACAAATTTAGTGTACTCTATTGCTTGCACTGGATTTGCTGTCCAAATTTCAGAGAAGAACAAGCAGCAGCGCACCTCCTACTAGAAGACCCTAACTTAGATCTCCAATTATAATGAGATGAGAGAACCAGAAAGTAGGTAGTATGAATTCTTTTTCAAGCCTCTGGACTTGAGAATAAGGATGCTGTGACAGACACTTTTCAACAAGACTAGGTGGCCACAACTAGTCTCAGGACACAGCTGAGCCCAAGCTGTACAATGAAGTGTAGCAGACTAGATTTGTTAGGCCGGGAGCATTGTGCCATGCTGCCTTTAATTCCCTTGTCTTGAACATGCCTCTGTCTCCATCACAATGAAACAAAAATGAAATTAATGCATTCATCCTAAACGGATTTACATAATTTGTTTTAGACATAGTATGTCATCTCCAGATGAAGGGAATAACGTAAAGAATACACGATCTATTCTTCTTCACAGACAAAACTAGCCAAACTAGAAAGATACAAAAGAGAGAGCAGATAGAGCAAACTGGAGCATACAAGCAAAACAGACTTATCTAATAGTCTCTTCATAATTCTGAAAGCAAGCATCTAGTGCAGGCTTCTGGCACAAGCTGGATACCTGCTGAGAGTGGGCATATTGAATTATTCATGCTTTTGGTTATAAATAATGCACTGCCTGCATATATCTAATTTAAATAGACCCATAAGCCCAGTGGATTAGTGACTGCATGCTGCCTAAAAGTAACAGATCATCTAGCCAAAGTCTCTTGGCTATTACCTGCCCTCAGCAAGGCTTTTCTAGAGGATAACTTTTAAAGAAATGTTTTCTGATGTTTTTGTTGATGCAGTGATAATATTTTGTAGGTAAGAGCTTAAGAAACTCAAATAGGATTGCCGCACTGTACCAGGACACCGTCTGCTTGGAACTCTTCCTGCATAATTTTCCTGTATGATCATCCCGTAATGACAGTACCGTTCTCTCTAACAAGGAGACTCTACCTCCCATACTGCAGATAGAGTAAAAGAGTTGGTAACCCCACCAAGAAGGGACAATTGTACCTTGGCATTATTTAAGAATGCACTCAAACCTTACATACCGTGCTGTTGAGGAATACATTTAACGCAGGTAGCTCAGTGTGCAGGTGCAGTGCAAGCTGCAGATTGAGCTCTGGGTGGTGGGAGCCCAAGGCAAGAGGCCATGAACTGGCATAGACCCTTTGCACAGCAAAGGCCATGGGGATCTGTGGTGCCGACCAGGTGACTGGGCACTGGGAGACAGAGCAGGAGCCAATGCCTCAGCTGGAAGACCTCAGACTATTGTGTGCTTAGACTGTAAGGATATAAAAAAGAGTATAAAAACTCAGGGTTTCTTTTGTTCGAAGTCCCTCCTTGGAGGCACCAACTCTAGCTGTTATTCTGTTGCTGCACCATGATAAAATTATTTGAAGAAACCAGGTGTCTGAGAATGCTATAGGAAACCCAGGATCTAGCCAGTAAGGAAACCCTGTCTGACTGTGTGACAGTGGTATGTGTAGGGAGTCAAGTGGGGCACCCACTGGGTCACAGTAACTGCCCCCTGTGAAGGACCTTTGGCCCCAGCAGTGAAAGTCTCTGGTGGTGGGAGTGTGACTGCCAAAGTGCTCCTGAATGGTCAGACAGGAAAGTTTCCTTAACAGTACTTTATAAAAAACATACAGACTATATCCCTTTCTTCTCCTGCTTCTCTATACTTGAAATTTGTCCTTCAGTATCCACCTCCTGAATCTTTGCTGTGACTAGCAGATGTAATGGGACAATACTGGGCCAACAACACTTTCGTCCTCAAGATAAGTCTCAATGTAGGCTAGAACCAAGGAAAGTTAGGGTGATTTTAATTTTGCGATATCCCACAAGGAAAACAAGGAGGATTTGTACTTCTGAAATAACAAAGACTTTGTAGGCTGATTGCCAGTTTTACCAGCCTCTCCAAGAGATGTTTTTAAATTCTGACTGACAAAAAAAGTCTTGTCTTACACGAGCTCCTTTGGAAATATCCTGAGAACTGCTGTCTATCTGAGATTATGAATGCCCAATACAAGCTCAATTTTTGGATGGACAATGCAAGTTTTAGTACTGTGCATTGCCCTCTGCCCTTCCCTTAGATCCACACCCCTAGTTCTAACAGCCAATGCTCAACTGCAATACATTTTTACAGAGCACCCAAAAAGCAGGCCATTTTCACCCCTGCTTTTAAAAGAATGCAGAAAGTGCACACGTCCTTAACTCATGGACCAGATCTTGATAATTATAGATATTGCTCTTGGTTTCTAAATAGTGAATACTGGAGGTTTCACCTGCAGGGGAAGAGCAAGGGAGGAGAAATACCATTTTATCTTATTTTGTCACAATTTTTCTTTTATCCAGTGATTTCAGCATGAAATAAGACATAAAACATTACCAGAAGTCATGTCTCATTGAGCATTACTGACATGGTGATTGCATAGAACCTTAAATATTTTTCCCTTAATCCATAATGGTAAGTGTTATTTAGTGGTTTTTTTTGTTTGTTTGTTTTGGTTTTTTTTTGTTTTGTTTTTTTAATTTTTTTTTTATTTTAGCATTCAAGTATTCTCTGTTTATAAGATTAGAAATTAGGTTTGTTCAGCTGCCACAAAGATAAAAAATAGTATCCTGGGCTGCATTAGGAAAAATATTGCCAGCAGGTTGAGGAAGGTGATGTCCTCTCTGCTCGGTGCTGGTGAGGTCTCCTCTGGAGTGCTGGCTTAAGTTCTGGGTACCCCAAGACAAGGTCTGGACTTCCTGGGGTGAGTCCAGAAAACGGTCACCAAGATAGAAAAGGGACTGCAGCACCTCATATGAGGAAGGGCTGAGAGAGCTGAGACTCTTCATCCTGAAGAAGTGAAGTTTCAGCAGAGGGAGGTCTATAAATTTCCAAAGATGGAGTCAGACTTGCCTCAGAGGTGCCACAAGAGAGAACTAGAGGCAATGGGCGCAAACTGATGCACAGGGAATTCCATATGAACACAGAAGAACAATTTTTTGCTGCAAAGGTGATCAGACACTGAAACAGATTGCCCAGGGAGGCTATAAAGTCTCCCTCCTCAGAGATGTTAATAATCTGACTGCACAGTTTGCTGAGCAACCTGCTCAAGTTGATGCTTCTTGAGTGAGGGAGATTGTCTCAAGAGGTTTGTTCCAATCTCAACTATTCTGTGATTCTGTAAAAAAAGACAATGATCAATAAATACCCAAGGTGAGTAAAGATGGTGTTTGCCCATTTAACACTGAATTTGTGATTTAGAATTTCAAAGGAAAACCTCAGCTTTCAATTCAAAACAAAACCACAAAACCACAAACTCAATGATTCTTTGTAAAGTTGACCTATACATGAAAGCTAAGGAAAGTCAATAGCCAGGTTTTTTATTTCCTGTTCTCCACAGGATTGTAGTTAATATCTCCTGTGTGTTCCTGAGGCTGCTGCTGGGAGATGCAGAAGCCTCTCTTTTCAGAAAGGCCACGTATAGATTTGTGGCTAAAAGAACGGAACTCATCAACTCTCCTCCGTCAATATCATCTGAATGGGATTCTTGCCTCTGCAACTTGAAATTTAGCCATGATTTCAGCTACATTACAGGCCACACAACTTACCTCAAGAGAGTGGGAGATATACTCCCAGGAGAAAGTTCAGCATTAATCTCTGAAACAGCTTCTTCATTTGCCAAGAAGCAGCAAAGCCCCTTCCTGTCCTTGTAGCAAATTAGAGACATGGGAGAGTGAATGTGCCTACACCCCTGTGTCCATTAGCATTGAGTACTACACATTTGCAGCAATCTGCTCTTAGAGATGTAGCAACTTCAAGAACATCAGGGATAAATTTTTCCCTGAAGAAAAAGGATGAGGCAAACTTTATCAGCAGACAGTGGATTAATTTCTTATTGAATCACTACTAGCTATATCTGCTGCTTTTGTTAGAGTCCTAGGAATTCTCAGCTAGCCTTTATCTAACTGGTCAGCACACCATGGTCCACTGTTCAGGAGACGGAGGAGAGAAAAATCTTTTTTTTTGTGAGCCTCCCCAAAGGCTAAGATCAGCCTTACAAGGCAATACTGCCTACAAATTGGAATTATCCTGCACAATTCTATGAAAGACATTTTTGTCCTTCAAGAAAAAAAAGCAAACCAAAGAGTATACCCTAAAAGTAAAGCCATATATCTTAATAGAAGAGAAAAAAAATCAGTGCCAGCTTTTTTAGAAAAGAAAATATCCTGCACTAAGTTCAGAAACAGTCCTCTAATCAGACTAATCAGTGTCATAATGAGAAGTAAAAAAGCCACCACAACCAACCAATATTAATGGTGTGATGGTAGAAAGGAGTAGTGAAAATGAAGGATGAATAGAATTATTATTGTCAGGCTAGCCTTCCCACTCCAACATTGTACTTAACTACTTTTAAACTTACACAACAGACTAGGCATTGTAGGATCGCACAATGCACCATAACCAATGCATCAAAGGAAATTACCCAAATGGATAATGATGTGGCAAATGAATAATTAGGCAATACAGTCTTACTGCTGTTCTGGCAAGTGTTTGAAGTGAAAAAATTATGCCAGTTATTGGTTTCATCATAGTTGGACATTTGTTTGATAGCCATTACCTACGGACATGTGATGCTTCAAAACTGATCCAGTGAGAAACCAAAGAAAAATGCTCATTATTACACATAGTCGTTATCTCACTTTTCACCTTGTTAGCTTTGTATGTAGAGTTCTTCTCATCTTCCACATCCGTGTTCTCGCAGACAAAACCTACACCACTCAGGATGCTAACAGAAGTTGAAGGTTGCTGCTTGGTGCTTCCCAGCAATCCCAACATAGAGAACTCTGGCTTTGATTTACTACTAACCTTCATTTCATATTTTCTGACTCCCATCTGCTAACAGGAACTGCATATTTGCAATGTGTGCAATATTTGCACATGCCTACTCAATCCATTGTATTTAAAATAAAAATTAATCTTATAGAATTTAGAATTAAACACTGCAGTTGGTAGTTATAGATCATTCCAGACACAGTGATCAACAAGATGGCCAAAGATTTATACTGATTCTGCAAAAGCTTAAGATCTGTCTGCACTGCTAGATGTGTGCTTTTTTTGCAGGCAAGTAGAGACACCACCATCCATCCCAGTCCAGTGATTTCAGTGTGGTATTTGTCAGGAAAGAAATATAAGCACTGAATATCTATTAGACTCACTCTCATTCACAGGTCACAGAATCATCAAGGTTGGAAGAGATCAAGTCCTCTAGTCCATCCAGAAAACAGTGCATTTTAGCCCACATGTTCTGGAACACACTGTTTTCTCTTCTTGACAAAGTCATGCACACTCTTAATCTGATCAAGAACTAGGAGGCAACAGAAAAGAAAGTCATACACAATTTGGAAGATATTTCAAATGCATGCACTTCCTACGTGTAACATCCAATCCACAGGAGAGCAGGTGGCACACTGAGAAAAGAGTTGACAGAAAGTGTGAATGGGAAAGAAAAGAAAACTTTGCCTGAGGCAAGACCATCATACCATCCGCTGAAAACATTGTATAGTCTTCAAAACATTCCTGTCTGTATCCTAAGGGCAGCCAGTTCACAGATGACACTATTTTGGGAAATCCACATTATAAGAGATGAAAGTCTCCTCCAGGGCTAAGATGTGGGAAACTTGAAAGAAAAGGTTTTATGATGGACTCCTTCCAAAGCCCTCCTAGACTACAGAATCTTTTATTCATTAATATTTTGTTTTTTTCCTCTCACCATCATGTTTAACAATAGTACATATGCCTGCAATTGGTTTAGGCATAGACACACAGATTCCCAGATCAACAAGTTTCTCTGGATCCAGTCTACACAGATTAATAACACTGTATCATCTCAATACCATAAATCTTGCTTTACTTTAGCTTATTTACTAAAAAAAACTCCAAAAAACCCAACCCAAACAAACCAAAACCCACTAAACAAACAAAACATAAACCCAGAGAATTTGAAAACTTTCAGATTTTCCTAGTGGAAACCTATCCAGTTAGTCTTATCAATTGTTAGCATATACAATCTGTGCTCTCATTTCCACAGAGGATTTCAGCACAGTATGGTGAACTCATCAAGCTTCCAGTGTGTGAAATGTTTCTCTTACATAATGCTCTTCTGTTACTTCCAGTTTTTCATAAATGTCTGAGGTCCTGCAAACCAGAGATTACCATCTTCATCAACAAGTCATTTGTGGATGACCATTAGATAACAGAAATTGCTGTCTCCAGAAGCTGCAACAGGTGCCTAATCTACTACTTCAACCTCCCTCCACCATCAACAAAAACTCAGCACAATACAAGCAATCTCAATCTCCAAAAGAAATCTTGCTTAAAAAAGATATTGGTCTCTTCCTCCCTTTCCTTTTGCCTTGAGTTTTCTCCCCTTATTAGAAATGGAGTTAGTTTACCCTATTCCTCACCCCAACTGCAAACATTAATAATACAGAATAAGATTCTCACTTGCCTGAAGCAAATTTATTTTCCACTAGCTGCCCACTAAATAGCAGTTAGAAGCTATTCCAGCAAATGGAGTACTCCATGGCCTAGGGGGACAACATGCCACATTCTCCTTCACAGTTATTGCTTTAGTTCCCCTGCAGATTATCTAAATTATCCACAATACAGCCTTCTTCATTATAGCTATAGGAATGAAGCAAGACTATGTGAATTTTTAATGTTTCTACAATGCATCACTAACTCCATCATCAGGTCAATATATTCATTAATATTTGGAATATTCAGAAGCAGAAGTTGGATAAATTTGTTGGTCCATTATAATCCTATTTTTGAGAAGAAAAAATATCCCATGTTTCCACAAACAAATTAACATAGAACTGAGGACGTTTTTGCTATATGAGATCTCTTCAGCAAAATATTAAACTTGAAACTCACTTTCAAATGTTTTCAACTGTAACAATTTATCTCTTCCAAATGTTAAAGCAAAAGCCAATCTTTCATGATTAAAACGTGTCTTTACCTAGGACATGTCTATTTGATATAGATGGAGTGTGAAGCCAGTACAAATTTATCTGAAGCACGAAACTCCAAACAGCTATTTTCTTCAATTTGCAAGAATACCTAGGTACTCATCTGAAAAAAAGCCTGCACAATAGAGATGGACTTAATCTGAACTGCAGGGGGAACAAGCTGCTAGTACTTTAAAGAGAGACCATGAGTGAACTTTGAAACTAATGAGTGAGAAAAAGCTAAGTGCAAAAACACACTTTGCAAAGTACTGTTTCTTAGTATGCAAATATGAAAATTCTTTACCTTACGTAAATCACACAACAAAGGAAGAAAATCAAATCAGAAACAGAAAACAACTTCCACTGGACAGAATTAGAAGGCAACTACAATAATACAACATTCATATATCTGTGTATCAGACAGGCTCTATAGAAGGAAGTCTTGTAATTCAAATTATGGAAGTATTTGAAGAAATCAGCAAGAACAGAAGAACAGTTTATACAAGCAAAAGGTTTGATTTAAAAAAAAAAACAAACAAATAAGCAGCAGTGGAGTAAGTGGGAAGGTCCAAGAATGAGTAAGCAAGTGGCTAAAAGATGGAAGGTGGAGGGGGTGGGATACGGATAACTGGTCAGTAGAATATGACAGGTGTGTAAAATCATAAATGACATAGAAAGGTTGAATAGGGATAGATGTTTTTTCAAAGAAGTCCAGTAATTGAAACTAGAGGGAGCCATGTTCAAAATAGCAAGGAAGGCAACTGGAATACCTTGCTGAAGAAAGCTGTGAATGCAAAAATGTTTATATGGGTTCAAGGAAAGAAGGGACAAATGTTTATGGTTGAGATCCATTTGGCATTACCAGACAGACAAACCACAACAGAAACGGAAAATCTCTCATACTGAAAAAAGCAAGAGGTCTAGAGAGCATGAACACAGGTATGTTAAGCCTTGTCCATGCTTGCCCCATTTTTACTTTTCCTTATGTATTTGTATATGGCCACTATTATTTTCCTTGTTTCAGCGATTAACTGTTTCACTTCAGAATACTGCTTTTAAACATTCTGACTCCAGCATAAACTCTTCTTCTCCCTCTGTCCTATAATATTTTCCTCAGGGGAAGGTAGAGTCTAATTTCCTAACCCATGTGCTTCAATATCTCTGCTTTCAATCTGGACTTGCACTGAAACAAAAAAAAATTTCCATACTTGCAGTGTCATTTCCTTTAAAAATGGACACCAGCCTTATTTTAAATATCATTCACCCTCCCCAAGACAAAGCAAGACTCTTTTAGTATTTTTACCTTTATGTTACAAATACACACTCTCAACAGGACCGTTTTTCTTCCTTCTACCTCACTAAAGTATCAGGAGCTCTGCTCTCCAGCATCATAATTCCATCGAGGTGGGCAGTTAAATCAGTATAAAATTAATGAAAAGAAGAAGGGAGCTTAGCCCATGCTACTCATGAATTACTTCACTATTAAATTGCAGGCTGCATTATAAATTCACCATGGTAGATGAAGAGAACAACTATACAGTTTATAAAGAGGGAATTAGAGAAAGTAGAACAGTTGCCTAAGCTGAAATTTGGCTGCAAACACTACAAATAAAGACCCTTGCTCTTGGGAAAACAGCATAATGTTCTTCTGTTCAGGACATTGACACTGTGATGGTAGCTCGGTCAGTTCTGTTGGACCACACTTTCTTTATATATACAAAAAAAAGGAAAAATTATATATAAATAATTTTAAATGACTTTTATATAGATATTTTTTATTTTTATTTCCTTTTTTTTTTTGGTAAACAAAAAAGCTTTCCCTGTTACTTAAAAAATAGTGATAGAAGTGCAAGAGAGGGGGGGAGAAAAGTAAAAAGACTGACTTCTGGGGACAAAAAGGATAATGTAACCTTTGAAAATCTGCTAAGGCTTAAGGTTTGTCTACCCAGACGCTACTTTCTACCTGCATTTAATTAGATTTTAATTTTCTTTTTACATCCTTTCCCTCTACAGATTCTGAGAAGTAATTATTTCAATATCAATCGATTTGAAGCAAGAGTCCCAAGTCTGAATTAAGCAGCTTATGGAAGTTTGTCTTGTTCCTGGTTAAACATTCCTGCTATGCAGCTGGGTAAGCTGCTTGCAGTAATAAAATCCAGATGAAATAATGGAATTGTGCTTGTGAGCCCAGGCTTGGCCTGGTTAAGGGGAACTTCTTATATGTCAGGGATTCAGAGAAAACCTTCCCAAATAATCAAGCAGAGGCAGAGAAGCAAAATATAAGCTCAGTCTCTTCCCTCCAGTGTGCCTTTCATCAAAACAATATCAAATTTTTACATGTTTCATAAATATGTTTCATAAACAGCACAATCCCCAAAATTCTGGATTTGGGGGCTTAGTTTCTCACTGGTTAAAAATGACAGATAGAGTAAGGCCTGGGCAATACTCTCAGTTAGGGTCCTAAAATAATCATGAACACCACACACAATATAATCAGTTATGGAAATACACAGCCAAACAAATGTGGCTTTCAAGACCTTTATCTATTTTAGTCAGTCTGTTCATTCCTTCAGGTCTTCCCTCATTTTCCTGGGCAAGCCTCCTTGTTTCTCATAAACGCCTATTATTAAACGCTTATTTACTGTTTCACATTCTCTTAGTTACCTTTTCTCCTACCCCTAGAACAAGCCAGTCAAGACTTTCATTTGTTTGTAGCCCACCTAGAATCCTAACTATTTGACATAGGCTACAGCTAACTTGTAAGTCAAGCACAGGGAAGCAGACTCTGCATTTCAGGCTAACACCTGAAATGTGTTAGCAGGGAGAAACGCCCAGACAGAATCCAGGATACAGTGTAATTTATAAATCAAATCAACATTCACAACCACAAGTGGAGTTTGCCAACTGATAGAATAGCCATACAGTCTTTCAGCCTAATTTCTTAATGACCCATCTGAGACATACAAACCAACCATTAAACAATTTAAAAAATAGGACAGGATAAATCCCATTTCTGTCACATTAAAGCATTGTGCAAAGAGAAACATGACACATAAGAGGCTATTTCCTTGATCTTTTGAAAGCGTCACCTATTCCTTGTTATTCCATACTTTCTTCTGAGCTGTATTTGGAAATAGACAGTTCTAAGCACATACACTGATTATTTAAACACTGTTCCTACTGTTGCCTGTACTAGACTTTCCTTAGATAACCACAGATGACCTGGGGGAAGAGTCTGGCAGGGTGACAAAATAACTGCCAGGAAAGCCACAACCATACTATATAAGATCTTTCAACCAGATTACTCCTGAGTCAAATTCCTCTTCAACTTCAGCTATACCTTCACTTCCTTTGGAACCATGGACTTTTGCTGTTGACTTGGAAAAAGCTTCTGCTCAGAAGACCTTGAGTGGTCAGGTCATCACAACTGTTCACTGAGGACTTTATTTTTAAATTATTGCGTATTTGGTTAGATAGCAACAGTGAGATGAAAAATCCCAGAATCCCAGAATGGTTTGGGTTGGGAGGGACCTTTAAAAGGTCATTTAGTCCAAAACTTCTGCAATAAGCAGGAACATCTTCAAATAAATCAAGTTGCTCAGAGACCCATCCAACCTGACCCTGACTGTTTCCAGGGATGGGTTATCCACCACCTCTCAAGGCAACCTGTTCCAGTGTTTTAGTTTAAAACATTTAGCCCCTGTCCTGTTGCTACAGACCCTACTAAAAAGGCCTTAATAGGATCTTCTAGGAGCCTTCTCTTCTTTATTGTGAACAACCCCAACTCTCGGCCTGTCTTCATAAGAAAGGTGCTTCAGCCCTTGGATCATTTTGTGGCCCTCCTCTGGGCTCACTCCAAGAGCTCTTTGTCATTCCTGTGCTGAGGACTCCAGAGCTGGGTAAAGTACTCCAGATACAGTCCCAGAGGGAAGCAGAGGGAGAGAATCACCTCCCTCAACCTGCTGGCCCCACTGCTTTTGATGCAGCCCAGGATACAGGGCTGCGAGTGCACATTGCCAGGTCATGTCCAGCTTTTCATCCATCAGTACCTCCAGTCCTTCTCTCTAGGGCTGCTTTCAATCCCTTTATGCCCCGGCCTGTATTGACACCAAGCCTTGCTTTGACCCAGGTGCAGCACCTTGCACTTGGCCTTGTTGAACCTCATGAGGTTCCCATGGTCCCACTTCTCCAGCTTGTCCAGGTCCCTCTGGATGACATCCCATCCCTCAAGTGTGTCAACCACACCACTCATCTTGGTGTCATCTGCAATATGCTGAGGGTGCATTCGATCCCACTGTTGCTAAAGATATTAAACAGTACTGGTCCCAAAACAGACCCTTGAGGGACACCACATGTCACTGATTTTCTTGTGGACATTGAGCCCTTCACCACTACTCTCTCTAGATGGAATCATTCAGACAATTCTTTATCCACTTCATAGTGCATCCAACAAATCTCTATGTCTCCTACCTAGAGAGAAGGATGTTGTGAGGCACCATGGAGTCCTCCTCCATTTACAAATAAGAAGTCTAAGAGAGCATCTTTCCTCATTGACTCGCTGAGTACAAGAAGTCACAAGTTCTCTGTTTTTGCTTGTTAATTCTGGATAATTCGGGTAAAGATGAGCTACATCCATTTACCAGTATTTGGTGCTTGAGATCACCACGCTGCAATGTTCACAGTGCTCTCATGGTTGAACTCTCAGACTGAGTTGCTGCACAAGACAGGAGCTCTCAATGTCAGCAATGTGGAGTGGTATATGCAGTGTTCATAACCACACCATGCTAGCATACAAAGGTTACACATTGGGTGTTTGACATGACTGAAGTTACAAAATTTTTGTAGAAGAAAGAGAAGTAGTCAAATTAAGGATTAAATGTCTTAAACTATACAAGTACTGAAAATATCTTAGATATTCCTGATGGAGCACCACATTTCTGTGTCTTGCTCCTAGCATGAAACAAGTCCTTTCTAGTTCAGTACAACATAAGAACGGGATTCACGCTGAAAACTGCTCTGCACATGCTTTCTTTGACCCTGCTTTGGGTGTTCACTGAAAGCAGGATAAGGACAGGCCTTAACAGCACAAGTGATGATACATGATGATGATGATAAAAAAAAAATTAAGAACCTGACCCTGAGTGCTATGTTCACTGACCCCAGCCAAACAGCAAGACATTTAAACACTAGTACAAGAGTTTTGTTCTAGTGCCTGTCAATTTCTGTAGATCCCCACATCTTTTTAACTCTTCACTCTGGATTTTTGTCAACTGCTCATGAATTGGGTGTCTTGGAAATACTGGACTCCTCTCCCTCCGGCTGGCTAGTATGCCCTGGATCTGCAGACCCTGGAAGGTTCTTACAACACTTGCAGACTTCACATGTCAGATTTGTATTTGGAAGCTGAGTAGCAGTGCATACAGTTGGTGTATAGCAGGATGTCAGGAGCCTGCTGGAAATCAAGGTGTGTTTCCATGCTAGAGACATCCATCAAAATATTTTATTTGAAACATTTTATATCCAATAAAGATTTAAACAAAATGCTGCTGAAGATATATCAATGAGTTGTATTCCTGAACTTTCCCTTAGAGGCGGTTAAAATAAAAAGTGAAAAACCAACAGTCTACCTACCTCTTGGTTCTCATGCTGCCACCATAAAAATGTTTAAGCACTGTATCTTCTAAGCATTTCTCTATAGCATAAAATATTCCATTCTGTGGATAAAGCAGTTCAAATACAGAATAATTCCCACAGTGGTAACATCTCTTCAGAAAACCAGGGAAGAAACTCATACGCAGCTGGTCTCTTATGCTATCACAGGTCAAAAAATCTTCAGGTAGAAAATTTGTCTGTATCTTCAAAAATAAAATGGACTAAGAAAAGTTAGAATAAGCTTGTAGTTGTATTTCATAACCTGTAATAATGTCTGATGAACATAAAAATATCATTGAGGGATAAAAATACCTTTAACTGATATGTTACTAGATTGATCCATCCAAATTGGAAAAAAAGCAACAATAGAGTAATGCTTTTATTGTGCACCTATCATCCGTAGGGTTTGACTTATAGATGGTTCTTATAGATGGTTACATCTTGAATGAGGAATCTGCACTACAGTCATCAGAGATGGTGTAACAGAAGGAAATGTAACGAGAAAGATGAACTCTGAAACTCAGTTTGCTACAATCAGATATTTTAACAAATTACTTTCAGACCTAAAATGCTTGGTTAGAACACTGCAATTGCATTTCAGATCTCCCACTGGTAACCATGAAGACTTATCAAAGGAATGTGTTATTAGTCAGTACTGTGTTACCTGAAATAAAGGTAGACTTAAAAATACACTATCTGACCATTTGAAATACTATTGTGAAATATATTGAAACTTTTTATTGATTTTCCAAGATAAAAGTGTAGTTGATTGTCAAAATAAACAATAAAATCATTGATAAGTAAAAGAGAAAACAACATGTTGATTACACTTCACAAATGCCAGACTTGTATGCATTTGTCTTTTTTTTCTAAGCAGTGCTTTTTTATTTTAGATTACACTGCTGATTTTTTATGAGTGACAAGTGTTTAATCTCTTGTAACCATTTTAAGAAGTTCCTAGTCCCTTCTTCACCCCTGTTACTTATGTATGGCAATTCATTAACATTTGTAAAAATGAGGGGGAAGACCCTCCCTGGAGAAGGCAAGAAGTGGCTTTGGGGAGGAGGAGAGCAGATGATGGGTGTGCAAGAAGGAAGAAGTAGTAGCTAACTGAATAGAAATTTTCTCCTTTGGGGCAATGCCATGTTAGGACATTCTCTGCTGTTTGGTACCACTTTCTTACCAAAGTTTTCTCCCCTCTCCCTGTGATGGATGCCAAGTCTACTATTATGAGGCTGGAGTTTATGAGGGGAATATCAGAGAATAATTACATGTATATATGTGTGTCTGTACTGGTTTAACATCTCCCTCACAGGCTAACCAGCCAAGGCAAAATGATTAAAATAAAGCACTTTTTATTAATGAGACCATGGGTCAGAATGTACCAGCATAAATAAATTTTTGTCTTATCTTTCTTAATCTTTGATGGTCAGAAATAAATACTAATTCTGTAAACTTCCAGGAATGTAGATACTAGCACATATCTTATGTTAAAGCTGCAAGACCTGTACGCCACAGTGTAGATCCATTTCGTTCAGAAACATTGTCAGGTGAATTTGGAAACAATTGAAGGGGCTAAGACAACAGAGAAAACACTCTCGTCAGCTTGTTGATCAAACTAATGAAACCAGGACTGTGTGCTCAACTTTATGGAAATTTTGAAGATGAACTTTGTGGCAGTGAATCTGATGAGAAACTTGTTTAAACATGTTTTAAAATGGCTCTTTGTGGTCCCTTTGCAAACACGTGTTTCTTCTTCCCAATACCCCCCACAGCAACTGTTATCTCCCATGCAGGAGTGTCCTGGGAAAGGTGTCCTGAGGCGTCCCATTGGTCCTTTGTTAAACCCCTTCCTATTGGCTGTTGACCCTTTACCTGATGGTTTCTTTTGTGTGACCCTGAACTCGTGATTGGTTCCCCTTTGACCCTCCTAAAAGCCTTATAAACCCCTTCCCAACAATAAACTCTCTCTTGCCTCCTCTCCACGCCCGGTGTGCTGTCTCTGTGCCTGCCATGGAGCCACGTGGGTGGTGGGGGGAGGGGAGGGCACCTCTCCCCTCCAGGCTCGGGGCCTGAAAAACCCTGTTTCTGGAGTCCCCCTTCCCCGTCCCACAAGACGTCGGAAATGGTTCTTCAGACGGAGAAGGAACTAGAGGTGGGCTCCCCCACGTCGTGGATGGGGAAAGGGAAACCCATTGAACTTAACGCTGAGAAACATCAATTCAGCCAAACATGTAAGCAAATGAATGACCTGAATCATGTGAATGTTCCCACTGGGATCAATAAGCTGGCCTGTGCTATTGTCACAAAGCATACTAGAATAAACGTCCTTGCTGAAAAATGGAAGGTGATACTGCAAGGAGCCCAACATAGCTAATGAAATAAGAATTAAGGTACATAAATGAAAAATTCGAACGAAGAAAAAATAAAAACAATAACAATCTTTCAGCTGAGACAACATATACAGACATTCAAAACAGTGCTTGTGAATGAGCAAGATGAGGCACATATGAAGATTTTTGTCAAGTCAGGGCAGACAGAACAGAGACATTGAGGCATTAAGATTCTGGTAATTTGCACAATAGAGAGGACATATAATTCCTGTTCCTTTAATCTAAGGCCATGGATTGATCTGAAAACATAGTGTTCTTTTAAAAAAACAGGAAAGAGTATGTGTTTGTGCTTAAATACTTCTCCTGTAATTCACACTCCAGAGCAAGGGATAAGCTTAGGAGTTCCTTGGTAGTCTAGGTCTTTATGCCAAACCAGTTCCTTGCACCTGGCAGAGAGAGAAGGTGACATGACTGGGATATCTATTACTAGAGTTTGGATTGTCACAATGGTCTGTGCCTCAGAACATTTAAAATGTGAACATGGTTGTTCTAATCTGGTTTTGAAGATAAACTCAGAACAGGCTACTGACAAAATCAACACCTGATTCTTAGCTGCTCTGACGATTTTCTAGCTCTAATTGAGGATCAAGGCCCTCATTTTGAGCAACATGAAGAATACCTTCCCAGTCCTTTTTAAAATGTTAAATTCTAACTTTTTTTCATAGTCTGAGGTACTTCAAACTAAAATTTTTTTATTATAAATTTCAGAGCATCAGTCTCTCTGGGAACAGAATTTTTTTCTTTTGATCTTTACATTTATCACTAAAGAAAATATTTTTATTCCTGACACTTTCTTGGAGAAAAGAAAAATTGTCTCTTTCCATGGCTACACTGTGCTCCTCCTCTAATGATCCCAGCAGCCACACGTGCCTTCGATGGGGTAAGTGCTGACACACCACTCACTTTTCCATTAGAAGTGCAGTTGCAGCTTTGGCTCCTGACCACACCAGGACGGTGGAACAAATGTAGGAACTGACAATGCCATCTTATGGTGGACATACAAACTGCAAATGCAGTCTGTGAAAGAATATACAAAAATGGCCATTGCCCTGGACAGGTAAAAACAATATGTGGGATTCTTAAGGATGCAACTGGGTGTGTGTATATGAATAATTATTAATCTCTAGCCTTCTTTAAGGGCTTAAAACCAACAGGATTAATTTAAATGCCAAAGCTGAAGACTTTGTTTGTGATGACAAGCGAATATAGGAAAGGAAAAGGAAAAAGGGGAGAGAGAAATGCTCTCACATTCTCTTCTCATTGACTGGCTCTTATGTTCTCTTAAGGTCTCTTAGCACAAAAATAGTACTCAACATGGATGACATTGCAAATGGCCAATATACAAATGTCCTCACTAGCTTAGCTTAAGCAACAAACTTAGAATACCTGTTGTGTTGTTGTTAGATACAAACCAGCCATTACAAACAAGACTAAAAGGAGGAAACACAAACTATTTTAGTGCTGGACTTCCTCACCGTGTGCAAAGGGTCTATGCACACCAATAGCAGCAGTTTGTCTTGGAAGTTGGGGTATCCATCAGTTAGGACTGTGTCTGTTAGATGCCCAGAGATCCAGAATTACTATTCAAAATAGCAGGGCATGAAGACCACCAAAGGCACTAATGTGCATCCATATTGGAGAGAAACTACGAATACACCCTGCCAGTTTCCGTAGGAACCACATGGATTTTTATTATTGGACTGTCATTACACTGGAGCTCTGACTTTAATAACTGGTTCCTGAAACATTCCTGGAGGAATACTGAAGCAAAACAAAGGGAACCATTAGTGGTCAAAATTAACAGAAAAACTTTGTATTTCAAACAGCAAGATACATAGTACGGTTGAAGTTCCTCTCCTCAGTGTGAAGGCAGCCCAGGGGCATGTGTGTGGTTAACAGAACATGGGGTTAACCTTGATACAACTGTGATCTCAGTGCTATACCACCTTCACCACCTTTGTGCTTGGGGATGAGAAGCTGGATTCCAGCAAGACCTGATCATTTGAGTTATGACAGCTGCCAGTGGGGAACCATACATACCATGTGTACATGGTATGTTGAGATACACATGGTACTGTGGAGGTACTTTTAGTGTTGGTATTGGGTTCTGTTCCTTTATGTCTGATTTTTTTTTCTTAAAAATACTGTGAAAGGTCCTACAACATCATTAACATTTCAGACAAAGCTTGTCTTGTGACAGCAAAAATATTGTGAATTTAACCAGTTCTCAGTGAATAATTGTTAAGTGAACCCTGTTAAGCCTTCCACTGGGAAAGTGCTGGAATATGCATTTTTAGAACCATTTATATAATTTCTACCTTTGCTTTTTTTGCTTTTGATTTTTACTTTTCTGTTGAGAAATTTAACTCAAGCCAGTGCCCTGAAAGAGAAAGAAAAGTTGCCTGGGAGGAACTGCACAAATGCTGAATATTTATATAGAATGACAATGACATTTGACTTCAGGTTTTCTTTGATGGAAATCAGTTCCATTTAGCTGTGACTCATATCTCTTTGTCTTGGCAAACTGAGGGAAACATAACATGTTGGACCAAAAGTGAATGTGGCCTAAATCCCTCATTTTGTTCCCCAAAAACACTGGCTTGAATTTGATACATCTTAGCAGATGAACATATTTTAGAGGGTGAATTTTAAAAAATTATCTATGTTGTTATTCTTACTTCTATTTCTCAATAGCATATTTTGTAAAGTACTGTTCAAAGACATGCATAAATTTAGTTGTTTTTTTTGTTTTTTTTTTCCCAAGAACCTTATTATTCAAGGAGAATGACAATAAATTAACAAATAGACTGAGGATAAGAAAAGTGTCATTTAGAAGAGAAGTGGTTGATATGATCGTTGCTCTTTTTGGTGAGGCTGCATATATTGATAGTGCCTTCCTCAGACTAGTAAAACTTGTCCTACTTTTCTAAAATATTCTAGCATATCTCTGAATATTACAGCTCTGCCAGAATCACAGTCTATTAGGATTTGGCCCAATCGTTTATGTGATTAGGACAGCACTGCCAGAAAACTAGCTTAATATGGAAAATAATATTGATGACTTGACACATCAGGATCTCTAGTGTAAAACTTTAACCAGTCACTCTCAAGGCAGGACCTGAAATAACCTCCTTGAAATTAAATGGAAAGGCATGGTTCTGAATACACTAAAAAGCCCACTATGCTCTATAAGCCTGGGAATATTAACTTAAGTGTTTGTTAGTTCTTCTGCAAACCCCCTTAGTTTTCTCTTTGACTTCATAGCCTGATTCCTTTATGTAACTATTTAAATATCACATTAAGACAATATTGACTGAGGTGCTGAATACTGAGGCACTCAAGAAGCCAGAGGTGTCAAAATTAAAGTAGCTTATTCAATTTTCACCACTTCATGCATAGCTGTTACTTCTAAGTTATAGCACACCAAATCTTGTATTATAATACACTACTTGGAATGGAAACATTTAAATGTCAATTTCTTAGAACGGTAAACATGAATGTCAGAATTTATTTGTGTGTACTATTGTGTCAAAGATAAAATCCACATAAATCATTTTATGATACATGTGGAGTAAATATCTCAGCAAGAATGTCTTTCACCAGCCTGCTCATAAGAGTTTCTGTATTTCACATCAAAGAGTCAGTAGCTTAAAAATCCAGTTCAAAACCTTCCCCCTAGCTCTGGAATTTGAATCCAGCCTTCCCTTACTCCTGAGCAGTATATGCTCCCAAATATGCCACACAGCTCTACTACATTTTTCTTGTTCTCCTTTGGTGATGAATCTAAGCAGTCTGTGTGTTAGCTGCAAAGTCACAAGAGTCACATAAATATCTGCAAGACAGGCAGACAATGATGCTTCTGGAATTTTTGAAAAATAAGGGAAAATAACACAAAATAAAACAACTCATCTAGAATCTAAATCAAGGGTTGTTTACCTTTTAGCATGCACACACAAATCTTGGAAGGAGAACATTCTATCATTCTCGGTCTTTGCATAATACCTCTGGGCCCTTTTACAATATGTAGCTATCAGAAACCAAAAGTCCCAGCTCACACAGATTGTTATTGCAGTGCTTGGAAAGTTATTGCAGTGAATCAGAGACACACAAAAAAATGAAGAGAGCTATCCCTGTTCATTCGAAGGCTGTCCCACAGCTGCTTAAGGTTATAGGCTGATTCACTTGGCTACTTTTGGTTTTTCACAGCTACAAGAGACCATGAATGCTCTGAGACTCTTGTATGCCAGTCAAAACAAATTCTTAATAAACAAAAATATCTTGCCTTTGAAATCCAGAGAGAATCATGCTGGCAAGCAGCAGCTATGCAATATTTTCCTTTCTGTCGAAACAGCAGTAACCTTCTTAAAAGAATTCAGGAAATGTCAAAAAACATTTTTTTCCCCTGCTCCAGACTGAAATCTTTTCCCCCATTTTCTTCACAGGATGAGCTGTTTGTGAATAGCAGGAAAAAACCTGATTTTAGCAATGAGGAGTCAAGCAACTTTTCCATCATGACTGTTTCAGCATCTGCCTCAGCAGAAGTTGTAGCAGGGCTTCAGAGAGCAGTTGCTCCAGTTTTTACTCCTTTTGAGGTCTGAGGACACTCCATTTCTGGTCATAGTGTAGCTTTAGAAATTTTGAGTGACAGGGATAGTAAGCTAAGAGCAAGAATAGGCTTAGTTTCCCTTTGGAGAATTTAGCTTTATTACTAGGGCTTAACTTTTGAAACACTCACAAAAGCAAAACTGGTGATTTAGGCTCCTGGAGTGTGAAGGTACTCAAAGTATTTTAAAAAAATTACTGATAGACAATGAATCCTATGAGTCCAGATGCAGCAGATGTGAAGGAGTGAGGGGAATGATTACTTTATCTCACCTTACATTTCCCTATTCTTGCCTATTGCAGTAATGTGTGAGATTGCTGTCAATGCTTCTCATTGTAAATTCTCTAGCAGATTTATATAAAACCTACTCATTTCAAATTTCCAATAACCCAAACCATAAGTCTGTGTTACCCAAACAGCTATTGTGATTCTCATAGTTTTAGGGTTACAGATGGCTCATCCAAGAAAAGCAGTATGCTCAATTTACAGCTATCCATTGACTGAGATCAATACCAAAGTCTGAGAGACCTTGTTGCATGTTAATTATAAAGAGTTCCATGTGTCCAGAAAAAAAAAAATTGAACAGCAGCATGAGGCTGGGGTTTATGAAGAAGCACAGAGCAGAAGGGGAGAGAGCACACCATTATTCTTGAAGTCCAAGGTGATGAGCATCCTTTGGATAAGAATGATGAAATGATGTTAAAGAATGGTTGTAGACTGGCTGTAACAAAGGTACCTGTAGAATGAAATGTATTTGCAGGAAAAGCTTTTGGAAAGTCAAGAGGCTCAGACAGAGTACAAACGTCTTTTATTCCTCTCATCTACTTTTTTGTCTCTCCTAAAAGGTGACCTCTCTCCAAGGGTATTTGCTGGAAAGCAGTTACAAGAGTTGAAGGGTTACACAGGAGACAAGTCCAGGGAGTAGAGAGTTAACTCCTCAACACACTGGTCATGACTGTGTAAATACTTGTTTTGATCACGGAGAAAGAAATTGTCTAATGTCCAGGCTCTCACACCTCTACAGCACTTTGCTTTAAAGAGGACATGTTCTGATTCATCAAATGACTCCTCTGGAATAACTGGCCCAACAATGTCAGCTGTTCCTCATCCTTTGCTGTCATATTGCCTGTTTACTCACTGTTTTAAAGAACAAACAAAAAGAAAGACAGAAAAAAAAGGAAAATAAAAATAAAAGAAACCTCCAGCTTATTTTTGCAGAGCATTTCAGATTCTACTATTTACTAAGATATTTCTGAAGCAGAAATTAAAAAACATCAATTTTCCTGGTTGCTTCTTTCCCTAGCTTGGCCCACTGCTCAGCCTTTCCATCAGTACTGCCTTGGGGGTTACCAACAAACTCCCAAGGGACCTGTGAGGACTCTGCTGAGTCCTCCACTACAGATGCAGAGGGCAACACCACTTGGTTTTGGTGCGATGCTGACCAGAAAGCTGAAAGTAAGGGTATTTTGTACAGTGTGTCCACATAAGCACATTAGCAATTCATATACTAGAACTAGTCATTAAGGAGAGTAAGGGCAAATTTATAAAATGCTGCTCTGTGAAGTAAGTAGTAGAGTTTGTTCTGAAAATGTTGGCTATACATGATAGCATTTGCTAACACCCTGTTTAGGCAGCCTTGAACACCTCTACCGTCTTTGCCCAGAGAGTAACAGAAGAACCACAGAGAGGAATGCACATGAGCTGACTCAGCAAGCATGCACCAGGAGTCCTTCCACTGTAAAAATGTATTCCAGTACTTGACAATGATCAACTGCATTTAAATTGGAGCTCTGCATTCACTGCTGCTGCTATTGCTGAACTCTGAGGCCAGGATCTGAGCATGGTGCCATATTATCATTTTACTACTGAGAAAAAAGAAATATGCATTTAACTTCTCACACCTGCAACATGCCTGCAGGTCATCCTTGTTTGGTAACAGAACAAACTAAATGCTCATGTGTGACTTCTGTGTGGCTTATTTATTTCACTTAAAGTTCTGCCTTAGCATGTAATATAAACAACCATATTTCAGAATATGGGTATATAAATGCTTGGCCCAGTGGATTCTCATGAGCACAGAATTCTGAATTGTGCCCAGCTATGATCACTGCAAGAACTGAATATTCACACTTGACCCTTAACTGTCTCTTGTAAATTTGTAGTATAGGCACTGGAGTCAAAACAAATCATTCATTTCTTCTACAATTTCTCTGTCCCTCATGTGAAATCTCCATTTAAGTGTCTGGTGATTAGTGCTGCCTGCAGGATGCCTGCTGATTTAAATAGGTTTCTGCCAGTTTTCTATATCCTTGTTTTGTAGCCAAAGGGCATGATAACCTACATGGCTGAAACCTGTCTGGAGAGCGGAAATAAGCATGTCTATGGGTTCAAACATCCATGTTTGCCATTTTCCCTTTGAGCAAGCAATCAGCCAGGTCCTCCAAACTGCAGTTTTCTTTTGTTGTCTGCACATGTTTAACCTCACATCCCTATTCAAGGACAAAAAGGGACATGATCTGACAGTGAGACTCATACTTTTCAAGTCTAGAAAGTGGCCACAGGGGAGATGAATAATATTGATGCTGTAGCCCTGAATCCTGCTTTTTTTTGGTGGACAAAATTTAGCACCCACTGCGTGTTATGCGCATGGGTACACCCTTAAGTTCAGTTTCAGGAGAAAAGCCTAACTTAAATATTTCTTTTGTGTATGACCTCCAGTATGCCAACTCCCCACTCTCTCTACATGCTACAGAAGCAGGGAGAACTGAGCCCAGAGGGAGACAGCCCAAATGAGAGCAAGGGGAAAGAAAAACAGCATGAGGATAGATGAATTTGGACAGCAATCAAAACAGTCTTGTCCCCACCTCTTACCCCCTATGTATTTTAATTGCACAGTTTAAAATAATCTCCTCAACTTTGAGAGAAAGTCTGCTTGTCCGTGAATATTTGATCTGGCATTGACTCTGTCTATATCTGAAACCTCATTACCATGAGGAGTTCCTGGGGTTCTTTGGGAAGAGAAGAGGAGATGAAATGGGATGTACTGTGCTGGAGCCTGGCAAAAAGTACTGAATAGAATTGGCCAATAGCCAAATGTTTTCATCCCTAGCAGAAAGGCATTAAATGAAACTGGCTGCATTTAAGTGAACATCTTTTTGATTAAATAAATAGGTAAAGAAACCTCTGTGTATGTGCATGTGCATTATATATTTACATATAAGTTTTTCCATTCTTAGATACTTTCATAATTTCCAGCCTACTGTAGGTTGCTTTAAATTTTATGATAGGGTTAGGAACACCCAAAGAATGAAAGAGGAAAAGATTCATGTCAGGATTACACTTCCGTGCTTACTCGGTGTCACTCCTGGCCAAACTCACCACCTGGTTGCTCATCAGGAATGAATCTGACCCTCTGTTTTTGCAGGTCTTAGTTAAATGCTGTTTTAAAAAAGAAAAAAAAAAAAAAAGCTAAGCTGCAGTGAGGTCTTCATATTTCTTCTGTGGATATTTTGCAGCCATTCGTTCAGTCATTGATCATTCCTCTGAATGACTCTCATAAATACAAGTTTATTTAGTAAATTGATAGAAATATAGCAGACGTGCTGTCCGGCACAAAGGTTGTCTAACATTCTCTGCTGCAAACACCCTTTCTACAGCTGAATGTAACTTAAGTAAATGTTACCTATTTTGCCTTGTGATTTCTGTGTTTCACCTCTTTTCACCTCTTTCTGAAGCTGATTTATGCATGCATCAAAACCAAAGACGACTCTGTGGTAGCTCACTTGCCTCAGACACATATGCTGTGGAATCATGCAGTAGCTTATTAAAACTGTTCTTTGTACCTTAGGAAGGCCAGAGAAAAGCTTTTGGTGTTTCAATGGCAAACTCTCTTCAAGGCATAGAACACTCTGAACATGAAGATTATTCTGCCATTTTAGAATGAAGTTTCAACTTCGGCTACTAGATATTTCTTTGCTAAAAATGCTGATCTTCCGGGGACATATTATCACTAAATGAGTAATATGACAACCTTTGAAATCATAAACAGTTAAGGAAAGCCCTTGGTAAACAAGAATTGCTGAAAATGCTAGATCTCTAATTTACCTTCATTTCCCTAGAAGTCTAAGCTCTACATGTATTTTAGTGAAATATCACTAGTTCTTTTTTTCTGCAGATCTTCAAGTTCAGTTACCTCTTCTTAGGTTTAAGATTTGATGTTGTGTTTGGTGCAATTTGTATCCTTTTGACTATCACTGTCTTCTGTGTATTTAAGTTGGGATTCTTTATTTGTATCCTCTGCTGACACAACTAGCGTGGAGTCATCTCCATTTCTGGAAAACTCATGGAAAGAGGGCATAAAAGGCTGTCAAATTAGAATTATGGCCTTCACATTGATTTTTCCAGTTAGTTAGAAGTGACTGTCTAAGCTGTAGAGCAGCTTAATAATCAAATCCTAGGATTCTCAAATCAGAGTGTTCAAGTGATCCATGACTGCACTGTACTTCATAGTGCTTCACTGTTTTTTGGCAGTAGAGTCATATCTGCAGAACTCCTAATACCCTAATCCCACTATTCTTCAGAACTGACTTAACCCCATACTGGCTACGTAGAGACTAGCAACAACACTGATCTGCAGTGAAGTTTATTTTATGTAGGTTCATTAGATGCTACCAGTTCAGACTGTGTACTATATGTGGGTATGATTTAAGTTAAAATTCTGCTGGCTTCACTAGGAAGCCTAGTATTTAGACAAATGGCAGTATTTTGGGTTTACGCAATGGTCTGCTGCTGTAAAAAGCTCGGGTTTAAAAGCAGCAGGTTTTTAGAGATAAAAATAATGCTAATAGCAGAGGTTTGCTGAGATCAGAAGTGAAGTCTCTAACTGCACCTAACTGGGCACAATATCTGACTTCAGAGAGCTGAGGGAAATGAAGGTTGTGAATCATGAGACTAATGAAAAGTAGAAGCTTGGTTCTGTGGGACAAATCAGATTAGTGGACCTGATTTCAGAACAACTAAAAATCTATTTTAACACCTTTCATTCTCTTATCGAACTGAGACTGAGGGTTCTTTTAGATCATTCATGGTTGGGTGTAACATTTTTAATTCCCTGATCATTCACATGTCTGTAAATTAGTTTCAATTTAGGATTTACTCTCGGAAGAGCTAAATATTCTCTAAACTGGGAACTTTCATCTGTGGTAGAAGACATTGTCTGCTTAGCATATCTGGCACTTGGGAAATCAAACTTTGCAGTCGTGGATTGCCAATATTTGCTGAGGAAGCAAAGGGCAGCATCCCTCTGGGGACAGACCTGACTTTCCACAGTGTACAGTACGTTTGTGTGGTATAACTATAGTCCTAAATTCTATCCCATAGATAGAATTTGTAGACCATCCTATAGAATGTGTTATTTCATGAAGTGCCATTCCATGGTCTCATCTGTCACCTTTATCAGTAATGGCAGCAGCAGTGACACCAAGCAAGGCTAGTTAGTCAGTGCTAAGGAGAACATGGGTCACTGTCTCTGGGCATTTACACAGAGCCTATTGGAGCAGTTAATGCTTTGTGTGTGAGATGGACAGAGTGGAGTGGGCTGCAGCCCAAAGAAGTGTGTGTTGTTGAGATGCAGAAGGCTGCAGCTCTTTTGCTACGGTGTACTCATGCTAATGTGTAACAGGGGTGCAACCTTTCCATCCCAACAGGTCAGAAGACTTCAACGGCAGGAAAGTAAGTCTGGGCCTTGGCTGGGAACTGTGGGATACTCACCCACATTTATTCTTCCTTGTTGGTTCTTTCTGTTTTGAATATTTCTACTTGAGAGAAGTATGCTCCTACAGAATGGCAGTTTACCAGGAATAATACTGTTAGAATAACAAAAGGAAGCAACAGTTATAACTTCACCAATGTTCATTTTACTACCATTATGAGATATTTCTTTTAAAATGTAGGTTTTTTTACATTATATTTTTCCTAAATTATTTCCAAAAGGTTTTATTTTCTTATAAGATAACCATTTCACATTCTACATTGCTCAGTTACATGGTGTTATTATAAAAGATATCATCTTTTGGCTTTTCTTTTGTAAATCCTTCACCACTGAATAGATCTACATTTGCAAATGGTAGGTTATCCTATCTTCCTGTTAGCATAAGGGTGTTTGCTTCTGTTTGTAATATCACCAGTATTCCCACAAAACCTGGAAATCTTGGTTTTCTCAAGTTTGACTACACGAGTGAGTTGGTGTTTTAAAGAATTAGAAAATAGTTGCTCCCATCTTAGCCAGGTTCACTCATTTCATTTTATACTTCTCCTGAAATGTCTGTACAAAACCTTTCAACTCTAGCTTTCCAATGAGAAACTGTTCACATCCTGTATGGCAAATAATGGATTCTGAAATACTGTAGCCATGCAACAAATCGGTATTGATCATCTCTACAGAAACAAAGAGTGAAATTATAGAAGTATTAAATACTTCTGGGTTTTTTATGTATTTCCTATTCTACTTTATACAAACGTTAGATTATGTGAGGAGTTGAAATAGTTAAGTTGCTGTTATCCTACCATTTAAAAACCTCTTGGGTTTTGAAACTGTAAAACTAAAACAAAACAAGATAAATATGGTGTACGCTAGACCTTGACAAGTTTCATCTGATCAAAAATTTAAGAAATAATAACAAAAACACAGATAGTAAAATAACCCAGAACAACTTTCATTTTCTATCTTTAATGCAAACTGGCACCCCAAAATGACTATATAAACTAGAAGTAGGTAAATGACAGCAGAGGGAAAGGCACAGGCAAGGAACATAAGAAAAAAATTGGTTATGCCAATGTGCTCCCAACAAAGTCACAAGAAGAGAGACTCAAGAAAACCAACCACAGCACGATCATAATTTTCTTCAATCTTTAAATCCATCAATGGTCCTCAGACTATTTCTCAGAATATGAAGTAGCTTTTATCACATCTCATGAACCAGGGTATCTGCATTTTGCATAGATGGCATTTTTAATTGTATAGGTGAATTTCCTAGGGTGTGGAGTACTGTTCTTTGTAGTGCTTCACAGGGTGTAACCCTTAAGAAAGATGATTTGACTATTAAATAATTTGGTCATAATGAACCAAGACGGGTTATTCTAGAGATAATAGAGGAAAGCTTTAGAAGTGTCCTCTTTCTATGACCATGCAGAATGTCACCAAGACTTTCTAAATTCTAGTACCAGTAATTGCCCATGTCCTTTTCAAATAAAAATGCTTACTTTTGATTTCAGCATTTACTGTGTCTCTCTCACACAGCTGTGCACCAGGCTAATTCTGTCACTTTATCAGCCTCTCTCCGGCTTGTTCACCTCACCAGAGAAGCATTGTTTTTGCAGAATATCGCCTGAAGCTTTGCCAAAGCCTAAATTCGAATAGTTTGAGTGAAGAGATTTCTAATGCTTCCCCTAAGAGGTTGATAACACTGTAATTAGTTAATTTGGCAAATAATTCTAGCCTTTCAGCCTTTGTTTCCCCTTTCTTTGCTTCAAAGATACTTTCTTTCCTATATTCACAAGCAATACTTTTAATTTCTTTAATATTTTCCTCTCAGTACTTTCAGGTAGATTTCCTACTTCTGCCTCCTTAGTTTGTAGTTATTTTATGCACACCTAATTCTTTTAACCTTTTCCTCATGACCTTCCTTAGTTTTCGGTATGCCTTTAAAGTAGGTATAAAATATTAGCTTTTCAGACAGGATGCACGTACAATGCTGATCATGGTGACTTTATTACGATTACGTAAAGGTCATTACACTGAAGACATATTTTGCTAAATCATTAAATGTTAGAGGAAAGGCAGCTTTTTTCAAGAAAATCTTCTGCAACATTACTGGGCAATTCTCTGTTTCCTCAGAATTCTTACAAGAAGAAAATTTCATTGCATTAGGGATTACAAACCCTGTAGTGTCCTCATGAATTTAGAAGGAAAAAAAAAAAGAAGCAGTAACATGACATTTTTTACACATATGGTATTTATGTAGACATTTTTTAAAATATAGAAGTGTAGAGTTACACAGATAATGGAATAAAACACAGTTTTTGATTTAAAAGTTAATATATGAGATCAGGGAGAAAACAAGTTAAGCCACTTTAGGTCATGTATTCATATATGATTTTAAATATTTTTTGTTATAGAAATTTTTCATCTAAAATACTACCCAGATGGTTCAAATGTTTACTGGAGAATTATTGTGCCGTATTTCAAGATCTAATTAATTTGTAGTCCATTTTCTGAAAGTATTAAGCAGAATAATTTGAATCTTGCCTAGGTGGAAATATCAGTACAGCCGTAACCATAAAGTTGTTCATTTTTTCATTCTTAAAAAACCAAAGTTTCCGTGTGATTTACTAGGTAGGTGAAATATTTAAATTTATTTTTCCCTTGTTGCAGTTGTGTGTACACATGTTTGGAAGTGCGAGTTCCTAAACAACAAAGGTGTAGTCAGGTCTTTGCTTTGTTAAACAGACACCTGAACAAGATATTCTAACTTATTTTATCAGTCATCAGTACCCAAAGAATAAAAGCACCCAAAGCAAAAGAAGGCAAACTTTATCTTCCAGACTGAAGCTTTTAAACTCCAAACAGATACAAAGGAACACTTATCAAACCAGCATCTTCTCCTAGCTAATGATTGCTCCTGAATTGTTATACAAATAGTCCCTTTGTCCATCTTAACTAAACTCAAAATTGTTGTTTGTGTCCTAAGGATAAATTTCAATTCACATAAAAAAAAAATGTTGCTGCAGATAATAGCATTGAACAACAGTGTTCAAACCCCATTTATTTGGGAGCCTTTTTGAAAGTGCTGCATGGGACCTTGTTTTTTCTGAAGAAGGTAAGAGTGAAATAAGGAGTGCCCCATAAACAGAGAAGGATGCAGACAGAGCATGCTTCTGTAGTATAATATTACTATCACCCTGCACAAGGCCCTGGAATCACCACACCTGTTACAAGAGGAGCTGTAATGACTAGAGAAGTTCCAGGAAGCAGAGAGAGGTGTTGCTTTCAGAAGCAATAGGGTATCAGCAAATGGAGAGGCACCTCATCAGTGTCTATACACTGTAGATGTTTTGCTTTGCAACTTACTGTTTTGGTTTGTAAGGCTCCTTATAGTCAATTCACAGCTTCTTAGGAATAGATGAAACAAGAGAGATTCTCTTATGCCATTTTTTAATTTTCAAAGAATGTGAGAAAATCTTGCAACTCTCAGTGGTAAAGAAATGAACACCACCATCCTGAACACAGTGTCATGGATCAGTTTCCAGTCTTGCCCTTCTGATGATTGCTGTGCTTTAAGAAGCTCTTCTTTTCTACTACTCAAGAATTACATTTGCAACTACTTGTCCCGCTTGCCATCTTCCTTTTTGCCTCTCTTCCTGCCCCAGCATATTAAACAACCTCCTTATTTTGTGATAGTAGAATACCTGGCAAAGTTGCTTCTCTTTTGGCCACATCTCTTGACTCTGTGCTGATGTTTTTAGTATTTACACTTGTCTCCCTCTAAAAAGAAGGGTAATTGGTTTTAATGAAATTTAGGCACTTAGAATCCATTTGCTTTACACAGATCTAAGGCTGCCTGTGGATCAAAGCTCGTTCTGATGGCAATTGTGAATTTGAATGTATTATGTGACATTTCTAGCCAGTCAGAGCTAAGACAGCTGAGTTTCTGAGCAGTGACAGCATGTTGATTGTAAACAGCCAAATAAACAAAGCAATAAAATATAAAATTAAACTTTGCCCCTAAAGTAAGGATAGCTCTAGAAACTGGAGTTTCTAAATGCTATTTCACATGGATGGTTACCCTTCTAATGAATCCTTCCAGTGGATTTTCTACCTTGGATACATTGTGTTGCAAATAAATAAAACATTCAGGAAGCACAAAGTAACCCTATTAACGCTGCTTTTTAGTCCTTTCTGTATATTCCCATTTTTTCGTTATCACTGTATAAAACTAATAACACACATTATTATCAGCTTTTTTTTACTTGACTGAACAAAATCTATTACTTCAGTCAAAGCTAGATTCTATGTAAAACAACAGAAATCTTACTTTGGAAAAGTCTAGTCTTTAGCTGTGTTTTACAATGACAATATACTTTCTTCATAAAGAGATGAATCACCTCTAACAAAGGTCTGAGACATTTATTCCATTCTACCATTATTCATAAAAGATCTCTAAGCCAAAGGGCGAATGACTTATGCTATATCACTTAAAATATCACTTCCTTTATTCCCAATTCATCTTGCCCCCATTTTGACAAAATGTCATTGATTAATGGAATTGTCTCTTTAAGCACTGTAAATATTTTTTGTCCTTACTCCTAAGAAAACTTGGATTTTAGTGTCAGAAAGAGAGAAATTCAAATCTCTATATCCAAGATGATGATTTCCGGGAATATCATGTGGTGTTTTCAATAAATAAACAATTTACATACAAATAATAAACAAAGAAAAGCCCTGAACAGACTCAGGCTCTTTCCTTGTACTGCAATAACTGGTGTGTTTTCAGAAGCCTTACTGATTCAAAAACATACTCTTTGAATATCTAAAAGTTATTTTGGGGCAAATATGAATAACTATAATGAGTAATATATTCTTTAGCTCAGTGCTGTCAGCACCTTAGGGGTTGATGAAGAAAAAAAAGTATGCTTACTAAACTCAGGTCATGACAGAAACTATGTTCACCTGTGTGCTGCTTTGGGCTGTAATAGGGTTAATTTTCTTCATAGTAGCTAATAGTGGGCTATGTTTTGGATTTGTGCCAGAAACTGTGTTGATTAGAAAGGAATGTTTTAATTGTGCTTAGAGAGATTCAAAGACTTTTGTGCTTCTCACACTACCCTGCTACTTGGCCGCTGGCTGGGCATCAATGGTTGGTGGTGAGCAACCGTTTACACTTGCACCTCTAGTCTGTCTTGGGTTTTATTGCCTCTGTTTGTTTTTTTTTATTATTATTATTTTACTTTTACTTACAATATTTTTGTTGTTGTTAAGTATAGTAATATACAACTGGTTTTGTGTCAACCCATGCATTTTCTCACTTTTACACTTTCAATTCTCTCCCCATGCCACTGGGGGTGCTGGGGGTGTGGGGAGTGAGTGAGCAGTGGAGAGGCACCTAGTTGCCAGCTGCTACTAATCCACAACAACCATAAAGGGCAAAAAGATTTCGGTTGATATTTATGTACTCCAATATGCAATGCAGAAGGAGACCTGGGCTGGACTGCATCCAGATCCAACAAGAATAAGCATGGCCTACACTGAAAAGGACAGTGGTCAGTCATTCTAGCAAGGTGGATTACACTTTTCCTAGTTCCAGGGGAGGACTCTCTGCTGCATGGGCTCCCTACCAGGACAACTTCTCCTGCACAGGGGCAGTACAATCAACTCCTGACTGGAGCAGCCAGTATTCAGGCCCCGTCATCCTTTAGGGTCCTGTAGCTCTAGGACAAACATTGCTAAGACTGAGCTGTGAGCCTAAGTAATTTTTCTGGTAGGACACGGATTGGACATTCCTTTTCTGACATCCCCAGGTGCCTAATTCATACTGATTATATAAGAGCCTCTATGCATAGATGATAAGGAAATTTTTATTGAAGCTTGAAACAACAGACTTTTCTCTTGCAGTCATCACAGAGTTCACTAGACCATTTCATGTGTCAAAGCCAGTTTTGAAGATGGAGAATGTTTACTCTGTACGGGTGTAAGAGTGGGAGAAAAGAGGAAGCGAAATAATCCGAGGGAAAAAAAATAATTACCTATTTCATTGAAAGTAAAAATATGTACTTCTAGCACAGGATTCATCTTTGATGTGTCTCACCATACATTTACACAATCATTGCAGACAAATTTGATCTCTGATGACCAGTTTCTGAATAATTCAATGGACATGGACCCATTAACTTCTTAAATTTAGAATCAAACTCATGCCTAGGTATGTGTTTTAGTGGTGGAATACATGAAGTCACTTACAGCTTGTTACTGCACCTGTTTGGGCAATATAGTTCATGCTAACCTTGCAAGAACTCACAGCTTGCAGAGACAAACCCTTTCTAGCAGTAAGCTTGCTTTGACTTAGCTCTTAATTACACTGCGTAGAGTATCACCATCAATTAGTTTATCTGTAATCGTTCAGCTTAACATATAGCATAAGCTAAATCAATAATGTATGAAATAAAGACCAAACATTTCATGTAGTATATATTTAATGTAAAAAGGCTGCACTTTTCCAAATTGACAGTCATGTCTGAATCTTTGTATTCTCAAAACAACCAATAAAGGATTACAATTTTAAAATATTTTGAAGTGTCCTTGTAAATCAGGAGCCTAAGTTCTATTTTCCAATGTGACTTGAAGCCTTTTGGTTTTTTATGGCATTTGGCGATCTAAATCTCCAAGCCTCATTGTGAAATGGGACTTAGATATCTTTGTAAATTTTACTCTTTGTCCAATAGTTTGTAGTTTATGACATTTGTGGTATTATCAAGTTGGGAAATCTGAGCCTACTGTATCACAGAATCACAGAATCATTCAAGTTGGAAGGGACCTCTGGAGATCATCTAGTCCAACTCCCTTTCCAATGCAGGACCACCTAGAGGAGGTGACATAGGAACTCATCCAGGTGGGTTTTGAATGTCTCTAGAGAGAGACTCCAGACAGCCTGTTCCAGTTCTCTGCTACCCTCGATATAAAGTAGTTCTTCCTCATGTTGAGTATCATAGATTTCTTCTCCTATAGTTTCATATCACAACCTTTGAGGGATGCCTGGAAATATTTTTCATCTTCCTTTAGGTCTTCACAAATCTCTTGAGGGGAAGGGCTTCAGAACGCATTTTTATGAACATTTAAATTTTACTTGTATGTCAAGTAATAAGTGCGTAAAATAAAAGACTGCTATCAATAAGCAGTTACATTATACACTAAATCCATGTCATGAATCAGAGTTCTAAGACAAATACCCAGCCACATGACAAAATCAGAATCAACTGACTCCAATGGTTTCTGATATACTACCAGCCAGAAGACAGAGAGCATTATATTTCTCTGGTAGACAACATTTCGGTTCCAGTAAATATTCATTGACTGTTAATTTTCTGAGTAGCTGTGGTGCTAATATAAATAAATTTTGCCAGTTCGTGTAAGTCAGCAAAAAGCCATGAAAGCTAGCACTTAATATCACACATAGACAGCTTAAGTCAGCACTGCAGTTACCACTACAGGAGACCAAAGTGACCCAGAATAAGCTTTGCTAAATTCTTAAGGAAAATTAAGAACAAGAAAAAAAGAAATAAAACTTTTCCTACATTTGCTTGTCCTATTATTTTATTATGCCATATTCTCTGGACTCTACAGATCTTCTCTATGTGGCCTGCAGGCATATAACTCTGATTTCAACAGAGGCAAGACACTAACTACTTTTGAGAATTGAGCCTGAAACATTTTGGATTAGGCACAGTCATTTAAATAAAAAATACCCCAAACACATTTTTTAACGTCTAGACCATCTAGATGATTGAGGCCTCTAGATATTATCATAATTTTGTATTCTAAATACACTGTTAAAGTTAATGACAAGAAGACACAAATCAAGACAAAAGTAACAAAATAAAAAAAGGAGTAATTTTGTGCAGATGCTGCTGATATAACTGCTTTAGAAGTCCTTCACATTGTTGTGCATGCCCTCTCTAATTTGTCATTTCCCTCATCTGCTTTAGGCACTTATTTCCAACAAAGTGTATTACAGAACACATTATGAGCTGAGTATTAAGAATCAAGAATATCATGTTTTACTAAAAGTTCTCCTTCTGACTTCTGGAGTGAAGTGTGCAAATCACTTAACTCTGTATACTCAGTTTGACCATTTATATAATGGACCATCAACCATTATATAATGAATCATCCACTGCTAGCATCACTTTGAGAGCTTGGTACCCACTTAACAAGTACTTAAAAGCTGCAGCTGTGATTCTGGTCTAGTCTTTATGGGAGAAATTTTCTTCTGCATCTTCCTGCTCTTTCTAAAGATCTTGAGGAGGATGAAATATGTGGACCATAAATTTTATACTGAAGGCAGAGAGAACCATAATAAGACAATGTTCTGGGAATGACTGGGATTAGAGTTGGTCATTTTGCTGCTTATGAAAAGAGGTCCTAATAGCAAGTTACCACAGCACATTCATCAGGGCATTTGGCTGTCACCAGCTGTTCCAATGTGGTGTGCTCTGCAATCTATTGTTTGTGATCATCTGGTGCCCATGGGGACACCATGACACAGGTCAGAGGATGATAGATAAGATTGGAGCAATGATCAATTCTAGTCTACTATTCCACTTCTTATTCAGCAGGATATTAACTTTAAGAGTTTTCCATTCAGTGACCTCGATAATTGGAAGACACTAATTAAGTAATTTCTCACAAGGGTACAATATTACTGTCACAACTTTTTAAGGAACATAAAACTCATACTGACAGTCACTGCAGTTCAGTCATAGGGCAAGGTGAAACTTTTAGACCAAATAATTTTTATATCCAACGTACGTAGATTTGGGTCAATGGATATATTTAATTAATCAATGTTCACTTTGTGAAATAGTTTGAAATTAGTGGAATGGAGAGGAATTTTAAAAAAGCTTAATTATTGGAATTCCAGGTAATTGAAAAATTATTTAAAAATTATTTTTTGCTTTGAAATTAATTCAATTTCTTTTTTAGAAAGTATAAATAACCATATATTCAAATTTGAATTAAATAAAATTATGAATTTTTTAAAAACAATATTTGTACTAACAGTATTTGTAACTGTGCTGAAAGTGAACTCAGATCAAGGAAGTCTCTTTCCTAGCTTAGACCCTTTCTCCTGCCAGGAACACAGCAAGATGTATTGAGCTGAGAAAGACTGAATTGTCTTTAATAATAAAAAAACAAACAAACACAAAGAAAACTAAATGCTATGCTTCTTTCAGAAATGAAAAAAATGTATAAACCAAGTATTTATAAAAAAGGTCTTTGAATTTTAATAAAAAGGTGACAGTCTTCAGCCATCAACACTGAACTTTCTGGAGAGAAAATTCTGCATTGGCTTCAATCTTCACCTGATGAGCATCTCCCATCTGTTTTTTGATTCATCTTGTTTTTTTGTCTTGGATGCCAGACTTATCTCCAGGGCCTCCTTTGGTTATCATAAGAGTATTATCCTCCCAGATTACCTAAATAATAAAAAATAATCCAGTGACATTTCTAGAGAACAAATGAAACAGTCTGAAACTGCAAAATACCAAAGTTTCAATGCACTTTCATAATAGGAGATTCTCATTTCACAGAATAACTCAGTGCTGACCTTCAAGCGAGAAGGAAAATGGAGGATCAACTTCTATCACCTCTAAAACTTATATCACTTGTTAATACTCTCAGTGAGAATGGCAGATATAGGCTATATTTACTGTTGATGAAAACATACGTTGTGACTCGCTTCATGGTAGAACAGAACAGAAAATATTATTTTTTGTAGTATGGAGATCCTACTTTGGTTTTATTGGCCCTGGCAGCCAGGAGGGTCAACCGTGTCCTGGGAGGCATCAGGCAAAACATCGCCAGCCAGTCGAGGTCGGGGATTGTCCTGCTCTACTCAGCACTGGTGCGGCCTCACCTTGAATATTGTGGCAGTTTTGGGCATCACAATATAAGAAAGATATTAAACTCTTAGAGAGTGTCCAAAGGAGGGCAATGAGGATGGTGAAGGGCCTTGAGGGGAAGCTGTATGAGGAGCGGCTGAGGTCACTTGGTCTGTTGAGCCTGGAGAAGAGGAGGCTGAGGGGAGACCTCATTGCAGTTACAACTTCCTTGTGAGAAGAGTAGGGGCAGACTCTTCTCTGTGGTGACCAGTAGCAGGAACCAACAGAATGGCCTGAAGTTATGTCAGGAGAGGTTTAGGTCAGATGTTAGAAAAAGGTTCTTCCCCAAGAGGTGTCTGGGCACTGGTACACGCTCCCCAGGGAAGTGGTCACAGCACCAAGCCTGGCAGAATTCAGGAGACATTTGGATGATACTCTCAGGTACATGGTGTGATTCTTGGACAAGGTCCAGTGCAGGGCTAGGAGCTGGACTTGATGATCCTTGTGGGTCCTTTCCAACTCAGCATTCTCTGTGATTCTGTGATTCTGTGGCTTTAGGACTCATTTAGTGAATCTACAACGCGCTTGCAACAAACGTGGGTAGAGCCCTTCCCAAATCTTCGTTCGCGAAGCCCAGCCATGACATGACAGTGAATCTAGCACTAAGGGATTATAAGAATCACTAACACCCCTCAAAAAATATTTTCTGTTCCATTAATGGAGGAGGAGCACATACATTTATATTTTTGTTTGGTTTTGTTTGTTTGTTTGTTTTTATTGTTTTGTTTTGTTTAAATCATCATAGGCTTAGTCCAATCTTTTAAGTAGTTAGGAACCTCAAAGCTAGGCTGTGAGGAAACCTCACACAATCAAACACTGGCTTGGAAGGGAATCTCTAGGGTGACCAAAGCTTTAATGTCCATAGTGCCATGAGAATATCACAGGAGATTTTACTGGCTAGAAGAACAAATTTAAATCTAAAATAGAAAGAAGACAAAGTTAACATTAAAAAGGTCTGGGTTGGCAATATTAATTCCCAATTTGAGAGAGGCTCCTTACTTAGTCCAAAAGAACCTTCCCATTTCTGAAATAAGTTCCTTTCTTAGGCAAGGATTCCTACTGCATTCTGATTTGTCTCTTCCTTCTCTCCATTGTGAAGTCAAGAAAATAAGTAATAGTCATTGTATAATAGAAGCCAAATTAAATGATTTACCACGTGGTGTCTGATAATTAACTAAATAAGATTCCCTCAAACAAGCAAATCTAACTTGTTTTTATGACTACATTAAAATGTGAATCTTAAGCAAAACAAGAACATAAATCTCACTAGAAGATGTTATAATATAATCAAACACGATTCTGAGTAGAGAAAAGGCTTTATTGAAAGCCATAAAACTTCTTCAGATGCCAGTGGAAAAAATTATGATAATAAAATCAGCTCCAGTTTAATGGCTTGGTAAATAAAGAGAACATTAAATGGAGTCCTGCAGGGTGCTTACAGTCCACCCCATTATTATCTCCTCCCCTCAATCACAGTTCATCCTCTGAGTGCCTCACTGTGAGCTTTTTACTTTGGGGGCCACTCCTGTCTCCCCACTGACAGACGTTTCACTGGCCAGTGCATCCTTTCAAGGGAGTACAAGTCTGGAGAACTAAAACCTTGCGCAGATAAAGGCTGCAGCCCTTACCCAGGTGCATAGCCTTCAGTCCAGGAGAGCACAGACAGCAGGCTTAGTCTGTCAGCAAAATGCACAGCAGGATGGTTGTTTGCACATACAGGAAAGGCCCATTAACAGAGCAATAATATTCTAACCTAGAATTAAATTCTACACTCTATATTCTATAGTGTCTTTTTTTCCCCTAAGGAAAAAAAATCAGCATATAACCATCTGCAGATCTCTTAGCATAAGGAGGGGAAAAGCCCTGGGCTAAAAATAAAAAATGAAAATAACATGGTGTCTTTTCTGACATACAGTCTGTTAGGGTGCCTTAAGTTCTAGTCTTCTACTCCTGAGCCTTATTTTGGAGAGAAAGTCCAAGAAGGAAGATTTCATTCAGGATACAAATTCATCATTAGACACCTACATATGTGCAAATTCTAAATTAGGAATTTAGAGTATCTAAAACCAATGCAGTTACAGAACAGCAGACTGAAACCACTCCTAGAATTCCTCTTTCTTTATTTCATGGAAATCTCACTCCTACTTGCTAATCATGTTATTGGAGGTAGTCTAAAATCCAAAGGAGTTGCTAGAACATGGAATGAGTTTAACCTTTTCTGGAAAGAGCTTTTCCAATTTCAATTCCAACTGTACATTTAATATTTCCAATTAAAACAACAGCTTTAAGCTCTCATGGAATTTTTGTTTAAAAATAACTAGATATTTCAAATACACAGCAAAATTTGGCAGGGCAGATGCTGAAAAAGTCTTTTACAAAGAGTGAGAGAATAGTGCATGAAAAGGAGTTGAAAATTTCTAAGCCTAGACCTAGCTGTTCAGGACACAAAAAGAGAGCAAAATTAGAACACGTCATAAGAGTATGATCATCAAGTCATAGAATCATATAATGGTTTGGATTTGAAGGGACCTTTAAAGACCACCTAGTCCACCTCTCTGCCATGGGCAGGGACACCTACTAGAGCATGTTGTGCAATGCCCCATCCAACCTGGCCTTGAGAGATGGGGCATCTACAACCTCTCTGGGCAACCTGTTCCTGTGTCTCAGCACTCTCACAGTAAGAATTTCTTCTAAATACCTGATCTAAACCTTGCCTCTTTCAATGTAAAGTCATCACTCCTTGTCCTATTGCTAAAAGCCCTTGTAGGGGGGATTTTCCCTTCCTGTTATTTATGGGATCTGCAAGGAATTGAAATGCAATTTGCACATCACTATTCTCAGATTATCTCTGAACTCTTATTAGTAGACAAGGAAACTGAAGGTTTCCTCCATCTCTGTCTTACGTAAGTAAGCTGATAGGAGATGTGAAGCACATAGGAATGGATATATTGTTAAAAAATAGCATGGATTAATATGGCCTAGAATGAACTAGATAACACAAGTCAACCATTTTAAAAATTTTAAACATCTTTGTGTGGGCAAAGCTGTGGGTCATGTTCATTTGAAGCACTGATGCATTAAATGAAGTGTTGCCCCTATGTGCTGTCAGCACCATCCTTCTATATTGTGTGAATTCCACATGAAACAGGCAAATAGCTTTACGCCCACTATTTTCCCATCTCTGTGCTTACACTGTTTTCTGACAGAGAAATTAATGATGGTGTTGTTTGTTCAGCAGCCCAGAATGAGAGCTAATCTGACATCTTGTGTAACAACTAGAGTTTGTAATGGAATTATTAAAGAGAGGGACAGGTCTAAAGGGTAAGCTTCAAATATTACAGGTTGAAAGAGACAGAGGGAGGAATACAGATCACTGTACACTGAAGCAATGTGAGAAGGGGGGGAGATAAAAAATTCCTTGGAACAAGAGGAAAGAGCAGAGTCGGGTTCTGATTTTTCAGGGGTTTATGTGAAATAGCAGGAAATGGTCATTCTGCCTATCTTCCCCCTTCTCCACCATGCACGCTTACCTATGCCAAACTCTATGTTGTTCTGCACGTAAATTGTGTATTGCATTATATTATATTATATTGTATTGTATTAATTATATTATATTATATTGTATTGTATTGTATTATATTATATTGTATTGTATTGTATTGTAATGTATTGTATTGTATTGTATTATATTATATTATATTATAATTATATTTACTGTGTGTGTTTCAGGATTTGTTGCTAGCTATTCAGCCTAGGCAGCCCCAAAGGGCTAGAAGTAGGGTTAGATATGTCTGAATGGGGAATCGGCTGGAGTGGCTGGAGTGGGAGGTCAGTGGTACGTGTAGGTTGTAGCCCAAGCTTGCAGTGCCATGGATTGCTGACTGGTTACACTGACTGAGGCTGACTTGTTAAAAATGTGTGTATTACTGATGCCTGCTTTACTTTGCATATCTTTGCAGGGGAGTGTAGTGGTGGTGGTGGTGGTGTGTGTGTGTGTGTCCCCTGCCCATTCTTGAGTTTATTGTCTAAATGGAAACAAGCAAATTAGAACCAGAATTTTTGATAATGCATGAAATGTGGTTAGACAGCATTGTCAGCAACATCTTTTAGAGTTCTTTAAACCCGCAGTTTCCAAATCACAGCAGTAAAATCTTTATATTTTATTGCAGAGAAGGAAGCATCTCAGCCTGCCTGGGAAGCACCTACAGAAGTAAAAAATAAGTTTGAGCATACTTTGAATGTTCACAGAGCTTGAATACACTATAATTAAGCAATGAACTGAGAATGAGTCAATTTCCACAATGGAACTGAATTATACCAGTGTGAGACCTGGAGATGGACAGCACCATATGACACATGAAAAAACTTGAGATATATTACTAAAAAGACAAATAGTTTTCATTTTGCCCCAATTTATTGAAAAAACCCTAATTCATCAGAAAGACTGAACAAGGTGAGAATCAGAATATCTCATGGATATAGCTGTCAACCCCACTATAAATTGGAAAGAGGACATTTGAACTCAGCTTTTCTGTATCTTAAGGTGAACTAAAGCAACACTCTGATTTACACAAGTTTTCTGGTTGATTTATTAATTCCTGCTGTAATGGGCAAATAGGGCAAGTAAGAACTTAAAAGCAATGATTCCATCTAGCATATGGGTACCTAAATAGTGTTATTAAATAGCTTTTATTTCCCATATTAACCAACATGATAATTTGGAAAAGCAATTTTTGAAGTGTTAGACTATTTTTTTTTTTATTTTTCTGAAATTTGTGGTTGGTTTGTTTGGAAGGGGTTTTTTCCCTTCTGCTTAAATAGTTCATTGCATGTGACCTTTTCCTAGGGGTATGTCAAATTTTATGCTCTGGAAAAATTCCAGGCTTGCTAGTTAGCATGTCTGAATGAATAACTGGTTTACACAGTATTACTTTGGTTTGGTATCTTGTCCCATAACAAGAGAAATAAGTGTGTTTCATAAGAAGTAAAACAGAGTCTACTTAAAACCAGCAACAGCAAATAATCATGTATTTTAATTTCAGCCTGTAGCACTTTGTACTACTTCAAATCACACATTTTAATATCAGATTGAGACAATATTACCTTTCTATATGTTAAGCACCAGAATTTGTGTTCCACAACACAGATGTCAAAGCCTCAGAGCACTGGCAGTTCAGAATAACCATGAAGAAAAACACAGTGGAGTGAGGTGGGAAAGGGAGGGCACTTGTTAAATCCTATGCACTGTCTATCTAATTTATTATATAACATATATATTTACTTGTTATGGATGAAGAATTAAATCAGCATCAGAGAATGTAGAAGAGTGACATACTATGAAAAAGTGAAGTTTATTCACTGTTTGGTGTGCAGATATTCATCATAAGCTGATCACCACAGATGCTGAAAAGATCCAAACTCATTCCAAGTAATCTTTCTTCCATGCATAATGCTGTAAATTAAGCAAGAATATTTTCAGTGGGGACTGACTATCTGAAAATTCAGGATTTGGCCACTGCTAGAGCCAAGAATGGAAGTAAGATTGAACTGTGATTTGACCCGATATGGCTGTTTTTACATGAAATCAGCAGTGAGAACACTTATTAGGTAAGAAAACAGCACTGATAAACAGGATGTTGTTAAAGTCCTTGGCAATGTATAGGCAGGAAGGAAACTTGCATGCATCGATACTTTAGACCATAGGAATTGAGAATGAATAAATTGAAGAAAGAGAGGTTTTCAAATTGTCAAGCACTCCTCCATATATATAATCTACTGCACTGCACCACCAGGACACTGTTTCTGGTTTCTAGTGGAACTGGAATTCAGTTGTGACTGGAAACATGGAAATTTGTTGGCTAGCATGTCTTTAATCAACTATTTGCTTTATATTGTTCCATTTTTAACATGTCTTTTGTTCTACCACCACTATGGATATGTCAGATAATGACATTTTATTCTAACTTTCAGTCATCTTTCAAGTTAATCAGAAATATTGAAAATATAAATCTTTTGTAGTTGCTTGTAAAGAATATAATAGAAAGTCTGAAAGTTGGCTTAAATATTGTCTGAAAGTTTGACAAAAATATTCTTGTCTGAAAATGTTAATTCATTAAAAAAACCTTTTCAATGATGCACATGAGTTTTAACAAATCCTTCAATAAAGGCCTTTCAGCTCCAGTTTGGGATTTGGAGTCTGAGACAGACAGAACCAACTCAATTCTCAGAATTATTTCTTATATAACTCAGAATTCTCATATCATTAGAGAATGTCCTAATCAATCCACTCCTAGCTGTTCTGGAAAATGCCCTGTCTGCTTATGATTAAACCAATAAAATATTTTTATTTTTTTTTGGTGAATGTATAGTGGCAAAAACCTCAAGATCTCTATTTCACAGGAGGAGAGACAAAACCTTTCACAGATTTAATCTATCAATACTTTAGCTAAGAAGAAAACGTGAGGGCCTCCAGGTAAGAGCAGGTAGGAAATTGAGGCAGAGGCCACTGTCTCTCTATGAGGGTGCTACACTGCGTTTTACTGCAGGATAATTCTAGAAAAAGAAGTTTGTTTGGCTACTGAACTTGAACTGAACTTGGACTTAACTTGAAGGACCTTACATTGGATTTTAAACAATATATTTACATAACTGTCAGAAGGTTAACAAATTTTGGTAAGCAAGAACCTGGAATAGATAAAATCCAACAATTCCGGAGGGCAAGGTTCTGCATCCCATTATCTGTGTCCTGAGCAAAACAGACCCTAATAATTAGTGATTATAAAACTTCAGTGATGAAATTTAGTTTCTTTGCCCTGCACATCAATGAATGACATAATAACAACCATATCCTAGAAATGTACATATAAGATTGTTTTAAGAGTCTCAATTGAGGTGCCAATGAACACTAGATTTATTTAAATACTCCTGGATAAATTAGGTAAAATTTCTTCAATACTTATGAGAGATGTATGATTTTGAGATATCTGTCTTTGTCATTTAGGTTTTCAATATTATGTTGAATTAACTTTTAATCAAAATATTCAGTGAGATATTTCTTTCATGACATCCAGGGAAGAATGTCTTCTCAGATTAGGCTTTAACAATTAGAGGCAAAATCTCATCTAACCTCTGGAAGCCATTAGGAATGGTGTTTAATTGATTGGTGTTTATTCTGATGTCGAATGGGATAAATGTGACAGAAATCTGATTAAACTGGTTTAGGCAAAAGCATAAATTACTGAGAAGGGAACCAAAGAGAAGTATAAGAAATAGCGGTAGAGTAGAAATTTCCCTTAGGGATAACATGGGCCTCTCCACCAAGATATTATTAATTAATTAAAAATAATAGTTTAAAAGCCTGGATAAAACAAAGTGACAAAAACAACCCCAAAAACCAACAAAACAAACACACAAAAAACCCAAACCAAACAAAAAAACAAACAAAAAAACCCAAACAAAAAAAAAAAAAAAACAAACACTGTGAAAAGAATATTAAGAATGAATGGCATGAATGAGAAACTAGCTCGTGCAGACTAAGTGCTATTTTCCTAAGAGACAACTGAAAATTAAGAAAAAAATTACACTAACATGATATCCTGAGTTTCAGGACTGCAACTGAGTTACCTATATGGTAGAGGGACTTGCACCAGAAGCTGTAGTATCTGCTTTCAGACTCTTTGATCACAAGAAAAATTTGGTATACAATCCATGCTTTCAAAATGCACCATGTCAGCAGAATAGTGGTGAAAACTATGAACATTTGGGAAAACAGTTCTGATATCCGGAGTCCTTCCAGCACTTTGATTTCCAGCACTCCCATGTAGGGAGTGAGGATATTTACATTTTATTGGAAATTATGTTTTAAGTTCTGCATCTGGAATTTCTGAGAATTTCAAATCAGACACAGTGGAACAAAGCTTTCTTCCTTTTGTCTGTTTTTAGTGACACAATCCAAAAACCTGTATCATTGGGAAACTAGGTCCAAAGAATCATAAGCTATTGAGAGCTGACTAAAAAAACCCCATACATAAGAGATGAAATTATTTTTTTCTATGTTTCCCAACTTACTTTAAAACATACTATTCCATACATAAATATTGAATAATAGTATTATAGTCTGTCTAGAAATACATTTTGTGCCAAAATCTGAAGTCCAGAGAGACTTTTCTTCATATTGGAAGAGCATGAAGCTGTATAGAAAGCGTACAAAAAAGTCCATTATATATCAATAAGAAAATCTGACATCCAGGACTTTTTTGGCCAAGTTACAAATCATGATTCCAGTTTGAAAAAAAATTAAAATGCTCATCTGGATAATTGGGAATCCTGTATTTTAATAATTTTAATATATTAATTTCATGAGTGCATTTTGATAAATGTGTCCTTCTCCAAAAGAATTTTCTGTTAAAAGATTTCCAACCAGGTTTTCTGTATGGCAGTCAGTACAGCTACAAAATTACCCTACACTCCTCTACAACTGTCTTGGACTTGTAGAGTTTTTCTGGGTAGATTTTATGACTAAAGTGAGCATATGAAAATCACAGCTGGAAGAATTTTGTTCAGTTCCTTTTCTTTTGTTAAGAGCAACACGCAGTTTCTGTTGGTAGGAGAGAAAATAGTTAGATCTTGATCTAAAGAGCACATTTATTTCTTGATTTTAGCCAATATATTTTTAAATGTGAAAGACTTGCACTTAATGCCAATTGTGATACATACTTAAAGCTGATGGAATTGTATTAATATCTTATCAGAAACAGGTACTTAAAGTGATGAAAAATTACATATAACTTCTAACTGCATTATATTGTTTATATTTGAACAAGTAGGGTTTTGATATTATGCACTTAGAGGACAGAGGATGCTAACATTACAAGTAAAATTTTTTAATGTTCAGGAGGATTCCTGAAGAGGACAATGAAGAATATGAATTAGATATACACATGATCTGCAGGTTTTTTCATTTTTACGTGTTTACATTGTTTTGTGCTTCATTGTGGCTTCATGGTACTTATGGCAAGCCTGTGATTGGCTGCTCAACCACAGCAAGCCCAGGCAGAGCAAAAGCCTGTGCACTTTATTGGTAGCCAATCCTTAGATGAGAACTTGGAGGCCATACTATTTGAGTTTATGGTATGGGAATAGCGTAAAGTGCAATTAGTATATCTTCTTGTGTAAAAAGATAAGTAGAATATTCTCATTTTTGAACAGTACTTTACACAACTGAGATGAAAACTGCTCTCTGGGAAATAATTAGAAAATTAAGTATCTCAAAGGGATTAGTAATTATAGATTCTGGAGTTAATTTACATTTAGTAGAGCCTGTAGTAATGGTTCTATTGTGTTTATCACATTAGTCCAACTATTTTGCTGTGATTACCTTTCATCACTAGTGCTGGTGGAATACTGGAAATCAAATTACCTCAAATAGAATACCAATTAGAATACCTCCATTCTAGCTTATTTCAGCACAAACACCATATTACATCGTATGTTGGCAGATTCCTATAAGACACTCAGTGACTTTGAACTTTTAGGACTACCGAGAATGTTGAAACTTACTACTCATGGTATAGAAAATCTTATACTCATCTTTACTTACATGGGAAGTAGTAGACAGAATAATGAGTCAAACACAGTTAGGGATGTCACAATCAGAATATCTCTTTGGTCAGAAAATACCTGGAATATAGAGAAAGGAATAGAAATTGTCAGCAATTTATGTTGCAAAAGCCAATACAAGGATGAGTCAGCACTACATAGGCCACTAATTACTTAATATCCTGTTTGCTTTGAACTGAAACACAGCCTGGGCCCCTTGAGTACTCAAAGAGTCTAAAGAGACCACTTGGTCTTTTGGAAACAGTTTCACTATACTGAGATTTCCACACATCAGATCCCACATATTTAGTTAAAGCCAAAACACACAGTTAACAAACTAATCCACTGCTGTCTTCTAGTTAAACAAAATGCCCAGAGAATAAAGAATATATACAAAAAAGCTAAAAGTGAAAAATCTGCATTCTCAGATTTCTACCTCACTTTTATTTCTCCCCAATATTAAGTTGACAAAGTTTTTGTTTGTAGTCATTTGCAGAGTGGTTGAAACAATTTTGAGAGTGTTCATTCCTATGTAAGGGTGCCCATTCTTCCACCTACTTCTTTAAAAGGCTCTATTTAGCAATTCAGATTTGAAAAATTATGCTAAAACTTTTTTCTGGATTAAATACTGAAAGGAGGCTTTTTCAAATTATATATATTTTATATTATATACATATATATTATATATATATATTATATATAGTACATCTTAATGTTTATCACCTCCATATAAGCCAGTTGGAATAAGTATTTTTGATCTTAAAGTTTTTTGTGCTATTGTCTTTCATTACAGCAACAAACAGAATAGAATTCCAACTGATGTATGTTTGACACTTAAGTATTATTCAACATTTGCATTTTATGTTATATTTTTTCAATTTAGTAGTTCATATAAAAACTCTGAGCCCTGAAAATTCATTGGAATGCTATTTGTTTTCTGAAAACCACCTAGTGAACTTGCTAAAAAATATGAAAAAGAAATAGACTCTGTCCAGAAATGCAAAGAGCCCAGTGAAAGGAGTCTTGCTCTTTCTTGCTTATATAATTTCCGATTGTGTGGCATTGTCTTATTCAGTTCTACTGAAGGTTCAAAATGTGTGGTGAGGAAGTGACCAGTGACATACGGAACTCAGAATATTCTCCAGTGGGTATTTACAGATAATTTTCTCCCTTAGGCAGTTATTTATTTCTAGGCCAGGAATTATTTAGAAAACCCCAGAGCTGAAACAGTAGTCAGGGTTATGAAAATATAACAGTGTTCTCATTCCTCACTTCCCTTCAAAAGAATAATTTGAATATAGGAAGACATAAAAAAAAACCCCAAACATGTTAAAAAGGTGACCCAGAGTAGATGACTGAGAAACCTGGGCAAAGATTAGAACTCATCATGAAATTCTTTAATCAAAGGGAAATACTTTGTGGCTAAAATCCAGTCATTGGCAATGAAACTATTACCTGGAAGTAAGGTAACATTCTGTTTTAATGGTAACTGTGTACTGATGTCTTTCAGTTCAAGTGGGGTCCATTTCCAGTTGCTGAATTTGATTGTATTTCCAAGAGAAATTTAGTAATTCAAAGTAGAAGTTTCAGAGTTTTATTCAGGAATTAAATTACACGATTTTATGGCTGAAAGTATGGCTATTTATACATAATGGTGCTTTTTTGGTTCAAATTATGACTCATTTCATTAGAGGTTTTATGGATGTTGTTTCTATCCCATTTTATAGGTAAAGTTTCATTATCTTAAATAAGACCTAAACCATTCCTCGAAATACCTTTGTTTAGTGCCTATAGAGTAGCAGAAAGCAAATTTGGAAGTAAGTTAGCTGTCACAGGTTTTTTTCTGAACCTACATTCCCCTGTATTCCAATATCCCTGACAACAATCTCAAACCCTTGTCTAAACATAAAGTTCATGGCTGCATTCAATACAGAGTAAGTTAGGTTTTGAAGGCTTGCCTTTTATCTGAGAAAGAAACAACTCCACATGTTTTTAAGATGACAAAGTGTTCTGGTTTTGGAGTAAGTTTGTTTAAGGTTCCAATAGGAACTATTAAAGGCATGTAGGTGATCATTTCATCAAGTAGAGAAAGGATAATAAAATGAAAGGAATCTAATTTGCTATTTTAATATTCTTCAAATTACATCAAGATACCTGACTTTATTTATTGCCTTAGATCTAAAGTTATTTTAAGATGAAAGCCAACTGAAGTGGTTAGAGAGGCTCCTTATCTTCTGTGTGCAAATTTTTAGCTAACCTAGCCCATGTTTTTGCCTAGACCTGAAGCTGAGTTATAAATAACTTTTGCCAAATTTATGAATTTGAACTAAAACTATTTAGAAACCATTGGAGTCTAATGACTTCAACTGCAAACCGGAAAAAGCATATCAGTAGAGAAAAAATTCCTTTAAAATTCACTGGGATTGAAATACCACTCCTTGTATTAATTTGCATCCTTAGATTCCTGCTATGATAATATTTATTGAGTGACTTTTACCTACTTTGCCATGCGGATTTTCTCTAATATGAACTGAAATCTACTAAACAAGAAGTAAGGAAAGGAGGGGAACGAGGGCTGATTCTCTTTCCAGTGATAGTTCCTTCCCAAGAGAGAACCTGCTGTAGCAGCACTACTGGGGTTGCAGGTGCTAGGCCATGAGAAAACCAGTGTGTGAATAAGATTGGAGAACAATTAAGGAAAAGTATTCCCACAGGAAAACTGAGCCTCTGTGGAAATAATATTGCTGCTACAGCAGCCTGAGTGAAAGGTCACAGAACTGCAAATAGTAAAACTAATACTAAGAAACCAGGGTAAACAAGGTACTTATGGAATGCAAGATAAATATATTTTATGTGTAAGGATGGAGTTTTCAGGTGTATACCAGCAATGTGTTTATTTTGAGCAGTCCTACATCCCACATGGAGGCCTGCTGTCCTCTCAGAATGACATTGTACTTCTACATCACCTTGACTATTGAGGATTCCTGGCTCAACCATATGTTTCCCTCATAAAACGGTAAGTGCCAGCAGGGCAAATCAGTCCTTGACTTATATCCTATCGCAGAATCAAATCTCAAATGCTTAAACAGACTTTTCATCTCAGGACACTTTTCCTGGGCCACCACTGATAGTGATAGCAAGTGGAATACAAAACTTTCACAGCAACCTGAAATAAGAGCGTTGAAACAGGTTTTATTGTATTACTCTTGATGCAGACTTTATGTATGCAAGGCCTTTTTTCTTCCAGCTTTAACAAATATGACAGTTACACACAAGAGCAGATATGATTTAGTCTACAGAGGAACCAGTAAGACTTAGGTCCGTGGAAGACAGGACAAAGGCTTTGCATACCAGCTATCAAGTGTACAAGCACATCTACTTCAGCACAGAAGAAGGCAAATATTTTGTGTAAATCACTGTCAACCACATCCAAAAGACCCTGTGATATAGCGATGAGGAAGAGAGATTCACTGTGCCTGTTCAATATGTGCTAAGAGTATAATGATGGGATTCTCCAAAACAAACAGTTCAGATTGTCTGTGAAGATACCCCTAAGGCAAGAATACATTTGTTGTTTTTATTTAATGACTCAAGGCAGCTGCCTCTTCTGCTTCTGTTATCTTTACTTACACTGTACATCTTCAAGTTGTTTTTGGAATGAATGTGCTCTGCTCAGGCCTTTTTATTTTATTACTCTTGGGATACTTGTGAAGCACAGACTGCGAACAGACTCTCTTGCTTGTAATTCAGTCTTTCATTTGCGTTTCTATTAATTAGTGAGAGGGAAGGAAGTTCATAGAAAAGAACTATCCCTGAAACAGTTTACTGTGTTTGTGTAGACATATAGTGCGTCAAGAGTGTGAGCAGCAAGACTATGGTACAGTTTTCTCCTAAATGTCTAAACGGTGTGGAGGCCAAGAGGACACTGGTGAATCAGATTCACTGTACCTGAGACACACTGCCTGAACTCATTTCAAGAACATTCTGGCTACAGGATAAAAGATAATTGGCCATCCATGATTTATGAACAATCAATATCTTGGTCAAAGCAGGAGAAAGAACTCTAAGTAGATTGTTCATTTACAGCAAATCTGTCTTTTCCAGAAAGTCTAAATCTTGCCTGCACAGCAGCTGCCTGTGCAATGTAGTTATTTCTGCATTTGCTGTCTTCTCAATTTGTCTTTGATAGAAAACATGGAAACTATAGCACCTATAGCCAACCTCTTGCTTTCTCATCTCTATTCACATCTGAGCTGAGTAGCAGCTATTTTCCAAAAGACAACAGGGACTGCAGTTCTTACTGGTCATTACACAAAAGAGTACAAGGAGGGCATAACAACTCCTTTGCCTTGCCAGCTGTATACACCTGGAGGAGGCATAGGAGGAAGCATGAGATACAGGAATGAATAGACAACTTCTCTCTACAGAAGCTGGAAAACACTGAGGAGGAGCTTGGACCTGCTAGCTTGCCCTAAAGTTACTTCAACAAGAATTCATTTCCATGTACTAAAAAAATCACAGATTATCAAAGAGAATGGCATATGTTTTCCCAAAACTGCATGTGGCAGGTTATCTGTCATTTTACACACTCTGTAAGCACTTGCACCCACAATCAGGTAAAACAGTCATGAAGAACAAATGACTGATACTCCCAGACCACCCATTTTAGTGTTTCTGTTGTTTATTCAGTAGGTATTTGCCACATATACCCATACCATAACTTTACCCTCAGGTTTGCTGCAGCAAGTTCACACTGCAGATTTTTAAAAATAGATATTTATTTTAGTACAGTGCATAACCAGAAACTGATAAGAGAATTTATACTTTTTATAGAGTTCTGGCTACTTAGTGCTATATCCTGCCACATGTGACAGAGAAAGTACTGGACTAAAACAAAGCTACAGAGGTTGGATTGATGAAAAGGCTAAATTGAGGACCAAGAACACTATGTATTTTGGTACACTTAGTGTAGTGAAGATCCTGTAGCACAAACTCACATGATAACAAAAACAAACAAACAAACAAATAAATAAAAGGGTGACTGAAACCCCATTTGTGTTTCCATGTCAGCTGATCTTGGTGGTTGTGAGCACCTCAAAGACAACTTCTTCCCAGAAGAGCATTATGAGCCTGAACTTAGAATTTGTATGCAAGTCATGTCATGGCTGTGGGCAGTGCTGCCATGCCTAAATAATTTATGCCATCCTCATTTTCAAAGAACTTGTGCAGTAGCACACCATCCAGGCAAGAGCTCCTCAAGGGAAACCAGGCTAGGGGTGTCTTGCAGCCACACTTTCATTTTCCTTGGTCCATATCCTTATCTCTTCAGCAGCAGCTTGCAGAGAATTGTAACTTCTGACCCAGGGAGCTTATTACTGATGCTTGGGCTTTAATGTCTGGAGAATAACAACAGTGAGATAACAGTCTGTGTGTGGAACAGGCACAAGAGGAACAGGGCTCTAGAGTTGGTTTTGCTCCCCTATCACAGCTACACTGAAGTCCTACAGACTTGCCACATGTGCCTTCAGAGACTGCTGTTTTCCTCATTCACAACCCAAGGCTGTTTCTTTTCAGATTTCTGCTATTTACAAAGTGAAAACATCATTGATTTTATTGCTAGCTTTGATAGGATTATAGAATGATAGGTACCTCTGGCAATTGCGTAATGCAACTTAATTTTTTTTGTTTGGCCTGCCTTTCCAAGAAAGTGCAGTTCACATACCTGTGCTGTCTGCCCAACTGACCATTCAGTTATTAGTTTCCCCAAATCATGTTTTTCCCAATTCACTAATTTCAGCCAAATTTGCCGGAGTGTAACTGCATACAGAAGAAAGACTCAAACTCTGTCCTGTAGCAGACAGTACATGCTGCCACTCTTTCAGGCAAAGAGGTAGGGGATGTTGGAGTGTTCAGGGAACATGAAAGGAACTGAATACTCTTTTATACTGTCTTTAAGGATTGCTACTCTGCACTTTATTGTGCCTTAGCCTTACAGGTGAAGGTCTAAGCCACTTTCCTCCTTGCCTGGCCCAGAGGGTGACTTTTCAACTAGAACTCTTTCCCTAAACTCTGTAATTTAGTTAGCAACTATTAAGCACCTTACTATTTTGGAAAAGTGTTTGGAGAGCAGAGCAAATGCATTCACCACTTCTTCAATAATTGTTGACATATAGGGCATTAATGATTGGCTTGAAGGAGCTGATTGCCTGAGGCACAGCTCCAGTAATCAATAATCCTTGGAACATTCTGTGCCAAGGTTACTTCTGCCCACAAAAATGAAATAGGAGTCAGGGAGACAATTTATTTAGCCTATTCATAAAAACTGTAATGATTCCAAGCACAAAGCAATAATAGTAAAATCGTGATGTTAAAAACAAAGATAACAAGATACAACATTCGAGAATAAAAGCAAATCTTGCATACAGTTAGAGTTGCATACAGTTGCTGTCAGCTAATGTACTCCAAAGAATGAATGGTAGAACAACCAAGAGCAGATAAACATGCAGTGGAAGAGCCCTAATTGTTATGAATGAAATTTCTCTGTTCCTGAAGCAACTTGCTGTATACTCTAAAATCAGCCAGCAACAGACACTCATGAAGCCCATTTTTGAGGTAATTTCACACCTGAAGGTTTGCAGCTGAGAAAGATGTTCAGCAGGAAAAATGGATGAATATCAGGTATCCCTAGTTAACTTTGAAAATCGCAGCAGATCCAACTCAGCCTAATCCAAAGTAGGATAGGTACTAGATACAAAATGATGAAATACTTTGAGTTATTCACTCAGCCCTTTTTACTTCTTATGGTGTTGCAGAATACGTGGAGAGATGCAGCTAATTCCATGTAATGCTAATACGTCTTTCCCAGTATTGTGCATTTCCAAAGAAAAGTGAACTGCAGCACATTCTAACTGGGAGCTATTACTTATATCCTGTCCATCTAGAAGTTCAGAGAATTTCACGCATTATATATATAGAGGATAAGCTAATTAAAGTCTGATGACAGTAATTGACACTATAGACCTCCACAATAGCACAACCAGGTGCTTGCTTGGTCTGTTTGATCTTTCAGTTTCCTCTGTCCTGTCTTTGAAAGGTATCTCTGCAGAGCTGCTGTAAAGGTGCTGGAGACGTTGGACATTATGCATCCATGCTCAGTGCTGTGCGTGTGCATGTGCAGACCACTGTAAAGTTGTGCCAGTTGTGAGAAACCTGTCTGAACTGTTTAGATTCAGATCTGCTATGCTTTGGCTGTAGGACCCGTTTCAAACAGTCTGGGGCTTGGAACTGTAGCCTCTGAGGGAAATGAAAGAAAAAATCCATCTGTTTGTTTTACTGACTGTTGGAAAGGACATTGTTTCACCAGAGCTGACCACCAAGCAAGATGTGGTATTACAGGGATGTATTTGAAGTTCAGAGGTTAAAATATTTTCATCTCTTTTAGATGAATTCAGAAAATGCATCCCACAGCAGTTCTGTCTCCCTGCATAAGTGATGCTCCTCTTAGAAATTGTTGGAGGTTTCTCACCTTCTTTTCTACTCTTCTATCATTTTGCTAGTTCCTCTGGATCATGAACTCTCTACATTCCTTTATGGTCTGGAAGGTTTAATGGAGGAGTCACAGGAATTAGTTTGTGCTCCTGTGATTCTATCAGTATCTTACCAGCGTACCCTTTTCCAAAGACAGAAACTCTCCAACAGGTCCCAGGCTCTCTATCACTGCTGCTCTCTAAGGGCCTGAAGGACAACTCGAGCTTTTGCAGTTCCAGCTGGCACAAAAGCAACACTGCAGAAACAGTCACCCTAGGTCAAAAGGGTATAGCAGTAATTAAATTGCAGTTCTGTGCAGAAAAGTGACAGTATAAAAATGCTGCTGTACGCTTCTGTGTTTATTATGCTTCTTTGACTCCAGATGTACACAGTTTGCAGCTAAAAGATTTTCTTTCTTGACTCTTTTGACAAGCTAATGTGAATCAGAATCAAGATAAGGTCCTTTCTTAATTTTTTGCATTACTACTAACTGGCCAAAATAAGCCTTCAGCAACACAGGTATCATCCTATCACACCAGAATTTATTCTTAGGTCTGTCTGAACATACCAAACCCAGTGATTCCAGTGCTGTTTACTGCAGAAAGTTCTGCTGAATATTGCTGGTGATAGCTCTGCAGGTATAATATAAAGTAACATACTTACAGCTAAAATCAACACAGGAAGCTGACAAAGGAAGGAAGCAGCTTTGCTAGCAAGAAGGTGCCATTTCAATACAGCCATTTTTCTGCCTGGGATGGCACTTTCTATGAGCTCAGGCCCTAGGGCAAATCACTTCATGATGATGGTAAGTGAGCTGAAAGCCAATCTCAGTCAGCAATAAAATAACAGGATAGGATTAAGAAAGAAGTAAGTGGTGATATATCAAAAATATGGAGTATTTTTGACAAAAGATGTGATGAGGAAGCCAGAGGCTAGAGAAAAAGAAGTAACGAGGATGAAAAACTGGAAAACCATAAGATGGACAAAGAAAGATGAAGGAGTCTAAAAGGGTTCAGTCAAGGAGAGCAAAAATAAGGAAATAACTCCAGAAAAAAGGAATAGGAAGTTATCTATATAACAGGAAGACAGACATAATTAGAAATTAAGAGAATGATTGAGGTAATTCTGTTAAGAAGGAGCACAGTGGTAGAAGAGGAAGGGAAAACACTGAAGAGGAAAGAAACAGAATTTTAGGAAACAGATTAGTAAAAGAAGAGTTATGCATCTCTCAAACATAAAACTATCCCTCAATACTAATGCCGCCTATCCCTGCTCATCTAAGAAAAAGATAAAGTAAAGCAATTTAAAAATAGGGTATTTATTTATTTACTTAAGGGGGTGGTATGTGTGTATATGTGTATTTTGCTTTAAGTTGCACTTCAAAGGCAGGAATAGTTTCATTTTAGGGCATCCTCAAGACTTTTGAGATGCACCATTTAGCAGTACTGTAGAAGGGTAATCCCACTGGCTGTTTTCAAGGGCATGTGATAGTGGAAGTTTCAACAAAGCAGAGTCACGTGAAGTCGTTGCTATTTTGACTTTGTTCTTTTGCTAACAGACTTTCCTAGGGCAGTATGTAATGTCTTTTTAACTACTCACCACCCTTGTTTCAGTAACCTATCTATCTCAGAAAGACTATTAATGTTTATTTTGTGCTGTGAAAAGTCACTTCATAATCTCAGTTCTTTTTCTTTATATACTAATCATCTCCTGCTTTGTTGAAAATAGTATTGATGCAAGTGAAGAGCTAGTATAAATTAGTATTTGACATTTATCTTTTCATCGCAAATAATAATTTTCTTATTCTACTTCATGCTCATAATCCATCTTTCCATTTATCTGGGCTCTGTCCTCTCTCACTTTATACTTCAGTAATCTCATCTGAAGGAATTAAAACAAGATCTGACCTTATGTATAATCTCCCACAGGTGTATTTGCATTGTACGAGGAAAGATTTAACTGTCTGGCGGCTGCTGCTGTCACTACTGTCTTTATATCATGGTGATAACTTCCTAAAGATCACATTCAGAACATATTCTGCCTGGACTTACCCAAAAAAATTACAGACACACTCTATCTGGAAACAGTTTTAATCTGCATGCATCTAAAGCTCCTCGGAGGCTGGTGCATAATAACTTTAACTACTAACTGGGTTATATTTGTAGAATTTCAGACAATGCACAACACTAAACTGGAATGGCACCATTTGAACATTTCAGGAGCAGGTGCAGGTTATAGGCAAATATACTTAAATTTTGAAGAAGAAGAAGGTGAAAATCCTGCCTGGAGGAAAGGTCCTAGATGTAGGAAAAGACCCTGCAGATCAGGGAGCACATGGAGACAAATAGGAGATGCTGAAGGACCTTGGCCAACAATATCAAATACTGATAACTGTGAGCAGCTGCAAAGCACAAACTGACACAACTTCACTGATTGGCAGCAATGTCCATGCTAGAAAAGGGAAGTGAAGCCCTAGGGAAAATAATGCTGAGGTGGGAGTGAGCAAGTGAGATAATCAAGCCGAACAAAAGCTCTAAACTTTTGGTTCTTAAAATCTGCATTTGCTACTGGCTGTGTTTTACTCTGTCTTCCTTGTGACAGTGAATAAGAGGGATAACGTATATTCATATCATATCATATTTTATCATATTTTATCCTTCTTTAAAAACACAATTTCTTGCCAAGGATTCTCAGAATTTTAGTAAACTTCCCATGTAGTACTAATTTTAATATACCATAAATTATGCCTCCTGAACATCAAAATGAACACAATAGTCTAAATTATACCTCATAGTACAATTTATGATCCTTTAAAGAGGACAAAAACAACTAGTAAAAAATAAGTTTATTACAGATTTAAGTGCAGTTCCATCCCCTTGTACTGTTCCCTTTACTTAACATTATAAGCTGGTACACAAAGCGAAGTTCAGAAATTCCATTCATTAAAAGTAGTGGTTTTTGTATTTTTTTACAAAAGAGATTCAACTGTCAGTAAATTATATGTTATGTGCAAAATCACCCGCTTTGTCTGTCTCCACCTCCTTATACTTTTTCTAAAAGACACTGTAGACTGTGACTTGCAGATAACGAACGAGAATTCCTGTGGAGAATACAATAGAATAGCAAAACAGAGTAACTCATATATATGTTCTTGAAAAGCTCTTGAAAACAGGCTACACTGAATAAGTGTTCTAACCAAGATAAAATTTCAGTGAGAAGATCTCAGATATACGTGAAGCAGAAAAAAAGGAGAGTCAGCCTTACCCTATTAAATGAAAATCCTATACTAAATCTACAAAGGTCACGAGGGACCCAAGAAGTGCAGATTTGAGATAGCTGGAAAACTCTGTTAATGGTGGAAGTATACAGTAGGTTGGTGTATGTAAACAGAGTACATAGAAACGTATCTACCCTTCTAATAAATGGAAAAAAATGTGGCTTCAAGGTGAATAAAAGAAACAAATTTTCTACCGTAAAGGAGGTTGCTAGGATATCCTTCTGAGAACATATGTTTTATATGATAATGGTTTTGGATTAACTGCTGAGCCATGTTCTGATATTTATATATCTGGCTATTTAAACTGGCAATTTTTGTACACAATCTCTTATTCCAAGAAAAGACAGAAGGACGTAATTCTTTATCCATATAGCTGCAACATGGGATACAAAACAGGCCACAGTTTCTGAATTCTTAGTCACAGCCCTATTATGACCATACACGTCAGAGTGAGGGGGCAAAAAAATCTCTGGAGTCTCTCCAACTTCTAAAAGAAGAAAATGTTTCTTATGCCTAAGGAAAAATGTCACTTGGATTAGATTGGGGAAAAGGAGAAGAAACTTCCTTCCACCACTGCCATTCTAGACCACTGCCACAATTAGGAAACTTCTCATATTTTAGTTATCTGTGCAGCTTTCGCTGTAGACAGGATCTAATATCTGCAGAACATTTTAAGAAAAATCTACTTTTGATTTGTTGAACAAGAACTGAGTTGGAAAAAGGGAGACTGGAACACGTTTTGTTGTAGTTACAAGTTAGGGAAAAGCACCTGCAATTCCATAATCTCTTCCCCAATTAAGCATGTTTCTGCCCGTCAACATTTCTTAGGTTCTGGCGCAGTGCTGTGTAATTGCATTTCTGTCTTTCAGGCTCCCTTTTCTCTTGTTTCAGTTGTACTGCAGGACTCTGTCATCCCTATTTTAGTTTTCACACACTATCTTACGTAATCTCATCAGAATTTCATTGGTGACATGAATGTCTCTCTAGAATACATGTGAGTCTCACAGATCCTTTGGCAGAAAAGGTCATAAGGTCATCCTGAAGCAGTATTTCAAGCCTCAAACGAAAAAAAATTCTTATGCTACTGGAGGGGAAAAAAAAACAACAAAAGAAAGTCAACACACACATTAAAGGAGGAAACACAGAGATGCAGGAAAAGAAATTGAGGGAAGAGAGATTGAGACTGATACAAAATATTGATTTTAAAAGTTAAATGTTTTAAAGCCTTATCTGTCTGAACAGTAGCCCACAGAAGTACAGATATGGCCCTTGATATCCTGGCAGGAATGCGCAAGACTATAGCCTTAGTCTCCCTTCTCTTCCAAAAGTTTTTAGTAGGTTTAATAATAATGAAACCAGTAGTTACTCCCCTCCAGCCATTATACGTTTCCAAACTAAAAGGCAAAGCTGAGTGAGAACATCATGCAGTCTTTGAGGCTGGTTTAGGCAGCTTATATGAGGGTAAATACATTAGATTTGTTAATACACACCGCCCTTTTACAGTACCTCATTTCAATGAACTTGGTATGGTTTATGAATATTCATTATCACAAATGTCATAATCTCAGCAAATCAAATAAGTAGTAGTTAATGACTATCTCCATTACACAGGCGGCAAAGAAAAAAAGTTGATAACCTGGTGAAGGCTTTACAGTGAGTTAGAGAGATCAAGAAACATAACGTGGCAGGTTGACTTTCTTCCCCTTGGCACCAGGGAACCAGTGAACAGAGATTAAGAACTGCCCACCATTCAAATGAAAAAATGCCATGCAGGACTTATTACATTCCTAGTGTTCTGCTGATATTCTATGTTTATGGGTAATGGGGAAGCTTTCAAAACTTTAGAAACTTCTTGTGTTAGTTTTAATTTCATGGTAATCGCGAGAGTGTAAATGTGGCAATACTTGTAAACTGATAATTTACCTTTAGGCTTTCTAATGTCTTGTTGGAAATACTTCTGAGTCTTCTTTAAAATGTTCCATTTTCACTGGGCTATTAACTCAGAAGGCTACTTTGGAAAATCCTTCTACATATTATTTTACTTTTAGGACTTCTTGCAACATGTGGATGAATATGGCAAAATAACTTATAGCAAGATGTTCAGGAAAGTATAAGCATGACAAGCCAGCTCTAAGAGAGAGTCAGTAAACTTCCTTTTTAATGACAGACAGAACAATCAGGAATAAAGTAACTAGCCCAGAAAATGCCTGTCTGCTAAGAAAGCCTTTCAATTCCTATATTCCTGTCTTTGAATTTGACTTAATTTTAGTTGCTACATAATTTTAACTAGTTTAATAATAAATGATAATTCATAGAAAACATGCAATAATTAAATATAAACATTTAAGAAATATGAGGTTTTAATATTTAATATATTTTGGTTTTTAAAATATAAGGAAAAAGTATTTTCCTTCTCAGTCTTATTCCTAAATAAGGAAAAAAAGTAATGTGATAAAAGTGGCAGATTTAGCACTTCTACTTAAACAAATATGCACTTGGTCCTGCTTTTGGGGACCAAGACAGCGAAGTTCTGGATTTTCTCCCTTTAGAAAGTAGGCTGGTCACAGTAAAGGTGTTTAAACAACTGCAGGGATAAACGCCTTCAGAATTAATGACACTAGGTAAGGAGTTTCTGTTCTCTGGCCATGTTAAGTGATCTTTCACTAGGACGTGACCTCACAAACCTGGATAAATAGCCCAGATGCCAGGGACTGAGCAGGCTTTAACATGTCCTTCATCCTCCTCAGGACCAGATGTGATCTCCTCTCATCGAAACTGAGGCATACTGGCAAGGGCTGAAACTGTCAAGCCAAGTAATACCCACCCAGGAGATAAACAGAGAGCTTCTGTATCCAAGCCTGGCAGCATAGCACCAAATTTATTTTTAAATAGAAGATTAAAAATAATAAAAAATAAAACCTCTTCACTGGCATGTTTTGACAGTAAAATTCAGGATTCCCCACTGCTTACAGTCCAAGAAAAACTTCATTTCTTCTCTTTCCAAGATCTACATATGGGACAATTAATATCTGTTGCTTCAGCTGACACACAGATGAACTCAGATCTAATTAAAGAGGTTTCAGAAATAGCACAGACATAAATGTCATTCTAGAACTGATTATTCCTAATTGACAAATTATCCTGCCACCTCTGCAGAGTTGGCAACATATCTATTTCCTGTAATACTGCAACTTTAAATAAGGGGACCAGAAATCATCTTGCTTAGGGGTAAGATCGATAATTCTGCACATGGAAATGACAATAATAAATAAGAGAACAACTTCTTTTATGCATCACTTCCTTTCTCTAATTAAGACCAACTCCCCACTACCAATCATAACCATGTTGCAGGTGCGGGAAGTTACAAAACAGATTTGTTGGGCAGGAGTTATCTTTAGTGTGGTCTACTACACTAACTCTACACTATACTAGCTGGAGCCCCTCTCTGGGCTGCTTCTAAGGATAACCACTTGTTAATTCTCAGTGATAAATTCTGGGTGTGAGCTTACATCACTATTTAGTGTGGAAAATATCTGGCTCTCTTCTCTCCTAGGGTTTAACCCAAAGCCTGGCCAGGGCTCAGAGGAAAATCAAGGGAGACAGTTTGATCCATCTACTGTCAAACAAGGCCAGCCATCTACTTCCATTGCCTTGACTAGTCTCTAAACACAGAAAGATAGACACGTCATCGATACGTCATTAATAAACAGATACTAATCTTCACTAATAAGTGAATATCAATATATCTTACTAATAAGCATACATGTTTACACAGGTGTAGTCTTATATTATGTGTTTTACTAAAGATTATACAGAATTCTGGCTAATAATTCTGTCATGGCTAAATATGACATCAGGTTGGAAGGTTCATCTAGAGGTCAACTTTGGCTCAGAGCCTATTTTTCAGGCCTCAGCACTGCAACTGGTCAGTGTGGGATAGCACTATCAAACTCTTAGTACTAATCTGACAACAGTTTAGGTGTATGGATGGTAACAAGACAATGCCCAAAGAACCTATGTAGTAATATAATTGTAGTCTCAAATATGAAAGCATGGATCCTTCTGATCTGACCTAGGTGGGCATTGTCTGCTGGTTAGTCTGTACAAGACTTGTATCGTTCATGGAACAGTCACAAAAACACTTGCCATTTTATTGGGTTACTGTATTTTCTCTCTTGTCCCAACTCTGAGGGTCATAACTAGGCTGCAAAAGTGTAGAAGAAAAACAGGGAAAAGAAAAATAATCTCATTTTAAAATGGAAGGATTTTTTTCTACCCCCATAGCAAGAGCCAAGGACTGTTTGACTGTAAAATTCATCACACTGTTATTGTATTAATGATGAAGAAATGACCATTATATAACACCATTAATCCAATGGTCCCAAAGTAAAGGGCAAACAATTAGTAATGTGCCCTGGGGATGTTTCCAGTGGAAGACTGCAAAGAGCAGGACAAATCAATGAAAATTGCTTCTGGCTGTTAAGTCACAGCTGTTGAGCTTCATCCTCCATCCCTACTGTGCAGGCAAGAGCCAAAGCAATAGAAAGCTGAAGATGGGAACTGAAAAGTAGCCAAAAGAAGGACTTTCTGGGAAGTTCTGTCTTCTGCTGAGCCCAAGGAATGTTTTATTTTCCTGTATGGTATTCTTTAAGTAAAACCTCCTTTGTAGCTATGACAAGGCAGCTGGCTCCATGGTCATTAAGCTGAGTCCTTTAATAGCATCCACAAAATTTAATGTTTGTTTAGCTAAGAGCTATCGGTGAGAACATGTTGTCTAGAAAGGGTTCTATTTCCCTACCCTTCACTACGTGTGCAAACAAGCTACACTTGCCTAGTTATTGTTCCATCTGCCTGCTTCTTCTGCTTCTTACTGTAGCTTACAACCTTTGCATGTTTTCATGCCTTGGCTTTAAATTTGTCACTTATGCATCAAGTACTGGTAAGTAATTGGGCAGGGGAGTGCTTTTAAAGCTTTCTCTCAGAGGAACAACATCCAATACCAGGAAACCGAAGTGAGATAAATTCTTGAAATGAGATGCAATTTTTTTTGACAATAAGGGTAATTAAAAGCTGAAGTAATTTATCAGAGGATGGGAATTTGTGACTGCATAGAATGTTAAAGTCACATTCAATACTTTTCTAAAAACTAGTTTACTTGCCACTTTTGGAAAAGTTCTACAGCTTGTATACCTGAAAATCTGGCTAGAAAAAATTGCACATGCCCTTCTGGCCTTAGAATCTATCTATTTATATGGACTCCTGCATAGCTAAATGGGGAACCTTTACTTTTAAAATTATTGTCTTCCCAACAACATATTTCTATGTGCTTATTTATTTTCTCGTTGCCTAAGAAGTAACATCTTAGTCATCAGTATAATTTTTATTGTCATTATCATTGAATGTAATAATATAGGTCTTGGAAGTTTTGAAATTTTAAATCTACAGAACCTAATAGAAAGGAAAATATAGATTTACTTTGGGGTTTTTGATGTGCTACTTTTCTTTGGCTTTTGAGATCCAGATTTTCAAGCATTTCTTTACAAGACTAGAAACATACTTTTAGAAAACATAGTCTGACATTCTTGCTGTAATTGTAGGATATCAGGAATTGTGAATTTATGACCAAAAAAAGCTACAGATCTCCAACAAAGCTTTCGATAGGTCACAGAAATTTTTTTATTCTTCCCTTACTAATGTTATATAGACTTCATAGGATGATTTTAGTTCCAGTTATTGCATTGGGTGTTTTTCTTTAACTTTAATCAAGTTCACTTAAAACACATTGGCAGAAAGATAACTTCCAAATATTTTCAGTTCAATATTGTCAAACAATATTTTGGGACTTACTTTTTGTCTTTACTTCAGTTAAGCCAGTTCCAACCACACATGTGGAGGACCAGGCATAAGCAAGTTTTGTCTCAAGCATTTTGACTGTTGCGACAGGAAAGTTGTTATTGGAGGTGGAGCAGTGCTATTCTGAGCAAATTTCATTTTGTGCCTTGAGACTCAGGCTTAGTATGCCTGCACCAACTTCTCCCCCAACCCCATCCCACGTAGGATCTAAGGACCGGTAATTTCTTTCTTCTCTTTCTCCCTTTCCTGCTTTTATTTCTCCCTCTCCCTTGCTTTGTCTTGGCAAAGCGAGCCTATCCTATTCTACTCTACTCTGAACTGAAGTTTGTTGTGGGAGTTGAGAGCTTGTCGAAGTGTGTTGTAAAAGTTAAGGGCTTGTTAGCTGACAATTGAGAAGTTTGTTGATTGGGAGTTTGTTGAAGTGTGTTGTAAAAGTCAAGGGCCTCTTAGCCAACACTTTTGAGACTAAATAGTGGGTTAGTTGCCAGAGTTAAGATGATTATACAATAAAAGCATGAGTTCCTTGACAGGTGGACTGGTGTCTTTGTTCAGTCTGATGAGAATGAACATTATAAAGAATGTTGTGCCCTATATTGTGTGGGTTGTGACAACACAACAGAAACTTTTGACAGAAGACATTGAATTACATTTCTACAGTAAAATAAGTCTTCAGTAAGGCTGTCCATGTTTTCAGGAGTGGATATTTTGGTATCCTAGAATGTACAAGAAGGCAATAAGATGTTTGCCTTGGTCAAGTAAGGCAAATGTTTTTAAGAGAAATATATTTCTCACACTGTGCAAGAAAATCTTTCTATTTTAATGATATATTCCTATGACAGAAGTATGGGGATAAGACAATCACAAACTGAAAATAAAAGGAGGATCACGGTGATGATTAAAATGTTTTAAATATTTCCCTACTATAGAGATTATTAGCCTTAAGTGGCTACACTTTTAGGCTGTCAAATTTCTCTGTTATCTGAAAGATATTTGCTGAATATACTTTGAAATCTCCTGCAGTTGGGAGTTGGTGCATCCTCTAAGAAACCTATTCTCAGAGATAAGAAGCCGAGTGCACGTCAGAGGTGATTAATGAGAAATGTACACTCTCTTCTACTGATGTAGGGGCCAGGTGGAGGACAGTGCAGCACAAGTGCACAGAAAAATTGCCATGGCATCTTTATGCATGGTGTCTTGACACGCTAGTGCCACAGCAGTAGCAATGCCTGTCACTGCTAACACCCTCCAAGAAACTGCCATCATCATGCTAGTGTACCCGTCGGTCCAGCTCTCCCAATCTAGTACCAGTACATTCAGCACACCTCGACTTTGAATTTCCTTCAAAGCTTTCTTGTTTCCAAGCACCCTTGTGCAATCTATTCTGTGGCGTAGACAAACAGTATTGCTGTTGTAACTGTAATCAGAAGTAATTATTCTTGCAAACCATTAAGAGCAACATTGCCAGGACCATCCTGACAAGTATTTTTGCTATTAATGCCACTTACCTTCACACCCACCATTCACAGATTTTAGAGCTGCATTGTTCATTCCATAGAGTTTTTGCCTTCTGTGATCTATTACTTTCAATTGTAGGTCTTTTTCCTGCATTTGCAGTTATACTGCAGTCTAACCATGTGACAGAATTATGCATCAGTTAATTTACTGAGTTCTGATGCACTGCACAGTTTGGTTCCAATATCTAGGCTACCTCATTAAGGACAGAATTGCATATCACCATACTACAGTGGAGTGTGCAATATGGACAGTTTAAAAAAATTGAAATCAAACACTGCAATATGACAGAAACACGTAGCTGCTGAATTTCCTGCAACCCTACTAGAAATTATAGTAATAAGTATATGAAACAGCTACCAAAAAAAAAATCCTAACTATGAAGTTTTGTGTCTGAGGTTAAAAATTAATCCATTGCAATCAGTGTCAAAGTGTTATGTTCTCTGGCTCTAAAAATGACATTCCACAGGCATATATAAGATCCACCAAACAGTACATACACTTGAGAGCATGTTCTGTCAGCCACTTATCAAATGGCATTAAAAAAGCTGAACTCTAAATGAAAATCAACTTTTTCTCTAGCAATGTTAAACTTTCAGATTATTGGCAAGTTCTATACCTTTTTGGTATACAAGCTGATAGCAAAATGAAGCTTCATTTTCAGAAGGCTGTTGTGAAAAACAGAAAAAACAATGTCCCAAAAATTCAGATAAGTCAGTCCCCATTTACTTTAGACAATTTGGATTATTATTTCCTAATTTTGTATTTCTTTTTGTGTTCTCCAAAAGCATACTCTGAGAAATTATCAAAGATCTTTGAAAAATACTTTGAAGTTGTTTTGGTTTTTCCATTGGAGAAATTATTTTTTATTAAAAAAAAAAAAAGGCTGATTTTCAAAACAGTTCTTTTCCGAAACTAAGAGTCAAACTGAAAAATGAAACCAAGAAATTTTGCCAGAAAGATATGGAGACCTTAGTTTGTTTCCTTTGGGGTATGGGAAGGAAGCAACAGAAAACCAAAATCAACAACTCTTTCAAGTTAAGTAATACTTTATGAAAAGATGTGCTTTAGGTGTGGAGCCTTTTCGCATTAGAAATTATGTTGAAATTTTCCAGTAATCAACGATGTGTTCACATAGTTTGTATAGTTCTCCACTTCTCTTTTCTTAATTTCTTCTCTATTGTTCTATTAAAAAGTACATCAGAGAATCTCGTAAAATAATTTATTTAACAGAAAGACCAAGGTTACACATGTAACACCTCTGATCTTCCCTAAATTATGCCAGCCTGAAATGTGTGCTTCTCCTTACACCACTCTCCTACCACACATCCCCTTGATTTTGGCCTCTAACTCCATATTCCTAATCACTTCTTTATACTTAAGTGTCCAAAGTATAGACATATTACTCTTTTCACCTGGACAGGGCTATAGTTACTTACTCATTTAGTATAGACATTGAATCCCTAATATTACAATGGATTTCTTCCTAATACAGTAAAAATTAAGCAATTAAGTTTTTCTGCGAGCTAAACTCATCTTGTTATGAGATCAAAGTTTACTGTGACATTTTTCAAATGTGCAATTATTATCATTCTAAAAATACTTGTATCAGGAAGCTGCTCCTACAGTACCAGCTCACAAAGGCATTACAGAAACATTTCCCACATAAAGTCTTAGATTCTATAACATCTGCCATTATATTGTGTCAGACTCGGGCATGCAAGGGCAAAACCAGACCAGAGATGTGGCAGAATTGTCTTACTGACTCATGGGGGGGGAAAAGAACAAAACCAATAACTCACATACAAGTTTTTCACGGTGTTTTTTTCCTGCCCTGTCGTTCAGTCTTCAAAAGAGCACACAACCCTTTGTTGTCCCAAGCTCCCTGATCCCAAGTAAAATGTTTCTGCCAATTATTGCTTTCAAACCAGACTGCACAATGTGGTTGTCTTCTCATCACCTTGACCAACCTGAGAATTCTCCACTCATTCTAATTCTTTACCTGAAGCTTGAAGAATCACTTTTTTTGGCTTTCCCTCTTTCTTGATTAAACAAAACTTAAGTTTAATGTTCAAGGTGTAAAATCTAGACATCATCAAATACCTCCTCCCCTAAAAGAAGCTTGATCACAAGGTTAGAGCCTCCAACTAATTAGGAAGTAAAATAATGTCATGCTGCTTGGTGCATTATTATATAGAGTATGTATCATGTAATGAATGCTTCCTAGCATGCTGCTCATGCACAGTAAAGACGGAACAAATTGAGTACACAACTTAAAGTAAATCTAGAACCGAGGCTCATATAATGGCAGCACATGAATTTCTCGAAGTTTATTCTTCTGCAGGCAATGAGAAAAGTCCTAGCTGCTCGCTGTCATAGGGAAATTTCTTCCAAGTCTGAAGAAGGAAAAATCTGCAATGTGCGTATCTGGACACTGCCAGTTACACAGCTTGCCAGAGTACTATCCTTTACCATCCTATTTCAGGTCTTTTCTTATGGAGGTAAAACCACGAATAAATGTTGGAAGACTGTTTCTTAATTCTACAGTCCAAGCATTTATCATTATAATTTTGGATTCAAACCCATATCCTAAATTAAAGCCAACAACTGCTAATTCCCTAATATGGTATCTATTGCCAGCATTGACACTGATTTCTCTTGGATCCTAAACGGTCACTTCACTTTGCATCTTTTACGTAATTTCTAAATGTAATTATAAAAGTAACTTAAAAACTATTATGACCTCAATATCAGAGGTATTGACCTTAAATACTGACCTGACAGTAAAGAACTCAAATAAAGTTCTCATTTCCAGGACTTCCAACGGAGGAAAATTTGGCGGAATTTTTCTTTGGCTGCTAAATCCTCCACTGCCTTTTGAAGGAATCAAAGTCCTGTTCTGAAAGCAGCTTGTCTGACCCCAAAGCACCTTTTCTTTCCTGCCTTTAATGGTCTAACTATGTCTTTTGGACTCCAACAGATGTTTTCAAACTGGAGTAACATTTCTACAGAATAGCATTTCAATGATTACACTCAGTGATAAGCCTTCCAACTCTTTATTTTTTAATTCTTATAACATTGCTATTTTCATGCTCCCCCCCTCTAACTTCCACATTGCCATCAGGGCCAGAATTGCTCTAATAATTCACACTGACATTACAGATACCATTAAGTCTACATACTTCAATGAAATTGCCTCTTTGCTGTCTCCTTTATGGCTTATAAAGATTCCTCATGGCTCACAAAATCCTATTTTGTTGTGGAATCTGTTGCATTGTCCTCCACAAACCATATCCAAGGCTAAAGTGATTTTTTTCCATGAATCTTCATGCTGATACCCAGTAAGTATTTCACAGAACAATGAATGCTTTTTATTTCCTAAATGTTGGTCTCTTGTGCAATTCACTCCTGGATGTCACTGTAATTCGGTTCTGATTCTCAGTAGTGAGCATAAATACAGGTAAACAGTAATTGTTCAATGTAGCCATATGGAATATTCATGAAAACTGATTCTGCAAGAATGAACATTCACGACCATCTGTTGTGACATGGAAAATAAAAGGAAAGTGCAGCTTTTTCAGTGTTCATCATGATCATGTATTTTTTCTTCATTCTTTACCCCCTCCTGCAGGATCAGGATGACCTTGTAAAGTATTCACCCAAAATGAGTGATAATCAATCTGTGGTAGTTCAGATCTCCTTAGCCACTAGTGCAGAGCAGATGAGAATGAAGGTGAGAATTCCTGAGTGCAGCACAAAGTGACTGGATATTGTACCAATGCAAGGTCTTTCCTACTCTGCTACTCAATGATAGAGGTCACTTCAGAACTATTGGGCAGAGGAGACTCAGAACTGTAATTTCCAGAGAATTGGAAATGGGTTTACCCTGGGCACCTCAGAACCTGGAACTTATAATACTGACAGGAATTTGGAAGTGTGATGCAACAAATTGGCATCAAAAATTGATGCATTAAGGGTATTTGTTTTTGAATAGTCACAAATGCAGGAGAAACAGGTTACTAACATACATTTTGATAAGGTGAATATTTTATTTGCTGCTTAATTTACGTTGGCTTTACTCTTTTATCAATGCTAGCTAGAGTAAGTAATTATTTTTCACATATTCTGTAAGGGAGTTTATTTTACTTTGGGGTTCCCTTTCCCTTTCCCTTTCCCTTTCCCTTTCCCTTTCCCTTTCCCTTTCCCTTTCCCTTTCCCTTTCCCTTTCCCTTTCCCTTTCCCTCCCTTTCCTTTCCCCTCCTCTTTTCCTTCCTTTTTATAGGTTTTTTAATATTACAAAAATAACTCTAAAAATTCCTTTCTTAAATAACCTTATAGGCTGATCACTAACTCATTTTCCATTAACAGTGCAAAGAGACCTGGAAATGTTGGCTGTTCAAATCAGCTTGTGTACCTAGTTTATAAGAAGACCTATATTTGGAGGCATGCAATATAGGCTCCAAGCATTACTTGAAGCTCAATCATGAGATGCCTTAAAGCATCACAAACCAAAAGGGTTTTTTTCATTTAAATTAGAAAGTTTAAATTTAAACAGTTATTAAAAACACAGTCTGCCATTCTCAAAAGGAAATAGAGAACAGTGTTATCTGAAAACCAGAGAGTGGAAGGATAAATTAGATTTCTGAAAGGCCTTCCATTTTAATAATCCCATATGTTTTTAGTGACACAGGTATATATTTTTTACACTGTCATTTTTATCTCAACAATTCTCCTTTAATCTATTCTGTTCTGTCTCTAGCCTTGGCCTTTTTCCTCCCACTATGAGGTTTCATAATGCTTTTTCAGTCATTATCTTTTCACCTAAATAATCCCTCATTTTGCAGTTCTCAGGAGCAGTGTCTCAGCTGAAAGTCTAATCCTGGCTACTGTCTGTAATGGCTCCCCAGGATAAGTAATCATCTGAGCTATTTGACATTCACTTTTGTTGACCTTACTGGGACAGTAGAAGGATAGCATTTTGTGCCTCCTTTACCAGCTGTGTCTTCCTGCATAAAATCCTGCAGGCTTGTATGGTATAAGCAGCACTGGCTCCCAGAAACCAGATCAGAGTCTTTAAGGAGTCCTTAGGTTCATAAACCAAAAACATCCTTAAACAGGAAAGAATTATTCACTACTGTCCTCCCACTCTGGACACATGAACTGGACTTTTTTTTAATCAGTACATGTTGTCCTTCCATTAGTGATCAGGCGTGGTACCTACTTCAGCCTCAAGTAATATCCATACAGAACAGGCTGGCAAAGATGCAATATCCTTTTATCCTTTAACACAGAACTCCATAAAAATTGTTACTCTGCATGAGCAACCACAATAACATTAACTTTTACAGATGAATCTTATTCTACCCCAAAATCCTTCTACAATTCTTTTCCACTGTCTTTTATGGATACCTTCATATATGTCATTTTTTCAAGTGTTTTCCATGCACAAACTCAAGTGTTTCCAACATTACATCTATAGAACTATGCAGTAATTGTTTCCTATACCCTGGTAATCGTTCCATGATTACTTGTTGCCACAGTGCCAGATCTGCAATTTGGACTGCAGAATATCTCTGCTCTGAATCACAGAGGGGGAACAAAACTAGGCTGTGTCGGGTTCTACCTATAACATGTCAGAGCACAGTTATGGTTTCCTTATGCTCCAAAATGTGAGGGCAAACGTTTATTATTCATATGATTCTTTGGTGAATGTCTGTTTGTAAGAAGAGCAAGGGATTTACCCATTCAGAAACATGGGAATTCATTATATTTTTCACTTATTTTAATCCTCTTCCTTTTCCTGTTTATAAATGTTCAGATTTTTAAAAAGGCATTTTTCTTTAGAAAGGACAGAAACAACATTCCAGGTCACTTAAGTGACCTGTTGTATGTCATCAGCAGCTGAAACAAGGACCCTGAAGGTATTTGTCAGAAGCAAAAACTGTGCAGATTGCTGGACACAATATTAGGAAACAAAAATTTTAGTGAGATCAGGGAGAGCTGATGAGCAGCCATGACTGGAAGAAAAGGCACACATTATTAAAAGCAAAGTATCAAATAATTACTTCAACTCTTACTACATGCTTTGAAATATATTGTAAGAAGGAAATCTGCATGAAGTTATATACTAGATCCTCAGCTATATAACATAAAATCTCTGCTTAGCTGAAGAGTTGAAGCCGTTTATTAAAATTTACTAACATGCTTTTGATAGTCAAAGTCACCAGATAAAATTAGGACTTCATTAGAATCATAGAATCATAGAATCATAGAATCGATTGGGTTGGAAAAGACCTCCGAGATCATCGAGTCCAACCCTTGGTCCAAATCCAGTCCATTTACTAGATCATGGCACTCAGTGCCACGTCCAATCTGCGTTTAAAAATCTCCAGGGATGGTGAATCCACCACCTCTCTGGGCAGCCCATTCCAATGCCTGATCACTCTCTCTGTAAAGAATTTTCTCCTGATATCCAACTTAAATTTCCCCTGGCGGAGCTTAAGCCCGTGCCCCCTTGTCCTATTGCTGAGTGCCTGAGAGAAGAGACCAACCCCCACCTGGCTAGAACTTCCCTTCAGGTAGTTATAGACGGTGATGAGGTCACCTCTGAGCCTCCTCTTCTCCAGGCTAAACAACCCCAGCTCCCTCAGCCTCTCCCCATAGGACTTATGCTCCAGTCCCTTCACCAGCCTGTTGCTCTTCTCTGGACCCGCTCCAGCACCTCAATATCCTTCTGAACTGAGGGGCCCAGAACTGAACACAATACTCAAGGTGTGGCCTCACCAACGCAGAGTACAGGGGAAGGATCACTTCCCTGGTCCTGCTGGCCACGCTATTTTTGATACAGGACAAGATCCCATTGGCCTTCTTGGCCACCTGGGCACACTGTTGGCTCATGTTGAGCTTCCTGTCAATTAGTACCCCCAGGTCCCTTTCTGCCTGGCTGCTTTCCAGCCACTCTGTCCCAGCCTGTAGCGCTGCAGGGGGTTGTTGTGGCCAAAGTGCAGGACCCTGCACTTGGCTTTATTGAACTTCATCCCATTGGAATCAGCCCATCTCTCAAGTCTATCCAGATCCCTCTGCAGAGCCCTCCTGCCTTCCAGCAGGTCGACACTCCCTCCCAGTTTGGTGTCATCAGCAAACTTGCTGATGATGGACTCAATTAATCTCAGTTGATTTTATAACCCAAACAAAAAACAAATCCTGGAAAGCTTTTTCAAGGGGCAGTTATGAACACTAAGACTTAGGGATGCTCATTATCTCCTGGGACCAGATACCAACCAGTTGTAGAAAAGCAGAAATACAAATGGTAAAAAGAAAGAGAAATCAACTCTCTCTCCATGTCTTGGTGCCCAGAAAGCACAGTGGCAGCACTGCAGAGGCTTAGGACAGCTTTCTTCTCTGAATCCTGAAGCGTTGCAGTTGGTCCTGGGGTCTCCCGGGGGCTGCCCAGGCCAGAGTGGTCCTGCAGCCCAGGGGCCCCACAGGACAGCACACAGCAGAGATGCAATGCAGTGGCTGAGTGTGGAGGTGGCTGGTGGAAGCAAGTTGGTGCTTGTCCACTGAAGATAGAAGACCCAGAAGTCAAAGAAGTAGCCACATGGAGCCATCTGAACCCTCTGTGGGTGATAAGTTACAGCTGTGCTGGGACAGGGGACCCTCCAGGGCACCCGCTGAGCCAGCCCCCATCACTGTTGTGCCCCGGCTCTGTGCCAGACACCTGGAGAGCTTGTGGCTGGAGCAATCCCTGCAGAGTGAGCTGCTGGCCAGCAGGACAGGGCTGCAGACTGGCGAGAGACTTGCTTACAGGAAGTGAAACAGGAGATATGGACCTAACATTTGGAAAATTCTCTGTAAATTATATTTACTGGGCATACATCACCCAGGTGAGGGCAGGTATGCTCTCACAGGATTGATGAGCCCTTGTCCCAAAAATGCCAAGGACCAGGGGTGCTAGGGACGCCTGAGGTGCCACATCTGCTGCCAGTGCATGGGGTGCCACCCCTGCCTGGAGTGTCCATCTGCAGGGAAGGGCTGCTCTTGCACGGACAGCTGGCATAGGTTGCCTGAGCCTGGAAAGAGAGATAGGAACAATTGCCATGAGTCATGTCCACCCTTTCCCCCCAGGCCATAGCGGTAAGGGTTGGGTCATACCTTGAGGATAGAAGGTTTCAGGATGGACAAAAGGTGACAAAATGCTGCCAGAACATCAGGGAGGCCCAGGGGCTGCTCACTGGGAGCCACAATGCTGGCTGTGCCATGGTCCATTTTGTCTGTTGGTTTCTAAGGACCCTCTGGGGTTGCGGGCTCTGGGATTCTGTTGGGAGTCTCCTAGGAGGGAATTTGAGGCTTCTCAGTGTTCCAATCCACTCCCAACAACCTCTTTCAAATGACACAAATTTCATTTGGAGTGATTATAGTAATGGAGAGTTTAAGTGCCTCCAGAGAAGTGATGACTGAGCAAATGTATGTGTAAATGCATACATTATTCTATAAATACCTATTATGTTAATTACTCAGTTCTGCTAGTAGTAGGCTAGTTAGGGCAGTTAGATGGTGTCTGTGGAATGCTCAGTAGCTGGAGCTGAACTCATAGCTCAAGAGTCATGACTGGATGATGCAGAGGTTGCTGTACAATGGTGATGCTGTCAGCTGTCAGAAATTTGTAAGAGAGCAATGAATCACCAGGAAACTGCAGGGGAGTTCTATACCTACTGTCTAAAATTGAATTCTCCTTTCCTGTGCTAAAGATAGCAGAGATGCCTGTTTAATTCTCTTCTCCCTCTTTTCATTTATTCCATTTAGTAAATAGATGGGCTATACTTTCTCAGTGAACATTATGTCAGCTTTGACATGTTATGTATTTTACGAGATGACATCTGTCTTTAATGGGCACAATGAATTTTGATTCTGTCTTGATCTATTTTACCCAGGTGATTTATGTGGTGATGACCCAACATCTAAGTCATGGATCTGACAAGAAATCTGTCTCATTGGGGCAAATATGGGCCGACTGATAGTTGCAGGCAAAAATCTGGCTTAGTGTCAGATGTACTGCCAGGCAGTGAAGCACTCAAAATTCTCTGATCCATTAGTATCCCTTAGCTCAACACCAGTACGCTTACAATAAAGCACTGAGCAGAATGGGTATTTAGCACAAACTTATCTATAACAAAACTGCAAGATGGGAGTAATATGGGAGTTAATTCCTAACAAATTGATATAACTCAACCCTCCAAAAAAAGGCTTGAAGTCACATGTAAATAACCTTCTCACGTACTTTCACTCATACAGTCTACTCAAGGTTATCATTAAAGCAATAAGTTTTCCTCAGCTTTCTCAACCATCCACAGTTTGATGATACCACGAATTCATGAAAATAATTTAGGCCTGTAGTGACACAAAACTGATTTCAGCCAGAGAGAAAATAATTTTTTTAATGACACCTTTACTACTCCCTTGTTATCAGAATCTTCCAAACCTTAAATACAAAAATTCAGGGTTTTAATTATGGGGTCTTATGCATAAGGCTAGGTTTCAAAAGTCTTTCTTTTAAGGCAATTTTTAGACAGGGTTGCTTGTCTTTTTAAACAGAGGTGTCTCTTCATATAAAACTCTTTTTTTAGTCTGCTTTCTTTTAAGGCTTGCTGAACTATTTGAATCCATTTGTCTCTGTAGGACCCATTATGTTCAGAAAATTAAACAGCTTGCAACCAGTTTTTAGATTCCAAAATCCATTCAGTGGAGAAAAGGCTGCATACTATAAAGAACAGAGAAGTTGTACATGATCCATTTTTTCCTGTTGACAATGACATCTACAGCAGCAGTACTCCACTTTTCTTTCCATCTTTACATGACACTGTAATTTTGTTATGTCACAAATCCTAGTGAGGTTACTAGTTGCTAGTGATTTGTGAGAAATACACTGTCCTAGTATAGCACCTAACATGGGATTTGCTGAGAATAGAAAGAGACTTTTTGCTCCTTTGATTTCACTTCATATATTTTGTTGCAGAAGGTATGCCAGTGACCAATGACTGCTGAATACCGTTCCATGTTAGGGAACAATTCAGCTTCGAGGAAATCTCTGGAGGCCATCTGGTACAAATTTCTGCTCAAAGCAGGGCAAGTATATTTAAATTTCTCCAAAGAATGGAGTCTTTAGGGGCTATTGTGGCAGAAAATGTCCTTTACGCTGTAGAAAACATTCTAAACTTAATGGCAAGACCCCATTCAGGCAAAATTAAACAGATACTTTTTTTATGCTTTTACCGTTGCCTATTCCCTATTACTCTTTCTTCTCAGCCTTCCCCTCCCACCAAGACCAATCCGAGAGAAGTGTTCTGGGGAAAAAAGTGTTAGTCAGCACCAGAAAACACCATGCATCCAAGCAGATGACGTCAAAAGAAGACTGTCATAGCATATGGATTCTATACTGCTGATACAAAACCACTGTGTTTTGTTGAAATGTGTTTCAGCAGTGGACAAAAATCTTAGAGATCAGTTTTCTTTCAAAAATGGACATGACAGACAATAAATCACATGAAAAGAAAAGGGAAGAAATTTTGACTTGAAATGTTTAGTCTTTTAATATTAGCAACATGCCTGCATAGACTGATTGCTGCTATTTCATTACACTTTCATATGATAGGAGCAAGTAAAAAAATCTACAGCACAGAAGCATTAACATGGACACTCTAGTAGACATAGATAAACTCCCAGCTTGTTTGGTGAACTGACCTTGGAGGAAAGCACTACTTCTACTGAACTGGCCAATTAGGGGATTGATACATCAGACAGAGAATACTGAAAGTCAGTGAAATCAACTGTGTAAATGGGAAACTCTATGTCTTCATCAAGATTTTTTAAAAATCAGTACTTCTTTGTCTTCATGTACCTTAGTAAGTAGAAAGTATTTCGAAAGTATTGAGAAACCAGAAATTTTCCACTGGGGAAAACTCTGATGCTTAAATAGAGAGCCTAAATTTCCCTGTTTTTCAATGACGTCTGTGGGTGATCAAGGACTACAAAAAGTTACTCTTCTAATTAAAGAAAAGCAATGGTACATTCAGTGAAATTGAAATGTAATAAGTGCCAGATAAAACAAACAATAAAATAGTTTAGTTTTTATCACACTACGTTGTTAAGCTATGGTACTCAGTACCACAAGAAATCACTCATGCCAAAAGCTTAGGATTCTAAGTTGGACTTCACATTTATGTGAAAAACTACAACATTAGCAATCATATTGGAGAGTAAAAAACCCAAACTTTAAAGTTTTATAAGCCTTCATGCATCAGTAAACAAGCAAATCTTTAACTGTTGAAAATCAGGAAGAAGCCTTCCATGTGGACAAGTTGTTCCATAATTGCCTACCTTGGGGTTTCTTGTACTGCTCTCCAAAGCATCTGATGCTGGCTATAAGCCAAGGCATGGATGACAGGCCTGATTCATAATGGCAATCCTTACTCTAGAATGTAGTGTAACACTTTTTACTTTTTGAGAACTTCATAAATTTAGGATGTGAAATCTATATCACAGATGTTTTACCTGTAAAAACCAAGTGCTACTGATTAATCTCAGCCCTCCACAGTAGCATTAGTCATGTAGAGATTAGCTACCCCTTTGGTCAGGGCTAATTACCTCACCAGTACCGTCCAGTAACATCAGTCTCAGCAATCTAGTGTTACTTTGTAGCCCAGCATTATGACATAGTTATATCATAGCTAACAGGCTTTGATAGACCACAAGCTTTGTAAGTTTGGAAGGTCTAAGGGCTACGGCTTGCTAGGCTGACTTTGTCTGAACTCTTTCTGACCTTCCTCTGGCTTTGCTTTACTTGATTTTGTTGTAACAGCAACAGACTTGGCACTGGAGACCACGTGGCTGTAAACAACTCACCGATGCTTTAAGAAGTTAAAGGAATGCAGATCTAGAAATGGACAAAACTGGTGCTAGAAATAACAGAGAGAAGAAATTGTATTTAAACCACATAAAGTGTCCTATATACTAAATTCAGCTGTATTGTGAAGCTGCAGAACAATGAAGAGTGAGCAAAAACATAAAAGTGTGCTAAGAAACAAATATGACCCCTAGTAGATCCTGGGGAGTGGAAGAAGAAAACATAAATGTGAACACTATTTGTGTTCAGTAAAGGACTCCACAGTGTGGTGACTCACCATGGCCTTGTCCTTACACACCGGAATGAAACCACTGATGTTGGAACTCAAAAGAGCAGAAGGGTGAGCATAACAGCGGGAAAAAGGAGTAGAAAGTAAGAAGTGTGCATATAACAATTGTAACTGTATTATTCCACCCATCTAGTCTTCTCTTCTCCTGTAATAATGAACTAACAACGATTCTTTGATTAGATAGTCAAGATTTCCTTCAGTAAGTTAGGAGTTTTACATATACATCAACAATCTATTATGCATTTTTGCTAGGATGTAACAGGAAACATTTACAGATTTTTACTCTTGGTGTTCTCTGGAGGCATAAAAATAAACCTCCCTTATGGCAATAAGTTTATGACAGTTGAACTGACAAGCCATTGACGTAATTGACAACGCTTATTTTAGGTGTCTCTCTTGTAATGCTGTTTCCTTTTACTTCAGAATTCAAAACTTGGGATTATTAGCAATACTTTCCACTTACTTATATTTAAAATTTCTTGCAGCTTTTTTCCCCCAAGATTATTAATTCAATATTTCTGTTTTATCTTAAAAATTTTAGTATCTTGCACTGTCACTGACATTAACAAATCTTAGCAATAGTTTTCTTTATTTACTCAGAGTCTCAAACACAGGGAAAGTAACATTTTTCTAAATGTGATGAATCCTGAAAGGAAGGCACCTTGTGGAAAAGTAGGAATGTTTAACGGAGAGGAGGAACACAGGAAGGAAAAAACACGGAAAAGACGAAGTCCAATTAAAAAAATTATGAGATTGCAGGAGGAGAAAGAGTAGTTTCAAGTTTAGGCCAACCAAACAGTTCCCTATGAAATCAGACTCTTCCCCTGTCTCTTATACGGAATGCTTAGACACTATCAGACAAGTCACTCAAACTGAACCTTTCACACCTGAGCACTTACTACATGTTGTTTCCCTCACTTTTAGAGTGCTTGTGTTGTTATTCCAGGTCTGCTCAGTGCAACAGTTGAGCATTTGCAGTTGGAATTGAATTGTGCTTTGAACATATAATAGACTGTATAATGCAGAGAGCTCTTAAAAACTATACCACAGATGCATGATAGTGTAAAACTACAAGTATGTGGCACTGTTCACCTCAGTCTCTGTGAATAGGCTCTCCATCAGTCAATTGGAAGTAATAAGGGAAACTCTTCCCATTATGATACTAAATGCATTATCATTTATGATGCATTTAGATATGTTTGTAATGCTTACAAAGGGAGGGGAAACAAACTATTAACTTTTCATAGCTTGGGGCTGAATATCATGCTCCTTTATGAGGCCTGTAGTGCATACTAAATAAAACAGTAAAGCCAAACATTGAGTATTTTTTCAGCAAGTGAGCATGATTCATCCAGTAGACCAAAAGATATGGAGATCTTATGGGCAAGGAAGTTCAGTAACCAAGCTGAAGCAGTAACATAGTATACATTTCATAAGTGGAAAACTGTTTAATTATAAACAAAATTTAATTATAGAAAAACCTTCTTTGACTCTGGAGTATCTTTAATATCTTGCATTTTTAAAGTAAGCTGAAAAACAGAAAATGCTGCCTGTAAAAGCAGCTGACAACCCTGGCATTGGACTTGGCACAGTCACCATGCATACCTCAAGCATTTGAGCTTGTGGAATAAGAAATACCAGCAGCTTCCTATCCTCTTTGCAGGCCTGCAAATTGCTTCCTGCCAGGGCATTCACAGATTCATTACAGGACTCTCCCTGTTGCTTTGATTTTGGCTTGTTTGTTTTTTTAATAAACTGAAACAACAAAATGCCACCAAACAACTCTTTATGCTTGTGGTCAATGCCCTGCTACAGTCAGACTAGGATTCCCTCTCAGCTTTTTGTTTCCTTCTACCAGATGGTTTCTTACCAATCACAGGTTCCTACTTTGTCTCCTCATCTTATCAGTTTTTTCATGTTACTCCATTCAGGTTTCTCTCTCAATTTTTTTTGCCTTGTCAGTGCTGATTAACTCAACCTCTTCCCTATTGTAATAGGGATATTAGCATCATTTTTTCCATTTCTCTCAAGGATGCTGTCACAGCTTCCCCTCTCCCAGCCAGGCACAGACTTCCGCTTGTACCAATTTCATCTTTCAGCTTCTAATATCTTCACTCCCCTTCCTTTAGTTTTGCAGGTTCTTTTCCCCACAAAGAAAAAAAATCCTAGCCTATTTCTTCCTCATTTTCTGTGCTTCCCTGTACTTCAATCTAAGCAGAAGGTGACTGTGCAGCTCTACATGCACATTCCAGTGCTGTAGCAGAGATGTCAGAGAATGAGTCATATATATTCCTTCTGTTCAGCAATAAACATGTGGTTTGGACATCAGTAGGAGCTATAAAAGGATTAAGCATGCTGAAGATCATGGCTGTAAAACTCTTAGAAGTATATATTCTGTAATTTGACCAGGTTTGGGCTCTTTTGAATACAAATTTCACAGCAGATGTACCCTGTTATAAAGGCTACCCCACTTCCAAATTTTACATCTTTACCAGAAGTATGGACCCACTAGAACCTCTGAAAGGAAGATACTTTTGAATTATTGAACTTTGCATAATAACTTACTTTTCGCAAACTTTCTTCTAGAAATTGGTAAAACTTTCTATTGATAAATCCAATGTCTGAGTCCATAGTTGCCTGCTAAGTATTGCATCTTGTCAAAATATTTAATACTACAAGTATGGTTATCAGACAAAAATAATAAAATTAACAGAAATTGGGTTACCAACTATCTTGGGTACAAAGCCTTAAATCCCTATTCTGCAACCTCTACTCATTATAGGAGTATTTCTGCACACAAAGAAAGCAATTGCACATGGATTGTATGATATAACCATGTGAAAATATGACTCTCGGGTAGAGGGTTAAAAATCCCAGTATGCACACATTCATCTTTAGTTATATGAAAGAGCTTTTCAGTTGACATTTACATGATTTTGCTGCCAGTTACTAGGATATATTTACATATATAGTTTTCATTTAATATATATCATATACCTATGCCATTCTAGAGACACATGATAAGCCACAGTTATCTAAATTGATGTGAAGCAAAACTGACACAATGCCAACCAAATTCCCAGAATGACAATTCAGTCTGTCATTGCATCACCCCTCAGGCAAGGCCTGAGTAAAAAAGATATTGCTGTGTCCCTTGAAGGTCAACAAGCACAGGTTCAGCTAGACCTCAGGAATGAAAGAAGATACAAGGAATATTTTTCAGTAACTGTTGAGCTCTAAGGCTGTACATGTAAATTTTGACTTGAACTTGAGACTTAGTCCTTGATCTAACAGGTAACCGTTCAAGTCTTAAAGCTTTGTTTGAAAGTACATTCTTTTTGGTACTTTTTCAGGCATATTAAGATGTCAGATGATGTGGGGTAAGTGGTGGATATTGTCTGCCTGGATTTCTCCAGGTTTTCCAATACAGTTTCACACTGGCTCCTCCTAGAGAAGCAGATGCTTTGCAGTCTAGACAAGTGGTCTGTGCAGTGGATGGGGAATGGACTGACAGGTGGAACCTAGAGGGTGACAGTAAACAGCAACTTTTCAAACTGGAATCCTGTCACAAGTGGGATCCCCAAGGATCGATACTGGGCTCAACGCTGTATAATATCTTCATAAGTGATCTGGATGATGGGATCAAATGTGCCCTGATGAAGTTTGGTGATTATCTCAAACTGAGTGGAGGAGTAGACACTTTGACTGAGAGAGCCCTGCTGCAGAAAGACCTGGATAGGCTGGAAGAATGGGCTAACAAGAACTTACGAAGTTCAACAAAAACAAGTGTAAGGTTGTGTACCTGGGAAAACATAACCCAGGAGTACAGCACAAGCTGAGATCTACCTGGCTGAGTAGAAGCTATGCAGAAAGGGACTTGGGAGTTATGGACAACAAGCTCTGCATAGGTGAAGAGTGTGATTCTACACCAGAGAAACCAATGGGCTGCATTACCAGCAGAGATAAAGCAGTCATTACCCCATTTTACTCAGTGCTTGTCAGGCCACACTGGGATACTGTGTTCGGTTTTGGTCCCCACTATACAAAAAAAGTTGTGGACAGGTGTCATGGTTTGAGATAGTCCCAAACCACCACAACAGGCTAGAGAGGGTCCAGAGAAGGGCCACAAAGATGATCAAAGGACTGGGAAGCCTGTCATGTGAGGAAAGGCTGGGAGGACTAGGCTTGTTCAGCCTTGAGAAAATAAGACTTAAGGGATCACTTATCACCATGTTTCAATATTTAAAGGGTTGATACAAAAAGAATAGAGACTCTATTTTTACAAGGAGTTGCATGGAAAAGATAAGGAATAATGGGTAAAAATTACTCCTGGACACAGGAGAAAAAATTTTCACTATGACAACAATCAGTTATGGGAATAATCTCCCCAGGGAAATTGTGAATTCCTCAACATTGGACAGTGTTAAGATTCGGGGGTACAGGGTTCTGGGCTACCTTATCTAGATTGTGCTTTTGCCAAGAGAGGTTGGACAAGAAGATCCTTGAGGTTCCTTCCAACCCAGTATTCTGTGATGCTGTGATTCTGTGATTCCTTGTCCATACCACAGTTTTGCTATTTCACACTTATCTCTGGTTCCCAGCCTTGAACAAGGCTGACTAATTCTCAACAGCGACTGCAACACTAAGCTGTGATTACGTGGGAGACAGAGGTGTAAAGTAGTGACCAAAGAGTAGGTCGCACTAACTCTGAAGTGGAAGACTGCCTGAGTTCCCTGCAGGCTCTACATTCCCTATACCTCAAGCATGTACATAAATACTGATCATTATCAATGTCTATTTTTTTATTTTCCAACTGTGAGAAAAATTATTTAGGATTTCAGTGTCTTTGAGACAATTTGCAATACTTAAAGGGGGAGAGATGAAGGATGCTTGGAGTTGTTTACAGCTACAGTCAACCAATATTTCAGTCTGCTGACAATTATAGATCTGCTAAATAGTGATGGCTTTGTTTATCCCTTCTTTTCCACTTCTCTAATTTTCACCAGAAACAGTTTGCTCAAATGTGAAGATAAAGTTTGACTCATTGTATTTTCACAGATAGACTACAAAAGCAATCACTCAGATGATCATGAGATGCCATGGACTACCAGTTGCTGAAACCTAAAGTACCTATTGAGAGTAATAATTTGGAGGAAGATACATGCTGGTTGCCAGAAAAAAACTTGTTTAACCTTTACTATGGGAAGCCTGGTTCACATCCAGTCTTGGTTCACGTGAGTGTAATGATGTGTAAACAGCTGAAAGTTTTTCTGGGTGGTTTTGGGGGGGAACTTTTGTTAATCTTCTCTCAAAAAGAACATGAACACAGCTGCATAAGGGAGCAATAAGTAACAAAAAGTAAAATGATCTTGGTGAATAGTGGTTAATTACTTGGAGATGGTAGCTTCCAGCACTAGACATGACAAATAAAAAAAGTTATACAGAGCAATAGAATAGACAAGTCAGTCAGTTATAAAATAAGGGCCTTGCAGTGGGAGATCAAAACCATATACCACTGAAGTAGTTCTCCCCTTCTGTCTAAAACCTCAGAGCTCTGTGACAATGGACAGTCAGAACAGATGAAGATTTCTTCCAAGAAAAAGCTGTCAGTTTAAAGAGACATTGTGATAATTTAGTCTAAATGCTCTTAAAGCAAATTCACTTTGCTCTGCAAAAATGAAAGAGAAGGAAAAAGACAGAAAGCATGTTTTTATGAATTGGTAGTAAGACATACAGTGTTATCAAACAATAATACTCTAAGAGCTCCAAATAGAATGGTTACTATAAAGTGTTGAGATAGTTAAAAGAAATGAAACATAATTGAATTGAATTATGGAAATCAGTGATATAAAAAATCAGCAAGTCACATAAAGATATCCATTAATGGAGCTCAATAACAAAAAAGTGAAAGAAATAAAACTCTGTTTTGAGATTAAAATTTGAAATAAGGGAAAGAGTTAAAAGTGGAGAGCTGTAAAAAGAGGGAAGAAATGTCATGTGGTGCATGGCTGAAGAACAGCTGGGTTAGACAAGCATGAACCATCAGAGAGGAGGCAGGCACTAGAAGGGGACAAGAAAAGAAAAGAGTACTGTGAAGTCATCTGCAGCAACTCTATAAAGACCAATCCTGGATTAAATCTTAACACAAGTAATGAGCTAGTTAATGTATTTAGGAAAGGGGTAGTGACATTAAGTCTTCCGGTGACTATTAAATGACTAATTCTCTACATCCTTGTCATGGTTTGAGAGCCTCAAAAATCTAATTCTTTAGTCAAAGCCCCCTCCCACATCTCAACTTAGTATAAGATGTGTTTTTTCCAGACAACCACACGAGACTTAAAGTGGGGAAAGGGAATATATTACAATGACTGTACACATAAATATTATAATACATTATACACACGATCTCAACTATCTCTACCATGACAAATCAGTATTTACAATGGACCAGATCTCTTCTCCCCTCCAAATAAAAGTCCAGAAGGGAAGAAGGAAAGATCCTTTCCAGTCTCAGAGAGCAGCAGTTTCTCTAGGGCAGCCGTCATCTATCCTCTTCTCATGCAGCAGCTGATAGCTGGATTTTTGCCAGCACTCACGAGGTGGGTATCCAAGCCCCCTTGGCCCCATCGTCTCCAAGCGAGGGGTCTTCCGTGGGCTGCGTTTCCCAGGACAAAGGGGCGCTATCACCACGTCATATCACGAAGCTCAGGGGTCTTTGCAACAGTCCTTATCTTCAGGGGATTCAAGCCCCTTTGCAGAGTTCCTGTGCTCTGCCTCAGGCTGCTAGGTTTGTCAGCAGCAGTGAGGGGGACCAAGGTCAACCCCCTCCGCATTCCTTCTCTGTCCTGGTCCAGCTTCAGGACGCTTTTGAGCTTCTCAGCTTCTCTCTCTCCGGTGCTGCATGTTGCATTTAGGACTTCCATCCAGTCTCAAAGGGTTTTTGGGGTGTCTGGTTCAGTTCTTACCCTCAAAACTCTGTGTAGAGCTCAACTCTGCTCCCTCTGCTCCTGGTTCTCGTTCTCGTCCTCTCTCTCCTTCCAGGAGTTCTCTCTGCGGTGCTGCATGCCTTTGTTGCTGCTTGGTCTTATCTGTTGGCTTTTAGCCATAGCCTCTGGATGCTGAATCTGCCGCTGCTCTGTCTCTGCTCACTCATGGTGGAGAAAACTTCTTTAGCTTTCAACTGCAGGCACTTAGTCCAGCCTCACGCTGTTCCAAGTCCCCGCAGCCCCCCCAGCCAGGGGCTGGGGGGGCCCAGAGGCCCCAAGAGGCTCCAAGCCCCTTCCTCGTGGCCTTAGAACATGGCTACCACTTCTATCACCAAACTACAACTAAGCTTCTCTTCCGTTTGCTTGTGGTATGTTTACATTTCACAGAAGCACCCATTGGACAAAACTTCAAAACTTCCAGGGCTACCACCCCCTGGGGTTTTACCATTTTACAACTGCAGGGGGAAAACTGTTTTCCCCCCACCACAATCCTGAAGCTAAAAATGCTAGAAGCTGGCAAAATCTGGGAGTTCACTGAATGATAGAGATCATAGACAGAATTGAAAGAAGCCTTCTGTAAAGATGAAATCTAACATGGTACTCTGTTCTCTTGAGCAGATTGTATGATGAATTCATATGTGCAAAGACCACTGACATCCAGTATTTAAGACAACACTGGTAATAGGAAAAATATCAGATAACTAATTTGAAATCCAAGTCAAAAAGAGAAATCTGAGACTTAAAAGTGACAAGAAATGACAGAAAGCCATACAAGAGAGTGTACAGCTAAGAATATGAAAGCCTATCTAAAGGTACATTCATCTGAGTGTCAGAATTGTGAAAATTAAAATGAGAATATGAGTTTCAACATGGTCAACTCAGTGTTGTAGTATGGCAGTTGAACACACCATGTAAAGTATACTAGGTAAACTGTTGTGTGACTTGTTGCCACATCATAATTTTTTTTTATGAATGTGTTTAATCTAATTACTTGAGCTTAATTTAGACACAAAATTGCATTGCATTTGGCTGACACTGTCACTGTGAAAAATGAATCACATTTTCCCTGCACTTTTGAAAAAAACAGTTTTACCCACAGGTCCCAGAGTTTGCCATCCGTTATATGACAGAATAGGCGCCAGCCTGGAGTTACCTAACAGTGTTTTCCCTAAATTTTTAAGCCTCAGTGAACAAGAGCACAGCCTCTTGATAGCCATTCAGTACACCCCTGATTCTGAGGAATCACAGATATTCCCCACAGAGAAGCAATATGTGAAGCCCATACCAAATCAGCACAGTTTGCTAATTTAGCTAGGAAAAGCACTAATTGATCTCTCTATGTTGGCAATTTGTCTTTTGAGAGAAGATACTTCTGTTAAACCTTCTTGATGCTGGATCAACATTTACAGCATAAATACCTGCAACACAAATGACCCACACACTCAACAGAAGCACCAAACTGTTAAATTTCTGCCTGGCACATCTAATGAGAGAGTTTGGTGCTATGTTAAAAGTTCCAAGAACCTTCTGCTGACTAAGCACTAAGTTACCATGGACCTTATCTTAACATCGTCAGGTGCAGACAGAAGAGCAGTCACATTAACTGCACAAATCATGTGTCTGCTGTTTTTGCTAATAAACTGACTGATGTCCTAGAATTGCATGTGAAAGAGGACAAACAACACAATAGATTTTGATAAATCTTGAGTTTGCAATAAGAAAAACATTTGCCAAATATTTGTTCTCCTACAGTCTAACCACCGATGCCTGGCCTTATAACAAGTTTTTCTCAGTTGAACGCAACCTAAGAAAGAGTTCTGTATCTGCAAGAGAAGGGGATTTTCTCTTCAATCCTAGTTCCCCAGCAAGATGTTCTTCAATTTAGCCTCAGGAGGTTACTACAATCAAGAAACCAGACAGTGAAATTGCATTTACACCCCACGCTGGAACAGGAAATTGCCTTTTTTTTTTTTCTTTCTTTCTTTTTTTTTTTTTTTAAATGCATTTGTTCTCCAACTGTTCCATGATTATTGAGAAGAAAATAAGGGCAGTGGGATACTTGGAATAATGGCGGGAAAGGGTTTCTTTCTTCTTGATACACTGAAAACATAGTCCAAATTCCTAATAAAAGTATATCCTACTTGCAGTTAAAAGGAATGAATGTGACTTGACTATTATAAGTAATAAAAAATATCCTTACAAATATTCTTACAAACTCTCTGCTCCTGGGATGAACTTTAAAGCCTGTCTTCCCTCTCCTCATTCTTAGGTGAATATATGTATTACAAAGCAGAATAATATTATTCATCCCTTTTCCTAAATGCAGAAGATACAATGCAAGAGGTAGTAGGTCTGCAGTTCTTCATAGAGGATACATGAAGGAATTGTGTTTCTCAGTCAGTCAGCTGGAAAGAAAATATAGAGAGGCAAAGACAAATAAAAGAGCTATAAAAAACCTCTAAGGTTAGAGAGAAGTATTAGAACCAAAGCTACACTTATCTATGTTTTAAAATTAAAGAAGTTGAATTAAGCAGAAAGAAAAATGGAAACAAATAAATGAGGTGCAAGAGTCAAAGTGGGACCAGTTCAAGACTGCAGAAGGGCTGCATGGGGCCTATCCAGAGCATTTTTCTAGGAGAAATACTGTTCTTCTCCAAACTTCTCTTTGTTAATTTTAAAATTCTTAAAAGGAAAAGGGGAAGAAAGGAGCCCCTCCCAGCCTCCTTACTTCTTCAGCAAAATGCTTCCTTCCAGCAAAAGCTGTCCTTTATTTCACTATCAAAAGTAATATTTTTTCAGACAGGATGGTTGGGTATGTCAGTTTTTAGTCACCATGTTACCATTTATTTTCTTGTCTTTCCAATAATAAAATTGCTAAGACAGGGTTCTAGTCCCGAGTTAGGCAGTCAAGGGGGCTGACATGAGACTGCTCACTCTAAGTACACAGTACTCTTCTAGAGCAGGGTCTATTTGCCCCTTTTTAAGAGTTGAATAGACTTCGTTATCATGACCCACTTTCTTACCGTAAGAGAAGTCTATTTAGATCCATCTGTAATTGAGTTACCCAGCAATCATGGGACAAATGTTCCTTAAAGCATAACCGACACAGAAAACAAATTATGGGTGTCAAAAGTCACTTCAATATGATGTACTGCGTGACAGCAGTGGGGCCACCATTACCAGCAACACCAAGGGGAAGAAATAACAGGAAGGATAAATAATTTGTTAGCCTAAAAATGAATTAATGAACATTTTGTCATATTAAAAGTCTATATGTTCAAGTGCTGAGGTTTGACACAGTGGGAGAACAGCCAGGGTAAGGAAGATAGATAAGAGCTCTCCAAATAACTTCCAAATGAGGAAGATCAGCTACACTTTTATTAAACCCTCTAGTTAATAAATATTGATCATTGCTTCACTGGTAGCCTGATACCTACAGTATTTTTATAAGTAAATTAGAAGACAAAATTTTCTCATTTATTTTCTATCATGAGCAAGACAATTTCCATGCCTAAATTTTTTTGCCTTTAACAAAGCAACAATGAAGACAATCTCTTAGAAAAACTGTGAAGACAAGTATACCATAGTAAGGTAGTATCATCATGGGAAATGTTTTCAATTTATTGTTCCAAAGACTGTCAGGTAAATGGATTATTCATCAAGAAAGCATAACATCTGATGTCTTACTTTGTCACGAATTCTACTTCATTTTAAATCTGCCTACCTTTACTAGTCTTGTGGCAATCAGTAGGACTGCTAACTATACATAAAGCTAAGCATTTGTGTATCTCCTATCATAGTTCAATTTTACTGGAACAAAACGTGAGATCTACTGGTTTTATCTCTTGTCTACAGGAGAATGAACATTTCTAGGTCACATCTACATGGCTCTGTTAGTTTGATTTTAAGTGTGACCACATTGAGATCACATAAGCCAGTGCTGGCCACATCCACAAAGCATAGAGCATCCTTAGCCAGGACATTTGGCCAATAATTCCTTGATGTATTCTTGACATGTTGAGACTCCACCTACACACTACTGGGAAGACTCCAAGTTTCAAAAGCACCATAGGTGATTAAGAAATAGAGCCTTTACAAACACTGCATGACTGGACCAGGGCAGGATGGAGTGGGCTTTGAGCACAGCATGCTAGAACAGAATAGTTCTGCAGCCATTTAACACAAACAAGTTCTAAGCTAAATTCCTCCAAAATTCCTCTTGCTTCTATGGAAAAACTGTCCCATTGTCTTGTGGTGAACCTACCCAAGTTAAGGAAAATGGTAGAATTCATTTTGAGTACGTAACATCATTAGCACTTACTGTATATTCTGCCCATAAGCAGACTTCCAGGCTAACGCCAAGAATAGCATCTAAAAAGAGCTTCAGTCTGAACCATGGAGTAATGAACATTAGTAAATAGCTATGGAAGTTGTCTACTCTGTCCTACTACACAAAGCAGGGTATACTAGAGCAGGCTGCTCAAGACCTTGTCTAGAAGAATTTGGAATTTCTGCAAACATGGAAATACAGAAGTTTATACTAGAAATAATGAGAATTATTTAAACTAGTAATTAAAATGAGAAATGGTAAACTGATTTAACTAGATGTAGTTCTCTCTAATATTCACTCAAAGCATAAAATAAAATATTGGATTCTCTACTGTTCTTCAGAATGATGGGAATCTCTGAAAAAAAATTCTCGAAGGCATACTCTTTCTAGGCAGTCTCATAGACAAAAAATTCCCAAAGGATATAAGAATATCTGACATCCCAGTGCTATTGCCAACTAAGAGTTCAAACTTGTCCTGTATTTCTCACACTGAATAGGTACAGTGTGGTCAGAATCCACTTAAAATGAAAAAAAAAGAAATACTGGAAAAAATAGCCTTTTACATGAAGTTTCTACATAGACTTATGACTGAGTTATGAAGTGTTGATCTCTGAAAAGCAAGTCAAATTTTAAAGAAATATTCAACCTTCCTTTCCCGTCTCCCCTTTCCCCTCACCCTCCTCAGAATATGTATTAGAAACTGTAAGTTCTAGCAGGGATAAATGTGCAAGTTTTTTGTGTCTTACATAAGAACAACTGATTTTTTTTCAGTCCTTTGCCTCCAGTTCTACTCAGAACCTGAAGGTATAGAAGCAGCTGCAAAAAAATAATGAAAACAGAGTTAATTAAAAAAATACTCAAAGAACATTTGGGTTCTAATTTTTTCTCTTTGTTAATTTGATTTTAACTTGATTGCCTGGATTAAAATGGGGACACATTGTAGTTCTTAATTCAAATTAATTCCATAGGGTATTCCCTGTTTTGTGGATTGGTTAGGGGATTTTTTTCAAAGATGAGAGAAGAGAGAGAGGGGTTAGGTTTTCTTAAATCCACACTTCTTCCCTCTGTTGATAACTGTAGAAATTTCATAGCTTTGCTTGTGAAAAACTGCATATTGTTTTGTACAAGCAGCCAATTAATACACACAAAGTCTTTTATGGGTAACCAGTGACAGTGTTAGCCATACTATTTGGCTAACATGAACTCTATGTATTAATGCCACAGGATTCCACTGACATTGTAATTACTCACTTCTTAAAGGGAGGATTAAGGCAGTGACTGAAAGGGGACATAATTACAATTTTCTAAACTCTATTCAGTTTGGCTTTAGACAGAAAAAGCACAAATTTCAGGGGATTTCTTTAGTTCCTCAAACAATTATATGAAGTAACATTTCTCCATTATTCAACACTCATATACATAAACAATATAATCCCCCACAGAAATAAGCCTGTATCCAGTTCTCTTAACTTCATCGGCTCATCAGGAGATTTCTGTAGATGGATTATATATGTACAGAATGCGATGGTTCCACCAAAAGACTGCAAACCAAGATTTCAAAACTCTGTTCCTGGCTGTGCCATTCAATCTTCATATGTTCTTATAGAAGTTATTTTAAAAGTGGTCCTCAGAGAATTGAGGATAGAGAATCAAAACACTTGTTTTTGCTGAGATGTTAAGGCCAATGTGGTAACCACTGACTAGAGGTGATTGTTCAGTGTCCTTGCTTTCTTGAACAGCACTTTTGTGGTACAACAGATGCTTGACATCAGAGTTCCAGGTTAATATTACAGGCAATCAAAATATGTGTCAGTTACAAGGCTCCCTAATCTAACTCTGCCTAATGATCAAAGCACGAATTCTCTCTCTCACTAAAATGTGACTGTTTTGATTATCATAACTTCAAATGCTTCTCCCAATTGCAATCCCATTATTTTCCTTAAGGGATTTTTTTATTATATGATGGGGAAACGGTTAGTTCCAGATTCTTTTTCCTAGGAAAGGTGAAGTTCCTGGAGCTACAGAACCTTTTGATGATTACTGAGACAAGCCTGGATTGAGGATGATGTATCTTGTGACTTTTTTTCCTTTTTGAGGAACAGGAGGGTGTGTGAAGGGAGAAAGAGAAGGGGAAGACAGCTGCTTCGATCTGCACATGATAAAATGTGTTCCTATTTTCTGTGTATTCCTGGTTCTTTAAAATGTGTTTCTGATGCATCAGAATGCTTGTTTCCATTAAAAAAAATAAAAAAGACAAGCATTTACAAGTGGATTATTAAAAGCTCTACAAAACAAAGCAAATATCACTATTCTCTCTATAGAAACTAAGCAAAAAGAGTGATTTGGATCAGTCAGCTAATGACCTATGGCGTAAGACCCAAACTTATTACTCCAAATTTTGTGCCCTGTTTCATGCCTCCTGCTACTCTGCCTTTATTTCTGTGGTTTTTTTCCCTCTGCACATTGTGCATATTTCTATTGCTAATAGCTTTCTCCTAGAACAGCTGCTCCTTGTGTATAAACAAATAACACCCGTGGCTGCTATCTCACCATTATGAATTTTATTCCTGATGCTATTCAGGAAAACAAAATTAAATGATTGGTTCAGGAAAGCACTAATGAAACTGTAGGGAATCTCTGAGGCAAGACGGAATTTTAAGGATCTTTTTTTGATCGGAGCTGGAGAGCTGACATCTGCTGCCCATTTGTGGCATTTATTTTATAGATTTGTCCAGGAGAGGCTCCACGGGGAACCTTGGTTCGTGTGTAACAGCCCCCCCTTGTGTAGACGTCTTGCAATATAACAGGTAATTAGGTTACATTGCCAATAAAAAGTTTTAGGAAAATGCTATTGAAATTAGGAAAGAAAACAGAAGTTGAGACAAAGAAAAAACAGACACATTAAAATGCATATTCCTTTCATTTTCAAGGCTGTGGTATATAAGTGAGTAACACTTTTCATCGTATATCTCCCCCGAGTTAAATCACCCTAAAGAAACTAAATGGCAAATATCCTTCCTTCAATTGGACACCGTGCTCAATTTTTACTTTATGAGGAGAGATAGAAATACATCCATCTGAAACCAAAAACACAGAGATGCTTAAGTCAGTTTAAGAAGCATCTGATTCTATGTTGCAGCACTTTAATATGAAAGTTCCCTAAAGGCAAGATTTAAATGGAGATAGTCAAAGATTTAAATGGAGATGGTCAGATTAAGACAAACAAATATCATTAGATGCAAATGAAATGCAGTCAGTAGAAATTCTGCTTTACTGCATAGCCCTGACATTAGTGGTCCCTGCAATGTCCACATACTGCAAAAACTTAGTCTACTGGAGTGTTAATCAGTAGGAGAGTGAACATTGTTTCTTTGCTTTCAGCCTTTTAGAATTGGTAATCAAAGCAACATTCTCCTTGCCTCCATTTGTGAGCTACAAATGTGGTGCCCAGTCATATCCCTACTGTTGGAATACACTTACGTAATTAGCCGTATTTTTGCTTCACTTTTAAAAAAACTGTGAAACCCATCATATGCTTAAATTGTAATACTTCACTTACTGATTTCAGGTGCTTATGTTCAAAAATCCACTGGCAGAAACTTCCAATCAACTGTCACTTAGTTCTAGAGACACCTAAACTCCCTGGTGTCTGTGGCTTCTTGGATATATGTGGGTGATTGCTACTTAACCGAGTTATGTCAAAGCAAAGGGGCCCATGGTAAACCTTTACCATTAAAAGTGTATAAATTAATCAGTTATTTTCACAGAACTAGGCTGAGAAGCAAATAGATCTTTGTCAACTAAGTTGAGTAAATAATTGTCATGAGCAAGAGGAGTGGATAATGATGAGCACAGATAACGGCAACACCTTTGTCTGGCTCAGCTTTAGCCTTGCTGGCATTTTACACAAAAAAGTGATCAGCTTGCAGTCTAGGACACAACTATGGCCAATTAAGAAAAAGGAAACTAGGTGTTTCTCTGCCTAATTACAGTAAATGTTCCCAGTACAGCTGCTGTACATAGATAAGATCAGACTCATGGGAACTACATTTTGTAACCATGGCTTGCTGTCTTCTAAAATCTGTCAAATGAAGGAGATGGCAGCTGCACTACATGTAATAGCCTGGCACTCAGCAGGAGTTGGCAGGTGCAGATTTTTTTTCTTTTGAGAAGGTTAATATCAACATGTCCTATCTCATAAAGCAATAATTGATCAGCAGACTCATAGCTACTCATGGTGGTAGTGCCTGCTGCACTCCCATGGGAAGCTGTCACAGGGTATAACAGAATTCAAGACTGCTATATCAGCAATTTGTCATGTTGGAGAACAGTAGCTGGGATACATTCCAGGAAAGTGAGTGTTCAGGTTCACTGCTCATGCACTATTTGCACATTTATGCACTAACTGGCTAACAATAAAATATATAAATAAGTTTTGCAGAACCCAACAGTCCTACCCATCTAGGTGAATGAGCATGCTACAAACTGGGCTGAGAACACATTCTCTTGCTCTCTCCTTCCACTTCCCATAATCTGAAAATTAAGCTCTGCACCAAGACATGACTTTAGGAGGAGGAGAAGGAGGGGGAATGAAGCCTGCCTTCAACCCCATTAATAGTTTGTAGGACTTCAGGTAGGACACTGTCTGAAGTTATAAATTTTAGACTACCTGAGACTGAGGGAATAAATCACACCTATTACATTGGGTCCACTCCAGATACATTCCTCCTCTGCTTCATATTTTGGATCTCAGCAAAACTTACAGAAAAATAGGTGCTCAGACTATGGACAATCTTGGTATGCATGGAAGCATAGTTGCAAGGCCCTACAGAGCTTTCTTTAGCTGCCTTAAGAGATCATTCTTAATGAGGAGGCTCCTAAAGAACTGTAGGGTTCACAGGGTTAGGCAACAACTAAACAGGAATTTTTGGATTTAAAAAAAATAAACTTAAGAGCAGATAAAAAAAATAGGGAAATTAGCTTGAAGTATCTAAGAATCACTCCTTAACTACTTCTGTCTATATTGATTTGCTTATCAAATACATTAAAGCTGATAAATTTGTAGACTGGACTATAATTAACACCTATCACCTGAAACAGACTGAGACTGGTGAATTCTTTAAAAGTGCTGTTATATCTGCTATTTCCACACACTAATAGGGGAAAGTGTCATTAAATTATTTCTAACTGACCTTTTCAAATGAAGTGATTCCTTTGATGGTTGTAATTAAAGCATATACTGATATCTTTCACAGAGTACAAAAAGGAAATGTGTCAAGATCTGCTTTGACTAATTTTTTCAAAAATCTATTTATTCTTAGACTAACATTTCATATTTTCTTTCTTGGGAAAGACTTAAGTAAAATTTAAAAACTCCCTAATTCTGTTGGAACAAACTAGCAATGCCTCACATTCGTATTTTAAAGAACCTCCCCTTGATTTTCAGTTATTTGAATATTGCCTTTATGCTTTTTTGTATGAACCAGCAGTAGAAAATGTTTCCTGTGGATTATGATTACACAATAAGACTATTATTAACGCAACTCTGGTTTTCAGGAAAAATATAGTTTTGCTAGATTTACAATACAGAGGTGTTTCTAGGGTAGAAAAATCATATTTTGCTAGAAAGTAATACTGATTCTCACTAGAGCCAGAACAGAACATTTTGCCTCTGAAGGTCTCAAGAGACCCCTTTTTGAACAATTCCACTGGGTTTCAGTTTTAGTAGGCTGTTATCTTCTATAAGCCAACCATGAAAAATGGACAACAAAATGATGCATAAATAGGCAGTCCTGGAAAAAAGCACACAAAACCAGACAGATTTGAGCAACTCTTTCTGAAAATCTTTCCCGGAGCTAACCTGGATCTTTCCAACAGGTCTTGCTCTTAAAAATCAGCTGCAATATTCATCGCTTAAACTTTATAAAATACACATCAGTATGAGATAAAGATTAATATGTAAGCTTTCAGTCTGAACTACAGTGATCATCAATTAAGTATTATGGGGAAAAGTGTTCAACAACACTAACCCTGGTGGTACAACCATCAGATCAGATAACAAATACTGTTTTTTTGTCTCTGTCACAAACCTGTATTCAGGCCAACAGCACAGGAACACAGGCAAGAGAAAAAGAGCTTCAGGATGACTAAGTACATGCACACAGTAACCTTCTTATAATATGTATTTTCTGTGGGAATCCAGTGTACCTAATTTTCACTTCTGCCTTTGTTGTCCAAGCTACTGCTGCAAATTTTTAAATCGTGTAGTCCAACCTCTTTTCTTTGTCAGGTACTATAATTCCCAACTGCATGTTCTCTGCAGAGTATAGAATTAGGAATTATGTACTCTTCACTGTTTATATATTCAAAGATTTGTAAGAAGTGTGACAAGTATATAATAAATGGCTTACTTCTCATGCCCTCACATAATTTAATTCCTGAAATCAGTGAGGCAGGCAGCCTTATTCACTTTATACAACAGTTTACTCTTGGTATAGTCCCAACAGAGGTATCAGAGTCAGAAGTCCAGAATCTCAGATTTGGCCAAATCTCTAATTACAGGGCAGTCTGAATAATCCACCTTCAGAAGTGCCCTATACAGCTCAGTTCCAGTTCAGCCTTGTTCGACAAGACGATCACCTGAATAGGTAGACATCATGCCCAGCAGTTCCACAGGCACACTCTCCATATCACTGTACAAATCACAAACAACAAGTCGACCAGATCAGCATGCCAGCAGAGCTCCAGCACCCGCACTCTCCCTCTAGCACAGTGACTTGCATCTGATGCCATTTTTTCCTTAGGCTGTCTGTACATTTGGCTTCCCCCTTCCACAAGCTGGGAAAGGTTACCAGCCAGCTGAAAAGACGTCATAAGATCTGCACACACACATGGCACATAGGTAGAAAAAAGTACAAACAAGAGCCAGCCTTTAGTTAAGAATCATTGCTTTTTACACATGGATGTTCCTCCCTAGTGCTGAATCCCATCCATCCTCTGTCCATCTTCTCCCCTCTGTGTTCTCACCCCATGACATTCGCAAGGTCAACACCTTGCTGAGTGACAAGATGGAGCACAGACTAATACAGAGGGAATTTTTTGTTCAGGACGGAGTCTGGTACATGCACAGATACAAATCAGAACAGATTGAACCACCCAAGGATGGCACAGAAATATTTCAGAAACAAAACTTGGCTGAGCTTCTGCCTGGGATTCAATTAGTCATCCAGGCTAATCTTTCATAGCAAAGCACAGCTTGTTAAACTAGGATCCAAAGTTCAACTAGAAAGCTGGATGAGCCAGGAATAGGCTGTCTTGTAATATATTGGGAACACACTTCTGTCCATTTCCTACGCTGACTGAGATGCTTGCTCATTCACTTCTGATAGCATTCACAATCTGATTGATTTCCAAGCCAGTCCAGGAGGATGTAGAGTTACTTCTCTTTGTTTTATCAGGTAGGGTATAGTTTTAAAACCAAATACTATTGGCATGTTTTCATGGTTAAACCAGGGAATTCCCTAGGTAATTGTGACTGGAGAGGCCCCTCTGAATTTTGCATATTTCATCTGTTGTATAGAGCCCTGCTAGTGAATTACAGGGTCCCCTCATAAAGGAAAAAAACACAGAATGAATTCCTCTGTCTTCGTACTCTGTATGGCCAAGGAAGTGTTCTCTGGGAACTATAAGGACCTGTTCAGTGTGTACAGATGATATGAATCTGAGACTGAGGAAAGTTGTTTTTATAACAACATCAAATTTTAGCTCCTTCCATGATCAAACTTTATAATATATTTTGTCTTCTGGGTAAATATATATCCAGCAGGACTAAGGCAGTGATTTCCCCCCTATATTCTGCACTGGTGAGGCCACATCTCGAATACTGTGTTCAGTTTTGGGCTCCTCGCTAAAAGAAAGACATTGAGGTGCTGGAGCGTGTCCAGAGAAGGACAACAGAGCTGGTGAAGGGTCTGGGACACAAGTCTTATAAGGAGCAGCTGAAGGAACTGGGGTTGTTTAGCCTGAGGAAAAGGAGGCTCAGAGGGGACCTTATCACTCTCTACAACTATTTGAAAGGAGGTTGTAGGGAGGTGGGAATCAGCCTCTTGTGCCAGGTAACAAGTGAGAGGACTAGAGGAAGAAGCCTCAAGTTGTGCATGGGCAGGTTTAGACTGAATATTAAGAAAATTTTTTTCACTTAAAGGGTTGTCAAGAACTGGAACAGGCTGCCCAGGAAAAGTGGTTGAATAAATACCACCATCCCTAGAGATATTTAAAAGATGTGTAGATGTAGTACTCAGGAACACGGATAGTGGTGAACACAGCAGTGCTAATAGCTGGACTGGATGACCTTAAAGGTCTTTTCCAACCTAAATGATTCCAGAAATTTTAAATTCTATTCCACCTACAGACACACACAAAATCCTAACTAGTGGCCTGTGCCAGGTCTTTCGATGGTTATGATATCAAAGGAAATGGTATCTAGACATTCAGTCAGATGTGGAGAAATTGTAGCAAAAAGCATGTCCATACACTCAAGCCTCAGCATTTGAAAAGCAGAAGAGCCATCCTACACCATGGAGGCATTCAAGCAGGTGGAAGTCTATCAGGATGGATACTAGCAACAGATCTTTGTGGGATCCAGGCCCAGACAGAGCCTGAGGCAGCAGCACAGAAGGCTGCCCCTAATGCAGGCTTCAGTAACAGTGTTCTGGTACAGCAGAACACATGGAGTAATTGAGATAATACAGCTGGTAATGGGATAGAGTAGCACCTGCTGATTGCTTTGCAAACAAGACTGATCTGAGAGAAATAGAAATTCAAGCAATATTACAGACACAACATGAGTTGTGGTGAAATCTCTGGAAATAATGTGGGAAGGCATCACAGAAAATTTTTAAACAGGGACTTGAAGAGTTTGTGTAGCAGCAGAGCTTACACAAAGTTGTCCCATGTCTAATAGATGGTATGGAAGAAAAAACAGAACATTAAGAGTGGAGAAGAGAGGCTATGGAAGCACGAAAAGAAAAAAAAAGTATGCTATCATGGGAGAACATGTAGGTGGAAATATGATCACTGTTGTACACAGGAGCAGAGAAATGTTTAAATAAAACACGTCCAGCTGGTTTATACTGCTACTGTTTTTAAGTGAAGTGAAACCATTGAGACAGAAGCCCTGTTCTGTGTATTTAATCATTTCCCAGGGAGTGGGATGTTTGAAGCTTTGGGAAAATACATCAGAAAGAGATGAGAAAAAGATTCAAGGAAACAGCATGGGATTGAAGAAGATTTTAAATATTTTTCAGGGCAATAGGAGGCTGAATATATGGAGTGTGCAGTTGTCTTCAGAGATGGATGTCTCTTTAGTATGCTGTTAGTCAGCTGTATCTTTCAAGCTTGATTAATGCTTAATGTGATTGTCTTTAAAACCTGTCAGCATTTGGCATAGATCAGATAAGTGACTGTGACAGAAGTGCAAATATTTGTACTGCAGTTTTGTATCCTGATGTGGTTATGATTAATAAGTTTTGCTTATGCACCTCCAGAGATTGTTTTGTAAATTATCCTGCTTGGATATATTAAATTTATATTAAATCAAAATGCTCAAATATGTTTTCCTATGGGTTTACTATTTTAAATAAATAGGCAGCAACATTGCTTACAGGACCTACCTGGAACATTTTAAAAATCATGTCAAAGTTGAACAAATTAAAATGATCTGAAAGAGATCCAGCCACGGGAGATATCCCCTGATAAGGGTGGGAAATGGGAGTAAAAAATCATTAAAAACAATAATTTTCAGGAAAATAGAAGAGGAAAATAGAATTTTTCAGTCAAGCTAACAATAAATTCCAGATGCTGTAAAATGTAAAATTATCACAAATCGAGTTGTAAAAAAAGTTAATTATTTGGAGGTAGAGAGGAAAGGAAGAAGGAGTTGTTAACTAAAGGAGCCGTGATGCACTAGAGAAGTTTTTTGCTATCACCTCTTTATCTGAAGGACACAAAACAATGGGGTCTTCCAAATCGGGTAAGCTATTAAAATGCAAAGAGGAGAAAAGCAAAGCTTTTGTTTTGCCTGATATTCAGGCAATCTCCTGTTACCATAGGTATGTAATGGATCTTGGTAACATCAATAAAGATAGAATCACCAACCATATTGTGCTGAAACAGAAGCCAGGAGTTTCTCCAAAATCATAGCTAAAATTGAGTTAAAGCAACTGAGGAGAGTAGCTGGGAAAGACAGCTAGTAGAAGATGAAAATACACATTGATATTATTGATATTGATCAGATTACAGATTCTAATTAGAGGCTAGAGTATTAAAGGAGCCTTAGGGTCAGAGAGAGGAAAACTCCCCATTGCCTTTTAGCAGTAAGGCACTCTGTTCTTTTGGGATTCAGTTTCCAGAGTGAGATAATTGCAACTTCTTGACCAGAAATGACATTTAATCCAATGGAAGTTTAAACTACTCATGTAAAGGAGACAGTGCAGGTAATGATGCTGTCCTTATTGGGTTTCAATCCAACTGTTACACTTCCAACTCTGATAGTAAGCTACTTCCTTTTCCTCTCCTACACAGGGTTTCACAATTTTCTCTCCTCTTCACATTGATTCTGCAAAAGACCGATTTCCTCTAAGGATTCTTATCTATGAATTCATATCCTTCCTCTTTGGAACTTACCTGCCTTCTCCTAGCCAGTTTTTTCCATATGCAGTTCAGAGTCAACAAAAGGTACAGGCACAGTATGAAAATGTTTGTTAGAATGAAAATGACAAAATGAGAGGAGACACTTGGCAATGATAAGGAAGATCAAAATAAAACATATTCTATATCTAAAAATAAGGTCCTTATTAAAGCAAAGTTTTTTAAATTATTCCTAAATTACTCTTTATCTCTGCTCTGCAGTGTAACAAGCCTGGAAACTTCCTTGCTCCCACATCTGGCTTGACATCAACTATAGATAGACGAAGAGTTTTACATAAATATTTTTAACACAAGTCCTGTCTGCATCTGATCTCCTCCTGTAAGTCTAGTGGATTTTTCTAGGTAGAACTTCAGATCATCATATCCTCAAAACAAACCTATGCATTATTCCAGAACTCCTCAAAGGACAATCTTCCTTTATCAAACAAAGAGCATAACCATTTGGATAGATATGTGTGGCATTTCAGATTGTTTTGGACCCTGCAAAGAAGTTTTGTTGTTTTTTTCAAACTGACAACCATGAATGTTTGCATACAAATACAGCTTTGGAATGTAGTTACATTCTTCTATATTTGCTGATTGCAAAGAGTGAAACTGTATCTCAAAAGTTCTGAATTCATAAATTGCAAACAGTCTGTCAGTAGTGATTATTTCTCCCCAGACAACAGAATGACAGCAAAGTTATTGTCTACATTTTAATGATCTGAAGACTAATGGATTCACTAGGAAACAAAATATCTATATAAGCCAGATAGCCCAATCTGTCCTTTTAAGTTTTCAGACAGCAGATTATGGGCTATGAATTATCAAACCTTTTTCTAATTTTGGTGACTGAATCCTTACAAGTGCAATGTTCAGCTTCTGATTCTGCTGCTGTTTGTGTAAGTTTCAGTACATGTCATGCACTGAGAACTCTGTGAGGGGCTCCCTCCCCTCAAAAGGAAGCTCACCAGGTCAATGTGTTCTCAATTGCAAATTGAAAATAGCATCCCTGAGCCACCACATTTGGTGTTTTGTTTTGTTTTGGGGGTTTTTTTGTTGGATTGTTTGGGGTTTTTTTAATGAAACTATTTGAAAAAGCAACTTATCTGGTGAAAACTTAGAAGTGAAGTTCTCAGGCATTAAAGCTGTTAGGCGTGGTCTCCAGATTCAGGATCTTGGATTTAGATGCCTAAATCCTATCTAAATTCTATTGTGAGTTCAACATTTTCATATATTATGTTCAATTTAAGAAGTGATTTAAGGTATATCTTCTCTGTTGATCTTATTTTCAACTCTTCCTGGATTTCAGCACAAGCCATCCCAGTATTCAAGTTTGAAAGTACTTTCATCTGTAGATGGATTGTCAGATATGCACAAGGATTAGAGAGTGGGTCTTTGTTGTGTTTATTTTTAACTTTTAGCTGTTATCTACCTGCTTCAGAATAAAGGAGCATGCAAAATACCCTTGAAATTCTGATATACATTCAACATCTTTCTGAATATTTTCCCTGCTGACAAGCAAGTTCACAACATCTGGGAGAAAAAAAAAAAAAACTCAAAAAATCTCATAGAACTATGGGATATGCACACAGGAAACAAGGACAGAAATTGGAATGGTGCCTCATCCTCAAATGCTGGTCAGTCAAGCATATTTGGTTGCTCAGACAGAGGCAATAAGCAGTCACAATGAAGAGATGATCTTAAACCATAAAACTTACCTTTTTTCACAGTGCCTTAGGTGTCTCAGCCTTTAAAATGGTAAGGGTGATTTATCTGCAGTTCCGTAGCTTGCCCCTCACAGCTTTGAAGCCTTTCACCTCAGCTGCCGTGACAGTTTTCCCAGAGCCTCTGTGGCGATGTTCCCTCTGTTGTTCTCATCCTGCTATTGTCTTGCTGTTATTCTCATGGCCTTGCATCTGTAAACCCCAGTAAGGCCCTCATGGTGAGTTTTCATTTGAGCTCACATGGGTGTAAGACTTCACCCCTCCTCAACCCACCCCCTTCCTACTTCATGGTTGCAATTTTTGGTTTATATTAGGGGACCAAACAGTACTCATGTACAAAGCTTTAACAAGCAGACATCACCTGTGCCTGATCAAAGCATGCTCCAAGCAGCACTAATAATCTAAGCAGGAAGAACCAAGAATTAGTTCCAAAATCCTTCCTTAAATCTGCCCCAAATTTTTTTTTTTGTGAGCTTTCCCCAAAATTTAAGATTAGCTGAATCACCTTCATAAATGGAAAGACAATCAGTGGTTTCATCACTGTTAGTTAACTCTACTAATTACTTTTAATTGGAGGCACATGGAGAACAGAAATGTGACTCAAAACAGTCAGCATGGCTTCACCAAGGGTAAGTCCTGCCTGATCAACACAGTGACCCTTCTATGATGGAGAAACTACAGCAGTGGACAAGGGAAGTGTTACAGAAGGCATCTGTTTGGAATTCTGTAAGACCTTTGACATGGTCCCCCATGACATCCTTCTCTCCAAATGGCAGAGATATGGTTTTGATGGGTGAACTGTTTGATGGATAAGGAATTGGATGGGTGGTCACATCCAGACTGTACTGGTCAACGACTTGATGTCTGAATAGAAATCAGTGATGCCTGTGTCCCTAAGGGATCCATGCTGAGAGCAGCACTGTTTAATTTTATCAGCAGCAACATAGATGCTGGGATGAAGTGCATCCTCAGCAAGTTTGCAGATGACATCAAGCTGAGTGGTGCTGCTGACACATGTGAGGGATGGGGTACCATCCAGAGGAACCTGGACAAGATAGAGAAGTGGGACCAAGGGAACCTCATGAGATTCAACAAGGCCAAGTGCCCTGGATTGAGACAAACCTCAGTGTCAATATAGGCTGGGAGATAAACTAATGGAGCAGCCCTGCTGAGAAGGACTCAAGGCACTGGTGGATGAGAAGATGTACATGATCCAGCAATGTGCACTTACAGCCCAGACATCCAGCCGTATCCTGGCTGCATCAAAAGAAGCCTTGCCAGCAGGTCAAGGGAGGTGATTCTCCCCCTATGTCCTCCTTTTGTGAGATTCCACCTCTGGAGTATTGCATCCATCTCTGGGGTCCTCAGCACACGAAAGACTTGGACCTGTTGGAGTGAGTCCAGAGGAGGGCCATAAAAATAACCAGAGGGCTAGAGCACCTCCTGTGAAGACAGGCTGAGAGAGTTGATGTTGTTCACCCTGGAGAAGAAAAGCCTGCCAGAGCTAAGGAAGACGCCAGGGAGACCTTATTGTAGCCTTTCAATACTTAAAGGAATTTTTAAGAAAAAATGGGACAGGTTTTAATATGGCCTGTTGCGACAGGACAAAGGATAAAGGTTTTAAACTAAAAAGGAGAAATTTAGATTAGATATAAGGAAGGCATTTTTTACAATGAGGGTGGAGAAACACTTCAACAGAAAGGTGGTGGATTCCCTATACCCAGAAACATTCAAGGTCGGGTTGGACAGGGCTCTGAGGAACCTGGTCTAGTTGAAGATATTGCTGCTCATTGCAGGGGTCTTGGACTAGATGACATTTAAACATTATTTTCAACCCAAGCTATTCCATGATTCTGTGAAATTATATCATGCAGATCCAGCTCAAGGCTTCTTGGCAGCACAGGAAAATCTGAAGATTTTCACCCTGAAATGAACATGTAAAAAGAGCAAAAGAAAGAGGCAGAGAGTAGTCCTTGGAAAGAGGGGTCTCACTGCTTTTACTGCCAAAAGTAAATAGGATGTTTAGGGTGAACGATTTTTATTGGGTTTTTTGATTTGCTTTTCATGAATGTGGTCCCCTTTCGCTCCTCAGTAGTTAATCCCTTCCCGTCCATCCTGACGACAACTCCTAATTTAATCAACAGGAATCCTGTTATTGCTTGACAGAGGCCTCCACAAAATAGACAGCTGCACCATTGCTATTTTTTTGCCCTTTTGATGTTTGGTTCTTCTACCCAGCTCTTTACTTATGCTGATTAGCTGGTATTTTGGACAGATACAATGGCACTCACTGGCAATAGGTCAGTGTATGGCAACAAACATCCATCTCTGAAACACACTCTCAGAATGTTTCCAAAAACTGATCGTTTGTGATTTAGTTTCCAGCAATTACTGACCACAGTCCATCAATAAGTCATGGATGAATCATCCTGGATTGGCATCAGGAATTAATTACTATTTGTTGTTGATTATTAATTAACACCAATTGTTCACAAAGTCACTAGTAGTTACCAGCAATCACCAGTATATAGCACTAAAGATCATTCGCTTTGCCACTGTGTTTAATTGCAAAAAACCTTGATGTTTTGTACAAACAAATTCAACAAGTTTAGCACATGACAAGTTATTTATTGTCAATACATATGGACAGAATACTGCTGCAGCCAAAGGATGTCCAAAGGCACTCTGCTTTTCCTCTCAATCCAGAATCCCAAATGTCTAGATTTCTTCAGAATGGCATTTGCAACACGCACATTTGATGGCCTTTTCCAAGTATAAATTGCACACAAGCAGAAAAAACATGAAATGTCAAGAAAGAGATTTCTAGCAAGCACCTGAGTTTCAGAACAATATTCAGTAGTTGCTCTTAAAGCCTTTGTTTATGATCTTGTAAATCATTGGTGCACAAGATAGTAACCAAAGACTTTGGAAATATTCAGTATACATAATACCACTCCAAACATCTGTGAGAGTGCTCTGTAAACTCTGGACAAATTTATCAAGGCAAATTACAAAAAGCATTGGTATAGAAAAATGAATGACAGTTATAAATATTGCATGGGATTGTTGATCTACAGAAGAATGCCACCTTCTAGTTCACAGTAAATCAGATTCTTTAAAGCATTTGAAGAATACCCAAACTGTTGGATGGATAGGCATAAAGATTTCTCACCCAAATAATCTTGCAATATCAGTTACCCTCCTGAGTAAAGAAAATCTGACAGAAATTTAATACCCTACAGTGTTATATCTGACATTTATGGATGTAATCATATACCATTTTTCTCTGTATAGGGTCACCATTGCCTCTAATTAGATAGACAAAATTATTCCTCATTTTGAAATGCAGATTCTATTGTTGTTATGTTTTATTTGACATAATCTCTTGTGATGACTGACATACATTACGTACATGTGTATTAGATCACCACTCCTTGCTAATTATATATATTTATTCTTAAAGATTTAATTAAAAAAACCTTTGAAAGATACTGGCAACAATCGAAATTTTGATTCTTCATGTCTCCCCCATGAAGACATCCCCCTGCAGCTTAACAAAATGAAAAATTGAGATGTAACAGAGGCTCTCTCCTCCTTATACTTCTCTTCAACACATTTGTCAGTATCCTCTCATCTCTATTCAAAGTCTGTCAACATGTGGAGATAGGAAGTGATCTGGAAGTGTACTTCATAAGAAGAAGGAAACATATTCATGCCAAATGGCCCTCAGAGGGAATGCATCAACTGGGAGAGGGCATCTGGTAAGTCCAAATCAACTCAAATTTCTTGTCTGCAGAGATTCTCAAAAAATGCTGTCACATGGTAAGGGGTGAAGAACCAAAACCACAGGCACAAGTCCTGCACTACTGCAGGATTCGAGACTTATTAAGATCAGTAGTTCAAAATTAAATTCTTGTGCTTTTAATCTTATACTGTAGTACATCTCAGGCTTACACAATTCAGTTTAGGTTTTTCAAAACATTAGAAATATTGGTAGCACCATAAAGGCAATAGGAGGAAATCAGGGTTCCTGAGTCACTGGTACCACATAATCTGCGAAGTCCTTCTATTTAGTAAATAAGTTTGTCGTGTACTAGACTGTAACCAGAATTGGAGCACATGGCTGCAGAAAAGCTGAGAAGTACTGATTAGAAATTGTCTTTTAAACAAAGCATTAGAAAGTAGTAAATATCACCTTCATTTTTGATTTTAAACACATCACCAAAACTTACTGTGCAGCATATGACGTCACATTCTTTGGTTTGGAAAAATAAATAGTAAAATATCACAACAGTATTTTCAACTGCAGCAGAAACACTCATACGTCATTGTACAGGATTCTGAATTGACTCTGTAGATATGGCATAAAGTTAACTTCATCTGCCTGAAATTAAAAATATGTATTTTTTATGCCAGATTCCCAGTTGGTATATCAGGCATTTTGAGATCTGTGCAAACACTTATGTGAGGCACTGCCTGAATTATGTTCTTTATACCAAATGCTAAAAAACGTGTTGCATTCATCTCAACAATGACTGAAGCAGAACATCAGCAGCTGAGCAGAGTGTGATAGAACTGTAGAGACAAAATAAAATATGCCAAGTAACAGCAGTGGAGCTAACAGTTTCCAATTCCTCCTTTTCCTTTGTCTTCCAGCAAAGCACAATTAGATCCTTTGTAAGCTTTACCTTGAATATCTTTGACTAATTAAGCCATTTCAGCCATGTGCTGGTTCTCTACTGCAAACAGAACTTTGGAAGGCAAATATGATTGGCAGCACCACAATGACTCAGTAATATGTGCTAAGAGGAAAATATGATAAACCGTTTACTCATTCTCAGTAAAATATATGTACTTTCAGCAATTTATTAATGTGTACATAACTATATCTGCACAAGTAAAGACACTAGATATGTTAAAATAACTTACTTTAAGAAAAAAAACAACCAAACAAAAAACCCCAAACCTCCAACCACATCATGATATACAAATATTTCCCAGAAATTTTTGTTCTAATGATGCCAAACAAGCCAGATATCACTTTTTTTTTGCCCAGATGGTGATTGAGCACTGGAACAGGCTCCCCAGGGAAGTGGTCACAGCACCAAGCCTGGCTGAGTTCAAGAAGTATTTGGACAATACTCTCGGGCACATGGTGTGACTCTTGGGGTGTCCACCAAAGGGCCAGGAGCTGGACTCAGTGATGGTTCTGGGTCCCTTCCAACTCAGCATATTCTGTGATTCTATGATTCTACAAAACATTGAAAAGGATGGGGTGGTTGGACAGTAGATTGGTTGTGAATACTACCACATTTACAAAGACATTAGGCAGCATGTATGCACTATGATATTACATCACATGTGATCTGATCACCTTTTGCCATCGCTTAAACAACATAAGAGATCTTAGTTTTAGCCTACTCAGAGTAGAGAAATTTTTCTGGCCTGAAATTATGGCACTCCAGCCTCCCTACTGGCTCTCTATAGTCTCAGGCATAAACACCTGCCATGACTATTTTATAATCTGCCCATACAGAACAAAGAGCCAAAGTGGCATAAGTTCAACAAATAACATACTGCAGAATATCAAGAGGAGGTAGTTCTTCTCACCAGAGCGCCTAGAGGATCAATTAATGCAAACGTTAAGTTTCAAACATAATCCGATTCCCCATCACCAAAAAACTATTTAACCACACTTTGTAGCAACTACTGAAATGTTTTCAGAGAACAGCTCATCTTCAGGGCTGTTACTATGTGATTACACCTCCTCTGTCAGAGTAAGAACACAGACCCAGCTCCTCTGTTATTGCCACTGTATTTCCTGAGCTTTCCTTGGTCCCACTTTAGAATCTCTTGCCCTTTACTACTGGCCACAGCAGGTGGGAAGTGAAACAGAAAGAGGAAGGAAAATGGAAATCTGGATGATGCAAGATTTTCTAGTCTTCAGTCAGAGAATAAGTAGTGTCTCCAGGGTTAATTTAAGTTGATATGAACTATAGTGACCAAATAACAAACCTAATGGAAAAAAGGGTTCAACTTTCTAGCGTGGGTAGGGCTTTAATTGCATTTTTGTCTTTCTAATTTTACTCCTAGCAGGAAAGCTGTAATAATTGAAGAACAATCAGCCTTGGGGCTCTTTATTTTCTGCTGCTTCTTAATAGTTTATTCAGGTTAATGAGGTGTGCCTCTACTAACCTTGATTGTAAAGGGGTTAGGGAACTGACTTGCCATCTACACACCAATAAGAACTCCTTAGCAGAATCTAGTGGTGCTTTAGGAATCCCCTAATAATTTCTTTTTGCCCTTGATCAACAGGAGTTTTTAACACTAAAATGTGTCTCTGTTAAGATAAGTTTTTTACTGCACATGAATGCACTACTCAAAAGAAGTTTTTAAGTCCTGAAGGACTCTTGAGCTTCGTCTGAGTACCACATTTTTCTTTGCTACCTACCCTATTTAGTCTTCATTTCCTACTCCAGAGAAAGTTGTCTTTTACTTTGTTGAAGTACTTAATGAGTGTAAAAGACGTTTTGACCCTTAGGGAAGAAAACAACTTGCAAAGTTCAATATATTTTATATTGCACTACATTAAGGAAGGGTGTATGAATAAATATGCTGTGCACTAGCTCTGTAGTGCTCCTATTACAACTGATTGCAGCTTTCCTACTGCCTACCTCTGCTGTTTCAGGTTGCAGAGAAAATCAGCACATTTTGAATGTCTAGCCAATCTGTCACTTCATCTTTGGTTTCTGCACATGAAAGAGAACAAAAACTGACATATATTTGCGAAGACATTATTTACCCTGAAGTGCATGTTTGCTCATTGGCTTTATCTGAGCCACTGGAAAACTGTGCATGTTGGGGAAGACGTACCTCTCACATCACTGAGCCACAGCCACAAAACAAGAAAGGCCTCAAAGCAGAGCACGAAAGGCATCTGCCAACGCCATTGCAGTCAACCATTCCTCTGCTGCCCTGAGGAAACTAAAACATAGTCTATGTCTAAAGTAGCACAGAGGCTGCTATTTCTTGCAGGATTTGTGTTCAGTACTAACAGCACCTCAGCAAGTTACAGTAAGGAGTGGGAAGTAGCTCTGCAGATTTCAAGAATCTGAACATTGGGGTAGTGCATAATGATGTTGGCACACAATAACACTGTCAGACAAGAGTTCACTTGTCCCTGCATAGACAGACTTTATGAAATAAGAGGTTTCCTAGTCTATACTTTCTGTGATTAACAACCTTACTATTTGTCAGCTTATAAGGATACTTTTGCTATATGAAGACAAAAAATGATGAAAAAACAAGACTTTTGTTTCATGTTTTGTTTGTTATTGATAATGCTCATGGTGTTTGAGATTGCTTGGTTTAAAATGTTCATTACAAACTTCTACACTTTTGCCACTCACTAGGCTTGGCTGTTTCAAGAGTATCTTTCTCAGATCACCTGTCCGACTCAGTCAATCATAATGTTAACAATATTAACATTAATTAACATTGAATTCTCAATCTATAACAAAGACTTGTAACTAAGTTCAGACATTACTTTGAGTAGTTCATCCTCTATGATTCTGCAGATTTTTACATGGTGGCTTCAGTAGACAATAGATAAGTGATTCAGTGTAGCAGAGGCACGTCTTGCAGTTCAGCCATGTTGACTTGGCAATCCTTTGTGCGTGTACTTAATATTTCAACACTCTTTTCCATCAAATCACTTGACTGAACACAACACAGATTAGCATTTATACATACATCTAGTTGCAGAATGCTTAATTTCACTGCCACACAAATTATCACCCAATTGTAAAACGTCATTGCTTGAGGTATATCATCTCTAGAGAAAATGGATATGCACATTCTGGAAAGGCTACCTCACAGAAATTAAAATATCTTTCAGAATTTCATTTTTGTTGTGCTATCAATATGGAAATTTGGCTGGATTACACTTGTGTTTTTGCAGGTGCAATGCCTTAAAGTATCCTAAGTGTTGTTCTCTTTCCGTTTACTTTTTGGTCCTCAGATGAACTTTGTGTAATTTTTTTTCAGTGTTGTTGCATAACATTTTAATGATCATATCCTAGTCTTGAAAATTCCCCCTAACAAAGTAAAGAAGGCCCAGAGTGTTTTCCAAATCTCACACTAGGAAGAATTTCAGATACATATTTCAGATTCCCTACTCTCGGCATTAGTACTGGAAGTCTTGTTTCACATTTTGTCCCGGATAGAATAGTTCTTTGAAAGGAAGATTGATACTCCTAGAATCTAGGTTGGAAGTTTTCTCATATACTTTAGCTACAATATCCCATGTTTATATTCTGTTTAGAGAACATACATATGAGTGTTTAAAATTAATCTCTATTGTTTTCAGGCATCTTTTTGTTAAGGACAATAAGTCATTTATCGACAGCTTCAGCTAACATGGACCTCTATGAATAGACGCAAAATTTCTCATACTCATAGATTAAATATGAGGTACTTAGCAATTACAATGTTAGTCTCCAGTTCTGATCATGCTGTCATCTGTATCATAACAAGGTTAGTCTTACACTTCCTGAGGACAACAAATTTACAGTTTCTTTAATACCTTAATTTCATTCAGCTCTATTCATATTTGGATCCTGTGAACACAGTTCCACCAGAATACTCAAAGGCCTCTGAGCATCTACAGTAGGTACTAATTTCCCTACATTGCTCATGACCATGCCTGGGAATCATTAAAAAAAAATCATAAGGATCATATTTTATATACAAGTACAAGAATGCTGGTAGAAGCCTTAGCCTTGTATGACCTGCTTGAGCACCTTGTGTCTCAGAATGTTATTACTTATACATATAATTCACATTTTTGTTTATGTTTTGCCTGCTTTTCAAAGCTACTTGAAGCCTATAGTCATGCTCTTCCACAGCATGTCCACGAATCAAAACATAGCCTGTCAAGACCCACTCTCTATGCTGTCAAAGGTGTTCTTTATTTTCCATTGAAAAAAAGTCAGGTGCCAAACAAATCCCAGAAGACAGTGTGTAGAAACAGCATTTCCTAACAATAAAGTTTGCTCTGTTTCTTAGGGTTACTGGCCAAAATCTGTTGATACCAAATATTTTTCCAAAGTTGATACATCCACCAGAAAAAACATGTAAGAATGTCCAGGTTTAACTGGTTAAAAACATTAATATCTGTATATATATGTATTTTGTTGTTTGGAGTGAATAGATAGGAAAGAAGTATTCATTCTTTTGTCTGTAGTGACTGATATGTAATGCCATCTCTCTTGATTCTTCTGCTTTTTCTGTGATTTTGAGGGAAGAGGCATCTCTAGAATTTTTCAAGGGTCTTGTAAATAGGCTTCTCCTCCTCTATTCTGTTCTCTTTAAAAAGATTCTCCACATCCTGGAACACATTTCTGATATTTTCTTCTGTTGTTTGAATTTTCTGTTTTCTCAATAGTTGTATATTTTAATGAACTATACATTTTATTTTATGCAGTTTTAGGAGCTGAAGCTTTAGACATTTGTTATTTACCCATGCATTTATTTCATATGCTTACTCAGTGGGGCTTACTGTAGTAAGCCTGAATGTAAGGGAAATCTTCAGTTTTTCCCACTTATCTGACACTATCAGTGTTTCTCCTACAGTACTAGTATTTTCTGGGATTGTGGTGACTTGAGTACTGATCTCCAGCTTTGTCCAAAACTGTCCATTATTCCCCTGAGATTCCTTATCTGCAGTGATACTGTTGTTGTTCTTTGTTCATGTTATGAGCATAAATTGTTACAACTTACTAAAAGCTGTTAATGCATTTGCCTTGATTTTTTTCAAATATGAGGCAGCTCTTCAGCTTGTGGCATTTCTCACAAGAAGCACAATTTACTGGGCTAATTTCAGTCTTCAGCTTTTCTTTGCCTGTTAGCTTAGGGTTTTGCAATTCCTTGTCTGATCTGTGCCTCAGTTACCTCTCTAATTTACCAGAAGGTCTCACCAGATTTAAGAATTTACGTATTCATGTATGTTTTCAACTTCTTTTTATATTATTTTATACACATCACTTATACATCTTTTTAAAGCATGGAGTTACTATGTGCAGTTCAAAAATGCAGTCTCAAAAAGACATATTTTTCCATAATTAATGGAAAACAATGGAAAGATCAGGCATTTCCAAAACAACTGTTATCAAAAGTATTTTCAGACTGCCCCTTAATTTCATTTTTTTTTGCAAGAATAATATGCTTAATTTTTTTTCAGTTATTTTCCATGGGTTTGCAGGTTTTAGGTGTGATGGTGATTAAACCTACTCTCTTCTTTTGTGCAGAAGCTTTTATTCATCGGCAATCACCAGAGCTGAATTTAATAACATTCTCTTCATTCACTGTCTATATTGTATCAATATGCTCGCATTGCTGCAGATGAACCTCTATGCAACAACCAATTCAAATGTCTTATGCAAGAGTCTCTTTCTCTTACATTACAATTCCCATGGCTCCTGCACTGTTGTCTACTGGGAAAAAAAACCACAAAAGACAAACAAACAAACAAACAAACAAAACCCCTAAGAATTGTGTTGTGAATCTCCCTACACATTTGCTTTGAAGATGAGTTCAATCAGAGGAAGCCAAAATTCTAAATTCTACCTTTCATGTTCATAAATACATCTTCCTAAATGGGTATTTTATGGGGATTAGTATGAGTATATTTCCTGTGCTAGCCAGAAACAAGTCTCTATGGGAATCTCTTTCAGTCTAACATCTGAAATCTTGGTGTTTCCTCACTTTGCAATAGTATATGAGAGGCATATCTTGTCTTCAGCTTGCTCTCAGTTCTCTTGCTCTCAGTTCAGTAAAAGAAGTTGTGGTCCCAAAGTACAAGCATTTTGTGACCCTGTGAAGAGGGCAAATTTTGAATTTTGCCAATTGTGATAGTTTGTTGTAAAAACAATTTTGCTGTGCAAAATAGTTACTTTTCTTGAAAGTACATTTCCTCAACATTCTGGCAAAATTCACAGCAAAGCCATAATTCCATAATGTTAACATTGAAACTAGTTTTCTTCTATGTAATAAAATAGCAAGACTATTATAGTTTACTGTGTCATCACAAAACAACAACAACAACAACAAACCAAACCAAAACAAAAACCACACACACATACAAAAAAAAAACCCTCAAACCAACCAACCAAAAAACAAACCAACCAACCAACCGAAAAAAAACCACCAAAAAAGCACCAAGAAGATCAACCATTACTTCACTGAACTATCATGATCTCTGGTACATTAATTTTTTTAAATTAAAAGAACTAGGAAACATTCATTGATGACTGCCCCATCACAACAGTGACACTATTTGACTCACAGATTTGTTCCCCTTTTAGTTAGTAGCAAACCAGTTCAGTCACCTTCCAAGATGAGCTTTGTCAGAGCACCCCACAACCTTCCTCACTCGTGCAGTTGTTCTGTTAGCACTATTGATTCAATTTAGCTTGACTCCTCAAAATAGGCTGTCTCTATTTGCTTATGCTCAGAATTGTAGACCAAAAATACACACGTGATCACAATTATTTCATCTGCAGTTATCGCCTGGAGTTTAAATCCTGGTCTACAAGAATTGGCAGAGGTTAGAATGACTTAGGCAGAGCCAAAGTTCCACATGCAGGTGTGTCACAACAATACATTTAATTTTTTTCTGAAACCTCCTCATCCGAGGCATTGCACACACCACGTTCCACATTAAATAAATTTTAATTGGTCAAAATACCTGTGCATCTTGTGTTATCTTCTTGAAGATCAAGTATGTTGGAAAAATGATGGACATTTACAATGATGTTTGAAGTACAAAATTAGGTAAATGTTTAAAACACAAGGTTGTGTGGGTAATCCTTATATCAAATCCAAATGAACTCTCATTCAGTAAACACGGAAGAACTTTCTTAAGTTCGTTAGAGAAATTTCTAACCTCATTTCCTTAACACTAAAAATTAAGAGCACCGTAAATGTACAGAAAGACTGAAACACTGCACTCTCATTAGTTTTCAGTTACAAAGGTAATGAAGTAGAAAACACCATGCAGTTGGGGATTTACAAGCCTAAGAAGACCGGTAAATAAAATCAACAGATTAGCCCAATATTACTGAATCCTGCCATTTAAAGTCCCTTCTGGTGGACTTAACAGGCAATATATATCAGTTTTAGAAGAGGTGTTGGAATGAGTAGCATCTAAATCAGGAGAAGCACACAGAATCAAGCAGGCTGATAGAAATCTATCTTTTGATTGATGGCAGCAGTGCCTGCAGATTTTGGAGAGATTTATGCCAGGACCCAAGGAATATAATATTCCTCTTGAATTAACTAATTTTTGCAATCAATGTACTGTGAGTGGTACTCTGCTGCCAGGAAAGATTTGTGGCCTGCCTGAAGTACCAATTATCTTCTATTCTCTGCGGTAAAATTGTCTAGTAATGTGAGTGATAGCAGCAAATTTTACACATCACTGATGATGGAATTAAATGTACACTCCATCTTGTCTAATAACAAACTTTGTAAATAACATAAAATAAAACACAAAAAGGGAATCCCTGGGATTTATTCAAGAAAATCTAATTTAGTAGTTTTACTTGTTTTTTTCTTCCAATGATAGTTCTTATTGCAACTGACTTTTCAAACTTAGGTCATTCTAGAAAAGAGTATTATTGGGAGAAGCTAATTCTGTTCAATAAAATGTAAGCCAAGTAAGCATAATCTAAAGCCAGCCCAGTGTGAATTGAAAATTCTATCTAAACCACTGCTTTAAATCTAATCAGAACTCACTCTTGGCATGTACCATGGGAAGTCTTTTGAATTTTCTATGTTCAGTTTGTGTTCCAGATACTTGCTAACTCCCAGTCGTTGGCTGTGTGACTCTCTCATGTGATTCTGTCTCATTCACTCTAATCACAGTGTGGGAAAATAATGGATTCTTAATACAATTGATGGCTTCTTTCCTGACAGGTTCAGCTGATCAAACTGTCTAAATAACTCTGCGTAAGCACTGATTTACTTTAGAAATATTTCTTTCTAACTAAGCAAAAGATGCAGGTATTTGAGTGAAAAGATAGTAAATAAAACCACATTTTTTTCCCATTAAAAAAAAAAAAGTTCTGTGCCTAAAAAAGGAGGCTGAAATGCTGAAGACAAAATGTAGGTCAGACTTTAAAATGGCATGGAAATAATCATCACTGAGGTACAGAGAATGAGCTAAGTTTACTTTGAGTATTTGAGAAGCTGGAAGCATTTGAGAATTGTTTCTGGAGTGTACCCAAAAGAAAAATTTACTAAGGTCTTTAAATATGCTCCTGAGAATCAATAGGCCATAAGGGAATGCATCAGAAATGCCCTCAGTCCCAAGAAGAAATTTTCAAGGGCTAACACACATAAACACTCAGTCATTTGGAAGTTTATTTTAGAAAGCAGATGATTCCATAGGTCAATTTTTGTGTGTGTCTGTGTTTATCAGCAGTGAGATGGTTCTAGCTTTGACTGTGACAATTATAATTTTTATGTACACAGGGGATTATTTTATTTAAAAAAATAAAATCAAATCTGCAAATACAAAATGTATGTTGAATTTTTAACCTGACTAGTGTCATCAAATATCAAAGATTTTCATGTACATGTTGGAATAATATAGTCCACTAAACAGCTTGCTGCACTACATCCATCCCAGTTTCTCATTTTCAATATTTCTGTCTTTCATTGCACATCTCTTGGCTCAGCTGCTTGTAAATTGCTACAAGGTGTCCCAATTCAGACATGAAGCTGTAGGTGAGAATCTGAGGTGAGAAGAGAGTAGAACTACAGCTGTGATATCTTATTCATAGGCAGTATCCCTATGCACACTATTGAGGTGCACTAGCTAAATTATAGTTACACAAATAATGGTTTTCTTGGTTTTAAATGAAACACAATGTTTATCACAGTGCAGTAATACAACTTTTATCTTGACAATTGCCCTCTGCCTTCCTACTAGGCTCAGGCAAGCAGGTTCCATACTTCAGCAGTCAGAGGAATCTTCTTCTTCAGAGGAATCCTCTTCTTCAGAGGAAAACTTGGAATGAGCAGAATATGCAATGGGAATCACAAGGGGAGTGTGATCTCACTTGCATCTTACATCCATGCCACTTGTGTTGTCCTTGGAAGTTATGGAGACACAGGAGCAAATTAAGCAGCTTAGAGGGAGAAGTTGGTATCTGACTTTTAGGTTCAGGTGAGGTGAAAGCTCCTTTCCCTGGACTATGTTACTGGAAGTGTTCATAAGCCAGTTTGAGGGAAAAAAAAATGATCAAAAACTCTACACATTAGATCAGGAATTCAATTACTGTAAGATGAAGTGAAAATAAAAGGAAAGTCTACACCTGATTTTTACTGCATGCACTGTCCAACTGGCATAAACTGGGTGTTAAAGTGAGAATCCTCAGGCAGTGGTTTCTCCTTTAACACTGAGGATAATGGAATGGAACACATAACCTCTTCAAAAGAAAGAGCCAGGGCTTAACTTAAGAAGACCCTAACCTCTGTTTCAGCTGAACCTTCCATAAAGAAAAAGGATGTAAATGCCTCAGAAAATATGTTAAATGCGTTTGCAATCCTAGTGGCACTACTTGCAGGCCAAAAATGACATAACCAAATGATAAGTAAAGTATCTTTTTCAGCTGCTCAGTAGGTGACTGTGCATCTTGAGATCAATTTAAAGTACATTGTGGAGCCCACTGACATCTTGCAACTGTGATAGTTAAGAGCTGATAGTTTCTTAAGTAGGAGTATTGTAGCTATTACCTGATTTAACCTTCCCCAAACGTAAAAAAAAAAAAAAAAAGGCAGAAAACACTTCTTCAGCAAGGTGTTGTAAAAGCTTTATTTGTTGTGACAACCTGACACTATTGAGATTGTGAGGAGTGAAAATGTGGCAGGAAGTGTGGCCTAACAGGCCATCGCATGCTTTAAGCTGTGCAGGAGAAAAACACTGTAGTTGGCAACATCCAACATTTAACAGAAAAATCAAAAAGGATTAAACTGATCCATCCAGGAGACAAGGTCACTTGCATGAAAATTAGTGTCTGATAGAGATTGAGCATGTTGGGCAAGGGACAGTACTTTCCAGTCCGTTGATACAATCAAGTTCTTCTTACTAATATTGGTGGAAGAAGAAAGGCTGGATCTTCCTCTCCTCTGAATGCTCTGGAGTCACTTATGACAGAGCTGATTCTGCAGCAAGTATAGCTACTATGAATTAATATGAGTTACAGGCAGTGAAGAACCACGAACAAGAGACTATACATGCACTGCACACCTAGAGACTACAGAACTCTGTTCTAACTCACCTTCAACATCTCAACATCCAGACGGGTACAGGTCACAGCCAGCCCCGGGAGACAAAGTAACAGCACGAAGAGACTAGTAGCACCTCTCTCTCTTTTGTGATGACTCAGGAGTTGGGTCTTGTTTCTTTTACATGCCTCAATGCAGAATTTCACAATTCCTGACTCCTAGATCAAGATCTGTTCTTATGTATTCAGTATGACTGAGTTCAGGCATCTCTTGTGGTGCCCTGTGTATAAGCTGTTATTTAACAGTGGTCATAGTGGATCAGACCAAAGTTCCACTTGGCCTAGTACCCCTCTCCTGCAAAGCACAATGGCACCTGTCATGGGAATAGTAAAAGCACAAGGAAAGTATACAGTGACCCTTTGTTACAGCACTCCTTTTCCTTCAGTGATAACAGCCTTCTGTGTTTAAGGTGGTGTTCATATATTGCATTTCCCTCTCAGACTCACAGAGCACAAACACTTCACAGCTATGCTAGCACCCTGTTAGGCAGGAAGGGCAATGCTGCCAGCAAAGAAGAAAAAGAGGACAACTTCCAGCTTCAGCCCTCCCTTCTTCTGTGGCTGGGGCAAATGGACTTTGAGGTTGAGGAGAAGCTGAAGCACAGCTAGACCAGGTAATATCATGTAAAGCCAGGAATGACCTTTACAGGGCTTCGCACAGAAGGCATAAGACTAGTGTAATTCATACTGCAATAGCTCTGGTGCCTATTAATGTGGATTGTACTTGACATCACACATTTCTCCAATTATTACACTGTGTATTGCTTGTTCCCATTCATTACTTCAGAAGTGGCAGAAAGTTTCTTAAAATACAAAATATGTAACCAACAGTTTTGCATATGCAGGTCTCATCAATATATATTGATTTAAGTGATTGTGATTTAAGGAAATTATTATGAATACTCTGCCTGTTGCACAGACAGGTTGTGACCTTTTCTCCTACAGTACTGGCAAGATGTTGTGTTGCTGGATTTTTTTTAGTCCCAGTCTGACTTTATTCACCTTGGGCCTGAGTTATAGATGTAAAAATCGTGTTGCTGCAAGTATATAACTGCTACCAAAAATGCAGTGAACATGTAAGATTTTTATGGCACAGTACTGAATCCCCAGGCACACACAGTTCTGGAGGTAAGTCAAACCAGGGATACAGACAAGGTTTCAAACAAGAGAGGAATTACAGAAAAGGAGAATAAAGAAATCGTAGGAACTTACAAAACACTTAGTGAGAAGACAGAAAAGGGAGAAAGCATGGATACTGTGTAGTCCACAAGGCTTTGTATGGCTTTTGCTCATTCTGGCCTTTGTTATTTTGTATTAACGTCAACATCTTTTAAAGGCTTTAAGTCAGAAGAGAATGACACAGTTTCTGTGGAATAAGGCAGGCTGGAGGCAGTTACATGCCGTAAGCTGTGGTAATTTAATGAAAAGTCTTATAGGGACTAGGACTTTCTCACTTCTGTAATAATCATCAAACCAGTACAAGTGTGTCTATGAGTGTTTAATTCATCTCTCATTTCACAATCTCATGTTCTTCTGTAGTTATATTAGCTAAAGTAATATGGAGATGTAGGTTACCTAGAATACTGATTTCTGATATAGATGACTAGCATGTTCTTGATCTAAAAATTATTTCTCTGCATAGAGAAGCACTTTCTTATCTCATACTGCATTTGTACATAAAGTTACAAGATGCACCTGAGCAGAAAAATATTGATTAAATTAGTCAATTCCATGCTTCAGAGTATTGGTGTTACTCCAAATTACATTGTGAAACAGTGGCCTGGGGACTTATGAATCAGGTATGTGATAATCTTCTAAAAGTGCCACATCACTGTTTCACATCTTTAGCCACGCTGGGAATAAAAAGGTCTTTTCTAAGGAAATAGTTGATTTTTACTTCTCTGCAACTATAAATGGCATTTGGACACTGTGAAAACTCCACAACCTATTCTTATGTGGAGGAATTAAAGGACTGAATGAGCTTTTGGTGAAAAACAACCAAATTATTTTGAAAGGCTGGGCTCTCCGAAGAAAGTCATTGAAATTAAAGTCCTTACCACCTCCTATTTGCCATGAGGAAAGAGAATAAAACACTGTCATACAATGTCCATCACTAGCCAATATGGATTGCATTTGGAATTCAGACTTTCCAAGCAAGAAAGAAATTTAACATATAATGAAAATCAATAAAGGAAAGTTACAAACAATTTTGGATGTCTTTTACTGGAAAGTTTTACTGTCTGTTTTTAAACATTTTAAACAAAGGAGGCTATTCACTCAAACTGCAGAGAATTATCCATAGTATCCATGTGAAGTATTAAGGGCATAGTCATTTAAGACCTGTTTTATTGGGGAAGGAGAATTACATTCAGTGAGCATAAAATATTACTTTGCATATTTGAGGTAGTGAACTACTGTGGTTGTTTTCAGATTATGATAATCCGTGAATGCAGTCTGACAGGGAAGTGTTACATTTGTTCTTGCCCTGACTGTCCAGAAAATGTAATCTGGTTAGAGTCATTTATTTATCCTGACAGTAGTTGGTTATGAACAGGTCTCAGTTTGTTTCACCTTCCACTTTGAAAAATAGAACATGCACACCCAGACTACATGGAGGAAAACACAGATCATGGATTCTGCTACATCATCTGCATTTTTCTATTCAGTATTTTCTAGGTTCTGCATGTTAATTTTCCAGCTATTGACTTTAAATGAACCTAATCATTTTTCAACCTACGAAGGAGGCTTGACAGACTCACCAAGGACAGATTTTTAACAAGACCACTAATGGTCCATATCCAACTGCAAGTAAACAAGTGTTTACTTACCATCCAGTATCTGAAATAGATCATCATTACACAAAGATTTGAAAACTGAATCAAATCTGCATCAAAATGAGGTCACAGTAGTTTGTAGAAAATTTTATCTCAGATGGATTATCTCTTTCTCTTTTCCAACTTAATTTATGGCCACTCATTAAATGTTACAGTGCATAAAGGCTTTTTGGTATGGATTTTAATAACCAAGTGAACTGTTTTATTCCTGATTGTCCATATCAAGAAATGAGATCTGCTCTAGGACTTCACAGTGCAAATATAGTAGGCTGTATTTCTTCTGGATGTTTATGACCTTGGGTGGTTGAAGACACCTTTAAGCCTCACGTCTGACTATAAGTAAAGACTTCAAGTGAAATGCCAGAACTTCTGCCATTTGCCATCCCTGAAAAACGACTTGGAAAGGAGCAATAAACTTCAGCTTTTCAAGCAGAGCAGAGAATGCCCACTTTCACTGCCAAACTCAGCCAGCAGAGAATCCCAAATTTCACGTTTCAATTATTTTCTGATGGTTTTGGTACAAAACTAGGGCAACAGACTTCAAAAGGCGACTCAAAAGTAGATTACACTCGTTCATACAGAACTATGTAATTTCTTCTTATTTCTAATATTTAACTGTGAAAGTTCATTTTATTTCTAATGTCTTAAGTGCCTTATTACAGCATTCAGGATCATGCTGAAAAGGAGATCACCTTTAGGACTATTAACAGTGCTACACTTTCCCCTTCCCCTCTTCTTTCCCCCCGACTTTTGCTACTTTTTACCCTTTTCATTTTCCTCCCTGCAGAAATTTCCCATCTGGGTTTCAAGCATAACACTTTTCCCCATTCATTTCTTTAACAATTAACCATTAAATGTTCAAATTTAAATTTTACTTAGCATTACTTCCAAAAGAGACAAATAAACAACCACTGCATTCGTATTTCAGAATTGTTTCACATTGGATGCTTACTGCTGAAATCACCATAATGTCAAAAGTCTGCTGTCAGTTCCTTTTAGAAAAGCTATCGGTCGAAATAGATGAACTAAAAACCACTTAAAGGTGGGGAAGAAGGGAGAACAAAAGCAAAACATTTGATACAGCAGGATTCAGACTCCTATTAGAGCACCTGACACAGCTGTTTTAGACTTCATTAGGCACCTTTCAAGTGAACAGAACCACTGACATTGCTGAAATGTTCTGTCCTTTCACTTTTATATTTCTTGGATTTTTTTTTCCCTTGGAATTCTTATATTTATAGTAATTCTGAAAGAATTACCAATGTCACCATCTGGAGGTCCTTAATCACCCATTAAAACACAAAATTAAATTTAAAAACTTCCTTCCCAATATGTTTTTCTGCCAAACCTGCTCTTTAGCTCACTTAATCTCTCCATTTTTCTAATGCTTTCCCGCCTAGGTATGAAGAGTAAACAATTCTCCCTACAGTGTCTGGTAGGCTGTGCAAGCCAAGCTCTTTCAGGATATCAACTCTGCAATAGGGCTAGCCTGAAGCAGAGCAGTGCATTCACCTGGCTCAGCTCATCCATACTTGCTTAGTCCTGCATATTTGCATTAGCACAGCAGTGTTCCTGTGCTAATTAGTGCTGCCACTCAGCACAGCTAAACTGGCTACAAAAAAATGCTGACTCCAATCTATTGCTTTTTAATTTAGAACTATATGATAGCTATTCAGGTCTCTGCGCAGCACTGCACTGCCTAGTGTACACATACTCTTAACATTCTCCTGTACAGCATGTTATCCTCCATGACCATACAACAATTCCTTCCTTGCACTTCTTCCAGTTTGGATTACCTCTTTTCAATATGAGTGACCACGGTTGTAGTCTAGGAGTGATCAGCAGAGCCTTGTACAATGACATAAGTTCTCTCATGCCTCTACTGTAAATATCTTCTCTAATACCTATGAAAAATCCTCCTCAGTTGCCTAATAGACATCTTTCAATAAACTGAGCAATATTGCTCAAATCTGAGGCTGGCAATATGGAAGAAAGAAGAGAAAAATATCCATCCATTGTTATCTCTTCCTCTTCTCTTTCCTTCCCCTCTCACCTCTTACAGAAGCTGCCTGCTTTCCAGCAGTTACGTGTGTAGCACAGCCTTTAGATGGAGTCGTTGGGGGCAAAAGAACAAAAGGCAAGTGGAATTTAAAAAGGCAGTACAGCCGTGGACATACTGGCAGCAATCATCTGACAGGCTAGGTGTGGATTTTTCTCCCATTCCTGTTTCCCTTCATTTTCAGGGATGACAAGACAAGATGCGAATGGACAATATCACTACATAAGCACCATAGCAAGACTAGACTCATCTTTATAGAAAAGAAGGAACACTTACTGGCGATGGGAAAGCTGTCATGGGTCCAGGCTGCAGCCAAAGAGAGAACTTCGCTAAGGTTATGCTGTTGAGACAGTCAGGTGCAGGATTTGCTAATGGTGAGAAAAGAGGCCTGTGAAAAGAATCCCTGAGAAAAGAGGGAGCAAAAAGAATCCAATGATATAAGAGTGGCACAAGTCAGATTCACAGGAAGCCCCAGCATGGAGAAAGGGTGGAAGATCTGGGAATAGGATGAAGTCTGGTGAGGTCATTGTTGTGTTTACCACAGCTAAGGGTGCAAGGAGTTTGGGATATGGAGACTCAGGCTACACAAATTATCAGAGCATGTAGAAAGTAAGAAAAGGCTGAACTAGTGTCTTTTATCTCATCTGTCATTTAACATGCTATAGTTATCAGCAGTAAATTCTGTACTGGTCCCTAAACACATATCATTGTCCTTCATTTAAATGCATTTATTATACTTCTGTTATTCCAGTTTCCCACAAACCTCTCAGGTGGAACATCTTCCCTATTCTGTTCCACTGGGCGCAGAATGTCTATCTATTAAAATTCATGGTCAGAAACTGATACTGCAAAACTAGAAGATAAGGGTTCGGAAGAATTTCCTCTTGATGGGAGGAATCATTACCAGCAGAAGCTGCCAGAAAAACAAGGTTTCAGAAAATGTGGTTGTTATGGTACCTGCATGGAACATAAGTCACATCAATTACTACAAAAGACTTGAACTTGTGGTCTTCATCTTCCGTGTAATTAACCTAGCCCCTGATTTCTAGCAGCAGGCTATTAAATTACCCTGAGCTAGAGAATATTTAACTGTGTATACAAACCACGAGTCCTAAGAGAAGGACTTGATAAAAGGAAATTGACTTTTTTTAACAAACTGCATTTTCCAATGAAAAAAAGATCACACTCAAAAACAATCCCACCTGATAAACTGTAACTGTAATTTGAACTCAGAAAAGAAATCCTGAGACCAAGGTCTGGGCATTTTTCAGGGACTGGTTATTCTCTGCTGATCTCTTCCAAACTAAATATGATCAGTAACAACAGTTCCATTTAGCATTAACAAGAATTATTATGCATATGTGGCATAAGCATTTCTGGTGTACCATGGCATTTGGCTGAAAGCCTGATGATATTTTCTGTATTTATAGTGCAGTGTGTGAACATTTTTTTTCTATCCTTCACACTTTAAATTATTCAAGCTTTATGTCTTGGCCCTGGAAAGTAGTGCTGTCCTGGGCTGTCATCCAAGAAGGGCTTCTTAAAGGACTAACAAGTTTGCATTAACTCTGTAATATATGAAGTCACTTGATTATTCCAGAAAGAGAAATAAAGCAGAATTCATATCACTTTAATTTCTCAATAAACTTTTCTGGTGGAGGAAGTGCTTGCTGGTCAGCACAGAAGAATTTAACTCCCACAGCAAGTGAATCACAGGCACCTAGAGAGATGCACTTTCCTGCCTTATATTGGATTGTTTCAGGAGGAATAGGAAGTGTACATGCTCCAGAGAATCTTTCCTCAATATACTACTCGGTTCCTTTCGGTCCATTCTGACACTTTGTTACAGCTGCTACCACCACGAGTTTATGATTTCTGTGCTCAGTTTGTTACAAATATGGGAATATAAAGGTAAATATGGAAAAACAAAGTAAGAAGCATGGGCAAGGGAGATTCTATGGGTAAAAATTTTTTGTTAACATTCGAACCACTAAGAAATTCTTATGAGATAAATTAAAAAATCAAGGACATAAAACAACCAGTATTTTTTTCAGATTTTCACTGGTTTAAAGTTATAAAACAGCTTGAGTAGGAAGGATCCTGAAAGACAATCTAGTTTCAAGCCCCCTGCCATGGGCAGAGATACCCTCCATTAGACCGGGTTACTCAGAACTCCATCCAACCTGGCCTTGAACACTTCCAGTGATGTGGCATCCACACCTTCCCTGAGCAACCTCTTCCACTGTATCACTACCTTCAAAGTAAAGAATTTCTTCCTTATATCTAGTCTAAATCTACCCTGTTTTAGTTTTAAACAATCACCCCTTGTCCTATCATGACAGGCCCTTCTAAAAAGTCTTTCTTATAAGCCCTCTTTAAATTCTGGAAGGCTGAAATAAGGTCTTCCCAGATCCTTCTCTTCTCCAGACTGAACAACCCCAACTCCCTCAGTCTGACTTCAGAGGAGAGGTGTTCCATCCCTCTAATCATCTTTGTGGCTCCAGCAGTTCCTGGTCCTTCTTATGATGGAGACCTCAGAGCTGGATACAGTACTCCAGGTGGGGTCTCATGGGAGTGAAGTGGCAGAATCACCTCCCTCACTCTGCTGACCACACTGCTCATGATGCAGCTCAGGATACGGTTGGTTTTCTGGGCTGCAAGTGCACATTTCAGTGCACTTAGAAAAGAACCCCATATCCAAATATCACCATAATACTACTTTGTGTCAGACATCTTCTTCATCTACTTGTTCTAGAGCAACTCATCTCAACAGCAAGTGAGAGTATTTCTGCCTGCAGCAAGTAGGATCATGTGCTATGACCCTTCTGACAATAACTGATCCCTGCTGATGTGTACCAGCTGGGGTTCTGGAACTGGCTCCAGCTAATGACTTTGGTGCCTGCAGCAAAACCTGAGCAGAAGTGAGGCTCCTAAATCTAAAGGTACAATCCAAAATACCCACAGACAGACGCTGTTCAAGCTTGGAGGCATCTAAACTATCTAGCTATCTCCCTGATTAACCTTAAAGTTTTCTAAGCACTTAGAAATCCGCGTGCCTACATGTGTCCTGGAGTGCCCCAGTAAGAGCAGCTGGTTAAGCCTATATTATTGCTCTGTCCTTTAGTATCTTATTGTGGTAGCAGATCCAGATCATGTCAAAATGCCAGAACTCTTCCTTTCACAAAACATAGTTGTAACTTCTTTTTAAAATGTCGACAAATGAGATCATGCCTGCCTTTCATGAATATCCATGTAGTTAATGTACTTGCACAGGTAGTGGGAGATTTTCATTCATTTCCAATAGGTGAGAGAGTTTGCCAGCTGCCAGGTTGGGCAAGAACCCTCTCTACTACTCCTGTAAAAGCTGTGATACTACAAATAGTAATTCATGGTTCATACAATGAAAAATGAGAAGTGGAAAGTTAAGAATTATGGTTTATCCTAATAATCCAGGTGGATTTTTTTTTTTTTGCAAGAGTCATCTTTGATTACGTCTTTTCTTAGATCAAGCCATTGTCCTATAGCTAGTAACATGAAAAAGGATCCATTCAGATTAAAAGTGCTATGCAAATATAAATATCCTTTTGTTATTGATGTAATATGAGTTGCATTCTAAAAATAAAGACCCGATTAGGTCCCAGATCGGTAACCAGCACAAGTTTCACTCTGAACCCTGGTAAAAGAATTATTCAGAAAGGCAATAGAACTGCTGAAAAACAATAAAGTCTTTGAGGTAAGAACGCAGGGTGAAAAATATGGGGCTCTGATGCTGAGAAAAGCAAAATTGCAGAAAAATCTCCACACAAAATAAACCAAACCAAATTCAAAAGACTGATAAAAACAGTTCTGCGGACTAGACACAACCAAATACAGTCAGCAGCAGCAAATTACATCTTTTTCTCCCCCGGTGACACATTCAGCTACTGAGACAAGTTTCATGCAAAGTGAACAGCACAGTAAGTAGTTAATTGTAGTGCAAATACTTTGAACTCCAAGAGCTGTGTTGTGTTCTGGCTGTCACCTCTTTTTCTGCAAAAATCAGAAGATTTCACATGTCAACTTCTGTTGAAGAGAGTTTCTTTATATTTTCCAAATGAAACTCAGACAGAAGCAAGATATGCTACAAATCTCAGAAGGGATTTACTCAACACTTTTATACCAGCTTTATAGGTGCCTTAGACAACTCTGTGTAAACATTAGGTTCTTTGTCAGCTGGGTTTTGGTAGCAACTGTATCTGGGCTGCTTTTTGGGGATAAGATAGCACAAAGGCTTGAAAGGGATCACACATAGGAGGAGGTTTCCAAAGCAAAGCAGAATAGTAGTGCTTGACAAGAACTTGCTGGAAATCAGACTGCAGGCATAACTTGTTGAATGCAGTTAAACTGTGTTTCGAGGCTATGAACTTCTGATCGCTATCTTCCTGCTAGAGCCTTCTGCTGTTCAGTCAGATATGGAACAGTCTATATTTGTTCTCCATATCCTAGAGCAGAAGTCCCAAAGAGCAACATTAAAACTTCTAGACACACCTTGTTATGACTACATTGCACTGAAAGGGATCATCTGAGGGACTGAATTATCTTTTATTTAGTAGAACTTGCAGATCTGGTAGAGAGAATGAGTTCCAGCGTGAGGAACGAGACATTAATAGATATACAGATCTCCTGGTGGTAAATGCTCTCTCAGAAACAGTTCTGACAATGGAACACAGCCATAGAGCACAGCCCTGATGGTGGGATCAGCAAGGTATTTTGAATGAAAGTCATATGGAAGCTGCAGCTAAGAACCATAGTTCAAAGTCTGCTGCAGGAAGAACTACGAACGATGAGTGGGGTGTGGTGAAGCAACTATAAGGCTTGAAAGCCAAAAGAGACTTAACCCACATTAGTTGCCAGAAGGTTCACAAATGAGGACCTAAGGTGCTTCATAGAGGCCTGCTGGGATTTGGGCTGTGGTTTTAGGCGTATTTTCAGAACTTTAAAGAAGTGAAAAGGAAAGTGGGATCATTTGTCAAGGGACTGTAGGATGCAAATGAAAATCTTGGAACAAAGGGTCCGTATGCCTTTTTTAGAGGGCTGTGCTGAACAGTAAGTTAGCCTCCAAGTGAAGGGTGAAATATTGTCACAGAGGTCAAGTATGGAAGTGGCTTGGCTCTTGCTGTGCATCTAGCTAAATTCAAATGAAATGCACATTCCTAGCTGATGTTGTATTTCATATTATCTTTAGATTTAGGAAATTAACATGAAAAGGGTGCAAATCCTCTACGCTGTACAAATCATAATTAATTTGACATTTATCACCGTCTCTTTTCCTAAACTATTATCTCAGTTGATAATTACCTTAGTGCTGCTGTTTGACTACACATAGTCATAAGTATAATGTCATTGAACACCTTCCGTATACCCTGTATGCAAGCAAATCATGAACATCAGGGGTAGGGAGCCGAATTATTATAGTAATCTTATCTAATATCTCAGAACAGATGACTAACAGGCCAATATAATCCTGAGGTTCTTAATACATCTAACAGATACACAACACAGTTGTCTGTCCCAGCTGAAGTTCCACATCTCTTTCTATAGATTATGAAATTTTATAGATTGTTCTTTTACTTTGGTGTAACAAAGCTAAAGATTCAGAGTATTATTCAGTTTATTATCTATTTTTGGCTTCTTGTTTTTAATGAAAACAAATAAAAACTTTACAAAACTAGAAAATCTGAAAACTCATTTTCTAGATAATTCTTTTTCCTTTTCCAAGTTGGAACAACTTTTACTTTAAAATCATTTCTCTTTGTGTTTCTTTATAGACCACTTTACTCAGTCTGAAAGCATGCATACTTCTTTAGCTTTCAGTTGCATATGATTTATTTTTTTTAGAATAAGAGAATGGCTACTAATACAACTTTAATTGTATTGCAAGTCAGCTTACTTACAGTTTTTCAGACCATAGCGTGCATTTGTCTGATGTTTTAATGTGATACGTTTAGACAGAAAATCTATATGTATTTTTTTATTCTCTTTGAATGGGTTTTATAACAAAATATGCATTTATTTTCACAAATTAATAAAATTATCAAAAGACTTATTATAATAAATATAGAAAACAAATCATAGAATCATAGAATCAGCTGGGTTGGAAGGGACCTCTGAGGTCATCGAGTCTAACCCTTGAATGTCACTATCAAATAAACGAGAAATTAACATTTTAGGTTAATACCAGCCTAATATTGAAAATAAACTCTCCTTCATGGCTTTCATATTTACATATCTCCTAATACAAGATTTATATTCTTCTGTGAGTTATGAAGGGTGCTTATATTCCTTCAAAATAATGCATTAAATAGATTGATATCTTTCAAGCCTTCTCAAAATTGACAGACACTTGTCAAATTATATGCATTTCTAGGCTTTGTGGCTTCTATTTCCAACTAACTATACACCCAAGCTCTATTTAAATTATTGTATTAATTTAAATTATTAATTTAAATTATTTTGATGTGAACTGCTCTCTGGAATTAGACTTCTACATGCAGGCCTAAGAGGAAGAGGTGACCAAGTCAAGATGCAATTCTATTTATATGTAAGAATACACAATGTACATACACATACTAAAAATCAACAAATAATTACTAAAGTTCTTGTTGACAGCTTCCAAGTCCCACTCTCAAACTGCACTTAAAAACTCTCTTCTTAGATTTTTCTTTGGAACACAGAAGTGGTGTTCAGGTTATGTCTAGCTACCATGGGTGTCTCCGCAGTTGTTCCCTTTTTCACAGATATACTCCTCCTTTTCCAGGAGCACTTAACTAAAAATTTTCTGCCCTGGCAATGCAATTTTAAGCAGGCTTTCACTCGTCTTTGTTTAGAGCAAAAGATAACTATCTTTTAGTATTATCTAAAATGAAGTCATAGGATGATTAATCTATAGTTATAGGATAATTCAGGTTGAAAGGCAATTCAGGAGGTGAATGATGTCTCACTGAGACACCCTGCATATAATATCTACAAGAAAATGACAAAAATTCTATAAGCATATCTTGAAATTGATTTAATTAGTTTCTCTCAAAAATGGCCCAAATATTGCTAATTTCCTGAATGACCCAAATTTAGATTCTAAGTTTCAAATCCATTCCAATAAGAAAATTACCTATCTTTTAACAGAATAAAAAGTTCTATTTCAAAGTAATTAAAAACTTCATTTGTTTTGACAAAATTGTAGATACTTAGCAGTTTTCTCCTAGTATCCAGAAAAAAAGGGATACTCTTAGTGTAATTCGTTGGAAATTAGCGGAGCACATACAAATAAATTATTTTTGTTGAACCACCTGAGCACCAGAAAGCAGGATTATTTGTTGCTAATGAGGTTGCAACAATGTTTTTCTGTAGTAACAGTTGTACCTACTACTTGATATATCAACTTCAGAAAGATCTTTGTCCAGGTAAATAACTTTAGTTTTCCATCTTAGTTGTGTAAAGTGTTCGAAATAAAGAGCATGAGCCTGATATTTTTGTCCTTCAGAACAACAATAACTAATCAGAAGAGCTAGGAGTAAGATACTAGTTGTATAACAATGAAACATCTGGAGTATAAACCGTCTGTTTCGTTCTCTGAAAGGACTTCCTTTTTTTTGGGGTGAAGTAGAAAGCATTATGAAAGCAAACTAGAGGGTAATAAACCAAAGCAATTGAAGAATGGAATAGGTATAGGGTGTAGTGTTGTCAAATATGACATATGAAGATTCCCACATTGAGAATAAATAGGTAGCAGGAGAATAGAGGGTAGCAGGACAAATCTAACATATCCAAATCAAACATCCAAATTCAAAACTGTATTCAAAATTCTTGAGCTCTGTACCAGAGGACCTCAATATTGCCTGAAAATACAATAGCATTTAACTAGTTTAATTTTCATCTTGCGTGCCACTGGGCTTTTATTGTGTATCTGGGCCATGCTGATACTGATCATCACTGAGTTCCCAAGGTTTCCTTGACTTCCTCTCTCATCCAGGTGCAGATTTACTAGAATACCCGTGGATGCTAAACCCAACTGGTACCAACCAGTGCAACATAGATGCTCTGATCATGCAGCTGTATCATGTCCTGCTGTGCTTCACTCTTCCACTAAAGCAGAGATGCTTATGAAACCATGTAAGACAGTTCTGCCCTATGATGAGGAGCACCTTAGGAAACCATCAATGTTTGTGGTGAAGACAGAAGCCTAGTCCCAGCTCTAGTCTTTTCCTTCTGCCTTCTCTGCATCCCTCTGTGTATGAGAAGAATTCTGCATGGTAACTCCAATACTCCTTGTAGCCCAGGACTCACTTGTCAGGAACTCTCCACTTTTTGTTCATATATAAAATAGATATTTATGTAATGAATATGACATGAGACTGGTGTTCCTGGGTAGTACCAGGCATTCTATGTACTTATTCTAGGCAGACAGTACTTTTCTATGTATAAAGTGTATGTTAAAACAGTTACCCATCTGTGTCCCAAAGTGTCTTACTTTGTTTCTTCCCCAGAAAGGCCTGAATTTTCCCCAAGCAAGAGGCCTTTTCCCCTTCTCATAGACAGGGTTTGGCTTCCTGTGCCTACAGCCAGCTCTGATTGTACACTAGTTATGTGGGATGAAGTTACTGTAGAAAAAGCTGTGCAAGAGAGTGGCGAGAAGCTTCATCATGGACATCTCCTCCCACTTTGCTTGGGAGTCACTTTTAAGCTGAGGTCCTTGCTTGAGCCACACAGCAGCTGTGTCTGCGCTTGGTCGTGTACCTTGATGATCTGGATTCTGATCTGCTGGCTTGTGTTCCTGGCTTAACTCTGGTCCTGCCTTGTAACTACAGCCTTGTCTGGCAACCACAGCACTGAGGCTGACCCTGGACATGCTCTGCTCCTCTCACATAAAGGAGCACTGAGCCCTTGTCACTGCATCAGCTCCTGCTGTTGCCCTCTCTTCCCTGTTCACCATCCCTTGAAGAGCAGCCATCTCCTTCTGCTCCCTGTCATTTCCCTCCAATAGGAAACATGTTTAAGAGGCAATGATCATAAAATATATTTTTCATATTTCTACTGCTGCTTTTCACTTTCCTTTTTCTTATTATTTTATATCTTGGGTTTTTTTTTTCTTTCTATGCATACCTCAGTATCTTTCAAATTTTTTCATTTGTTTGTTAGGGTTTTTTCAAATCTTGAACAGTGATTCCATATCTTTTATTCTCTTCTTTCTCCACTTAATGGTTTTCTAAGTCTTTTTACTCATCTTTCTTACAATATTCTTTCAGTGTTTTTAACTTTCTCTTTGTCAGATGTACTTAATTTTCTTCTTTCTATAGAGTGTTTTTAGTCTTTTCTTGGTTTTCAGGCTTCATATTGCCTACATGCCCATGAGTACCTGCACTTTAATGCTCATTTTCCTCTCTCAATATTGACAACTGTACTGAGTCTGCCTGTGTTGCAGTCAAGTTTCTTCACAACAGCCTATATGTGTTTTGGACTGGGGACTAAACTAATGTTGATAACACACCAGTGCTTTAGCTATTGCTGAACAGTGCTTACACTGTGTCAAGGTTTTCTCTTTTTCCCCACTCTGCTCCCTGTAGTGAGTAGGCTGGGTTGGGCAAGAAGTTGGGAATGAACACAGACAGGACAGATGACACAAACTGGCCAAAGAAATATTCCATGCCATATAACATTATGTCCAACATTAAAAATGAGGAGAGGGGTATTTGGGTAGGTAGCCATTGCTCGAAGACTGACTGGACATGACTCTGTTTGTGGAAGATGCTGACTAATTGTCTTTGCATCACTTGTTGTGTTTTGGTTTTACTCCTCTTTCCTTCACTTATTAAACTACCTCAATTCTGATGTATGAGTTTTCTTGCTTTTTCTTTTATTTTCTCTTCTGCCCTGCTGTGTGGAAAAAATAAGCAAGCAGCTGTGTGGTGCTTGGTTGCTGGCTTGGGTCAACCCACTATAGTAATTCCACACATCTGATTTTTCATACCTTACTCAGAGGCACAGATTCTGAAGGTAAATCATTATTTTACAATCCAAATTTTGATACTAAAAGAAGACACAATGAAAGAAGAGATAAGCTTCTTGATCATGATATTGCAGAAAAAGAAACCTTGAGAACTTGTTCTGGTTTTAAACATTAATGAATGAGGTCTATATATGATATTTTAGTGTTTGGAGTTAGCAGTATTACCCATTTCATGTGAACCTCTGTGCCCATTTGCAGTCTCCTCTGTTCCATACCTGAAACAAATCTCTTATATCCCACACATGCTGACATATGTTTATACTGCAATTAAAGGAAGAAGCTGTTCTGCCTGAAATGTCTAGTTCTGGAGACCCCTGTCGTCTTTACAAAAGCAGCACTGGAGGTGGCTGGAAGCAGTTTCAATCCTTTTCCTTGTACCGCTGCTGTTGCTAATGGCTTCTGGCTGCTACTGTAAAGAATTGTGCCTCCTTCAGGGAATTCTTCAGGATGGATGAGGACAGTTATGGAGTTCTGTGGGAGGGTGGGTACGTTAGAAATCGGAAATAGGCCTCTGACCTTTTCAACTACAGCACACAGATGTTCCTGAGGTAGCCCATACAGCTACTCTGTTCCTTTCCCATCTGTAACAGATAATGAACAGAGGAAAGTTAATCTGCTGGATCTTTCTGTTTAACTTCTGTCAGACACATGAGAAACCAAAGAAATCTGAAACCCGTTTTAGAGATCAATCTATGACAGAAGTACATTGCTGCCTGGTCTCTGGCAAATTACTTCAAATCACATGGTTGCAGACATACAGGGAAAAGGCAGAAGATAGATCTAGGTCACATTCAACTAGAATTCAACAACATTCTAGAAACAGTGCTGATAACACAGGAATGTTTTTTTGTTACTGCTGAACACTGTTCACACAGAGTCAAGGGCTTTTCTGCTTCTCACCCCACTCACCAGTAAACAGACTGGAGTGCACAAAACTTTAGGAGGGGAAACAGTTGGGACAGCTGATCCCAACTGACCAAAGGGACATTCCATACCATATGGCATCATGCTCAGCATATAAAGCTGAGGAAAGAAGAAGGAAGAGGGGGAACACCTGCCTACCCATGGGAAGTAGTGAATGAATTCCTCAATTTACTTCACTTGCATGCACAGCCCTTGCTTTACTTCTTAAATTGTCTTTATCTCAACCTACCAGTTTTCCCACTTTTATTCTTCTGATTCTCCCCCCCTATCCCGCTTGGAGGGAGTGAGCAAGTGGTTACGTGGGGCTTAGTTGCCATCTGGGATTAAACCATGACAAAAACCTAAATCATGTGGTCTAGACTGGTGATGTTTGGGATTCCAAACAAAAATTATTCAAGATATTACACTTGCCTGTCCTGAGACATTGTCTCACCATGGTCCTCTACTTCTAGCAGAGAAATTCTCTGCTACAATTGCTACACATAACATGTAAAAACAGTTTTTGACTAGTGATAGTAATTAAAAATCAGGGAAGTTATCATGTCAGCTTCGATGCTTTTCTATTCTTCTCTGCAAACCAGAAATATATTTCTGTGATTTTGAGTGTATACACTACTATCTACACTGCTTTTTACTAAGAACTGCAATTTAGAGATACTGTCTTACCAGTATTTCCCAGTTTAGTACAAATGCAGTTAACTTTAATTATGAGTACAGTAATATCTACAATGTCATGCAGTTCCAAAGCTTTTTAGTCCCTTAGGATGAAAATTTATGAGATACAAGTGTTGCTTGCTAACAATCTCAAATTGCATAGATCCCACAGAAAAGAAAGAGATATTTTACAGCTTTTTATAACTCACATTCTCCCAATTTTTCACCTAATTACCTAATTATTCTCTCATTGATATAAGCTTTGCACAAAGAGTACTGAACAGGGCTACAGAAAGGTGATACCAATTAATTACTAACAGTAATTGTCATTTCATAATCATGTTAAGTTTTAATTTGCTGCTGCCAGCTTGTTAAAGTGCCAATTACACATCTACTTTTTCATGTAATAAGAAAAATAGTAATCATGCACTTACTGCTTTTATAATTCCTAAGTTAATTCTGCAGCAACTTGAGGTATGCCTTCAGTACTCTGCAGCCATGCTGAGCTCCTTGAAGAGTCCAGTGAATGGGAAATTAACGTTCTGAAACAGCCTCATTAGAATCAAATAAAATGCCCTCTTGGAACACTTTAATCTCAACCATCAAGAAATATTTAGTGAAAGGATATACTAAATGACTGCAGCTTCAGAGTGCACACCAGTAATCAGCATGATGTGATTTTTTGTTATATATCTTCCCTTCGTGGAAGGAGAGAGGAGACAGACAGCTTTTTATTCTCCCTATTCAGATACAACATGAAGGCGCTTCTATAATCACTGAGCTGATTATGACAGTGCCAGCAGAGGGGCATGCAAATAGTGTATAAGTTTGTAAACTGTAACTTCATTCTGCAAAACTCCAGGTAGAACAAGTTGTCCTGAATACATCATCTGATATGGGCAACACTACAAGCGAGTGTGTAAAGTCAGTCCAATTTCCCAAATTTTAACTATTGAATTATTCATAGTTCTTTTATGGCTGAAGTCCTCAGAAAGCAAGAAGAGTCCTACAATTCTGAGAGAAAGAAGAATCTCTCTTAAATTAACTAGAACACACTTCTAATATTGAGTATCAGGTATCTTTTTATTTCCATCATTCCTCAATATGATTGTGGGCTGCAAAGTTATCACATACCAACACACACTAACATTTTCAGATTTTGTTTGTTTGGTGAATTAACTCTCATGGTCTCTCAGCAGTTTCCAGGTCAAAGGGTTTCTAAAAAGAAAGGTAAGGTACATGAAGGGAAAGGAAAAAAGTAAATATTTCCTTTCAGTGTTTCTAAACTCCAGCAGCCAGGCAGAAACTCTTGACTTCAACACAATTTACCAAAAAACACAAATCATTGGCAAAACCCACTTGAAAAGAATGTAAGAGAATAGTTGAGGGTTAGAGAAGGGAGGAGAAAGGCTCAAAGGAAAATTTTGTTATGAATAAAAATTAAGAAGATTTTATTTCATGAAAAGATATTGGGGGAAAAAAACCACTGAGGTACTTAGCATTTGTGATGTAGCTGCAAGTCTCTCTGATCTCCTTATTTTAGCTCTTTTTTTCTCAGTGCAGTGCAGAAGAGAATGATACTCTAACCTTCTGAAGTTCAGCAAATTACTCCATGTGGTTTCCACCTTATGTTCAATGGCTCTTATTTTCTTGCATATTCTGCTGATGCTCTGTAAATTCTAGCTTTTTTTTACACAGTTCTAATTAACAAGTTCTAACACTCTTTAGCCAAAAGAAACACATCTCTGCATATTTCATGTTCCCTCTATTTCCTCCATTTTATTTTTTTTTTGCATTTTAATTTCCATCCTTTTCCCTTTTTCGGTTACTCCATACAGGTAAATCTGAAGTAACAATATCACATAAAAAAAGAAATTGATAGTGATATTTACCAGTTTGTCAAATATCATCCCATGGAAATTGTCAGAGCCCTCACTTTAAACCATTCTTACAACACTATACAGAACAAGGCAGCACCAGTCTCCAGAAGGCAAGTTCACAACATATTCGGTCTTCTCTGTTCACAGTCCAGACAGAAACACCATCAGATCTTGCCAGGTCAGATCAGGGTTTTAGTTCTGGTTTGAGCAGAAATATTCAGGTCAGTTATATTTAGTCTGAGAAAACTGACTTATTCTCAATAAAAACTATTTTCCTTATATGAAATTATTGCAGAATTACAGTAATTTCCAAGGTATTTTTTATCTCTGTTACTGAAGTTACTAGTGACTACTGATTGATATAATTGGTGCAGTTTACCAATACATCGTGCACAGTATCTCTTCCACAAAGTAAAGCAATATTTCACTGAAGCATACTGAAAAACAAGACAGAATCTTTAAGAACTATATCCCCAGACTATTTTTTAAAATATGTCTATGTTTTAAAAAAAAAAACCAAACAATCAAGCAAACAAAAAAAATCACAATTAAAATTACTGCATTCTGCATGAGTTTTTAGGCAAACTAGACTTCCATGAATCTTCAGAATGTCTATTCAGTATTATCCGTTCCATTTCCTTTGGAAAGTTTAGGCACTCGAGTTCAAGACTTTTAAACTCTATCACTATTATTGTTATTGGTTGTTAGTATTATAAGGAAGATAATATTCAGATCACTAAGACATAAGACTTACGAAGATCCACGAGTTTACTGATCAGTAAGAATCATTATCTCCATGGTGTTCAGAGGCCGCACACTGCCCGTGTGATTGATGTTTACTGCCATTGATGTTTACTGAATGAGGTTAATCATCTCTGGGTTACTGTGCAGTCATAACTGCCAAGATCAAATGCAACAAATCTTCAGGAACAGCAGCATTAACAATAGCATATTCTCAAGTGAAATTGTAATGGTGAATATGCTTCTGAAGTAAAATGACTTACATGGGGTCTTTTTTAAAGTAGAGGTCTGTCTAAGTTAAAAAAGACTGCAGTGTGCTACAGTTCTACTAAAGTGCTCTTCTAGATATTCAACCATCAAAGTAGTTTGAAAGAGCAGATCATTTATTCACCAAAGTCTGCCACGAGAAGACATCACAAATCAATACATAACAATTTCCTCAAACAGGTACCATGTCAAATCCCTGCAAATCCCACTTCAAGACTCTTACTTGCTACAATAGCAAGTGGACTTTATAATGGTATCTGGTCATTTCAATAATGGTCAAAGAAAACATACTATGAAGAGAGACAAAATCACTTATAAAAGTGATTCTTTTTGTTATGTCCTTAATTTTGGAAAAATCGCTTACCAATAGTTTGTGACATTTGATTGTTTTAGAATTATGTTCCTGCTTAAATAATTTTACTTTGTTTTGGTTGCACGATCTAGCCAGTAGAATTTTTCAATATAACAGGAAATTTCTTAGGTAGTGTAAGTAAGACCCATGCCATTTTAATAGTAAGTATATGATATGAAAACAAGCATACAAAGAAAAAGAGAACAATAAAATGCTGGAGTCACTGCTGCAGTAAAGTGAAGATCCTCTCCACTTAAGTAAGTTGGCTGGAGCAGAATTCTGATGTCATATACCTAAGTGGGGACTATAAAAAAAACAAAAAAGGTCCTTAGAAAATATTAGAGCATTTAGAAATGCTGCAACTACTAAGACAGCCCACACTTACATTGCCACTATAGTAATTGCAGCTTTAGAGTGCATATTCATATTAAACACTTCCAGTGCTGTTAACAGGGTTACAGTTGGTCCCTTCAGATGTTTTTAGGTTATGTGGGCCACTAAAGTTATTTTGAAAAGAAGATATTTCACCATCACAGAGTGATAATAAAAATACATTGGGCAAAACCTCACCAGGTTTTCAAGGCAGCAAGCAATGCAATTAATGTACAATATGCTTGTCCGGTGCAAAATTTGAATGAAAGAAGCTATTAGGTATGTACTGTTGATTATTGTGTCCTGAGACTCTAATCCAATTTTACAGAACAAAATATTTGGGTTTAAATTTTGCTGTGACCCCTGTTGGATTAGAATAAATTATAGAAGCTCTGCTTCTCATGATCATCTAGCCCTCAGTTCTTTGTACTATTCCTCTTGTCAAAAGGGCAGTTTCTTGTTTCAATCTGATGGAAGATGTGCTATTATTTTAAAAATGAGCATATTACACTCTGTAGTCCCCTTGCCACAGCAATGCAGAAGGGGGGTTTGGGGTGCTTTAATACCATTATTGTTGACATCAATAGGAGTTCCAGTTTTGCAAACAAAGCATATCATACACTGTAACATGCAGAAGTAAAATTGGAGCAGCTAATGTGTGTATTTGTAAACTCATTTTAAAAAAGAATAATGGTGGGCAGAGGGATTCTCTTCTGTCTCCTTGTAGATGTGATAATGGACCTTCATAGCTCTAGGGGCTGGTTACTAGAGCTCATCAGAGGTATGTGGTTAACTACTTCTTGGTAATGATATCTACTGAATTTCTCTCTTTCTCAACATAGGGATTTAATCCAGAGGTTAATGATCGTTTTATTTGATATTAATTAGGGAAGTTACGATTTTCAGCAGCAACTTTCTATGTTTGTCTATTTCACTCAGAATTAAGGAGAAGTAAAAATTAAATTAACTTTCCTTTACTAGTAAAACTTTGCAGCAGTTTTTAACATATTGTTATTCAGTATTATCCAGAAGAAAAACAAGTTACCTTTAGGGTCAGCTGTATTTTTCCATTTCTTTTCAGTCCACATATTCTTTTCTGTGTTCCCCATTCTACTATCAGACCTCAGTCTCATTATCTGTCTCTAATTTCTCTCTGCTTTTCATTTTCCTTATTTTCTATCACTTAAATGATACAAGGGCTCCGTGGGGGAAAACAAACAAATAATCAAACAAACAAACCAAAATCAAATACATGATCATGTCACTAAAATCTATGCTAAAATCTATATATTATGCCATCTGTATCATAATATATACATTCATGATAAATCAGGCTTTTATATAGAAGCTGAACTAACAAGTTTGCTAACATTTGAGGACTTGACTTTGAAACTGTAAGGTCAGTTTAACATTATTTTTTAAAAAATTAATACTGGATGGTCAGAAAGATAGATGTACATAAAAATAAAGATACAATCCACTTATCCAAAATAAGGAACAAGAGATTCACATTTCAAAATCACTATTGGAGCCAGTTTGCAACCTCAGAAAACAAACAATGTCCACTTCACAAAGCATTTATACACAATACGTTACCCTTTCATTGACTGAAGTTAAAAATCTCTCCTTTAGTGAACAGACACACACTCAATATGCCATGTGGGTTACTAAAAACTTGAAGTGCACAGACTATGAACCCAAACATTTGACATCTCTAATTCAGATATTAAATTTTGGGACCATGCATGAAAATCTAAAATAGTGTCATTCAGCTCTTAACTCAGGTTTCTTTAGCTATTGCTCGACAAACACTTAAAACCAAACAGGAACTTACTGTTTGCCCTATATCCTTCCTTGTATCATAGTTCTTCAGGAAAATTCTTGTCAAGAATGCTCACCTGCCTACTAAATCTGCAAAACAGCATTTCAGATTCTGTTCCCTGTATATAACGCCCTTCAAAGGCAGAGTCTTTGTCCAGAGAGCTGCACATACTCTGGATGATTCTTTCATTGCTTACATAAAGGCATTTAGGGTTTCTCAGCCAGCACTCTGAATGGTCACCTAGAAAGAAGCCTTTGCTTTGCTACAATCCAAGTCATCCTATTCTCAGATGAAAGAGAGCTGTCAAAAGCCAGTTCCCCTTCTAACAGACAATACCTGAAATAAGGTCAGTGACTCAGAAACATAAGACATTTCTTGTTGCATCCAAGAAACTGAAGCGTACCTTCCCAGTCAGTCAGTGGCAACATTAAATCTCAACAGTTTTAATGATTATTCTGGCAATTTCTTACCTCCTTTGCAAGCAAAATACCAGAGGAAACAGTTTCAGACATTAGCATAGGTCACTCCATATGGTTTTCTCCAGTGATGCAGTTGTAGGCCTGAATCTCTCTACATTTTCATTGCAAATGGCTTCTGATTATCCAGTGAGAGTGATGCCATGGTAATCTCTACAGGAAGCCTTTTAAGGGTCATTATAATATATCATTAATATCTCAAAGTCAGTGTTAGATCCCCAGCTAGAGTAATAGATACGACACCTTACAAATGCAGAGCAAGAGAAAAACCAGATCAAAACATCTTACCTGGTAAAATAAACCTTTAAAAGTGTTATCTTTGTATGAATTCTTAGAAGATTTTCTGGATAGTTTCAAATTATGTAGGAAGGGAATGTAATTGCCCAACAGAGAATTGCTGAAATAGTGTGATACAACATTCCTTTTCAGATACTTGGTAATACAGTAATCATAGTTTCAGGGACTAAAGTTATATCACATAATAGAATCTATAAATCTAGCACCCAACAGATTTCCATGTTTCCTACTCAGCATACAAATCATATGGAAGGATTAGTGAGACCGGCAGAATATGACGGGATGTGAACTTGGTAGTGTAAACCACATTGGTAAAAGACAAAAGTGAATAAATCGTAACTCCTTCCTTGAAGTTAAGCCAACAGAGAATTAATCAATTTTAAAAGCTATTCAAATTTTCTAAACTAATTACTATGCCACAGCATATCCCATTTAAGATTACTAAAGAGCAGCTACCTCAAAGACAGCTGGTGTTCACATCATGATTCCAAACAGTGAGCAAAGACAGGTCAGCTACACACTGCAGTAAATTCTACCGTGATTACCAAGGGACACACAGCATGCTTTGAGTGAATTTTTCAGAGCTGCAACATTTTAGCTGAGAAGAGTCCTTGGTTATTAAAGTCTTAATGAGAAAAATCAATGCAGTACATTGTACAATATTCTCATTTCTTTTCCAAGAGTCAATTTTCTTTTTTAAATCCCAAGTAAGTTAAGACTAAACAGATGAAACAGGTCATAAGTAAGTCTGATTTTTTTCATTTCACACCAAATCATCAACAAATAGTTACTGTACATGCACCAACATGTTTTTTTTTCACGTACACAGATGGCTTCTGAAAAATTCAGAGAATCTCACAAAATATAGGCAACTAACAACCCATCTTTTTCTCACATCTCAGAACTAAAGTCCATGCCTACAAAGATCAGCTTTTTTCTTTGAGCTATTTTGTGTTTCTGTGGCAGACTGTAACCCAGACCAGAAAGAACTGCATGTGAAAAACACAGTGAATAGTAGAAAAAAAAATTGTTTAAATATTTCCATCCTTCAAGTATCACATTAATTTCTTAGCTTCCACATTCTTGAAGTTCAGTGCAGCAAAAACATCCAACAGAAAGTAAGAATTTTATAGAGATATCTCAAAAATGAATCATGAGAGACCTCAGGCTCCTGGTTCCTTGATTTTCTGTATTAGGAATAAGGTTGGAATACGACACTTTCAGGCCTCCATGATGCAGATAGGACTGATGCATGGCTCTCCCAGGGCCCTTACTACACCAAAGCCTATAATGACCCTGACCAACCACATCTCAGACATACAAACTCCACTCATTGGCTTGGGAGCTGAATCTGAGCTCTGGTCCTGATTTTGACCCACATCTGAGAAGGGTTGCAGGCACACTGTGCCTCGTGCTGTGGCTTCCTGCCCTGGCACTATAGACTGGAGATCACTGGGCTGTTGCTGAGCAGCTGACCTGATCTGCCCTTCTCCCTTTGGCATAGTGGGCATGTGGTCTGCCTTCCTTGCTGTCACCCCGGGCTTCTGGCTTGGCTGTTCCAGCTGCTCTGTTGACAAGCTGAGTCTCACACCAAAACGAATGTATGCTATGCCTGTGATAGAAAGAAATGTGAGCTTTTTCCCCTTTTGGTGCTTGGTCTCTTTGCTGAAAAGGTGTCTTTTTCATGTTGGTATCTGACTGTAAAAGGATGAATTTAATTTGAGCTTTTCAGGCTTGGTGATTCTCAGGAGCAGCAAAAGAAGGGAAGTTGCATGGAATAGAACACAATGACACACTTAGTAGCATTTTCAATCCAAAATGAACTGGAGAAGGAAGGTGTCTTACATCTGTGCCTGTAGAACACGAGGATTATGAGCAGCGTCTGGGACCAAGGAACATTTAATGGTGTCTGGAAGCCACATATGTTCTGCTTTATTTGTCAATTCAGAGGAAACAAAAAGCATCTCAAAAATTTTACGCTTATACACCTAACAACGTAATCACTCATATAACAAAAAGCCATCATGAAACTATAAAAGTGACATGTAAAGATTTATCTTTCCATTACCCTGATAGAGGTTTAAGTCAAAATCCAGAGTTAAAAGTCTCTAATTTTTTTTAGTTTTTCTGATCTGTTCAGTTGTTTTTATATTATGATGGTATTAGCTTATGTGAATACCAAAGGAAAAAAAAATTCCTTGTCTTAAACCTATTCACTAGAATGCACCCTTTCAACCTTTGCTAAGTAGTTTTCATCCTATTTCTTATTCCTCCACTGATACTGCAAGCATTTTTTATTTTTCTAACAATGGTTGGTTAATTCAAGAGTAGAAAGCATCCAATATTCATTGAATATACAAAACTAAATTTCAGGAACAGTTGTTTTTCTGATATGTGGCATGAAAACTGGCATAAAATTTTCAGTCTTAGTAATTAGTTTTTAGAACATTGAATACAATCCAGTACTCAACAGACTTTTGCCTGATGCTACTGAATTCCAGTTCAACAGCCTTCCCTCATTTATATATTTTCACTGCATGAAGTTAAATAGCAACAGGAAAAGATACTTCTGTTTGTTTCAATTTTTACTTTATCAGAAGCTTACCACTTTTTTTTCACTTTTGTGACATAAGTTGTCTTATGTTGTAATAAAAACTTGTGCTCTTTACAAAAGAAAAAATTTGAAGTTTCTGGCAGGACTGAATGAATGAAGCTACATTAAGAATTATTTTCCTTAGTAAGTTTTCTTTACTTGTGTAATGTGATAGATATACCTGATGTATTGCTGAAATAGGTAAAAAAGAAAAAAAAAAGGAAGAAAAAATTACTTTTATTCAGATAACATTCTCCAGTTCTAAAATATCTTGCATACTACCATACATCTTCGTAAATGACTTGGACACAGGACTGGAAGGGATACTAAGCAAGTTTGCAGACAACACAAAACAAAAGAAGCGTTTGGACAGTACTCTCAGGTACGTGGTGTGACTCTTGGGGATGGTCCTGTGCCAGGCTAAGAGTTGGACTCAATGATCCCTTCCAACTCAGCATATTCTGTGATTCTGTCATAGCAGACCGCCTTCAATTGTACCTCCCTCAGCTATTTCTGCATCCCACTGTTTGTCTGTAGAAACATGACAAAGCCCAATAATTAAATGGATAATCCTCTTGTGGGTAAAGGTAAATAAAAAATGTCAGGGAAAAACCTGCATGGGGATGAATTATTTTCAGTCATAAGATTCTCTAATTAAAGCTGGTTATCCAGCTTCTGGGTTATCTGCTGGACATTTTTAACTTGTAGAATACTCATACAAGTTGCTAGAAAGATTTCTGTCCTGACAGCCTTGAGTGGGATGGAAATGTGAGATAGATGTCTGAGCAAGCAATTAGAATCCTTATTGCTTCTGTCTTCCAGAATAACCTTAGCATCATTAAAGAACAATAACAAAGCAGATAAGTGTTATCCTTTGAAGAGGCTTAAAATACAGGAAGAGTAAAACAGAGTGGCAGAGTGACTACTTTGATTTGCTTCCTGCAAAGATGTGTTTACACTGAATAATTCACATTTGGTGCAGTCACAACCTTTTCCTCTCTCAGAAGACTTGCACAGCCTGCAAACAAGCCCATTATACTAAAAATTCTTGACGCCTTGAAACTGAAAAAAAATCAATACACTTGGATAACACATTACATTACGAGGTACAAGGCATATATTTTATAAGCTCATTATTGGCACAAGACCCATTAAAACATTAGTAATCTTAACATGAGTACAGACTTTCCAGCTGACACTATTTCAAGTTACAGGCTATTTTTTAAGCTGGGACTAATTTCTCTTGACAAATTTGTCCTACTGCTACCTAGTAGTGAAGCATTTAGGGAAGTTAACTTCACCATGAAGTTCCTTGTGTACACAAGGTACCACAGTCAGTTTCTCCTGTTCCTTAGGGCTTTTAATGGCATTCCAACTGTATCAGAATGCAATTTGGAAATGCTTCCACAGGACAAATTATTCTAGTGAATCCTTGAGGATTTTTCATGGACCTCAAGAAAAACCACTTTCCAATCTATTCCTAGTTTTTATTATGCTCCCACTCTTATCAATACCAAAACTGCTCCCCTTTTATTCTTATTCTCTGAAGTTTACTTTAAGAAAACTATTCAAAGCCTAACTGAAATTATGATGTTTTGTAATTAAATACTAATTTTGATCTAGATAGACTTGTTGCACTGTACTTTTGGCAAGTGTTCATTTTCCACAGTGTACATCATCACAGCACCATACTAGCCATGACAATCCTACGGGGAGTGTTGAGCAAGCAAAACTCTGTCCAGCATGAGGACCAGAACAAATTTAGGCATGAAAAGACAAAGAGAAATTCATCTGGACTGCAACTTCATCTGTGAATGGAAAAACTTACAGGATTCTCAGTGCTCACTTCCCGACAGAGTGACAAAATCCTTTCACACTGCATATATCATAACTTACTCCATTGACAAGTGTTATAAACAGCACAGACATCTTAAGGGACTCAGTGACAAACTATTGTCCCTTGACTCTATATTTCTTGAACTGGAAGAGTTCAGGGAGATGGGAAGGTACAGTGTGACAAGGTTTCGAGGAAATCATAGAATTTCATCTTCAGGCTAGAAGGTGCATGCCCCTAAGAAGGTGAAAATCTCCTGGCAAAAAGCTATCAGGCTAGAAAGGGGGCAAAGCTGACAGAAATGCCCAGTGAAGCTGTCCTCTTGCATCAACCATATCCTTCCAAAGGCTGAGGTCTCTACTAATGGCCTGCTGAAGGCTGCGTCACTTGGAGACAGCACTCAAGGAAAACAGAAAGCTTTTTTGTGATGCTGGTAACAAATGTGTGGCACTACCCCTGCCAAATCTACACAACAGTCTGTGGGTAGATTCAGTGGCTGAGGAACATGAGAGTATATATAGTAGAGGGAAGAGGTCAGCAGGTTCTAGACTCAGAATGCAAGCTGTAAGGAAGGACTCTAAGGACCAAGAAGTATTTCCACTATAACAAGCAGGATCTGGCAGGAAGATGGAAGTTGAGGACTCTGTGTTTATTTTTTACAGAATAACTGAGACTGGAAGAGACCTTTCATGCTTGTCTAGTCCAATCCTCCTTCTCAAGTTGGGTGAGCTACAGCAGGTTGCCCAAGACTGCATCCAGTTAAGTTTTGAATATTTCCAAGGACGAACACTTCACAGCCTCTCCAGGAAACATGTTCCAGAGTTCAACTACAGCAAAAAAGTGTTTTCTTTTACTGTCCTACAATTTGTACTCTTTGTTTCTTGTCACCATGCGTTAGCAAGAGTCTGGTCCATCCTTTTAGCACCATCTCATCAGATATTTATATAATTTGATAAGATGTTCCTTGAGTCTTCTCTTCTCCAGACTAAACCAATCCCAGCTCCCTTCCTCACACAAGGATGCCCTTGACTATTTTTGTGGTCCTGGATGGATACCCTCAGGATGGCCATTTTCCAGCTGGATGGAAAATTCAGCTCCTCAAAGTAGTGTCTTTTTTACCTTTCCTGAAGCATTGACAGTTATAAATGTTTCTACTAGTAATAGTTTCTCCATTGTTTGATGTCTAGCTCTCAAACTTAAGGTTTAACTCCTCCTCAAATTGAGGTTTAGGAAGAAATTTTACCACAGGTCAGAGTGACAAGAGTGTAGTTTTGGGGATATCAGTTGAATAAAGTACTTATATTGGACATGTCTCATAGACATACTTGACCCAGAGAATATGTCTCTTTCCTTTTAAATGGAAGTTCAGGTTACACAGGAACTGTGAATTTATATACTTGGTACTCTGTAGAAATCTGACTGACAAATTATAGCATTTCCAAGGAAGTAGGAAGTATTACTGTAATTCCTTTAAAGTGTTTTTCTTCTTTCTGTCTCTAATTATATTTTTTTCAACTAAAATTTTCCATTGTTGCTAACAGCAGTTAACCTCAAAAAGAGAGCATGACTGTAAGCAGTGCTCCAGGCAGCAATTAACATTTAAAGCAAAGTAGTTGAAAATGGGAATAAGTGACCCCCTATGTAAAACATTAGCAACTGTTAGCACTGTGTTTATTCTAACAGCTTTTTCTGAGATACTATACTGGCTTACCTAAACTTAAAATTACTAAAATGAGGATTAGTGATTAAATTATTATAACTGGGATGAGTCAAGAGCTATCATAAACCCAGATTCCCAATATGAGTTATTCCAGAACATCTGTGTGGTAAGCTGAAGCTTGTAAGCAAGCTTCTAAAATGGCTAGGAAAGTTTAGCAAACAGTTCTTAACAGAAACACAGTCTCTCTAGTGTTCTCATTTCTTCAAGTTTCTCGATGAGGAAGACTTTGTTATGTAAGAAAGGTGAACACTGTTGATTTTCCTTTGAAGAAAGTAAGTAACCTAAAATAACTAAGAACCATTGCTTATGTATCGACCATATGTTTTATGTATACTGCTGCAACACAGAACTGCAATAGGATACAAAGGTGTGTCTAGTTTTCAGCAAACAACTTATTCCTGCACTGCTGTAAAAGTGGAGTTAACTAAAAAAATATGGCTGAACAATTAGATCTCAGATGCTTAATAAATAAGATACCCAGAAACTAGTAATTAAAGGGGAGAAAAGTCTCAGTGGCAGCATAGCTTGGAACCTAGTGATTAGAGGATGGACTGCAAGAAACTGAATGCTTAATGATCAGTTTTGTGGTTTTATTACGCCTCCACTTTTTCTGTTAAAACCTGTCAAGGTAAAAAACCCACAAAACCTAAATAAAGCTCATTTTTAGAAATATCCCTTTTCAATTGCCTAACTGCTTGTCTTATTCTGTAAATTTTCACATGAAATCAGATTCAATTCCTTGTACTGACAAGTCATCATCTGAAAGCTGCAATGAAAAAGCATCAAGTATATAAGTAAACAACATGCTGATAGGAAATGGAGAATAGTATAAACTTGGACAACAATTCTGCAAAATCAATCTAGCATTCCTTGCTAGGACCAAAGAGGAAAAATTTACTCCAGAAAAAGACAAAAAGACAGAACTAGAACAATATGAAGGGCTGATTTTATGCATCTGGGCAGTGAAAAGGTATAATAAAATCTTTGCCATCTGGTAAGGAAGACAACAAAGGAGTGTGGAAAACAAGAGGAACAGCTTAGTTTTCATTGAGACAGGTGATCTCAAAAAAGACCCCAAGCAAACAAACAAACAAACAGAAAACCCCAAACAACAAACATAGAAAGCTTCTATAATAAAGAAAAGAAATTCTATAGCACCTGCATGAAACAGTATTGGCTGCCAGTTTGTCTGAGGTTGTATCACACCCTTGACTAAGATTAATCACTAAGGTTCAGTATTAAGCTAAATCTGGTAAATTCAGCCAAACTGGGAACTTTCCTAGACTGACTAAAATTCTGAACATTTTTTCCAGACTTGCACCACATGCATTGTAAAACCTGGAATTAATTCTTGAAGAATCTGCCTACTGCAATTGTTCTAAAGCCTTGTTTAACAAAAGAGGGGAAAAAATGTACATGTTCCCAATGATAGCTCAATCCTTGACAATAATAGAAAAGGATGAGATGTATGAGAGAGGGAGGGAAGTATGCAATTAGCTGTTCTCTGAATTTCCTAAGCGGAATGATCAGAACCGGAAGATAATTGTGCAGCACTTCACAGTTAACCTGAGTAGGCACAGGGCTGTGCTTTGCCATGTACCACTTATAGCTTGGCCTTCATGGTGGTGTCATGTTGTGCGTCCCTGTGCCACAGGAAAAAGTCATTCAGCGAACGGTAACAGGGACCTGTGGGCAGCTCCCACTTAGCAACAGTAGCTGTACCACCTACCTGTTCTCACCTTTATCTAAAAAGTGTAGCAACAAGTTCTCATAAGAACTTTCTGCTTGAGAGTAGAAATGATGAATAGAGTTGTTTTCTTTTAAGAAAATCCTGCAAGAGCTCAAAGGCCAAAACGCCATATAATCTTTCCATGAATGGGATCTACACAGTGTGCTGTGTCCTGATTGGAGGCCTGTCAATGCTGTGCAACTCAGGGTTCCCAGCATCTGAAGAGGTGTAGAATTATCTATACCATCCTCTCTTTCTTTATAGTGTTAGCTCAAATGAAAAGTGTTTTAACAGATACTTTGCAGAATCTGAGAGTTTTTCCTACAGGGATCATAATGAAAACCTGCTGTTTTTTTGACTCCATCAGGGTCAAAACTGTAAGAATACATCAGAGAGAAGGTGATAGGCCAGCAGGGAAACAGGTTTGTTTAATGATTCAACATAATATCTATTATAATGTAATATAACATTTTAATTAAAATTATTATCTGTGTTCAGGATTGTCAAAATCACTTCAGATAACTGACAAAATGCCAATATTTCTCAGCTGCACACAGTAATACTCATGTTTTCACCAAACCTAAATCTCAAGCTTTGTTTTGTATAAGAAAACTTTATGTGAAACTTTTCGCTAAAATCTCAGTCACTAGAAGATTGATATTACCTCCGTCAGGAAAGCTACAATACATACCGCCAGCCTCCAGAAGTGTTTGAGATAGACCTTCCCTCTTTCCCTGCTTTCATTTCTTTTGGCTGATCAATGGAGAAGGAAGGAGTCAGACAGTCTGAGTCCCTACTACTTGTGAATGAGCAGGCATAGCTCAATATATTCGACTCTACTGAGAATGGCACTGAGGAATTAAAAAATACTATGTTTTACGTCTGGTTGCTTACAGGACCTTGTTCCCTGCTTCTTTCCCAGTGGCTCTGTAACTTCACACCTGTGCCTTTCCTTCCCCAGGCCATATTAACCATTTTTCTTATTTTGAAAAGTGCTGCTGCAAGATTCAATCTTTTAATATTTGGAAACCTTCTGTACATGCCTGCAGCAGCAAACCTGCTGGCGGAATTCACAAGGCAGAAGTGCGTCAGTTCCCCAATTATTAAGTGCCTTCTTCCTGAGGGATCCTCAGTACCAGCTCATTTCTCTGTCAGGCTTGGCATTCCAAGACCTGCAGCAGTTTTCCTTCCACCAGATATCTTTTAAATAGTTTCCAATTTAACCTGGTATCACTTTGACATGATGAATACTTTTTTCAACATTTATTTCTGCTCACAGTCATTCATTTTATTTAAATTGTTTTTCAGCTTGTCCACTTTTCCTTTGATGCTAATGCTTTTTTTCATCAAAAAATGTGGCATAATATGTCCTTTCCATTAAATATTTAAGTATTCTAATGATGCCAATACAAGTCAAGGAAGATGTAAGCTATGCAAGTGCTCAGTGTGGTACCAGAGCAGCATTTCAAATATGTGGTTCAGACAAATCTTGCTCTCCTCCATTCAACAGACAACAGCTTTCAAAATAGAAGTTTGGGTCTATATCAGTTCTCTGAATGTGAATGTTACCGAACTTGGACAGTATTTGGGTACAGGTTCTTTTTAGGATCTGGCTGCTTCTGCTTCAGAATTGAATTCATCAAAACTCTGGAAACACAAACTCATGAGCTTTGAGAAGTGCACATCAGGCCAATGGTCCGTTAATTTCTTTGCAATTCTGTATTTAGTGTGAAGCCATATGCCCTTAATGAGTAACCATACGCCCTTTCAGAAAGTGTAACCATCCACTGGACACAGTATTCCTTTTAACAGTATTTACATTAGAGCTTTTGTAGTATTCCATGTGGTCACCATCAGGGTCACCTGTGTCTCTTGGCTTGGAAATGTACACTGAAAACCAGTTTTTCAATGGATTATATTTCTTATTATTTAGGCAGCCTATCCCCTTGTTGTGAAATTAGTTCCTTGACTACCTCACAAAATTGCTACCTCATTGCTACTGGGTATGCTTGCAAGATGTTTAATTTCCTCAAGATTAGTTGAAACTCTTTGTTCATAGACAGTGGAAGCTAATTCTGCTTCCTCTTGAAAGGCTTCTGTTGTTGCCTTGATGCCTCATAAATTTTTTTGTTACTCCATACTGGTCTACTCAACTCCACAGTGTAGAACTACCTGGTCTAACTAGACTTTTTGTCTAATATTTCACCTTGTCAGTTGAAAAGGGTTTTTAGTTCTGCTATAAACTGTGATCCATTTCAGGCAGCTGTTGTTTGATTTCTTGGCCACAGTATGTTTTTATTTTGTAGGGGTCTCAAATTTTACAGTTCATCTAATTTTTTATTAATCGACTGATAAGTGGGTGAGTATTCAGGTTTACCCACAGGTTAGCTGCTGCTCAGAGGTGCTAGGGATGCCTTCTGTTGGGCCACACTGCTAGCCCTGTGCAGATTTTCAGTCATAGTTATTGTTACCCGTGCTTTTGTTCATTTCTCCCTTACTATTCTGACTGTGGAATTTCCAACAAAGTGGCTATGATACAGTGCTGTTATATTCTCTCCCCCTCATTCTCTCTCACTGATGTGAACAGAAACAAACTGGAAACAATTTTCATAAGTGTCTGAATTATAGGATTCCAGTAAATGTAAGAAGCTGAGCTACTTTTTTATTCTTTTTGTCACATAATGCCATATTACTTTTAACAGCTTCTCCCTTCCCCTTTATCATGTCCTCCTATGTTCCTTAAGCAGTAAAAAAAAAAAAAAAAAGAAACTTGGAATGCCCAAGAGAGTCATGGCAGCAAAATCCACTGCTATGGGAGAAGGGATTTGCTGTAGGGGAAACAGACCTATAGTAGGAATGAATCCACGTGCTTCAGTGATGATAACTGAAGTTATTTTCAGCAGAGCTGTTTCTCACGTTATTTCTTTGCTGTTTTGCCATTGGGGATAGCCAGCCAGTCAGAGACACGGCATCTTCTTTGAGTTGTTATGAAAACAGCAGATGCCACCATTGGTTTTCCACTGGGACTGAATGAAGTGTTCAGGAAACAGAGTGGTCCTACCTAAGGCAAGTTTTATATTACATTAAGAGGTAACTGTCGTTCCCTTTCTGTCTTTCATCAGTTCACAGTATATGAAATAGTAAAACTGGTGACAATTTACATAACATCTTTCATCTAGAAGCATTTCAAAACCTTTACAGAGATCAATTTTCCCTACTGTTAAAACATAAGAATCTTTAGCATTCAGTAACACTATACAAAATTAGAGGACAGGAAGTGGAATACTAACAAAAAGCCCAGGACCAGATTAGGTTTGAAGGTATTTAGCTATACACTGAGCAGATTTTAGCAGAGGGCAAAAGTTTACAGTCTTGAAGAAATAAATCTTTTGAACAACCCAACAGAGCTGTCCCATCCATGCACTTCAAAATTGCTGTTGAGACATCTATGCTTTGGCAACAAAAACATATTCAAGCTTCATAGACTATGCTTACTTAGCCTACCAGTAAACTATTTCATACTTCATCTTTTTGATGAATCCAGACAAGAAACTGTGTCAAAATAGACATTCATTTGCTAACAATCAGTCATTCAATCAAGCATTATATGCAGACACCTTGTACATAAAATATTGAAGACACTGTCATTGTCCTAAATAAATTACAATGTAAGCATAGAGGTAAAGAAATGCCAGTGAAAACAGTAGCTTCTTCCTTGAAGACAGAGGAAGAAGAGATAAAATATTTAAATGCAGCAAAAACATAATGGGTACTAAGCTATTCCTTAAGTGTAAAGGGACTACTACAAAATAAAGACATTTTAAAGATCCTGCACTAGGATCTGTTTGATCATAACCCTCCTGGCTTGTTTCTATCTTATTAAATCTGAATGTTAGAAATTCCAAAGATGTAGGTATAAAGATGAAGGTGTAAAGGCAGGTGATATAAACTACAAGATGGATTAACATTGGTGAGAAATGTAGAAAAAATTAGGTAAAGACATTAGAGCAAGGAAGAAAGTGCCTGAGCCTGTGCAGCATGACAGGCCCAAGAAATCACATTAGGACAACAGAGCTAGTAAAAGTAAGTGAAATCGTATTTCATATCCAAGTATATCAGCAGGTATATCCTTTCAGGTGTTTGAATACACCTGTTTATTCTGTTTCTGATGCGATATCTTTAGAACTAGGTATTTGCCACCTGAAGGATTTTTTTAACAGTCACTTAAATTTTCCTACAACTGAACTGGCTATTATAGAAGTACTAGTGTGTTATGTGACTCAAGTCATCTAGGTCAAATTCTTGCTGCAAACCTAAAGGATGCAAAATATTTGGAAAAAAACCCAACCCACCTGCATTATTTGAAAGAGGGTTAGGAGATGTCTGCATTGAGAACTTGGAGGGATTCCACAAGGCTCAGAAACATCCTTCTGCTACTTGACAATTATTAAAACTTTCCCCTTTAAGCTGAAAAAACCAACCAACCAAAAAGGCATCAGTAACATGCTGACTACTAGCAAAACATGTCACTGTAATAGTCTATGGAAATCAATGTCTTCATTAGGGGGCTCTCCCTCTGACTATACCAAGCACTGTGCTTGTAGTGATGAAGTTTAAAACTCTACTGCCATCTGCAGGGGTTTATCCTTTATGTAATTTTAAACTTAGTGTCTATTCTTTGGAAACTTCCCCATCTAGAATCACACTGTGGTAAATATGACAAAGTCCATTGCGACTGTTCCTTTTTTTATACCACCCTCACTTGGGCTCAAAATAGCCTTTTTTTAGACTCCGTCTTTCCTCTGAGCTTATTTGCAGTACGGCAAAATGTACTATTAACTTATTATGCAAAGTCTGCAAATCTGATCAAAAATTAGTTTATTTAAACTTCTGCCCTGTAAAGAGAGATGCGATTGCCTTAACTTGGAACAATCCTGCTCTTAGGTTGATGTTAGTATTATATGTGCTCATGTACTTATATCCTACCTCTACATTTTAAGAAAACATATTACATAATAATAAACAAAAGGAGAATCCAGGTTAGGAAAGGAAAAAGATTTCCTGGAATAGCCAACTTAGTATTTGGTGCAGACAGAGGCCAAAGGAGACAATTAGTTCAACTGTTACTGATGGTGTATGACATTATCTGCAAATTAGACTGTCTGCATCAAAAGAAATGATGAATGTTGGGTAGAACATTAGGGATGTGATCACGTGATGACAGAAGGACAGCTTCCAGTCAGCAGGGACTTCTGCATAGTCCCAAGACCATTGATGGACGATCAAAAGGGATTCTACCTTAACATCTGCTAGCTCTTTCAGCACTCTGGGATGATTTCATCAGGCCCCATGAACTTGTGTACTTCCAGCTGATACAGCTGCTCCTTTACAATTTTGGTGTCCACAAATGGAAAGTCATTATCCCATATCCATAGTCCTTCAAGTCGGGACTGGGTGGTCCAAGGCCTATCAGTAGTATTAAAGATAGAGGCAAAAAAAATCATTGAATGCCTCTGCTTCATCTTCATCACTATTAACCAGATGACCATCTTCAACAAGTATTGGTCCAATGTTCTCTTTAGACCCGCCTCTTGCTACTAGCATACTTTAAAAAGCCCTTCTTATCTGACACAGCATTGGTCAGTTTCAGCTCTAATAGAGCTTTGGCTTTTTATGTATTCTTCCTGCATATAAAAACCGTGGCTCTGAACTACATGCTTTAGGGATTTATTACTGGAAAGAAAAATAAGGAGTTCAAATATAAGGAAGAGGATGCGCTTCAGATGTGATCATTCTACATCTCAGTTCTAAGAGCAAAGTAAATGAGATAGGGTGAGCACACTCCTGCTTTTACAGAGACTAAGAAAATTTCTACCTTTCTTTTCACCTGAAAGTAGTGGCTCCTGAGGTACCCTTTTCTCTAGCCTGCACAACAGCACTGTAGACGAATAGATTTATTGCTGATTCCATCCAAGTTCTGACTTACTTTTGGAATCTAACAGATTGATTTGTTTCTCATTTAGAGAGTTCAGTTTCAGATCATTTTCTGATTCTTCTTGATTTTTTTTTTGGCAGGGTTCTCTAAACTATATTTAACACAACATCACCTCAATAACAGAAATAATTAAATATTTAGGATAGACAGAAAAAAATTTTCTTCCTGTGAACTAAAGGTAAGGTTAAGTAACCTTCATCTTCAAATTTGTTTTATTTTGAAAAGTTTGCTTCTCAAAATACCTGATTTCATGAACAGCAGCAACAGCAGTTTTTAAAGTATTTGAGGTTAAAATAGTTAGAAACTAGCATGGAAATTTTATTTCCAGATTTTTATTTTTGTGATACAGTCTTTAGACACTGCAACCTTGAACCTGCAGTCAAAAAAAACCCCTGGAATTGTAGCAAAACTACCACTGTAGTGGTAACATGGGGTAGAGTTCCTAAGTGACTGAAATAAGTCTAAAAGTATCCTTGTTAAGCTCTGAAACGCTCAACCTTAAGAATGCATGAGTTTCTCCATAATCTGTTACCTGGAACTGAAACAAAGCTGTGCCATATTTTTCTTATTAGTTAAAAGTGAACATGTGCTCTGACGTGTGATCTCCACAGCCTGCAGTTCCTTCAAGAATATCCATCTGCTATAGTGTGGGTCCTTCATGGACAGCAGCGACTATTCTTCTCTGCCATGGAGCACATCTTCCTCCTCTGACCTTGGTGTCCCCTCTCTTGTTTCTCACTCTTTTTGTTCCCTTTTCCTCTCTTCATTTAATGTTTTATACCCTTTCTTAAATACATTTCCTTGGAGGTGCCACCAGCTTGGCTGCCGGGCTCAGCTGTGCCCTGCAGTATGTCTGTGGTGCAGTTCTCTGTGGCTGTCTGTGTCCAGCATGAGCCAGACCCTGACCTCTTCCCACAGAGCCCAGCCCTGCAGCCTCCCTCTGCCCTGCTATCAAAACCTCACCACCTACACCCAATATAAAGTGGCATTATAAATGACATAATAAGCTTCAGCTCATATACCTTTTGCTCCCACCCCCTTCTCTCTTGAGACAGACTAAGGTTGTGCAGTGAAGGGATGACTGCATGTGGGGCACTGTGTGACACTTGGTAGAGAAAATGGCAGGCAGATAGTGCTGGAAATAGGAGGCTGAAAAAAAGATAATCTCATGATTTGTGCAGTTGTCAAAAATGATTGTTTTAGGTCATTCAAAGAATCACTGACAACAGTATTGGCAAAAGCAGTTATTAGCAAAAGTAATATTAAAGTGAAAGCATGACAAAGTTAATTGGCAAGGTTTGTTCTACTGCTTACTAGATGGATAAAGCACACAGAGAAAAATTGTACTAAAGTCTAAAATCAATCTAAAACTAAAATCAACAAAAAATTATCTATGTGGAGACTAGGTGTAGAAAGGGGTAAGGATAGAAAAGCTTAAGGATAAAAAGGAATCTTCCATTGAGTCACAAAGTTTAGTCTGGACTCCCTTACCAAACTTATCCTTGGAGTTGACCAATGATTTAGGCCAAAAGGTTTTAACAGCATTTAAAGTTAACAACACTTAATCAATAGCTCAGTCTAAACAATTTAGCTAGATTCATATAGAATTTACTATAGCACAACAGTAACTCAAAGGCCCAAGTTACTTACAAATCTAAAGTACTTAAGGACCTAAGAGAGCAACATTCATAGTATATTTGCTACTTGCACACACACAGACCTAAAGGAGTATGTACAAGGTATATATGTGTGAAAAATTCCCCTTGAATTCAGTGAAGTGCTCGCATTGGGTGCCTTCGCGTCTTCTCCAGGGGCCAAGGGTTGAACCTTGAGGAGTGGCCAGTCCAGGCTCCATCATGGGCATTCAGTGGCAGGCCTCCAAGTATAGAAAACTTAAGAGTTCTCTGGCTCTGAGAGGTGTGCCACTGAGAGGGAGATTGCTGATCACAGCTCACTGCAGTCCAGGAGAGCTCAAAGAGTCTCACTTAGTGCTACTGTTTGGAGGGTCACAAGAAAACTGTCTTCAGTCGTAGTAATTTGCCATCCTGACAGCAATTCAGGCCAGTAACTTACTTTGAAAGTTCGGCAACAAAAATGTTACTCCACTTGGATGATTATTCAGGCAAGAAAATTAGGTTTCCAGGGCTGTTCATTAAAAAATGAGATCTCATTAGACAGCTACCAAGTTCCTGGGAACAGACAGCATTTCTGATAAGCTCAAGAGTACCTTAGCCTAGGTGCTATACATGAAGGCCGAGGCCTAATGGGCATTTCTGAGATCACAGTGTGGCCTGAGGAGAGGGGTGGGGTGTGTTGCACCACCACAGCAATAAACCTGCATGCTGGACAAACAGATTTAATCCCAGTCTTTGCCATAAAATTACTAAACAGTACTTAGCAGTTATTTAAAACAAAAATGACCAAGTTCTCTAAGATAGGGAGATATTTTTCCTCCAAGACAGTGACTCACAGCTAACAAATTAACTGAGTGAGTACACAGTCTTTAGCCACAGAGGCAGATACTTAGAACAAGCTAGGTATTCTAGGTATGACAGGAGATATTAAGGAGCATGGCATAATCCTGAGAGGATTTACATGGAGTAGCTCAGACAATTGCTATCTGAGGTCTACCTGGGTTTTTTAGTGTGGACTAAAAGTGCTCGCCCTGTTGAGTTGGCCACTCCACAGCTCTGCATCACATTGCATCAAAGCTAACAGACTCCATAGAACTGAGCTAGCCCCTCACAAAATCTGAAGTACTGTCTCTGCATCCTCAGCATCATTAATCTGCAACCCAGATAAATCATCCACACATAGTTAATAACTGAACTTCTAGTCCAGGGATGTTCAGCTTGTTCCTATATCCGTGACCCTTTTTCCAGAACCTTCTTTTTACTATGCTCTCCCTCTGTTGCACACCACCTCCCCCCCCATGCCCGCCTTGACCCCAGTTTTTCTCCTTCCATATATAAATTGGCAAATAAAAGCTACTTGTTCAACCTTGTACAACCTTCTCTTGGGCAAGACTGAAAATTTAAAGTTCAGGATTAGGTATCTCTCTCACGCTCTGGAGAGTTTGCTTAAGGTTTCCATTATGTTCTTTAAAAGTTACAATGTAATTAAACCATTGCCCATTTTACAAATCATCAGTCAGGACATCTTCAAAATGTTAAATTGTTTGTTTAAATAAAAACGTTTGTTCTATGCTTGAGTTTAATGATTTATATCGAAATCAGTATGAACACAATGTAAATCAAATCAGAGAATCTTAGTTCTGTTTTTCAAGACTTCAGACTATTAAGTAATCATTTCTTTCTAAAAAGCAAGTCATATTTTTACTATCCATATAGTCTACAGTAACCATCCAAGGAAAAATAGATCACTCTCCAATCTCTGCAACTGGAACAAGATCTGTCTATTTTAAGCAGGAGTAGTTTACTTGAGGATTTTAGGTAGATTTCCCAGATTTTCAATTACTGAAATAATATCACATATTGGTTCATAAAGTACAGTGTTATTTACATTATTTTCAAATGCAAATGACAATGTCTCCAGCTAAAAAGTTGTTCCAGATCTGAAATCATTTACCACTTTCCAGTCAACTAAACCAAGTGTCCTTTCCAGGAAATCCAATTATTCATTCAGTGCTAGGTCTGGATTAACGAGTTTAGGATAGTTTCCCACACACAGATACTAACATTCAGATACTCGTACGTGATACAAGCCATAATTTTTCTGCAAATTTCAAGAGAATTCCACCAGCCATATTCACAGCAAAACCAACCTGAACACACAGCAGCACTTTAGTAATCTGTCCCTGATGCCTATTTTTTCCATCAGCACCGTCCTCAGAGCTCCCACCGGTGGCTCTGCGTCACGTCACCATGTGCCTTAACTTGCTATACATGTAGGACATCCATTATTTTTCCTACATACCACAGTTACCTTACATTTGCTGCAGTAAGTTAACAAAGTCAATTTGTACTACTTTCTGTGTTGCAGACATGGTGTCTTGGCAACCGTTATGCCTGTTTTTCCTTCTGCAGTTGCTTTGCTGACTCACCAATTCATTTATACAGCAGCTTTATTTGGCCGTTCAGCACCTGCACATACCTATATATAGCCTTCAGTTCTCCTTCCTTGGAGCACTGAACTATGCAACTTCCAGAGGATGAAATAAGGGTGGATTTGCCCTTTGCTGGACACCTGCTGCTATAGGTGCAGCAGATAGAATTAAGGTACAGCAAGTGAATGTATGAGAACAATCAACTTAATAACCTGAGAATAACTTTTTGGGTGTTTTCGATTTCCAACAGCTGATGTTCTATAATTTTCTTCTATGAAAAAGCAAAATTCACATGAATTCTCTAAACATCATGCCAAGTATCAATAACCATATAAGCTGATATTTGAAAAAGAGTTACTGTCAGTAAAACACTGCAAAATAACCTACATGGATTTTAGTTAAAATGTAGAGATTTTTAGATGTAAATTGTGGAAACAAGAGCTGTCTCTAAGTTTTTAAAATACTGATTTTTGTGGACTGACTTGTTTATATTACATCAGTCACTAAAAGAGAAGATATAATTCTCTCAGATGGGCTGGTATTTTACACAAAAAACCACAAGAACAATCAGTTATACAATATAGATCCAAAGAGGTAAGTAACGTGTATCTTATTTTAATTTTCGCTTTTCTTTTAGGTTTCTTCTTCCACTTTTCACTGTTTGTATTGTTTCTGATACTTGCAGTTTTTGCATTGTTTCTTGTAGTCTCAATAATTATTTTCTTAATAATCTGTTCAGTCAACAGAAACACTCTCAAAACAAAAACAATATAAAAAATTGATTGACTAAAAAACTACGAAGCTTTATTCAGAATATACTGGACTGAAAAAAGAAATGGCAGAGTTAAGAGGTTAAACATAACTAATTAAATACCTCTTTATCTTTCAGTTGCGTTCTTTTGTAAATTTGACTTATTTGGTATCTTGTCTTTATTCACCAGATGATGTTGACCAATTCCCATAGTACAACCATTAATGTGACACATGCTAATACAGCTGCCAGCTTCAGTCTCTCTGACCTCAGTTTGTCTTTCACATAGAGCATGATGAAAATGTCTGGAATATTTTCTCATTGCCTGAAGAAATGTAAGAATTGCTCTCCCAAACAGCAAACTAAACTGCCCAGTGACATCAGTATTTGGATGAGATTGCTCTGTTTGAAGAGACCTGGGAAATGGCTGGAGGTCTCATTTCTGACTTTTTTGGGTTTACACATAGAAAAACAAAAAGGCAGGAGAAGTCTATTATGTATAAAAATGAAATTGCAAAAAAGGAAATCACAATAGTGCGACAACAACCAAAAACCCCTCAAATATTGAAAGCTACTACCTTGTGGAATTAATCCTTAAAAGTAGTGAAGTGTATTGAACTGTGGAGCACAAAATCGGATTTGAGCCAGTGCTGGAGAACATTAACTTGGGATCAATGTTGCATAAACTATGATAAAAAGAGGTATCCAGTGCTGAATAACCGAGTCACGGATATAGTGAACCTTATGAATTTATCTCTAGAACCAAGAGAATCAATTCTTGGATGTCAGTTCTTTGTAGACTATTGTTTTAACTTCCTTATAGTACTCATAAAGAGCACGAGATTTAATCAGGGATTTTGACAAACATCTGAGGAGAAGCTGTGTGTGGTCAAAGAATGGCTCATAATGAAAATTCTAACCATCAAAAATGGCAGTAAAACATTCTGCCATATCATTCTGTAAACATAACTAAATAGTTTCGTAAAAAGGTTATGGATATCCTCACAAAAAAACCCTCTGTTTATGAGAGCATAATTTACTGTTGTGGCTTCCATAGTTCCTCTTCTGAGTACAGATGGCAGACCTATGGTGAATTTTGTGATTCAATCATTATGCCAATATTCTGCCCTTTAAAATTGGCTGTTGTGTGAGAAAATTCTCAGAGGCTAGACTTTTAGACTATGTGGAAAAGAAAATATTTCCTGGAGAAAATGGATATGTTGGATAGTGCCACTGCAGTTTTGCTCAAGTGGAGTTTGAGACAGCTGCTCTTCCTCACAGAACTTATCCTTTTCAGATATTGGAGAATCTTGCAGTAAGATGGGTTCTCTCTCTGGAAAAAGACAAGGTGGATCTCATCAGCAAAAACTGGTGTGTTCCTACATGTCTAGGATAAGAATACACAAGTTCTGAACTTACAGAATATATTACAGAGAGAAATTGCTCCTGCAGCATGGAATAATTAATAAACCAATTAAAAGAAGTGAAATTATGCATTTGTATAGAGAACAAAAAAATCTTGGCAACATGCCCAGTTCTGCTGTATATATGTGAGATTCATAAACAGTGCTTTCATTAAACCGACATAATCCCCCCAAATGACTAGAGGAGACAGTTAGTATCTCAACTGAAATATTAGAAGAAGAAGGGATTTTGATCAAGGATAAAAAAAAAAAAATTTATCTACTCTATAACAGTGCTGATATTACTCTCTGATGCTTTTGTTGCCAAAATTTCCAATGTGAAATAATGAACTCCAAATCATATTATACACGAAGAAAATAAATTTTCAGTTCCTGGACACTATTCTGTATCCTGAGACTACTTCAGGCATTCTTAACTCTAAGAATCTTTCACCCAATCGTGCTTTCACTACACCTTTTGTTTGAAGCACAACTACCAGATTCTGTCCCTATTTCATCACATTGCTTCTTCTCGGAATGGTTGAGGTTGAAAGGGATCTCTGGGGACCACCAGGGCCGATCCCTCTGCTCAAGCAGGATCACCTACACCTGGTTGCACAGGACTGTGTCCAGACTGTTTTTAAATATCTCCAAGGATAGTGACTCCACAACCTCTTTGGGCAATCTGTGCACAGTCGTTCTCATGGAAAATGACTTATTGAGTAAGCCCTGAGTTACTCAGTAACTTCAAATTCTTTCTTCTGCCTTCTGCAGTAATTCTTTCACCATGGCCATGAGAACTTCAAGACGTTGCTAATGTCGGATTCCACGCTAGGGAAGTGGATTTCTGAATTGCACAGAAACAGATTAAATTAGCAGTACTGGACAGAAATGAGGAATTCAATCACCTAGGAAGCCACGTCTTCAGTGGAAACCTTCCCTGATATTCTGTATTTCCCACATAACCATCAAGAACAAAAGTGTTTCCAGACACCAGCAATCTATAGATTTCACTGAAGCTTGTTAAAACCTGTGAAAATTTATTATTGTACGTAGAACGACATCTGCCCATGGCCAATATTTACAGAATCTGCTTTACACTTGTACAGCTACCTTTGCCTTGATTATCTCAAAGCACTTTAAAAGAAAGCTCCTTTAGCCTCGCAGCACCTTGTAATGAAGGAAATGTAGAATTTACAAGTAGGGGGAAAAAAATGACACAGTCATCCTAGAACTAAATGCCTAAATATCACAACTTGAATTTACATTTAATTTAAAAAGTGTTAAATATGTGTGTAACTGATACTGACTTCAAAGGAACCAGAAGACAATTTATAGCCTTTCAAAAAAGTATTTCTATTTCACCATATAAATTCATAAGTGCCTAATTTTAAACAACACGTTTCTAGGTTAAAGAGAGGTTGACTGTCGTCTTTAGGAAGTATATGGAGAAAAATCTTACCTCTTAGGGTACCTTTCATCAAACTGTCCCAAAAGACTTCATGGGATAAACAGATTTTACTGGAATGAAGATCTCTGCAGTGTACAGTGCCAAATCTCTCCTAGCCTAAAGGAACTTTCCAAAAGTCTGGAAGATGAAGTGAAGGGAGAAGGCTGTACTCTACTGAAACTGCTGAAACTGAAGGGAAACTCTAGGTCAGCAGAATGTAATTACTAGAGCTGGGTAAGAAGTGGAAAAAAATATACTAATAGTCATTAGAGAGGAAAAAAAAAGGCTTACTTTAAAGTGTAAAAATAAATTTAAATGTGAAAGGATAAATAGCCCCAAAATATATGTTTGAATGTGATTATTCACACTTTATATTCTAAATGGGAAATATGTGGAAAATACATTGCAGAAACCATACTATTTAGGCATTGTACTACTTAGGCACTGAATTAATGCTAGAGTTTGAATCATGAATATCCACAACAAATTGTTCATGAAATATTCACACAGGGAAAACATTTTTAAAATAAATTTACAAATTCAGGCAATAAAATAATGTGAGAATTTTCTGAACATTTTGTGAACAGAAGAAAGAAAATAATGTACTGTTAAAATTATCCACCAGAAATAACCTCTTATTTTGTTATTACTGACTAGTTTGACAAGAGTAACAAAAACTTTAATGGAACTGAGTATTTACATTTCATTGTACAATTTATTTGAATGGGAGCATTTAAGGATTTCAAAATTGCTGTAACTTGCATGTCTATCTCATTTTACACAGCTGTTTCAGACAAATTACTACCACACTTGTCCTAAATATTGTTCTGTGGGGAGAAGAACTGTATATCCTGCAGGAAGGGGATGTTTTTTTCTGTTTTGAAAACCACTTGAATGCTATTATAAGTATTAGAATAGATTTTCTCACAGGTAAGTTGGGGTAAGATATTTTGCGAAATCTAAATGTAGGCCATCCTAACAGAAAATGGTAGAAACAGAATCAGATAAGAGACTTCAGACCAAAGCAAATTAAGAATACATGTAGTTTTGCAAAGATATTTATTGGTAACTCCATTTTAATTTGCAGAATATAACATAAAAGATTTTGGGGCAATACCGAAGGATTTGGGGGTGAGTTTAAATAGATCATTGCCCCTCTTTTGTTTACACTATGTTTTATAAATATTTATTCTCAAACCAAACAATGCTGTGTATTCATTTCTCAGGTCTAGTGTATCATGTAAATATCCAACATGTGCAGATGCTAGAAAGAAACATTACTAGCAGTTAGACTGAAACACTGAACTGGAGTATTGTCCATCACCTGAGATCTTAGCATTGCTTAGATACAAAAACCAATTCCAAATTTCTGTTTAAAATTGCATGTATTTTGGCTAAAAATAATGAAGATGCCTCCTGAAACCAAGCCAAAGAGGAATATGAATCCCAGTGTATCAAACATGCCTAGTGCTATATCTGCCAAAATATCTTGCCAAGTACTGTGGAAAGAGGTAGGATCAAAACCAGATCAGATTTAATGGGCTACTTATTTTGTTTCTAAAATATATCAATGGTTTTACTGCCTGTAAAAATTAAGACTAGCTTTCGTTTAGAAAGGTATATTTTATGCTCTCTTGCACAGCTGCATCGCTGTGAACAGCTGTTTTACTTCCAAGAGATTAAAAGAATTACACTTGGGAGTAACCACAGGATCCATTCTTTCTCCCTTTGGGGCATTCAATATTGCACTTCCTGTGAAAGAGTCATGTTTCAGATTCTGATAATATATCTCAAATCTAACTTGTAATACCTTACATGAATGAGGTTTTGGGGTCCCATACAGCTTTGCATGTTCCTGTAAGAGCTTCTCCTTTTATCTCCTTACACTCCTCTCAAATAATATAACCTTGAGTTTGCAGTCAAAATGTAATGTTGAATGTGCGTTTACATAAGCCAGGCCCATCAACTACCCCTAACTTAATACTTCTGCTCCACAGGCCTACGCCCTTATCCCCTTTTACTCTAAGTGGTAATTTGCAAATGTGATAAATTACATCTAAATATATTAGGAAATCGAATTAGCAACACTCACGTGCAGTTGACAAGTGGATCTATATAAGCTAGCGAAGGCAAAGACAATGAAGAACCATTGAGACTTAGAAGCTGAGGGCTTTCAGCCAGTTTTGGATTGCTTACTGATAAAAAATTATTTCTGAATTTCCATAAGGAGATGCTCATGCATCTTCCTAAAACGCGTAAGATTTTTAACTCTTTTTGGCTAAACTCAATAGAAAACTTCTCCAAGATTGCCATATGCAAGAACAATTAAACATATAACAAATGGAAGCTTGAAAGTCAACTGAAAATAATTATAAACATGTAATCTCCCTGTGTGAATGTTCTCTCTGATTATATTTCTTTCAGTTTAAATAGATTATGCACAGGCAGTGTGACTAGATTAAATCATTACAACCCTATAACACAATGATGCAAAAGGTAATAGCTATAGATTAAAAGCATCAGGAAAGATGTTTTAGAAGATAGTTATATAATGGAAGTACCAAGACAGGGGACTGGAAAGAAAAGCTAAAGATTCTACCAACAAGTGGCTTAGCATAGAAGAATCAAAACAAATAAAATTTACAGGGGCACAAAATGCCAGCAACACAAGGCAGCAGCAAGATCACTGTGGAAACAGGCATAGCCTGTTGGTGTTCACGTATTAACTCTAAATGCAGGTAGAGCACTCAGCTGCCATAAAAAATAACTCCTATCATATAGTTACTGCCTAAAACAAAGACTCATAGCTCTGGCCTGTAATTCAGACTGAAGTTTGAGAAAGATAGAAAGCATTATAATTAATCAAAGAGCTACCTAAGCATTCTCATGAGATTTAAGAGCTTTTATTTTGTAGATGGTTTAGCAGTTCTATGTTCATGAGTCTCTGCAGTACTTGCTGCCTAGTTACCTTGGGACCCACTGCAGAACCATCCTAAGTCTGTCCTAAATCACCTGCTACTTAAGAAACAGCAACCTTCTCAATACTATTTATTTCCTGCTCTCAAATCCCTGGGAGCACTGAGACCTTAATTAACCTGATCAGCCTCACCTGGGAACTCCCTCCAAACCTTCCACGCATGAGCACAGGAGCCTCATGACCAGAGACTCATTTAGTCTCTGGTTCAGCTACGTGGTAGGTGTATCCTTCTCCAGTGCTGTCACAACTGTGCCTCTACTTGGCCATGGACCTTATTTATCCTGGCCTGCAGACCAATTTCCCAGCTTGACCTTGGACTTGTCACTGTGAACTTTCCTGGTGATCATGGGCCTGTGTCTGAGCATTCCTTCTGATACCAACTTTACCATTTTCCTGAAAGAGATGTAAGACAGTCAAGTTTTGGCAACATTCATTTTGCCTACTAATGACAAATAAAAATACTTTATTTTCATTTCCATTGTGAGGTCTGTCCCCCTTATGTCCATCCCTTTATTTAAAAGGACAGGTACTCACTAAAGACATAGAGAGACGTTACTGTTCAATGAACTTCTGCATGTGCTTTTAGCTGTAACCATTTTCTTAGATTCTCCCACTCAAGGATGATACCAATTGCTTTGAAGCTAGAATGAGATACAGAATAGTTGTTATGAATGACTGTATCAGCTGCAGTTGAAAGGAGAAAGGGAAGGTTGTGGTTGTTGGTGCCTTTTTTTCTTTCGAGTGTTCAAAGTAGTCAAAAAAGACAGACTAAAAGTTACTACCTTTCTACAAAGCAAAAAAAAAGTTACGCCTCTTATAAAATAATAATGTGAAAGATATTTGTAAAGAAATTTTCCTTCTCAACACAGAAAGCCTGCAAGTCAATAGAAGAACTTCTGCTCAACCAAGCTAAAATTCTTTCAGATGTATCACCAATGTATGCATCAGTTTCTACAAGAGATAAAAAGTCAATAGGAAGATTGTGAAGAAAGTGGGGTATAACATCAAGTGAAAATATAATCTATATATAGTAAAATTGCAAATAGTGCTGCTGATATTCCTCCACTGCTGGGCTTGTCCTGCTTGTTGCTGGGGAGAGGTAGGGAGAATCTGGCTGAGGCTGATGCTTCAGTTTGGGTATCCTGCTGTCCAGGACCTGAATGTAGCTCTGCAGCCAGCGGCCATGGGAGCTCAAGGGAACCTGTGCTGGTCCTGTCAGGCCTTGTCCCCAGGCCAGCCTGCATCTTGTCCAGCCCCACCTGTGACTGTCTGCTGCCTTGGCACCTTAGCTCCCCTGCCTGAGTCCATGTAGGTGTCTGTGCCTTCTGTGTGTAGCACAGGGGAGCCAGAACCTCTCTGCATGCATCTCCTCTCTCTGTGGAGACCCCATGATGAGCTCGAGGAGCGGGGAGGATGGGATGTGAACAAGGACAGGCAGTGGGGTGGGCAAAGAACTCCGGGACAGAAAGGAGCAGAGGGTATATGTGAGGGGTCTCACTCTCTCTGCATTGTTGCTGCCAGCATGGACAGTGTGGTAGGATGGTGCACAGCCCAGGCAGCCCACATCTGCCTCAGGACTCTGAACACACAGACCCCAGTGGGGCATCTGGGGTTCAAGGTGAGAGTAGAATTGCCCCAAGACTGCATAGAGCTTAATGAAGAAGAGTTCAAACCATGAGGGGGAAACACGCTGAAATAAGCATGGGAATTACAGCCTTCTGCCTCCCTACAGGAAAACCCCTTCATGTTCAAAAAACCTGTTTGTCATTGCTGAAAGGATACATCTTTATTCCTGCTGGGGTAACAGGAAAAAGGAATGGCACACTTGCTGACACGAGTGCAGGATCTTCCACTGACAAATCACCTGTGCTGTTGCCTGAATGGAGTATAGAACCCTGTGGTCATGCCATAAACACTGCATTCCACCATAATCCTCCTGGGTGCAGTGTCATGGGAATTATGTCTCTTGTTATCAATACAGGCTGTTCTTGTAACCCTTGTTTGGCTGCTTCTTTCTGTGCTTTCTTGCACGTGCACATTTCCATCTCCACAGCATTCCTGGCAATCTTTGTATTTCATTCCACAAGGACTGGCTTGGCTGGATTGCTATGGATGTAGTCTGGGGGAAGAGCTGGTGTCCTAAAAGATGTTCTGCTACATCTCTGGGAGCTTTTGCATATGTGAAGGTTTCCACATTCCTAAAGTGTATTTGATCCAGAAGTCCCAGCTTCATACCCCTTGGATAGCACCCCAGAAATATAAACCTGCACAGGAGCCTCACAATATGCCTGGTGCTCTGTCCTGCCACTGTAGCTTCAGGCTAGGATTGCCCATTACTGTCCCAGAGGAGACTGTGCACATGCATATGGGTCTGGGACAATCCCAGCTGTGATTTTTGATGCTGCTCTCCCTGCTGAAGTACTACCTTGCTCAGCAGGTGTTTTCTTCAGCAAGATGGTGTCTCTGAAGATGATGTTTCTACATTATCTGATGTTTCTTCTAGGATGAGGAAGAAGATGCAGATATGACCATATGTTTGTGTGTGTAAGTGTGACAATGAGTGGAGCTACAACTGGACCCACTCAAGGGTAGCCTCTTGAAGCCATCCCTAGGCTGACACTCAGTGGTAGTCCTGCAACCCTATCTGTAGCGTAGTGCATGTCTCTAGAGCTGGAGGGAAACCCCCATCTGCATGAGAGAAAGGTTACACTTGTGCTATGGGGCAATAGGTAGAGATATGATCCTGCTGAACAGGGTGGCTTCTACCTTCAGGTTGAAATTAAACTGAGGGGCTTATGTGGTCACAGCAGAAGGATGTTGGAGTCCTCAGGCTAGAAACGGTTTTCAGACACAGACAGACAGGCTGCCTAGTACTGCTGTTCCTGTACCCTCTAGCTGATGGCCAAGAACCCAGGTGACGTGGAATCAGTGACTGTCCTGGGCTGCCCACAATATCCTGAGCTGCTGGTATCTGTGGAGTGTTGTCCTGGGGCAATTGAGTAGTCACATCCTCAGGCTGAACCTTGGCTCTGTCTCTGTGACCAGCTTTAGCCCTGTCCTGCGCAGTAAGAATCAAACTAACTCCACAGAGGCCTGGACTTTGTTGAATGCCTCTTGGCAGGGAAGTGTTTTTTCTTTCAGTAGAATTAGAAGGGGAAACTTCAGGCTCTTAACATCCACTGGGTTTAATTTTTTCTTGACGCAGATTGCTTAATTTCCCTTAGAAAGAAAACCTCTTAATTATTTTAGCAATTTTAGCAATACAGAGATGACCACAGCTTTATTAATTTCTCAGCCATTGCCAACAATATTTCAGAATTCTTACTGAAATCATTATTCCTCCTTCAAGGGTAAGTATCTAATTCACCTGAAACTTCCTTTTCTTCACCCTGTCGAACATTTTAATCACATCTGAAATCCCTCTTCAAAAAAAAGTGCTAGGATATTGGTCCTCACCAACTGGCTTTGTGGTATTATTTCCTCCATTTTGTTTTGTAGGAGCTCAAGAATCACAACTGGCCAATTTTTTTCTCTAGAACTGCATTTTTAACAACATTTCAGAAGGGCTACTCCTTTTATGATGTGCTGATAGCAACACTTGATTGCTCAGAGTAACTAGAACAACATATCAGAAGCTGAACCCATCCTGCAATGTCTGAAGAACAGAAGAAATGCCTCTTCTAAAGCAGACTCAAATTGTTCAGAGGCATTTGCACAGCAATTGTGGATAAGGAACCAATTTTCAATGGAATTAAAATTTCTCTACCATCAAGAACTGACTGATTCTTCATCATGCAGTATAGATATAGACAGGACTTTGAGGAAATTCTTTCAGATTAAATATATTTGGTGCCTCCTTTAACAAAATAAAAAAAATCAATAATTTTTCATTTGCCATGTACATTTTACTCTGAGATTCAAATTCATTTCCCACAATTCTTTTCTGAAAATGTATTTCTATAGGAAAAATTCCCAGGTTTCTACTGTTTCCGGGGAAAAACTTTAAGGGTATTTCCTTTTTTCAACCTTAAAAATACAAGTATTAAATGCCCATGTTAGTCATATGTTTAACTATCTGTCTATGCTGTGGATTAAAATAGCAGCCTATTTTGCTCAGATCTGTTACAGGCTTGTCTTGGTCAAGAGAATGTAATTTTAAAAGTGTAATTGCAGGCAAAGGACTCTCCAGGATTTCTGACACTTGCAGCCCTCTGTCCTCCTTATGAGATCAGAAGAGAGAGCTTAGCTTCTTCCCTGACAAAAAATTTCTTCCCTGAACGTATGTGTGAACTCTGGGAGCCTTATCTGGTCCACCTCTCATCCTCTGATAAGCTTAATCATCTCTGTGGACCAAAAATGGCTTGTGGCTAAAGAAGCACCCTTAGATGTTCTCTGTCTACCAAAACTATACAAGGAAAACTGCAATGGGAAGCACCAGTCCTTTACTGGGAATAGATTTGTCTTGTCCATCTTTCTGGCGTTTTAAGGATGTAATGGAATTGTGAAGAGAAATGTCATTTTTGGAAGCTTAAATGTTAGGCTGGGATAAGAGTCTGTGTGGAAGACCTTTTCATGCTGAAGACCGTGAAGACCACAAAATGAATTTTTAAAGTTTGAAGCTGGTCTCTTCATCCAACTAACTGAACTCATGATGATGTCAGTGGTATACTTAAGAGATATCCCTAGGGCTGAATGAGGGGGGCTGGTAGTGTGTTGGATAGTGCTTTTGACTGGATGTGACTTCTGGAAAACAGAAATAGAAACTTTTTTTTAAATTAAGCTTTTTATTCAATTGTTAAATAGAAAGAGGTAATAACTTAACTGTGCAGACAAAAGGAGGAGTATAAAAGATGTATAGAATTTGTACATTTATATGGCTTGGGGAATAAACTTTCTCCAGAAGATGAAAACTTTGATTCTTAATGGAATTAAATTTCATACTGATCCAAGCCTGGATAGAAGCAAAGTAGGAAACATAATTTCAATATTCACAGAATAGGTTCTTCATTAAGTCAGTTGTGGATGCTAGACCTTCTTTGATTACTCACTGTAAGGAAAATGAGAGAATATTTAGCTTTTCTGAACAAACTGTAGCATCTCTAAAATACATGCATGCTAAATCACATTTTATCTGGCAACTAAGATTGTTTCATGTTTGTGGACACATCAAAGTGGAATGAGTTTTTTTATTCTTCTTTCCTTCCATAGCTACAGTGGACAGAAATAGATACCACATAAAGACAATGCAAAACTGCTAGTTTGGTTTGGATATACAGTCAAGTTACTGCATTCCAGTGGATTTATGCAAATTCTATGTGCTTGTTTTTATTCCATGGCAAATACAAGGTCGTGTGATATAGCTGAGCTTTCTTTCGTACTACTGCAAGCTGCACCATTCTACAGTTGCAGTAGGCTACAATTACAAACAGGCATTTCTTTATTCCATGCTAGCTCACAAGCCTGTGGCAACTTCAGTGTATAGTTCTGGCCTTAGTTCTTAATTAAATGGGACTGAAGAAAACATGTTTTAGCTGGATACATTCCAGGGATCCTGATCATAGAAATGCTGCCTCTCTCCTTGCCAGGGGAATGGGTGACTTCACTGTAGGTCTCTGAACTCTGTGATTAAAACCTGCATCTTTTCCAGAGGAACATTATATTTAAATGCTGCATTATGATTTATTCTATTTCCATTGTGCTAGTGATGCAGTAACATTAAACTGATTGCCCATATTGGCACACGTTTTGTAATGGAATATATTTGAGAGGCAAGGGGAACAGTCAATCACCTGGCTAACACCACTTAATCCTGAGTGTGGCCCCATCTGCATGAATGAGCAAATAGTATCAGTATATAACTGATCCATTAAATCAAAAGCAAGGAAGGAAGTGATGGCTCTCGTGGAGAGCAGTTCCTCAGTATTTTTCCTGAGTGAAAAGAAAGGTTGATTTGACATAGACTGTTTTTCTTTGCCATTCTTCCTGTCCTCAGACTTACCAGCAGCAAAGGTGGCTTGGAAACCAGAAGCTGTATAAGCACCATCTGTGATGAATTCTACAAGCATAAGATTACTAGAAGCAACTATGTAATTTGGTATCTTTGATCCACAGGTCTTGTCCATTAGAACTGCAGAAGACTTGCTGGATCCATCATAAACTTTAACATAATCACCCTGACAGCCTCTGGTTTTCTGCAGCTCAAAGGCTTGAAAGTACAGGGAAACCTGGAAGGAAAGAGCAAATCGACCTTTAATATACATATATACTTCTTTCATGGAGCCTCCTTTAAAACAGACTGACTGTAAGCTGCAGCCAAGCACGAACTGGCACTGCTTACCCAGCTTTGCCTCTCATTCCCTGAGGTTGTGGGCTTCAGATCTAATGACTGAATGCTCCCATGCTCAGACAATTTTGTCTTGATTTTGCAAACCTAAGCCCAAAGTATTGAGGTTTTTCAAAATCACAGCTCTGCAGTTGTCTTGGCCTATATCTGGTTTAAGGACATAAGAAGAAGTAGAGACTCTCTCATGGAGAAGATCTTATCTGGGAACTGCTGTGCAGACAAAGCTTGAGGTGCTTAACAGAGAAAGAAATTCAGCCATATTTCAAGACCACTATAAACCTGTGATTACCTTTCTGGATCGGGTTCGGATGAGCCAGACACAGTTGGTGTTATCTGAATAATTTCTTGGGTAGTTGGCAGATTTCAGTGACCCAGAAGTTCCGTCAAGAATAGTGCTGCAACGACCTGAGAAAAAATGTTTGCTTCAGCACCAGGGTTGCAGAAGCTTCCACTAATTTACAAGTACAGTCTTTCAGAATGGATGGCTCTTGGTTGTCTAATCTGCCAGCATTCATTTCAGAGTACTAGTATATCTTGATTAAAATGAAAAATCATCTTGTCCTAATTTTCACATAATGCATCAAAGAGAAAAGTAAAGTAGTGCTTGGAAAAAAGTACTATTTTTTTATTGATTAGCTCTGTAGTTTAGCAGAGGTTGAATTTAAAGAGTTTAAACATACAAATTTAGAATGACAGCTTAAACATTTGAAAACCGGACATGAAATGGTTCCAGTTCAGAGGAGCCTACGACTGTTTTGGTTTAGCTCAGGTCTTAAATACCAACTGCCATGAGGAACAATGATCTCTGGCTCTCTTGGGATCAATAGTTGTCTGCTGAACTGTAAGAAACCAAATTACCCCATTGAAGTATGCAATGTGGTATGCAGTTAGTCCAGCAGTCAGTTGCACAGCAGCCACTTACACCAATAGTGAATGTGTTTTATTTAATTTAGAAGTAGAAACCATTTTCTCACTAATCACAATCTGCCTCCAGCTTCACTTTTGCATTCTCTCCCAGAGTAACCCAAATGGGTACCATGAATTTATGACAATAGTCTCACAGTCTTTGATGAGTAACTGCTGCCTCTGCAACATGCCCGGATCTGAGTTGAAGATCAAAGGGTGGCTTTGAGAAACTTACTGCAGTTGTAAAGTTTGTTGATTTTGGCCACGTCCAAGTTGCTCAGCCCCTGCCTCTGTCCAATATGTACTGATCCATCAGGAATTGGTACAATCGTCGCTTTTCCAGTGGTATTAGTGAATGTGTATCTGAAAAAAAAACACATGAGAAATTATGTTCTCTAAGTACCATATATTCTTTCAGGATTCAATGGCATGCTTTGGAGGGAGAACAAGAACTGTACATAAGCTGTTGCTGTGGCCAGTAGTGCTGTTTAAATAGATTTTATTGAGATGTCCAGCAGTAAGCAGGGTTATTGTCCAGATGCTCTCCTTTGCTCCCAGGCTCAGCAGTTAAGGGCTCCCTAACGGAAAGCTAAGGGATATAAAAGATATCGAATTAATCCTACAGAGAGGCTTGTATGAACTGACTCCTACTGCTTTTCTCGGAAGCGGAATTGGGGAAACTGGTAGTTAGGAGACAGTTATGATAGAAACTAATTCTCATGTAAGATCTGAGCTCCAACAACAGGAATGCCATGCTGCTACTTACGGGCCATAGTGCATTATTGAGGAATAGTCATACGGAAGACCCAGGTTATTGGAGTTTTCAAATTTCTTGAAGTCTGATCTGTCAGCTGCAATATATGATATTGTACTTAGAGTATGCTTCCAACCTTCTCCCATCAGGGAAGAAGGGAAGGCTGGGAGCAATAGGATGTATCTACACCATTTTCTACATTGAAGAGTTCAAAGTACTTACGTGGACTGATGTACTCCCACATGATCTTTACATGCTTATCTCTGTCACTTCGAGAGTGTTCATGCAAAAAGCCCAGAGCGTGCTCCAGTTCATGCTGAATTACTCCTTTCCACAAGCATCCTCCTTTCATCACAGAGACAGTCTGTCCACCTCCTACTCTCCCATAGTTGGACCAGCAGCTGAGAGAGGCATCAGATTATAGGATTTTTATTGTCAGGCAGACAAAGGGGAAGAACAGAGAACCTTGCTTCCCATACCTCTTGTGGGAGTGGAAGGATTCCTTCCTCTCCACTGTGATAGTCAGTCTACAGAGGCAAAACCAATCATGGTGTAGAAAAGAACACAGTATGATCATTGCTAAATCTTCCTGGAAGATTTTCATTAGCACAGAGGCTCCTGACTTCTGACTTTACAGTGACTTTAACTCCCTTGAAATTACAATTTTTTCCAAAATACTGAACACCATATCAGAGCTGAAGCTAAGGTGAATAGCACTTCAAGCTAACAGATGTTGAACAATTTTCTCATAGGCTCCAATTCTGAGCTTGAGAGCCAAATCTGAGGTTCAGAAAACTGTTTATTTCATAGGTTGAAATTGGGTTTACTTGTGCAAAAAGTAATCTATATATGTTGTTCTCAAGTGTGCATTATATCACATAGAAAACGTGAGCTTATTCTTTCCACTTTAATGGTGCTTTTCCATAATTTGCATTACTTCAGTGTCTGCAGTGAGTTTGTGATATACCTGTTGAGCCCTTGCACTAGTGAGGTATCCAAGGAGGATACATTGGCACTGTGATAAAACAAAGGCCTCTCTAAGGTCACACAGAATAACTGTAGTGAAGAATTGAAAAACATTGTAGAAATAACTTGTTAATTTATCATTCAACTCACCCATCGACAGATTTAATGCTGAGGTAATCACGTTCTGTCGTGCGCTTCACAAAATTAATACAAGTCAGTGCTTCAAATTCTGCCATGGCATCATGAATCCCTTTTACGTGGTTCTCCTCTGGAGAAGAAAGGGTTAATTTTAGGTGTCACAGGGGGACAATGGCAAGTGCCATTAAAATCTCACATGTTCTCAAAAACAGGGTAAATGAGGGACAGAAATATTAGCCTAGGCTCTTCCTTATTTTGTATTGCTTAGTACTTAATTTCATTTAAGATATTAACAGCCTGGTACAAGATCCTGTTTATCCAAATATTTGTCCAGATGTATTCTGGTGCCTTTTTTTTTCAACCACTTGTTCTTAGTTATAGTGATGATTGTTGATGTATCTTCTTATTGGACACTTGGAGACCACTATGGCAAGCTGTTCTACTAACGAAGAGCTGGCCATTGAAGCGGCACTGTAATAGGAATGAACCTTATAAAGGCAAGTATTCTGGAAAGTACCATTGGATGGAATGACCATTCTTGTCTCCAATAGAGTAGATCCAAAACATTATAGATGCAAACTTTTCAAAGACATTTGATCTTTTTCTGGTTCAGGTCTTTGTAACTTAAAATTCATCTGTGCTTGCACAGCACAAGTAAATCTTTAGAACTGATTTATTCAACTGTTTGTGTCACCACTATAAGTAGCTTTCTACCTGAATTTTATTGGATAAAATCCACTTTTTATTTTTGAAATTTAAACCCACCATAAGAAGGATCCAAGACATAGGGAACACGAACAATCCCATCACGGGACTGGGGCCAGTTGCAATGGCGACAGTTGATGGCACTGCGACTCCTTCGTGGAACTATGTCACCTTCTTGCAAGTATTGAGAGCTGTCTGTGGTGAGAGAGAGAGGATGGAAACATCTGAGCCATAGGTTGTTGGATGCTTGCTAAGCACACTTGGAAAGCTGTCACTCTCTACTAATCCTCTTTTCCTATTTTTCCCTATGCATCTGTTCCTGGCTAGCATGAGAAACAGGTTATTCAGTTAGATGGACGTTATCTGCCTCCCTAATTTTGCTGTTGTGTCCTTAGCTAAGAGGACATAGAACTGGAAAGATCCAGTTCTGTTGGATGGTGTTGAGACAGGATATGGAATGACTGAAAGCAGTTGTAATAGTGAGAGGGATGTTGTACTTTAGTACTGTTTAATCATCCATCACGTGACACTGAATGAATGGCATCAAATACTTCTCCAGGAAGGGTACTGGACAAAAGCAGGAGGTGTCTACAAGGAAACCCAAGAAGACGAGCAAACCAAAAAGAGAAATGAGTCAGGAGAAAAGTGTAGGCATGTTTGGTGTCTATTTTTACAGACAGTAGTAAAGCTACTTGAATGACTGCTGAAGGGAAAATGTGAGAAAGACAAGCTGATAGATCAGGAAAAGTTTGGAAGGGTCAAGGAACAGCAAGTCTGGAGCAGGGAACATGGAACTGACTGTAGGTCATCCAGGAGTCTGTACTACAAAGCCATATGATGACTGAATGCAAGTGATGCTTGAATTCAAGTAAAAGGCAGTTAAATAACAAAGCATCTAAATATCTGTGTTCACTCTTGAAGTCCAAAGAATGACAAAGATGTTGAAAGCTACAGTTGAAGAAACTGTCTGGATAGATCAGTTGCCTGTACACCTGGTAGCCTCTTCAGTATTGACTCTATAGGTTTGAGTTACTATAGGGCTTCAGCAGTAGTCTCAGTGTCCTGTCTCTGGGTGTCTCTTATGTGATGGTGTGTAAGAAGGGAAAATATTCTCACAGACTGTGGTAAGATATTGTACCTCCCATATCACCCCCAAAAAGCAACAAAGACAGACCCATTATCAACAGGGTTTGGTGGCATTACCTTGGTTAACTTTCAGAATTTTGTTAAAAATAACTTCTTCCTCAACATCAGTCTCTGTAGGCAATGGAGATTCTGTGCAGAAATACAAGAGTATCACTTTCTCATTCCTGGGGAAAATATGAATCTTGACTTTTAACCTGATGATTTTCCAGTGATGCATGACATACTTACATAGCCTATTTAGGGACTGGTAGGGTGTTCACTCATGTAGATATTTGTTCAGTGACACAATCTTGATACCACCCCAGCTGTAGTTATTTTGGCATTAATCAAGTCCCAATAGCCCTTCTTTTTATTTTCCTCTCTCCCTTTTTTTCCCCATAACCGTCACATTTTAAGGCCTCAGACTGCAGTTTGACTTCTGCATACACGACTTACACTCAACCCTACAACATAAGACACCAGAAGCAAAAACAGACGGAGAGCAGTCCTGGTGTTTCCTGCTGGACATGCTGACCTCTTGAAAAACTCTTGAAACCAATGAAATTGGAACTGCATTCCTATTCCATGAGTCATACTGATGTCCCCAGCTAAGCCCAACATCAAGGACTCCTAGGCCTTGCAAGCAAGATCAGCCAACTCTGAGCATTATGCAACAAGCCTTGTCATCAGTAAAAAGCAGAAACACGTGACCTCTATGCTTTCTACAACCTTTGGAAGGGAATTAAACCAGGACATTATTTAAACAGAATTATTTTTAGCAAAAGTAAGAGGTGATGTTTTTAGCAAGGCCAAACAATTGGTCAAAGCCAAGAGACTTTGCTTTGCATTAAATATTGTGGTGAGTGCATTCATTTAAAATTCCTTCCCTAAGGTTAATTTGTGTTAAGCATGTATTATTTTCTGGAGTAACTGAGTGGCTAGCAATCAGGATATCCTCTCATATACGTACTTGTAGATGGAGTAATACATACCATATATATCCTCTTGTGTAGTAACCTGAAAGAATGAAATATTAGTATTATCTCATACTTTATAATATAACATTAAATTAAATAATATAACATATAAAGTATCAACAGTGTCCAGGCCCATTAAATGTGTCTTCCATCAGTGCAGTCTTGAGCTTTTATATACTGTGCCATGTGTAAAGAAGTACCACAGCATGGTAAATAGTCTTCTTTGATATCTTGGCAAATATAGATATCATAAAGGGAAATGTAATCTGAAGTGTGGAATAAGTTTCAGATACATTCTGACACACTGTTGATCTGAGAAGACATTACTCCACTGGTGGAGATACAGGTGGAATACAAGAGTCTTGACCTTATTTTCACGATGTAGAACCCCAAAGTGATCAGAAGAGCTGATTTAGCTGCCCTTACCTCAGTAGGTTCTGTTGCTGCAAAAAGCAAGGAAAAAAAAGACAAACAAGAGGGATAAATTAGATTCTGAATACAACTTCACAGTGTTCAATATTATGGAATTCCTCAGCCATGGGAAGGCCTTTGCTTGGAGGGGAATGGAGTGCACTAACTGATGCGTGGGCACAGAAATTAAATTGATATTCAGAAAAAAAGCTATGAAAATTCCTACTAGATCATGCTGAGGGACAGAATTCTAGTCACTTGCCATCTAAAAATCAACAAAATATTTTTTAAGCTTCAGTGTGGAAAATTACCAAAGAAACCAGGGACAAAAAACCCTCTATATCCCCAGGTTTTTTTGCAACAAATGCAGGCTAACTAGCTCAACAATACCCTCTGGTTTCACAGTGTCCAAGAGTAATGTTACAACGTGAGATGAAGGCTATAATTTAACATGGGAAAATAATCTCAGCTTCTGTATGTACCTGACAGCAGCATGTACCATTCTGAGTCGTAAGGTGTCTTTTTTGATTTTTACCAAATATCAGTTTCTAGATACAAAGTAGAAGTGAAAATCTGACCTGATGTGCAAATTTCTAACTTCACTGTTATAATATCATAAAAGTTTAGAAATTGCAAGGACCTCCAGAGGTCATCGATTTGTCTGCTTTCCCTAAGGCAGAAACAGTTTTATCTATATTATTACTGACCACAGTTTGTTTGACCTGTTCTTAAGTATGATGGATATGCTGCAAGCCTGTCTGCGAATCTCTTCCAGTTTGTCAATATTGCACTCTTCCTTGTCAAAATGTAAAGCAATTGCTTTTTTTCTCCTATTCAACACTGATGGAGAGAACAATCAAGTAAATAGTTCTTATTTCCAAGCCTATCTGTGTTCAAAAAGACTTCAATCTCTTTTTCCAAATTGTTACTTCAGTTACATGGTAAAGCAAGCCCACTGTAATGATTGTGGTTTATTATAGAAAAGTTCAGTCAATTCCCACCAACTGCCTCAGAGAGATCCATGACATCTATAAACATTCTGCAGGGAAGAACATTTCTGAGATGGGTTGACCAGATTCAGAATTTATGCACCCAAGAGGCATTAGATTAATTGAGTAGTCAAAGTTAGTGGAAATTAGGCTCCAGATTCTTAGGCACATACAGACTGCAACTTCTTTTTAAAACCCAAATGAAACACCAGAGAAGGCATCTGCCAACTTGTTGATGAAATGAACATCTGGTGTGATACCGCTTTCAAAATTACACAGCTCACGTTTTCCCTGTACTGTAAATACTGAAAGATGTTTCAAAAGGCACAAAACCCAGTAACAATGGTAAATTAAAACTCATTGCATACATTTGTCCCAGTAACCCTGCAACTTTGAGTCCCAGCAACAGACTACTTTGAACTCAAGTAAACATGTCCCTTGGTCTCTTCTAAATACAATAAGCAGTAATTTTACAACATCCCTTTGTTTCCATGCCATAAATAACAGTTCAAAAGAAGAATTTGTCAGTTTTCTTTAGTCACTTACTTGCTTTGACTATGTCAGGCAAATTTTTCCAAGGTGTCTTCCTCTCACACACATTACCCTCAGTTTCTTGATGTAGTTAAAGTCTACCTACAGGCTCCTTCCCATTGACCTCTGGAGATCTGCAATTATCTCCTTGTATTTTGCAAGTTGCCAGAAGCTAAGCCTGTATTATTTGTTTTCCATCCCAGAGCAAAGCAAAGCTTTCTTTGATGCCTGACATCCTTTTCTCTTACTGCTGCACCAAGGTAGGCAAGAAGGCAAATGAATAGCAGTCTTATTATAACACTCAATTCAATGAAAAGGTAACAAAAAGGCCTATTGAAATTTTATTTTCAAGCCTGTGAAAGCGCATACAAATTAACCTAACAAACCATAACCCAAAAGACTGTGTAAAGCACATCTTTGGGAAAACACATCTGCACCTAGCTCAATAACAAATTATGAAACATGGCCTAATTCAAAAGGTCTGTCTCAGTGCTTTCACATGCTCTCAAAACAAAGTGTGTGATACACAAACAAAAATAGCAGTCTAAATCCTACTTACTTGTTGTGCTGTTTTCATACTTCTCCTGCAAAACCAATAGATAAAAGGCATTATTCTTCTATAGCTCACTAATGCAACAACAGTAGCATCAAAATCAGGCCAAAGGGAGGAACCAAATTATTAGATTGCCTTTATATATTATTATATTACTAATATTTTCTTGCAGGAAATTTATCAAAACAAGTCTTCACAGCTTTGCTTCCAGCTAGAAGACAGAGCACAATTGCATGGAACTGCTCTCACCTGAATAGGAAAGCCCAGGGAAGTGTGAAGCAAAAATGCAGTGAAGACCAGGAACATCTTCAGATCCATTCTGCAATCCTGACAGACCACCAGTGCACGTCCTTCTCTCTGCCTGCTCAGGAGTGCTGCTGCTAGATATACCAGCAGAGCCTGCTCTACCGGGGCTGAAAAATCCTACCCCAGCCAATGGGAATCTCGGCAGGAAGTAAACTTCTTTTGCAGCCTCAAAAACCAGTTTAGCCTCTGGGCATCCCCCAGTGCTGTGCTATTGCTGTCACCGTGATCTGTAGCATCCCTAGTCTTAACACTGTCATTCATGCTGCTCTCTAGAGCTGGATCAGCCTCATGCTTGTGATGCCATGTTCTTCCTCTGCCTCTTGGAAGATCCTACCTGAAGTGTTCAGTTTGACTCTTACCACATAGGAAGCTGTTGTTCCTGGATAACTTTCCAGAGTACTGTATTGTTAGGATTTCAGAGGGTAGGTGACTTTTTACTTTATGTCACTGAAAAGACAGAAGGCCATGACAGTATAGTGTTGCTTTGGAACATACAACACATGGCTACTTGATGAGTTCATGACTGTGTCTTCCCTTTTTTGTTTCCTCCTCTGTGTTTCTTGACGAAACACGCGAACATTTCCTGTGTTCCATTATTTTTGTCAGTCTGACAGTTATAGGTGCCCTGATGGGCTTTGTGACCAGCAGTGAGAGAGGGGGAAAAAACAGCAGCAGTGTAAGCAGCACCTACTCATTTTGAGAATGATTAACAGGTTTGCTGCTTGCTGGAGTGCACTTGTCCAGAAGTAGATGTAGGAAGCAGCGAGCAGAACTGCAGTGAGCAAGAAATGCTTGAGGAGGCAAACCAGCAACCACTGAGCCTCTTGTCACAGAAACCTCTTCTCAGAGCAAAGATCTGCTTAGTGAACCATTTGCTGAAGGTGCTGTAGCTGGGGAATGGTGCTGTGGTCTAGTCTCTGATACACATTTGTTTAGTGTTGAGTACATTTTTCGTGCATGGAGAAGGAAACTGAATTATAAGATGCACTGATTCTCTCTCTAGACCATGCTAGTACCTCAGATACCCTTAGAGAAAGTTTTAAACCCACTCACACTGTTAATCCCTATTTCTGTATTGAATAAGATGTTCTAGCAGTTATCCATGTTGGCAAATGAATCCAGAAGCAGCTTTCCATCTATTTATCTCCAAATCATGCCCAGTCAAGGGTAGGAGTTACGTGGAAATGCAATCTGAATTGTGTTGGAGGGAATTACTCTTTGTTTTAGTGGAGGAAAGCTCACAGTACACACTCCTGACTATTTTAACAAAGTCTGGACAAACAAAGTCCGGGGATAGATTTTTGTCACCCCCACAGGGAGGCAGCATAGAGGGATACTACTTCTCCCTTTCTGTTCCTGCATCCTGGCTGAATTTAGGTATGCCCTAGGCACCGGATAGTAAACAGCAGGGTAGCACATGGTCCTTGTGACCATGAAAGAGCAAAGATCAAGCAGCTATTGTCAGCATGTTAATCCTGCTGACATAGGCAGTTTGTGTGTCCTTTGTGCATATAAATGCTCTCACTAAGCAATGTTATGTGCCTTTTTTTGGTTTTGTATTTGTGTTTCAGAGGGATGAAAATCTTCCTTGAGCTGAAGCAAAGTTGTGTGGCTCTGGTCTGCAGTGCTAGAATGGTTCTCTGAGTTTCTCACTCAACACAAGGGCAAAACAAAAGTCCGCGATGCCAGATACTGTGGTATGTCAAAACCATACCAAAACCACACCATAAAATGGGGTTTGCACATAATCTGCTTCCATTAGAGCTTAGGGAGGGGAAAAGGAAAGATCAGACCATTCTCAGGGAAAACCAGTCCAGGAACAAAAGCAAGGATCAGAGGTAGTGACAGCATAAAACAAACTTAAAAAGCAAGTTGAGAAGGTTGGTAACCTTCGCGGCACACTCTTGGGAAAATACTACAGCCCCCTGAATGACTGATTAGCTGCTTGTGCTCAGGAAAGAGTGAGGGAACTGGGCTGGCAAAAATGATGCTGCACATTTTACCCTGACATGTTAATATGTTGACATACTAAAAGGTTCATCAAATAAATTGCTGCATGCCATGTTTTCAGTAAACTAACAACTAGTGCTGATGGGGGAGGTTGCTGTTCCGATCAAGAATGCGGCTGTAAATGCTGCAGCTGGCAAAGTACAAACAGAGCGAGGGGGAGTTCTGGCACTCATGGCTGCTGCCAGTCCTGAAGACTTTACCAGCTTTGGTTTGTGACTGATATTTAGATTAAATATTTCATTATTTTCCCACATGTGGAATTCACGGGGGAGGTGTTATCAGTAGACCTGTTTTCACCACCTAATTTATTGAGACTGCATAGAGTAAAGCTGGTACCTCTATTAGAAAAAGTGCCACAGAAATTGTTTTGAACCTTTAGGAACCAAACTGGGGCTTAGTAAAAAAAAGCTGTCTTTGCATGTGTAGAAGAAAAGCATGTGGGAAATTTTGTCAAACCCTAGTTTTTTGTCAGTATAACCCATTTTCTGGTGGACAGTAGGGACGACACAGATTTTGAAGATGTGAACAATGATTAGCAGATGTCCAAAACCAAAAATGAAATGTCAAGAAGTACTTGGACAGTGTCATAGTCTGCAAGGAGTCTCTCAGCAAAAAGACTACTGCTTGTGAATAACCACTAAGAAACTTGGAGTCATGTCTGAGGGCATAGGGTGGTTTGCAGAGATCTGTAGGCATAACCAAGAAAATAATACACAGACATACCAATGAAAAAAATGTATTTTCTCTTATGTTGCATATGGGAATTCACTGCAAAGTAGACATAGTTAAAATCAAAAGAGCAGATATATAAAAGGTACACTTCTGTAGAAATCTTTCAGATTTTGTTGTCATGTGTCATTTAGTCATGTGTAATACAGTTATTCTCTTTGAAGTCTTTCATTGTAAGTAGCTTCCAAAATATAATATAAACTTTCAAGATCTGATTACAAAAAGAAATTGCACTAATTGCTACTAATTGCTGTGTTGTAAAATACAGGGGAAAAAATAATTCCAGGAACTAAGAAAATAGAAATATTTACGTTGAACAGCTTATGGAAGTTATGTGATAGCTATCATAATTGATTCATGGTAAGATACTAACTAATCTTAAAGGTTTAAAATCATCTGGCTTTACCAAAACCAACCATTGAAGCAATAATATGGGCCAAAACACACAACTGAAATTGCTGCGGATTGGCATCACACAAACAAACACTATGCAATTATATATACAGTCTGAGGTTAATGACAAATCTGAATCAAGAATATATTATTTTAGATAGAATTGCTCAGTATCATTTCTCAGGAATGTCTGCTTTGTGCAGCATTTGAGTATTTTGGCTCACTTTCATCTGGAAAAGGAATTCTGGTTTCCACTCTGGGTTCATTCATTTTGAAACCCAGTCTTCTGGCCAGGAAGTCTGCTCCTGTGCAATGCTTTCAGCTCAGTGCTTTTTGTCTCACTCTCACTAATTCCAAGTGTCCTTATCACATAGAAATCACTTCCTTTCCTGTGGTGTCCTTATGATCAGATGCTTTTCAGATATAAATCAGTCCTCACACAAGCTTTCTCTGTCCTGGCTTAAAGGACCTTCTGCCCTTTAGTCTAATTATTCAACCCTTCTTGGTTTTACAATTACAATTCATATCAAATTGTCTGTACTTTTTTGGTGGTGCAGTGATTAGGAGTGGATAATTTAGTGGAATCATGTCATTCAGTACTGCACTTTGCTGGTTGAGACTATTATTGATGCACTGACAGCTTCTGAGGGTTTCACAAGTAACCAGCTTAGACTTCGAGTCCCTATATAGAAGACTAAGACTTGTTATAAGAGACAACTCTAGACAAGGTAGAGTGCAGTTAGAAGCTATTTTCCAATGTCCAAGACCATACTTGTTGAATCCATAGATTCACTTGTTCTTCATTTCCCTCCTTACACTTCTTCTTTGGATCCTACCTCCCAGAAAACACCTAGAGTTGATCAACATGATTCCTATTCCACTTCCTGTTATGCTTTCAATTTTTGAGGGGCTCCTGTGGGATTCTCATGTCATTGTTAACACCACCTGTAACAATGAGTCTGCATGGTCTGCAGATTCTTTAGCAGAACACTGATACATCCTCCATGATATTAATGACTAGCTCCAGCAGCTGTCCAAGCCCTGACAGTGTTTGTCAAAAGAACTCAAACCTAAATGATGAACACTGGCTTACTATTTATTAGTCACGTTTCTATTCAAAGAGCCAAACCTAGAAACTTTGAACAGTCTGTCATCAGAAGAAGAAGGACAATGAAGAAAAATATTTCTGTTTTTGCAAGGGATTCTTCTTCAAAAAAGAAAAATATGCAGTTAGAAAAAAACCCCAAACTAGTAAAGAAACAAGTTGGAATAGCCACACCATTGTAACTTCTAAAATAAAAGTTGAAAATAAGTTGATTTGAATTTCAAAATCAGATTTCAAGGCCAATTTTAGCAAAGAATAATTTAGCAATTAAACTAGCATTTATAATGATGTATGATCCAACGACTATTTGGGCTGAGGAAGGGGAACGGAAGTAATGAAACTGGAACTTTAATTTGAACAACTCTAGTAATGAACTTCTGATTGTCTTGAAAAAACCCCCCAACATATTCCTTTCTTTTATCAGGAGAAGCCATCTGATTTGTCTGCTGCCCTTAGGTGAAGCAAGGATGGATCAAAGGTTTTACATGATGTTCCCAGCCCGCAGAACAATGTTATGCTGATTGCAAAGGAATCCATGTGATGGGGTAAGGTGCAAGCTGTTTGAGCGGTGCCTGGGGTTATCTCTGGTCTCTCTGTCCTCTGAAGGGAGACATGCCATCACCCAGTGCTGCCCCAGCTGCAGGTATAGCACTGTGGAGGTCTCCTTGTGACAGGTTGTGCAATGCCAGCCAGCTCCCCTGCTTGGTTTCATCTCCAGTGAGCAAGCGTGTCCCATTATCGAAAGGTAGCTTTTGGTTACATAAACCGTGGCATGAAAGTTTCCCTTGCAAGTGCTTCCTTGGCAGTTTAACTAAGGGAAACAAAATGTCATCTCATGTCTGCCTCTCAGCTGAGTGCATGGGAACTGACTGTGTGTGCTGTAAGTGAGAAGCACATCTCTGACTCTACTACACACAGATCTGCCTGATAAAGACTTCAGTGGTGATTGGTCAATCTCTCTCTCTCTTGAATACCATCAGCTGGCCGAACTTCACCGACTTTTTTTTCCTTTGTACCTCATCAGAGGGGCTGTCTCTGCCACCTGTCTCAATATCTTTGGTTGTTATTCACTTACTGGCTTCCCAACTGTCCTCTCGGCAGGATTTTTTAATATTTCAATTTGAAGTCTTGAGAAGACAGTTTTAGTCTTACTGTGCTTTTCTGAATGCCAGTTCCCTGTGCAAAGCGAGCCTCGCTGTGAATTACACCCATTCACCAGGTCAGTGTGTGGCTTTGCTTCCTCTTCTGGGAGGATAATTTGTAGCTCCTCTCATGCCTACTGGGCAGGTGAGTTTAGACACCTTCCCCTGCTACTTCTGACTTTATCTGGATCCACAGAAAGGTATTTTAGGAAAAGTTAAAGCATAGCTGTTACAGTCCCTGTCTTGTTTTGAGAGACATGATATCTGGGCAGATAATAGTGACTGAATATTAACATTGGAAAGATTATCTGACAATAAACTTCAAGTTATTAAAAAAAAGAATCTGCTTGATATTTCTGAAACCTTTTGTAAAAGAGAGCATTTGCCTCCAAAGAAGCAGCCCTTGATCTCTGACAGCTTTGACCACTATAACCCACACGGTGTAGGTTCCAGCCAGCAGTGTGTTTTGCTAGGGGTCTGTTGTGAGCATCTAAGCAAAACCTGGTGGGTTTCAGATAGACAGACTGAGGGGCATGGTCTGGCCTGTGGGCCTAGGATCCAGGTTGGACCAGCAGGGTCTGCCACCCCCCAGGTTGGACAGAGGTGCTGCAGCAGAGCTGGGGATGGCAGGGAGGGTGACTGGATGAGCAGGTTTGATGCTAGGAAGGCTAGAGGAGTGCTAGCAGAGATGCCAGTGAGTAGGGGAGGAAGGGTGGGAGGCCGAAGGCTTCCCTGCTCCATGTTATCAAACAGTCCCCGAGGCAGTTTGCACAGTGCAGCCTTGGCCTGAGCTAACCACCTCTCATTGCTGTGGTTTAGCTTATACAAAGAAATAATTAATGTTTTAAAATCTACAACTGCAACTCAAGATTTAACCATGTCATCTGTCACACAGGAAAACCACCCTTCATATTCTCTCAGTTTTTGAGGGCTGCCTGTTCCTCAAGGAGCACAAGATTTCCTCTTTCTTTGTGCTGTGCTACGGCTCCTGCTAGCAGCACATGCAAAAAAATGCACCATTATGCATTTACCCTTCCAGCTCTTCCATATGGAAAGGAAAGAAAACTTTTTCCCTTTTCTGCACAGGAGATGAATGCGTACATGTCCTTGTGCCTCTCTTCCCTCTTCCCTCCCCCCCCCACCCCGCCCCAGCCACTACTGATTTTCTTCAAGTCACCAGGAATTTCAGAGCTTTCCTCGGGCCTGAAGGATGCTGGAGGAGGTGGGTGCCAGTCTGGTGCCTTCACCACTCCTTTGAAGAGTGGACCTAACAAGGAACAGAGGATAGCTGCTACCCAAACCATGACCTGTCTATCTGTGATGTTTCCCAGGGGAGCTGTGGCTACATTAACCTTAGCTTACAGCTGTGATTACATTAAGGAAAAGGTTTCCATAGGGGCCTTTCTTTTCTGCTCATCTGCAGTGACTATGCCATTAGTTACTGAACACATTAAAGGCACATTGACATATTACCTACAATTACCAGTTCTCAAGCCCGTACCAGTGTTCCCTCTGTTGCTCAGTGAACACGTCCCTCTCCTTAGAAAATGTGCAGTTGAAATATATTAGAGAGGCTGCCTTGAGATCTTCTACTGAAGTGAAAAGCCTATCAATGTTTTCATATTTAACTTATTTTAGATTTATCTAATTAGCTGATAGAAGCATGCATGGCCAAACTTTAATGTGAGGGCTTTCAAGTCTAGCCTTTTGGCTTTAGATTCATCTTTGCTAATAGTTTCAATTCTCCTTAGTGAACTCAGCTTTGGCTCTCAGTTCACAGGTTTGTATGCAGGAAAATCATTTTTTTGTACTGGAAGATTTGAACCGCAGCTCTGGTTTTTTTTACAGGATGGTTCTGTTGTGTATCTGTAAATGATATAACGTGAGTTCAGCAACAAATCAAGGTCAATCACTCTGAGAAAGCTTCTACTTAGATGTCTGTTTCCATCCTTTACACAAGTATCTGCCTTGTATCTCTGATAAGAAATGTCATAAAAAGTATTTGTGAGGATATTTGTATTTCTCCTTTACATAAGTAAATCTTTTTTAGGAAACTGAAGAAGCGTGTAATATGGTATATTCAAAGTGGTTAGTCTTTGCAAATGAGAGAAGGGTGGAGTATTTATTACTTTCTTTATTCTGATAATCTCTTCTGATCTAGAATAGAGAGAGGACCACGTGATACTCATTTTGGACCATCATAAAAAGAAGAAAAGAATGTGGATTTCGTCTCTCCAAGAATTTATGAGGGCCATAGAGGCAGTCTCTGTGGCCTGCCATTATAGAAGTTATGGCAGTAGCCTTGGACCATTGTAATTCTGATATCTTAAGATCTGTCAAAGAAACAAGGACTAAGTGCTGGTTTATGTGATGACATAACTAAAAAGAAAAGTAAAATGCAAATAGAAAAAAACTCTGTGTATCAAATGACCAAGTGAACCTCTTTAACCAGAAAAACTGTCATTTTTTTCAAAGTCATGTAACTAACTGGGCAGCACACTTGCTGACCTACTGGTCCTCACAGGAGCAGGACCACGTGCATATCCTGCTCAAATATGGGTATAGTTGATTAAAGCACTCACAAACTGAAATTAATGGGGATGCTCTTTGCTGTCATTGAAGACACTTGTCCCATATTATAAGCTGTTATAAGACAACGACATCTTTTTCACACTCCAGTATATGGTTATTATAGCACATGGTTTGACTGCTATCCTAGGGTAATTTAGAGTAGTCATACATTAAGCAGTATTTCCACCTAAATTCTTCACTTTCTGCTGCTTATACATACATCTTTGCTATCAATCACTTGCTAGGATTAACAAACCAAGTCTAGGAAAAGAGAAGCACTTCTTCATTTCTCCACTTCTTTCAACACTTCTCCAGAGTGATAGACAGACACTATCACACTTTGAGTGCATTTCTCCACAGATCACATCAGAATGGGTCATTCCCCCCCAAGCCTATCCCAGCCCAGGTCCCTGCTGGTGCTCAAGGGGCTCTCTCACTTCTCCTCTGCTCTCCCAGCGCTTCTCCTGCCTTGTGCCATTGAAGCTGTCAAGGACTTGCAGCTCTTCTTCCTGGTAGCACGAAGAGAAGCTGAGAATGAAGGGCTGAGTACATTTGAAGCATATACGATGGTTGTGTGTCCCTCTGTTAAGTAAAACTAGGGAAGTAAGGGAAACACCAGGCTGCTCCATATGCTGAATACTGTCTGGGTTTACAGTCCTCCACTAATGTCTGAATGTGCTCACCTGGACAGATTTGAAGGGAGTGACAGAAAAAACGGGGAGAAAATGGGATACTGCCATCCTTTTAATGTCTGCTTGTGAGTAGCTTCTCATCTGCATTCTGTGCCCCTCACCTTTCCTAAGGGAAGGGAGACCTACTCCTAACTGAGGTCCAGGCCCTGCACCCTCTCCTGTCCATCAGCAGCATCACTGGGCAGAGGCAGTGGTGAGGGGCTGCCATGTGCTAATTATGCATTATGAGAAAGGACTGGCAATATTTGCCACCTGGTAACTGCAGCCTCATTTAGTCTTCTGATCGCTCTAGCTGCCGAATTTCTGATTTTGCCAGAGATCGAGATCGTTGTCATGATCGGAAGCGTTCCTCTTCTTGTGGCAACAGAGGCAAAAGGTTTTTCTCCTTTCTCATGACATGCCAGAAACCTGGTTTAGAAGATCAAGCTATAATTTCTTCTGAGCTCCTTCTCACCTAGACTACTTGGGCATTGCTGCAGAGTACAGCATTACAATGTGTGTGTATGTGGTACCACATTTTGCAGAGACTGATATCTTGTGCCTTGTCTTTTCTCCGGCTGTGACATGAGATGAAGGGGGTTTGGGATCTTCCTCTTAGGGTCATTAGTATGATCTGGTAGGCACTGTGCATTCCACTGTGTCTGGAACAACCTTACCAAGATTTTCAGGATGCTTAGACCATCTACATGATTGTATAAAAAAAACCAAAACCAGTGAAGTCTGAATCATAGTGTGGTTTTTGTGTCCTGATCATTTCTGTGTCCTGATCATTTCTGTGACCTGATCTGTGCAGAGCAAGCCAAACTGGGAAAGTTGTAGGTAGCCATCTCTCCTACACACCTTGTCATGAAACCACTGAAGATTACACAACTGTTCCTGTTCTAGAGACAGGGGCTGACCTTTCCCTCCTACTGTCTGGTACCAAGTGTGTCTCAACTTTGAACAGAATTTTTGACACAAAGATTAATGTCTTTTGCCACAACTTAGGTGAAATGCAAAATTTAAACGTTGTTGGAACAAAAACTCTTTCTCTCCTAAAATATAGCTTTGGTGTGATTTAAACTTTATTACATATTTTTGTCTGATAATGCCATGAAACACCTTCAGCGGAATTTGTACTTCAGAGGAGGTAGGCTGCACAGACAGCAAGAAGAGCCTGACAGTGACCAAGAAAGTGCAAACTGTATGTCATGCTAGGGACATACAAGAAGTATGGGCTTGAGTGATAAGTGCTTTTTATATGTAATTAGTGATGTGGCAGAAGATGGTGAAGGCAACTTGCATGGGAACATCATGAGTTTTAGTATTGCCATATTAGAAGTCTCTTGGGAGAAGTCATCAGTTGTCAACCCGAGATTTCACATTGTAAGAAAACAGATCAGTCAGGTGTTGGTATGGGATCTGTAATCTGTTTATGAAATATGACAGTGGAAATAGATCAGGAAAAGATTAGGTGAAGATAAGGTATAGAGGAAGAAGAATCATCTATCCTCTCAATAGATAATGGATTCTCATATAGTGAGGGAAAGAGAAGAAGACCTACAAAATGAACAGTAAGAACAGAAAGAGGAGAGAAAGGTTTATGAAAGCAGAGGAAGGATATAATGGAGTTTCAAAAGTCACAAATGTATCCAGGAAGAAGAGGACAGAGTGAGCTGGTCAGTGTAAGCACAGCAGTGATGCAGAGACTGTGGAAACCAGAGTAGAAACAACTGAGTCAAATAAGGGAATTTGCACTAAGGGTTTTACTCTTCACTTTAACTGTTAGGTTTCCTCCTACTTTACCAGGGATGAGTCTCTGACCCCCTTTGCAGTTTTGCAGCTAGAAGACAATTTACTCTGGAGCTTTGAGAGTGTCTCAGAAACAGGTGAGGACACAGGACTTTGAGTCATGGAGCCCACTGGTGAGAGGACAGTCCTTTGAAGTGTAATTTGGGCAGTTATGAAAACGAAGAAAACAATTCCCTAGAGCTATTGAAAGGAGCACACATGGGAGGGTAACTTAAGTCTTATGTTAGGGGAAGGTTCTGCCTCAACTACTTTGGAGATTGAAAGTTGTGTACAAAGCAAGTGCAGCCCTCTGGGGCAAATACAGTCAATGCCCCTGTGCTTTCCACTACAGAAGTGCCTAAATCCTGGAGGTGGTGGCTATCTCAAGATCATTTGGATTAGGCCTGACTGCAAAGCTGTCAATAAAGGCGCTAGCAGTAGTGTAAAGTGTGAAAGATATATTGCTCTATTTTGCACTGGACAACATTGATTCTGAGTAGTAATTACCTGTCAAATTTGACCAGCGTGAGGTCAGTTCTCACTGTGATCTCAATCTGAAAAGCTAAACATAGCAAATATTTCTGCAGACAACAAAACCAATTCCCAGTCTCAGTTATTTCAAATGAAGGCATGGAGGTCAGGCAGATCACAACAGTAGAGGAGTAGGGACACCGAAAGCATGGACCCATACCACTTTTTGCAGTTAACTCAGTGTCAGTAAACTCAGTGGAAGGTATCTATCCTGATAGCTGGAGGCTATTTTCTGAAAAGGCTGTTTTTGTAGAGGGTGTTTTTCTCTTGACTGGAATGTCTGGCTACATGGTCATATGTGCCAACTCATTTAATCAGAATGCTGGCTAAAATTCGTACATCAGTGTAATAGAAAATATTCCAAAGCCAGACAGAATCTTGTGGGTCACAAGGAATAGCTAGAGGTGAATATGAACAGAATATAATTTCTCGAGTTCAGAACAAGCAACTGTGAATCTTTCTTATCTCCAGTTATTTCCTTCTCTTTGTTCTCTGTCTCTATGTCAAGGAACAAGATACAAGATCAAGAAATGTCATCTTAAGGAAAAAATGTTCCTGAAGTGTTCTTGATATTAAAAGGAGTAAAAGTCATTCATCATTAGGCACTAAGAACTACCACTGCTCAGGTACTTGCAGCTTCTACTGATTGGGGTACCCAGCAAAGACCCCAATAAACACAGTGAGCAACTAAACAGAGCAGGTCAGTTCCCAGTCTGTTTACTGTGGCTTCCTATCTGTGCTGCTTTGACAGAGGGAGGGAATACATGAAAACTTTGACTGAGACTCAAAGGAAACATGGAAGTAAACAATAAGAGACCAGCAGCTGCTGCCAAACTGTTACTTTACATGAGTGACTCAAAATAACATTTCCAAAAAACTACGCTGATTCTCAGGATTTTACCTAAAATGTAGGAAATACAATTTGTATGGCATGTGATGTTTACTAGAATAGCCACCCAGGATTAGACCACAGGCCTGTGTCCTCTGTGTCCTCTGTGTCCTCTGTCAGGCATGGGCCAAAAGTGGCTGCCTAGAAAAGCACCTCAGAACAGGGCAAACATATAGGATACTTCCCCCTTGTTTGTTTTGATCTTGAGTCCTGCTTGAATCCTCCCTGTAGTCCTTATACTGGGTTTGGCAAGTTGATCCCTAGCCAGTGGTCCCTGTACTTGCAGGATTTTAAAGACCTCTTTCTTCTTCCTTTGCAGTATCTCTTTTTATGGCTGAGGAGCTGTAGTTCACAGAACCTGTTCCACACCTTCAGTCATCCTTTCTAATTCATCTATGATTTTTCTTTGTTTGGTGACATTCTATTTTAGATTGGAGAGGCAAGAGCTGCATATAACATTTAAGGGAAAGCCCATCTGCTCCAAAAATGCAATTAACTCACACAAAAGCAGACGCTGCTTTTGCCACTATGTTGCTAGTTTGATTCTTGAACTTCAGTGAAAAACACAACAGCCTTTTTTATAAGTTTTCCCTATCTTTCTGTGAATGTTTCTTCTGCAGTGACAGTGGTATCTGCAGTCTGAGAGACAGTGGGATGAGGAACACAGCAAGGTGGAAGACACAGCCTCCAAGCTCTCCTGCAAGTTCATAAGGACTGCTTGCCTTCTTGGGCTTTCTCACACAATGGTACCTCCTAAAGACCTGCTGCAGGTTATTTTTTTTCAGAATGTTGCACAGTGCTGCATATGTTCCAGCATGATTCCCACGGAATTTTGCCGCTGAAATGAATATTCAGCTCTTGTGTGAGTCAGTCCACAGGATGCCCAGATGAATGTACACTAAATTAGAAAAAAAACCTCGTGTAATTATTATGTTTATTTCCAGCTGCTTAAACTGTAATATCAGTCAGTAATCTGGAATCATATTTTTCTTTATCTACTCCTTCACTGGAGGGAGACGGACACACATAAAACCCAGCTTCTTTCAGTATATAACCCTGATTCATTATCAGCCCAATTGGGCTCCCACTTCACCTTTTGTTAAGCATCTTATCAAACTATTCACAGTTCATTTGGAAATAAAATGTTGTTATCTTATACTTAAAGGTTTAAAGACAAGGCTGACATGGAAGTGGATAGAACTAAGGCAACAATAATTCTTGAATTTCCTGTCCTTGCAGCCTTAACATAGCTAGAGATATATTTTTAACTAAAAGTACGAAATCCCAATGCTTTTCTCTGCAAAATATCCTTTACGCCTTTGGAGTTGCAAAAAATTGAAACTCTAGCATGTTAGTGATCTCTCAACAGAAACTTAAGAAAAACATTGTCACCTCTAGGAGGCAGCAGTTTATCGCAAATACACAATGTGCAATCTGGTGTCAGGCACTTCAGAAGGTTTTGAAGTTTCTCACACCTCCTGTGATTATTAAAAAAAAAATAAATCTATTAGAAATAAACGTATACTTGCAGCGGAACTACCTGCACAGAAATCAGCTCTACTTCTTCAGTCACAAGAGGCAATTATCAGATGAAATCAACATAGGCACAAAACGAGTATTATTTTCCTGGATTTTCCATAGTAAATTAGCAGAGTTTGATGGAGAAGCAGAATACCTATCTGAGTTGTTATCTGCTCTCAGTAAGATACCCTCCACCATTTAGGAAAGCATTTAATCTTTTGCTTAACTTCACCTGCCAATTGGGCTCGCACTTCACCTTTTGTTTGCCACATCACTGAACAACACTCTGTTACATTTGCAGTGATTTCTTTTTCTTTCTTTCATCCAGGTCTTTCTGAATCTCCATTACTGAGGTGTTGAGACTTCACACTAAGGCAGTTCACCTGGTAAAGCACAGACGTAGTTTTTCTTCTGGGATTTGTGGCGTGATGTGATGTTTTAAGGCACAGCTGCTTTTCTCTTTGCAGCTGGCCCTTTGATACTCTTAATCTTAAACTGTGATTTTTTTAAAAACTTGCCTCACACATTAATACTTTCTTCACGTCTCAAGTGGACCTATGTAAACATGGAACAACAGAGGACACCATACTGGAGGTGTCATTGGTGGTTCAACATCAGTGTAGCTCATAACTGAATGAAAATAGTCCCATAAAACCAAGATGTACAACACTAGTCTTGATTTCAAAACTACCCATGATGGATAACCCTCTACAGTCCCTCAGATATTGCTCCCACTGAAACTATGCCCATTGTTGAAAATCTGCAACATGTTTCTACTCTGAGTTTATCTGGCATCAGCTTCTCGCCATTAGCTCCTGGTAACACATTGTTTGCTCAACAGAAGAAGACCTCTATCATCAAAGGTTTATTTCACAACTGGGTACTTAAGGATTTTTGACCAAGACACCCCTTAGCCTTTTCCTCAATAATAAACTGACCTTCCGAATCACACTTTGATCCACTGGCTTCCACTCTTTTATTCATTCATGTGGAGCTTTCCTGAACTCCCTCCAATTTTCCCAATGCCTTGGCACTCTGCTGAACAGAGCAGGGTGCAGCATCCTTCTACAACAGTCACACCAATGCCCAGTTCTGATGTTACAGACCCTTCCTATTCTTGCCCAATGGTTTTTTCTGTTACCCTCCTGTAGATCACACTATCCTTCCTGACCACTTTTGCTCTTTGGTCCCTTCTCCCTATTTCCTAGTACTGAGTATCCTACCCTCTGGAAATATTCATCCAATGTTGCCACTAGGAAAGCAAGAGACATACCACAGTCAGGTTTACAGTACTTACTGGTGATAGGGGGTGCACGGCAGCCTCCTGAAACAAGTAGCCAGTCATATTTTTTCCATGGATCTCTTGAATTCCTCAGATATTGGTCTCAGGACAGTGTAGTGTGCTAGAGCAGAATCGTTAACTACGAACCCTACAGTGCATGCATGTAACTAGCTGTGTCCTTTTGTGTGCTAAATCTTTACCATCATCCTAAGGGTAGCAGTGTGGCAAAAGACTACACACAGCTGGCAGGTACTCCTGGAAGTCTGGAGATTTCAGGAGTTCTATATCCATTAACACCAGCTGAAGTAGCATGGCTTGAAGCTCATTTTCTTGAGGCTGATCATTGTGTATCTTCCTTTTAGAAAATTATTCTTTGTTCTTCCCTTAATTAGTTCATTTATTTGATTTATATCTATAGGTATGTTTCAGTGACAGTAATGGAGGGACCAAGTCCACACTCCTCTCACAAATCTTCCTTCTTTATTTTCTTTTTGCCTATGAATATGTAGAGACAACTGCTTTGTCTTAATAGCACTGCAGAGGACTGTTTCAGTGGTTTGTAATACTTCACCATCTGGTGGAGGAATACTTCACCACTTGGAGGAAGACAATTCCTTTCTTAAAGCTTTTTCAATCTGAGGCAACAAGCATGCAAAAGCATAAGGAGTTAGATAGAGTTATTGCAAGCACAAGCCTTTTACCTTCACTTTTGTTTTCACGACGCTTCATTTACTTATTAAACAAAATGCATGACAGCCATATGTGGTCTTCTTTTAATAACCGGCTATTTCAGTGCCCAAAATTGGGTGGTATAAATACCTTGCTATGATCCAGAAAGTTATTTTAGACCACCATCCTGTTCAAACTGTCCCATTTCTGTAGCACAGAATCACATAACAAGTCAATACAAGTGAAAACATGAGCTTACACCTTCAGGCTAAATCTGACTGTCACAAGGATTTCCCTGGGAAAACAAAAAAAATGCCAAAACAACTTCCTTTCCCATTTCCATCTGTTAACTCACACTTCTGCCTGGTGAAAAGCCTCAGTGAGAAACAGTGCCTATGACACTCCATCCCAGCCCTGGATGGAGTGGGCTGAGTCAGGGAAAGTAGTCTGCAACCATCTTTCATTCAGATGTATGTCAGCTTTTCCTTCTGGTAGTGATGGATTTTGGAACTTTAATTTGTGTCTTCAATTGCCAGAATAAAAATTGCAAATACCTCACCTTCTTATTCAAGTGATTGGCAATTACATTAAGGGCCTTTTTTTCCTGGTAAAGTATGAACTACAGCCAGGCGATACAAAAGCTCTTGTAATTCTCCATGTGATCTGTACTATCAACTCTTCATTCAGAGAAAGCCTCTTTCTTAGAGCCAATGGTCAGAAAGGCCCAAAATATCAGCAGAAGAGCTCACAGCAGGAACAAAAAATCTATAAGCACCAAAGGTTGACTGGTACCTTATATTTTGTCATCACAGAATATTTCTGTCTGAAATATCAGGAGTCGAAAACCATGTATATGCTTTTGTCATTCTTTTATATGTCTTCTATCAGAATCTGGAGAAAATATGTGGATAGGGTGACTGCAAAATATGTTTTCAGGCCTGAACCTGCCCCTAAAGTCTAGCTTGCAAAAACAGGCTTTCATCTTTCTACCTTGGCAAGTCTCTTTCTAATGGTAGATGTGACAGATAAGAAAGCTATGTGATTCTGCACAGTATCAGTGTGAATGGTCAGTGAGAAAGGTCATTAGCCTGACCCCATTTTATCCTACTACCGCTTTAAAGAATAATAAGAAATTTAATTATTTGGTGTTAAAACAAGCAAGAGAAAAGATGACTTTGAAACACATTTATGGTCCAAATTTTTTAGAACAAGATATGTTAAGTAGGAAACTATGCCAGATAGATGCCGTGGTGGTACATGCCAAAGCTACAGTTAAATTATGTATATGGACCAGTTACAGGCATCAGTGCACACATAAAATTCTGAATTTTTTGGCCTGTCATTTGTAGAAGCTCACATACTACTACTATTCAATGTCTAGCAAGAGCTGTTTTGTCTTCTTAGCAATAGCAGCAAAAGGCTGATGCCTGGCTATTATTATTAAAATATAATATCAGACAATGATTCTATACATCTAACATTTCACAGCAAATACAATTTCTGGCAAGGAAAACTTAATCATCATATATAAGCAGATAGAAAACATCTTGGAGAGTATATTATTAAATTACTGTCTTACAGAGAAATTTTGTTGTGACCTTCCTTCTACAGCATATTGTAAGAAGCCTTTATATAATTCTCAGAACAGCCTGTAGAAGACACATCAAGATTGCATCTCATGAATGGACTGAATGCCTTCTCCACTCCAAACGTCTCTCACTGTATTCTACCCTTAACAGAACCTTCTTGTTTTCCATATGGCTTCCAAATCTCAGGGATCTCTGATCTAGCTATGTTGATTTCATTAGCACTTTTAGGAAGAACCCATCCTGTGGAGGAGATCAAAGGCATCTAAAGAGTGTGCCTATTCTTTTTGTCATGTTTCAGACTCTTCTCACTTCTGCTTCTCTTAAGTGGTGGTAGAAGTCCATAACAACATGATTCATTCTTCAAATTCAAGATAAGACCTCATGGAACCATGATTACAATGTTACCTGTTCAGCTAGGGGCTGAACGAAGTAATTGTTAACTAAGTCAGCAAATTGTTGGAACAGTCTACTCATGGCAGGGAAAATTCAGATCAGAAGAGGTAATCACAAGGATGCTGCTCAAGGCTTTGGAATCTCCTGAGCCACAAAAAGCAAGAAGCAAAAGGATCCTTTGGTCAGATTTCTCAATCCCCTCTATATGATGTTCTTCCCACTATTGAGCACAGCGAGAGATGTGCCAGAGGTCCAGGCTGGTGTGCCCATCTTTTGTTCTTGTAAAGATAGAAGGTAAAGCTCAAGGTTTTCCTTCCATGGGTTGAGCTGAAAGACCAGTGTCCATGGGCTCAGCAATTTATTGGGGAATCATCTCTGCTTAAGGAATCTGTTGTGATTTGGTTCTTGATGGTGGGGGGGTCAGGAGGGTTGGAAGTGTGGGGTGAGATGTGTCTAATAAGTGTGGTAGAGTGAGGAGAAGACAAAATGATGGAATGTGCATTGCATCAATTAGGATGCTGCGGTGTTACAGAGAAATCTTTAACAATTAAAGTAAGAGTCAGATGTCTGAGGGAAGTTTTCTGTCAGGGAGGTGAACATGCTATGTATAATGGAACAAAGGCTGAGTGAGTTGTCATGGTTAAGATATGAAACATCAAAAAAATAAAAAAGTCAAGAAAAATTATGGATAACCTGAGCTCCAGAAAGATCAAAAAAATGAATTTCTAAACATTTCTCTGTACATAGTTCATTTTTTTCCTGATCCATGGGCATCGACTGTATTCCAAACTAGATAGACAAAGAAACTCCCAGTAGAACTGAGTATTTTTTTTTCAGAGCCTTATAAGGAATATTTTGGGTCTTGCTTACTAGTTCCACTTGGCCCAGATATATAGCGACCAGAATTATAAACCCTTTCTGACCACTAGATTCTTCTTGTGAAGTACCCAGAAAAGGGTTGTACACGTCACAAAAAACATATCAAATGATGGCACTTACTATCCTCTTCCCCAAACTGGGCATTCTGAGAAATAAGGCAAAAATAAATTAGTCAGCGAAAGATAACCACTCCATCATTTTAAGAGAAAACTGGGACAGACATCTAGCCCTTCAGGTCTATTCATGTACGTTCTTCTCCTGTGCTCACCAGCCCACTGCCTGACATCAGTGTGGTAAGCAGTATGACTAATATCTAGCATATGTTGTTTGCTTTCTCATTCCCTCCAGAGGAAGCAGCATATGCACTAGTGTGTCTTGTTTGGTAGGATTTTCTGCTGTCTTTTTAAATAGAGGTACTGGTCTGCATTGATCCTACAGAAAGCAGCCCCAAAAGGATCAGAGCCTGTGCTTTAATGGGAAGGTGGTGAGGCATGAGACAGTGCTTAATTCTTGCTGTGTTTGTTCTCCCAGCCTCTGAAGAATGAGAAAGTTTTGCCTGACTTTCACACAGGCTTTACTCTGACTATAGAGTATCATGCAATGTTATCATAACACAGCTTCTCAGGCCAGCAGCTTTTGGCAGTCATTATCTTTGCCTTAAAACAGAAAAATTCAATCTCTTGAGCATATCAGCAAGCCAGGCCTGAGAAATATTGCTAGTGAGCTGATCAAACATTTGGATGCACTTTCTGTGAGTTAGCTAGCAAGGCCAGCCCCTTCTGCTGACGTCTTTCCTCTCTATCACACATCAGACTTTTCCCAGTGGAGCTGGAGAACAGGCTTCAATGAAAACTGCCTGTTTGCAGTTACATGGAGATTGCAGGCACTACAATCACTATTTCCTTAACGTGACTTGGAGCAGAACCTCCATCATCAGGATAGAAAGGTAGCCTTGTTGCCTAGCAAAGGTAGGATGATTTATCTGTGTCTCTAGATTGGTCCCTTTTCTTTTCTGCACAACAGAATTGCTTTCAGACTTCCAAGCAGAATGAAGCCAGGCTAAAAATCGGAGTGGATGCGGGAGAGCTGCTCTTGCAGGGAGTAGGATAGTCACAGGGTTTCTGCTCTTTCTGTTCTGTGCAACGCAGGACAATGGTTTTGTCTGCTCCAGTTATAGCCCTGGGGGCTACCTTAGGGACTGCAACTAGCATCCTTGCCCTCTGTGGTCTCACCTGCTTCTGCAAATGCAAGCAACCTGGGAAAGGACTCTCAGAAAAGGACCAAGAGGAGGAGACGGAAAATCCTAAGCCCAGCGTGCTTCAACCAGTCCAGCAAGTAAGACACAGTCTCTAATTTACTCTGTTATTTTTCTTAAATGCAGAGGTTGGGAATGCAACTCTTCTCTGTTAGGCTACTCAGCATGTGATTTATGCTGCCTGTTTATCTGCTTACTGTGTTCAGGATGTAACAACATGCTAGTGGGAGGAGGAGTGAGGGAAAAACAGAGATGAGCTGGGTAACACACAGAATTACCGGAGCAGGAGACAGCTGCCTCATTGCCAAAGAGAAAGCTGCTAATGGCAAAAATGGGGGAGAAGGACTGGAAATGGTGTTTAGCTGTCAAGATAGATCACAAGAGAAATAATTTACTGAGAGGAGAAGACTGGACTGTACCAGGTGGTATGCAGCATTGTGAAAAAGAGATGACTCCTGCTGAGATCTCATATAGCAGCTATTTATCTCTATTCAAAATATCTTACAGTTCTTACAGGATAGTTCCCTGTCAACAGCTGATTTCTTGTGAAAACCTTACCTCTTCCTCCTCCCTCTGCCCCTCTAACTGAGGGAATTAATTATGTGAGAAGTTAAAACAAGGCATTGAAATTACAATAAAAAGCAAGTGAGAATCTAGACTGTGATGACTGGACAATCTCATCACATTGTGAATTTCTTTTTCACTTACTGTAAGAGCAATGTGGAGTATGAAACATGTCAGGCATCCCTGTGTGCTCTTTTATTCTTGTTAGAATCCAAATGCTCTGATTTACTCCTGAGCTCAGTGCAAGAGAGAACAAGGGAAATTATAGGACACTTCTAATATACTTATTGATGGGAATCTCTTCTTCAAATGGAAATGTTAGATGATTTCCTTGGTTGACTATGGTCTTTAGCATGAGCTACGGTCAGTCCCTGAAAGTATTACCTATTGGCTGTTGCTCCTGATATCTGTATTTGCCTGCATCTTTTCACTTTCACTTAGCCATTTAACCAAGTGTTATGCCACATAGCCAATTCCAAAGGCCAGTGATCCATTGTATAAGTCTTTGTTTGTCCTTCAATTATTTGAGCTGCCTACTATTTTTGTATTCTTAAAGTGTGTAGCAGGAGTCCTAATTGAACTTCTCTGTAATGTTTGTAATTAAATATTCAGTCTCTATTTGGCTTCCAATCTTAGGCTTTTAGTAGAAAAGAAACCGGGCATCTTTGTGCTCCTGTTACAGTTTATTCTGAGGAAAGATGACCAAATCTACAAACTGTATTGTAAGAACTGGTGCAGATATAAAGAATGGCATTACCAGAACTTGTGATTGCTGGAGAGGGAAAGGGAAGTGAGGAAAGAAGGCTCTGTTGACCATGGATTAACATCCGTGTGGAGTTTAGGACTTCTCAAGAGATTGCTGCTAATTCTGAGCCTTCATCCATGATCATGGTGAATAACTCCTAGTACCAGTTTGCATTTTCTTAGGATGAATTTCTTCTGTTTGATAGCTTAGTCATGTCCTTTTCAGGCTCCTTTCTTGTCTTTTCTACCCTATACAGGGGATTTGCCAATGTCTGTATATAAGAATGTACAATGATGCTGAGATTTTCCAAGTTTACTGTTAACATGAATGAGAAATGTGTAACTTTGACAGTCACATCACTTTGTACAGCAGTTTTTATAGCTGTTCTCTGGAGCAACGCTATCCACAGATAACTTTACCATGAGGCTCTTTCTACAAGAGACTTTTTGTTGTTGTAATCTAGCTCAGAAACATCTCAGATCTTTATTTTAATTCCATCCTTGGACTGCACTTCTTTTCTTTTATACGCCTTTCGGGAAACATCTTGTGAAAGTGTTAATCCACCCTGGACCTTGTCCACTGGCAAGTTATCCTGTTTACATGACTGAAATAAGCATTGTCTCCATATTGTCCAATTAAGCCTCAAGTACCCAACAGCTATTCAGTCATGGTCCTTACAATATTTTTACATTCATCAAGTTTTGCCATGACTTACTCCAGTATTTGACCAACAAGGGTTCAAATTATTCAACCTGCCCTCAATGTATCACTACTACCTGAGTGATTGCATTCTTTTAGCATTGTAGACTTTTTAATTTGAAGTATTATTTCTAATGTTACTGGCTTTGGAGTTTTTTAAAGAAATCTGGACAAATTATAGCATCCAAGTGAACATTCTGTCACAGAAAGCGCAAAATGTTCTTAGTTTGCATATTCTGTATGTTTAGCAATTCTTTCCAATTAAAACAGTTTTCTTGCCAGGAACATGTATTTCCCTATGCTGTCACTGATTCAGAATCAGTCTATATACCTCCAAGGAATGAATCTCAATTTGAGTTTGGAGCATATGAAATTTTATCATCTCTGTCTATGTTGATAAATTGTTCTGTTGAGACTTTTTTCTGACTACATTAGTACACAGTATGTCCTAGTCAGTGTTTGACATACTTAATTATTGAAGCCTGTCAGGGCAACTGATTCAGATAAACAGAGATGACAAAAGAAAGATGAAGCAAGTCTGCATTTTATTCACTTGGCATGTCTCCCATGACAGCGATGCTTGTATTTGCTATAGACAGAGGCTCCCTGTGGACATGCCCTGCATATGTGAGGAGGAAGAGTTCAAACACAAAGATACATCTACAGAACAATGAAAAACTGCTGTAAATATGCAAAGTCTCAGCAAAGCCTGCAGAATGAAGATTCCTAAACACATGCAGCAATGGCAACAATATCTGGTGCTTTGTTTGAGTGACACTGGCCAGGGACGCTGAAGGGTCAGTTGCAGCCTCCTTGCTACTTTTGGTGTATTTGCTTTCATGCATTGTTACAAAACTGTCTGAACTGTCCTGTTCATCTTTTTATTTAAGACACTGCTGCTGATTTGCAAAGAAAACTTCCATAGGGCACTGCTGTGTAACTGGATTAGCAGAGAGCACTTGGGAAAAGAGCTGGCAGCAAAATAATAAACAGAGGCAGATGCAGTTGGAAGAGAGGGTGGGCTAGTCCCACTGTGCTTGCATATGTCTCTCATCTCTAGTTCTGCAGAGCAGACAGACAAGAGGAATATTTAGACCCAGTGGAGCTCTTAGTTGCTGTGTGCTGATGGATTTCCTGACTAAAGCCTGCCTGACTTTCAGCAAGAGAAGATTGTACTAGCAATACCTCAAACTTGTATGGTGTTTTCATCCCAAAGGATCTCAAAGTGCTTCATGTGCTAGCAGCACAGAGCAATGCAGGCATGGGGCTCTGGTGTGATGGCCAGTGCCTAGCAGGACAGCAGCCTTATGCAGCAGCTTCAGGATAGAGAACAGCAGAGACTGACCACCATGTCAGGCCCTGTATGTGTGCTAGATATAATGCCTCTGCACAACAAAAGCATCCTGTTTTTCAAGCTGTTATCCAGTGATTCCTCACATATTTTGCTTGGTTGGTTTGCTTTAATTTTAGAAGAATGGAAAACTGCATTTAAGGTTTGGATGAGTAACTTCACATATCCTAGAGGATTGATGAGGCTCACATCTCTGAAAGAGAGATCTCACTTACAGGCCCACACCATATGACTTACGTAATATCTAAACTCAGCTGAACACTAGGTGAGGATGGCACACAGTGACATCTTTTTTTTTTAACCTGCTTCTCATTCAGACCCCTTAAAATTAGACAAGATAAAATGCTATATTACACGGTAAACTTCCTAAACACTGATGTACTGGCTGCCTTGAGAAGATGGAATCACTGATCTAATTAATTCTCTACCACTGCCAAGTGTATGTAACCATGGTACTATGATCTCTATAAGCAGAATATGACTAGTCAACATCCAAGACTGCTCTCTTTCTTCAGACTCTGTTTCTTGAGAAATAGGTATGCTTCCTCTGGGCATACAAGCTGGGACCTTGAAGTCCCAACACAGACAAGTGCTTCGGGCATCATCTACATTCATTATTAATAGGAAACAATAAGACTAATTAAAAACTTTAATTACAATTATGAACCTTTTCTGTCTCATTCTCAATCTTGACACAAAATAGGTTGGCAGGCAGCAAGGTTGGAGATAATCCCACTGCACAATAATCAATCAAAATGGCTCTTTTACTTCTGCTTTTTGTCTCTCATGTTTTGGAAACATTAATAAAATCTGTTGTGAGGATTGGGGTCATTTGCTAGTCAGCTTTTGTTCTTCCCCATTGACGAATCCAAACATAAATGAATTAGGAATTATTTCAGTTGTAAGCAGACTGGATTCTTTCTTGGGACACAAGGAAAAGAGGACTGTTCTATTCCACTAAAATATTTTTCTTTGTTTAGGGAGAACAATAATGCCTTTGTGCCAACCTTTGCTTGGACTCCCTGAGCATTGCACTGTCTTTCAGGTTCTTCTGCTCATCCCATGTTCATGATTCAGCAGGGAATTGAAGTGTTAAGAACAAACTCAGGCATAAATCCAAATTTCAATCCTGGTGTAATAAAGAGGAAATGTGTGTCTGAGGGTCAGTTGGAGCTCTGGTCTAGAAAGCCAGGGGATAGTCCAAAAGGCTGAGATGACCATTTAATCAACTATTCTTGGTATTTCATTGCAGAGCTCATTTGTTCAACCAGTTCTCCTTTTTCTTATTATACCATGGTCGTACTTGATCCAAGTGACTATATGACCTGTCTCCCATTCTAATGCTTACTACATATTCAAAATATTCTAAAAGTTGTGGATGGCTGTAGCCTCTTGCTCTTGGATTTGACTTCAAACATCAAGGTAAAAATTACCATGCATTAATCACAGCGGTTAATTTCTGTGCTAAGAGGAAACACAGACTTATGAAAAGATTAACTGGTACAGAAACAGAGGAAAAATCAAATTATAAGAACTTTTTTTTTTTTTTTTTTTTTTGCAACCAGTAGAGAAATAAATCTGAAAAGACATACATCATGTAGACAAGACATTTACCAAGTAGAAGGGTATCAGCTTTGGCAAGAAAGTCTCTGGACGTACAGTTAGTGGTTTCTACAACCCAAGAAAAAATGATGGTAGGACTGACCAGAGGCACCACTTTTTCTGTCTTTGTCTCAAGTTCATTTAATGCTGTGAGAATTGGAAGAATTAGTCTAATTAGTTCAAAGTAATAAACAAGGTTTTAATTTTCAGTTCAACATCAAGAAAACCGCAGAGCCAGTACAGCCTCGAGCACTCCTGAAGTTTCCCAACATTTATGGCCCCAAACCAGTAGTAACTTCACCTGAAATTGTTAACTACACACAGTACTCTCTGAAGACAACAGAAGAACCAGCTACTGGAAAACATACTGGTTTGGATGAGAGTAGGATGAAGATACAAGTCAATGAAGAGCTGTTTGTTCTCCCTCAAAACGGTAGGAGCTTTTGGTCTTCAGACTAACAATTGCTTTTCTGGGTGTAGATCTTTGATAGTTCTGAACATAATGTGATTTTTCTTAGAGAAATAAATGTGAAAATGAAAATATTAGATGGTTTTCATTCTCCTTTTACGAGTACTGTGAGTTCTGTCTTCAATACATTTGTTTAATAGAAGGTAGTCATGGAGTTCATCAGAACATTCAGATAACAAAGCTGTATTGTGTCTTATTGTAATGTGTTTTTTTTAACTGAACATCTTTTGTGTTGAAGAATCTGGCTCACTGGTAGCAAACAGTCTGTAGAAAAGTGCATTTAGTGTAGTTTTACTGAGAGCAGTTGTCAGAGTATGTGTGAAATATCTGGCAAAAATTGGGCAGAGTATCTCCTCCAGGACAAATGCTAGCTGTCCAGCAACTGTCCTTGTCAGGGACAGTGGGGGTTGAAGCTTCTAATTTTCTCTGCTCCTTTTTTTCCGCTGGTTTGGTGAGATGGTCTTGGCTTTTTGTAATGTGCAGTGAAACTGAAGGCTGACACCTCAAATATTTTTGCCACACAGAATTCCTGTTTCCCATCCAGCCCAAAGGGTTATACTCCAAAACCTGAAACATAAGATTCCTGGAGCCTGAAAGAAAATGCAATGTTAATTATATACATCTGGCAGCATAGCCAGGTTGCTTCCATACTGATTTTTAACTTCACAGCTATCTTTTAACAGGACAATTGACTCTTCTGGCTATCATGCTAATAAAACCTTCCTGAAGATTTGCCAGAGAGCCAATGCCATCTGTCATGATTTTTATTGAATACTCTTTTTGGGGTTTTTTTAATTGCTTGAGATTATATTTTTGCCATTCTGGAAGGATGATTGCTACATTCAACCCCCCATCCTGAGACTTACGAGTATGGAAAAGAAAGTGCCATGGGAAGCAGCTGCATTGGAGGAAGAGACTGTCTGAGGCACATCCTTAGGTGTCAGGAAGAAGATTATAGGGTGAGAGAATGAAGAATGATGGCTGCTTTTAGGCTAAGGCTTTATGTAAGTGTGTTGGTGTAAGAGCCTCTCTGCACTGCTAATGGTACAAGCAAGTTTCCTTCCTGCTGTGCCTGATTTCGTAGCTCAAGTGATGCTAAAATTAAGCAAGAATTGTTGCATTCTCCTTTTGATGCCACAATGAACTGGTCTAAACTGTGTCTCAGATTTTCAGAAGGAAATGTGCTGGTCTCAGTATTGTTTTCCATGTGAATCAGAACTGACCTGTCAGACTACAGCTTTTGATGACAAAAATCTCTGGCTTTTCTTTTAGTCTTGCAACTTGCTTTATTTCAATATGAAATACATGCTCAGCTCCAAAATCACACATGAAAAACTGTCTCCTGGATTCCCAAGTTCATTGTCTTCAACTTGATCAGGTGCTATGGAATTAGATGTCTTTTGCGTGACAAAGACTTTGTTAAAATCTAAAAAAACTTTTAGAGAGGCCTGACCTAATGCAGAATTACATAGCAGCTCAAAAGCAGACTCACATTCTCATTACAGAGAATATAAGATTCAATTAAACAATGCAAGTTAAAACAACATTAAACAATATAACAAGTAATGGGTGTCATTTAGACACCTTGGCCTAAGAAAAAGGTAAAAGAACCATGATAAAGCACAATGTGGTAGACTGCAAAAGTCTTGTCCAGGTGCTGTAGAAAGAGCTGAAAGTGTGAGTAAACAGAGCAAAAATGAGATATGATGATGGAGGAAGAAGGAAAATAAATTATATTCCTGCATAAAAGGTGCAGGATAGTAAGACTTTTAGAAAAGCTGAGTCAAGACAAGGTGGATTAGTTCTCTTGGGAAGGTGAAGACCTGCTTGCTAAAGGGGTTATTTCAGTTCCAGGTGTGGTAAAGGATGTGTGTGTCACAGAGCACTTGAACCCTGAGAGGGCAGCCAGCTGTAACCAGGCCCCTGAGCTGCACTACTCCCTTGCGTATGATCAACAAAGAGCCGAGCTGCGTGTAGCACTTCTGGAAGGTAAGGGGCAGAGACCTTCTGATCCGAAGGTACAAGACACCTATTGATTACATTTATAGAAAGTTCCCCTCCTACCTTAAAACCAACATGTGTTCTCAGGACCACTGGATGTTTCACTGGTTCTGGGCTTGTGGAACAGAAGTATCTGGCAATGTCACTGCTCGAAGCAAGAGTACAGGGCATGGCTTGGGAACAATTGTTTGCACAGCTCAAAAGCAGAATTCAGGAACCATGATGGGTTCCTCAAATCCCAGACATGGTACAAAGCAACCTCTTCTTTTTATATTTTCCTTTGGGGGTGGAGGGGAAGGGGGTTACTATCTCCTTCCTCTCTGCCTTTCATTCTTCAACCTGACCCACTTCCTACTGCCTCTTCCTCAAGTCAAATCAAAGGCTGAGCTGGAGATACCAGACTTATTTTGAGAAAGAACCCTCTGGCTGTGCTTGGCCAGGCAGCCAGGTTCTGTGTCACACTCTGAAGTGGGAACTGACAACTGTAACAGCTTCTCCACTCAGGGCTGGAGCATCATCAGTTCCTCTGGGAAAGTAAAATAAGCTGACTGAATAATTCATGCACAGTGCAGATCTCTGTGGAAACCTAATCAAATCACACCTTCTGAAGTGAGAACTGAAAAGGTGCTGAATGGCAGCCACTGCTGTGGGCCTGATGCCAACAGCAAGCACACAGTTCCCCTCCAGCATGGACACCCACGCCTGCTGGCTGCCACCCTGGCACTCCTGTGTGCATGCTCCTCCCTGGATACCCTACTGCCACCAGGGAAGGGGCAGGGTCTGCTCCCTAGTTCTGTTCCCCTGAGAAGCCAGGAGAGCCCTTTGACCTATGCCCTGTGGTCCTGCCAACTCAGGAGCAGCTGTCCTTGGATTGGCTGCAGCAAGGACAGCAGTTTTGTCCATAAAGTCATGATGCTCCACAACCCCTTGGAGAAAGGTGTGGTCCTCTAGCTGTGGAGAAGATAGTGCAATTCTGCTAATGCAACTGAAGAGTGTGAAATGCCATTCTCACTCTAGGCTTTTCAACATAAAAGCAATATAAAATTAGGGATGAGCGTCTCTTGACACAGATCTTTTGGGCTGTGGGATGGCTTCAGACGGATTCATTTACCAGTGGTTGAACGAGCTGACTTATCCCCCCACTGGCCTGCAGGGATGGATGTGTGCCAAGGGGGAGGTCTATCCCATTTCTGATGTCTGTGACTGATCTTCCTGCTTTTAAAGTCTTTGTAAGAAGCTCTTTTTGTGTGCCAAGGTAAAAGTAAATGAGAGCTGCCAATCTCTGTGCCATGCTGTCTTATCTCATTGCTGTTCTGCATCTTTCAACAGACCATGTTCCCTTGAACTCAGCTGTTACTCTCCCAAACACTAGCAGCATCCTTCTGCAGTGGCAGAAGGACAGGGACATTTTGTAGCATGAGGAAAACACCACAGCATGACCCCACAGCTTAGTCTGCCCCATGCAAGCAGGAACAGGGATCAATGTCTATGTAGCTGTTTTATTTTATGGCTCTCATAAAATAAGCAATTTAGCCACAGATATTTCAGGGCTGTCTTTTGTGAGAGGTCCTTATTATCAATCTTTTCTAGCTATGCATGGCAGAATGACTGTGGACCAAGATGCTGGCTGCCATTGCTACATACTGGGCACATTGGTGAGCAAGTCTGGTATTGCTGAGGCTCAGACAGAGCTGAAGAAGAAGGTACTTCACACTCTTTGGGAGGAGGTCCTGAGATTTCCATTAACTGAGGAGGAGATGCCAGAAGGGACACTGACTCTCACGCTGAGAAACTGCGACAAGTTCTCCAGACACAGCATTGTGGGGGAACTCAAACTGAACCTTGCTGAGATGGAGGAATCCTTTGGGAAGGCCCAGTGGGAAAGGCTAAAGAGTCCAGAGAAGGTATGGACTCAGTCTGTGTTGGTAGTCCAGAAACCCTAATGATTAATAGTTTGGACAAGAGAAGCCCTTTTGCTAGATGGCTCCATATGGGTGGGTGGCTTTATTTGTTTGGAGCAGATTTAGAGGGGTGATGTGGGACTGCAGAGGTCACTCAACAGTGCTCTGTGATCATCTGTAGATAACCATTTCGGAAGCAGAGGCCCATCAACCCAGTCCTTCCATCTACCGCTCCCAGCAGTTAACATGTGTCACAGCTCCCTCAGTTCCTCCTCAACACCGTGACAATCTGACACTGACATCTGTAATTCCGAAGATATGTCTAGAAAAAGGTGTGTGAGTTTCTGAGAATTTGTGATACAGGACCACAGTGGCAAGAGCTGAAATACCAGAGAGTGCCTACAGAGCCCGATGGAGGGACTCTGCAAAGCAGTGTATTGGTAGGGCGTACGGTGGCATTCCAGGGAGCCTTAAGCTAGGAGTCAAATAGATTGTTGGGACCAAAATGTTGGACTGAAGACCATTTATTCTTACTAGGATCAATCCACAACAATCATTCATTGCATTGTGTTGGGTTTCTTAAACATCAAAACCTTCCTTTCCTTCCTTATCCACATCTTCCCAGCAGCATAAACAGGGAAAATGGAAGGAAGTATTCCAACAGTACTTGAAGTAGGTAAAGGGGATGCTTCATGAGCACCAACTTTTTGCACATTTCCTCAGAAGTCTTTCCCCTGCCATGGACTGGGCTATTCTTCTAGCAGCAGCAAGACCCTTAACATGGCAGCAGGGTGCTGCTATTGCTGCTACTGGTACATCACAACAAATAGGTACCTGTTGTACTCTGGTGTGGTATGAGGTGAGCAATGCAAAACAACACCAACACTGTCGCTAAGCATCATGAAATAAATTATTATCTGTCACCATCAGGGGTGAGGGCTCTCCACTGAGTTGGCCACAGAGTACAGAGTTAGCATTTCTGATTTCCAATAATGCTGATTTATCTGATCACCAGTTGAATACTAACAGGACTGTCCACCCTAAAAAAACATCTGGCAGAGACAGAGGCAGCAGAAACAAATGTGTGGTCTAAATTAGTTTAATAAACTTCAAGCACAAGGCTGAATATTTGTCCAATATCTGTAACCCTCCCCTTGATCTCCATACTGAAGCATCTGCTTTTTCAGCAATACCCAAGACCCTGTTCACAGCAATGGTCAGTTGCCACTCCAGTGCGCGTGAAGGAGTCCTGACATACTGGGAATTCTGCCTTGGTCCAGCTTCACAACTACACATAGGAACAGGGCAGCATTCATTTCTTCTCCAGGCTGACAGCACAAGGTTAGCACCAACAGTACTGCTGAACAGTGCCCCAGTTTGAGCTGAGGATGTGAAGTGAAAGCTGAATTTGCGTCATCTGGGACCTGAGAGAGCCAACCATTGCACAGATAGCTTCTGTATACAGATCCTGAATCATTCATTGAGAACCAGAGGGAGGGAGTGAGGAAGAGCTGTTCAAAAAAAGAGGAGCTATTTTTGACAGCATTCATCCAGGAACAAAGTTACTGAGCTTCATTACCTTGAAATGCCAGGAAGGGCAGAAATTTCATTTGTACCTTTCCCAGTAATTCCTCCACACCCAAGGGAAGGAGCTCAGAGTGGAGCTTACAGCCAACCAGGTAATGCAATTATCATTCAGGAATTCATGGAGTCCTGTGAGCAATGCAAAGCATAGATGCTGTAGACTGATAACCTTATCTTGTCTTCCTTCCCTCCCACTGCTTTGCTAATGATTGTGATGATAGTGGGTCCTTGCATAGCAACTTCCTTCGATTCCATGGTGCCCTGCACGTAATTCACTGATGACCCCTTGATGCTTTTTATCTTTACTGCATAGAAAGGAAGACTGAAACTCTGATGGTTGTATGAATTGGAAAGATTGCAGCACAAAATGCAGGTTATGGATTTAATAGAAAAACGGAAACAAAAGAAAACAAAACCCAGAAAGGGGAAAGAAAATTACCTTCAAGCAAAGTTCCGGCAGAGACCAATCATTGCAGGTTTTGGTTTCATGTGGATACAGGCTGGTCAAAAACTTGATCAGGATACTAGGAGTTAGAAAGTCATAAGCACAAGATGTGATCTGTGTACAATGTGTGCATTTTGTGGGTGTGCATACACGCATGCATACGTGCACATCTACAGAGCCCTACCCCCTCCCAGTCTCCACTGTATCTATCTGTGCCTGGAGCTATAGGAACCAAACTCTAGCCAAGAGCTATAGAATGGGACCTGGGTGAGATGTAGTGAGGACAAATACACAAAAGCAGCTTATGACTTGCTTAAACTCTGGGTTTTTATTGAGGTGGCGTTTGGGTTTGTCCCTCTGTGTATGAACACCTATTATTTTGTAGTGAACATACAGGCATCTGAATCTCTCCCTGGTTTTATGCATGGTTTTATTTAAGGGCTGCATCAATTTAAGACAGGATTTATGTAAGAGAAATGCATATGAGCCCTTCATTGCTACCTGAGTGCATGAAAAAAAGATTTATTTGGGCTGACTTAGGGTTGAATTTCAAGTTTCCTTGCTAATGGCCTCCCACCTGATTTTGCAGGACAAATTAGTCATTCAAACCAGACAGCGATGACAGCCACGTTTTCTGGAGAGTCAATCAGCTCACAGGGAGCATACAGGGGCCTGTCCTTGCCTGTTTCGAGTATCGGTCTGAAAACTTAATTTGAAATATTTATGGCTCACTTAGTAGCAAGAGTGTAGAGCACAGAAATGGCCTAGAGAAGGACTGTCTGTCCTAGAGGATATAGAGCATGCTAAGGAGTCCAAAGGGAGTCCATTGAATTGACATTGGCTTTCTGTGACTGTTCTGGGTCATTAACCTCACATTAAACCAAGATTTCTGTCACAAGCTCCTACTCACTGAGAAAATAACTACTCCACTTTCATCCTTTGCCATGGGCTGTCAGGTCTGCACACAACCGCATGGGATTTTTCTCCTTCCCTGCTGGCTCCTGAGGAAGAAGCTGCACTGCTCTCCCAGAGGAGAGTGGTGGTGGTGTGGCTGCCTCTAGGCTTCTGCCTCCGGGGCTGCTTGTACAGGTCAAGTGGGAGGGAAGGGCAAAAAGATCAGAGGTTAAGAGGACAATAAAGAAAGGGAAAAGAGAAAGAGAAAAAGAAAAAAAAAAAGAAAAAAGAAAAAAAGAAAAAGAAAAAAGAAAAAAGAAAAAGAAAAAAGAAAAAAAAAAAAAAAAAAAAGAAAAAGAAAAAGAAAAAAAGGAAAAGGAAAAGAAAAAAGGAAAAGGAAAAGAAAGTCTCCTGCAGGGGCAGGAGGGAGAGCTGCTCAGAGTCCTGAGAGAAGGCAGGTGGGAAGCAAGAGTACACTACTGTGCCAAGCTCACGGAGGATTTTGTCTTGGCTGGGTTTTTTCCCATACCAACTAGGGTGTCAGAGAAGGTGTAGCTCCAGCTCCTGGTCTGACTCAGTCCTGGGCATCACCTGTGCTTTCCCAGGGAGCCCTACACTTCTGCTGGGCAGCATGGGCTGGGGGCTGTGTCCATCAGAGCCTCCTGAGAAATGAAGCAGCTCAAGCAAAAGGTGAATTATAAAAAGCAGTAATGGAAGTAGTGGACATAAATACAGGGCAGCTAGGTGGTTTCTCAAAATAGAAGTAGCTGACTACTTGCATTGTATTCCAGACCCAAATCTTCTTCTGACTAAATATTCCACTAAAAGTCAATGTTAGGAAGCAGTTACTTTCCAGCAACATAAGAATTCAGTAACTCACATGACTGGGGCCTTATGAGTGGAGGAGCCTTTCAGGCATGTTTGGATGGTTTATTCTCATCCAGTGTAACTGGAAAGATCTCCTGTACAAAGACAGAGAGACAACTTGGTTGGTTCATGGCCTTCCACCCATCAGTCTTGTACTACTTAGTTTTCCTAATGTTATGGCCAAGACTGTATAAAAAATTAACCCTTTCTATGTCTCCATTTCCAGGAGCCATCCATGGGCCACGGGGAGGTTCTGCTCTCTATTAGCTACCTGCCAGCAGCTAACCGCCTTCTGGTGGTGATCATTAAGGCTAAAAATCTCCATTCCAAGCAGCTGAAAGATCTACTTGGCAGTGGTGAGTGTAATAGCAAGGAAATAGACTGTTGCTTCTGCTATTACGTAAATCTAGAAAGAAAGTGGGAAGGGTGATGTTCAGCAGAAAAAAAAAAAGTTTGGCTTAGAAAGCCAAAGAGATTTGAATAATTTCTAAAAAATGAAAACCAACTATTCCCAAGATCAATATTTCTTATGTGCTTTCTCTCAGACTGATGTCACCAGTGTCAATTCTCTTGCATTTTTGGGTGTAGTTTTGGGCACCACAAAATAAAAAGATCATTAAGCTCCTGGAGACCATTCAAAGGAGGGCCACAAGGATGGTGAAGGATATGGAGGGGAGGCCTTACGAGGAGCAGCTGAGGTCATTTGGTTTGTTCAGCCTAGAGGAGATGAGACTGAGGAGAGACTTCATTGCAGTCTACAATTTCCTTGTGAGGGGAAGAGGAGGGGCAGGTACTGATCTCTGCTGCGGTGACTAGTGACAGGACTTGAGGAAACAGCACAAAGCTGAGTCAGGGGAAGTTTAGGTTGGATATCAGGAAAAAGTTTTTTACTCAGAGGGAGGTTGAGCACTGGAACAGGCTCCCCAGGGAAGCGGTCACAGCACCAAGCCTGTCTGAGTTCAAGAAGCTTTTGGACAATGCTTTCAGGCACATGGTGTGATTCGTGGGGTGTCCTGCGTAGGGGCAGGAGTTGGACTTGATGGATCCCTTCCAACTCAGCATATTCTAGTCTAGTGTAATCTATTTGTTGCATGCTCATTAATTTGGTGTCTCTTTCAACTTCCTATACAGATGTTTCTGTCAAGGTGACACTGAGGCATCAGTCCTTGAAGCTGAAGAAGAAGCAGACCAAACGTGCAAAACACAAGATCAACCCAGTGTGGAATGAGATGATCATGTTTGAGGTGCCTCATGAGCTCCTGCGTGCCTCCAGTGTAGAGCTGGAAATGCTGAGCCAGGATGGCGCTGGCCAGAGCCATGTGCTTGGCAAGTGCAGTCTGGGCTTACATGTCACAGGTACAGAGAGGAACCACTGGGAAGAGATGCTGAGGAACCCCAGGAGACAGATAGCCATGTGGCACCAGCTCCACATGTAGGCTCATCACGATTACTGACAAGATTTACACCAGGCCTCCAAGCCTGGGGGAATAAGTTGCATTCCACCTTCCATCTTCCCCTCCTCAAAGTTTCTCAGCACAGGACTCTCATTACATCACCCTTCTCTGATTTTCCTGCCCATCCTGGCCAGAGAAACTGTCTGAAAAAGGTATTTAAAGGATAATCTCTCACCTAATTAAGTGGTTGTCTCAAACAAGAGGTTTGGCTGCCTGGATGATTTGAATGAATTTTATTAGCCTGCCCACTGTCATTTCAGTGAGGTCCCTGTTTCTGTAGCAGAGCAGAGGGGAGCAAAGTTACCATGGAACTGTAAGCCACTCATTGGTATCTGGCACTGTCCCCAGGTCCCTTGATGAGTGCTGGCTCCATAATCACACACAACTGTTGTACCAGTCACTGCTTCTCGTAATACCTTACAAGACTGAGAGAAATGAAGATCACAGAACTAACTGTCATGGCAGACACAAAGTATCAGTATGAGAGTGAAGCCAAGGTGCAGTAAAGGGATACCTAGAAAAAGATACAGAACTAAGGGAGAGAACAGAGGAAGAGGAAAGGGTGAGACAGTCAACACCATCATCCTGTGCAGCCTTTGAAGCAAACACTGCCAAACAAGAAGTCAAACACCTTACTTTACTTTTGTTTCCTGGAGAGTTCAATACCTTGTATTTAGGATTCATGAAAACTGCTGAAAATATGAGTGTTTCAGGACCCTTTAGCAGAATGCCTATATCCTTTTATCTTTCTATGGTGTCACCCAGGAAGACCCTAAACACAGACAAAAAGTTATTGTCAACGTTACCTCCAAAAACTTGGACCAAATCTTTCTGTTTACTGCCATCTTTCCTGTTTGTTTTTTTTTCTGAGCTAGAAAGTTTCAAATACTCTAAATATATTTCATGCAACATCTAAAACTAGGCAAAAGAAGTGGGATCATTTCATACCTTAGCTGCTGATGGATGGTTTTGGTTTGACAGTTACTATTGCACTCAAATATTCATACCAGCATTACTCGAAGACAACCCTTAAGAACTGCCATGTATTTCATCACTTCCAGACAGAAGGAATTCACTGAACAGACAGACTCTCCAAGGCTTGTTTTTTCTGTGTGCACTTTCAAGATTTGATGTGGCTTAAATGTTACTTTTTACTGTCTTTTTTTGTGTATGTAGATGGACTGAAAGTCTGGCATCAGCAGTGATGACGTCATGACCCCATAAGCACACTGTCTGTCCTACTACTTCAAGGGACTTCCATGGGGACAAGGCACCCAAAAATCTGAAAACAGAACCATATAGTCCACAGTACTAAAAATCTCAGAGAACTTCATACTTGCTGGGTCAGATTGACCCTCCATTTAAATCAAAATACTAAGCTAAGCTTTATTTAGCATCCAGCCCATTTTGATGGTGCAGTCAAATAAGTCTAGCAGATTGTCAAGTGAAGATTGCCATCCTGTTGGCAAAGGGAAAACACCAGAACCAGTGTCTGAAAACTGGCTGATGCACCAGGCACAAAGGGTTATGAACAGGGGAATGACGTTCAGCTGGAAGTCAGTAACTAGTGGTGACGCAGGCTGGTAGTGAGACTGACACTGTTTACCGTCTTCATAAATGAGCTAAACAATGGGGCAGAGCATGCCCTCAGTAAGTTTGTAGATGGCACAAAACTGGGAATATTGGTTGAAAGGTGAGGCAGTTTTGCTGACATTCAGAGGGATGCTGAGAGGCTGGAGAAATGGGCTAACAGGAACCTCCTGAAATTCAACAAGGAGAAGGCAAAGTCCTGTACCTGGGGAAGAAAAACTCCATGCACCAGTGAAGAAGTGAGGGCTGACCACCTGGAAAGCAGCTTTCCAGAAAAGGATCTGGGTGTCCTGGTGGACACCAAGTTGAACGTGAGCCAGCAGTGTGGTCTTGTAGCAAAGAAGGCCAACAGTGTCTTGTGCTGCCTTAGGACAAAAATTGCCAGCAGGTCAAGGGGGGTGACCCTCCCTCTCTATTCAGCTCTGGTGAGGGCACATCTGGAGTGCTGTGTCTAGTTTTGGACTCCCCATTGCAAAACAGATATGGAGTTTCTGGAAAGAGTGTAGCAAATGGCTATGAAGATGTTTAAGGGATTGGAGCATCTTCTATAAGAGGAGAGGCTGAGAGAGCTGGAACTGTTTAGATCAGTCTGTATAGATACCTAATCTAGGAGAGGACAAAAGAAGACAGAGCCAAACTCTTTTCAGTGGTGTCCAGTGACAGGACAAGAGGCACAGGCACAAATTGCAATATAATAAATTCCATTTGAACACATGAAAAAAATTAAAGAAGAAAACCCCATTTCACTGTGAGGATAGTCAGATACTGGAACAAGTTTCCAAGAGAGGTTGTTGGGAGTTCTCATCCTCAGAAACACTCAAAATCTGATGACAAACCTGCTCTAATTTATCTCACTTTGAGCAGGGCTGGGTTTGGACAATATGATCTTCAGAGGCCCTTTGTATCCTCAGTAATGCTGTGACTGTGAAGAGATTGACAATGTTGATGCACACTGAAAACTATTATCTTTATACTACTATTCCCTTTATGGGTGGTGTAGCCAGGAGTTACAGGATCATTTTGGAGATGATAAAACCAGCTTTGACCAAGCAGACAAACAGAAAAGCTAAGTATGCCAATAAATATTATGTCCAATGTTTTAATCTCTGATATTGATCTACTGGCTAGAGGAGACGTAAACAAAAAAGAAAAATGGCTTCTTTTTTTGTTCTATGGGATTTTATTTATTAACAAAAAGCTGTAGGATACTGTGTGTAAACTAGACACAGGGGTCTAGTGGATAGTGAATTCTTAATAGTTGCTGTGATCATGATTTGCTTGTAGATATACCTATAAATTTGGAATAATTATTTCCATTTAAGTGTAAAATTCATTGGAATGTTGGCCTACTCTACATATAGATTCCTGGCAGCACTGTGATTCTTTTGGAGATAATGACAAGAAGGATAACTTCATGGTAGGATGCTATTTGGCTGGTGCTGGAAAGCCTGAAGGCCCAAATATTTGCCTTGCTGCCAAGAGATTCCTCTAGCTCTGCATCCTGCTTATTTTACTGAGACTTTTATAACATCTTGATTGCTGATTGTAAACAACATTATCTGCCTGTATCCTGGTGATTTTGGCACACCCTGTAATAGATAGCAGTCCTATAGCACTTAAAAGCATAGCTCCTCAGAATCTGACTTAGCTGTGACAAAACAATGTCCTCTTTTACAACAAAATCTTAACCACAAATCTGTCTTAGGAGCAAAGTGGTGTCATCAGTGTTAACGAATGGCATTGTTTCCTCCTTTGCTGCAGTGGGATTTAATGGGAAAGAGAGAAAGAGTGAAAATGCATGCATCTTTCCCAGCTGGATCATTCTTGTTGCCTGGCATTTTAGCCTGGAAAGAATATTCTTCGCCGTCAGTGCAGCCTGAACAAAGGCTGCCAGGCGTCCCTGGAAGGAGGCAACCACTCGCCGGGGCTGACAGCAGACATGGACACATAATGGGTGTGAGGAGCTGAGGAATGCTGCGTACGTGTGTTACCGGAGGGGCAGGGATGCCCAGCCCGGCTCTTCTGAACTCTACTAATTGGAGCTGTTTGTCATCACATTCAAGCGTCTGTCCAGGGCTCTGCCCTCATCCCTCTGAACTGCCTGTGTAGCAATACTTGTGTGCCCCTGAGTCTCAGCACCCCAAAGGCCAGAGGTGCTAAACTGCCCTAGCAGACAAACAGTGGGGAGTGGTTTTGGTATATGACCACATCATGAATATAAATGCGAAGTATTTGGAAATGCCATTGTATCAAGCAGCTTCAGCAACACAAGCTGTCCAAGTATCACTGAAGTGCAATAAGGCCAGAGGATGGAGCCAGGCAGCCCTACAGTTTTCAGTTCCTGGAGCTGAAAATACAGGAGGATCATTAAACACCACTACGTATTAAATTAAAGGCTGCTGCTTATAAATTGCATCATAAGAGAAGAGGGGAAAAAAACCAGTTATGGCAATTAATGTTCCTAAGATATATGTGTGACCAAAAGCAGCCATTAGAGTCCCCAGTGGCTAGTCTGTGGTTGGACTGGTTATTATGCCTGCTATAACCATTAACATGAAGAAGCTGGAAGCCAAGAGACTGTAGGGAGGAAGGAAAAAAAAAAAAACAAAGGAAGACACGGGGCAGTCTACTTGGTCAGAATGAATGATACTTTTCACTAAGGGCCAGATTTGTGAGTTTAAGGACAGAGGTCCCTCATCCAGTGACAAAACCCAAACATCATGCCTATTTGTAAAACAGAATGAGAAATGCAGCTCCCCTATTGTATCCAGCTTCCCCTGGGAGAGGTGGTCTCCTGATGTGGCCTCTGTTCAGAGGAGGGGACTGAGAGGCCAGAGGAAATAACCTGTGACTACATTAAGGAGTTCCTTGGTTAAAATATAGATTGTAGCTGTATTTTGCTTTGCCTTGACCTGCCCTCAAAGCTGGATCTTCCCAGGGAAATTATCTAGTTTGATTTTAGGCAATTTCTGCTTGAGTAGAAGGATTAATAAGCACAAGTCATCAATAGTCACCAAAATATCTCTGGGATGTTTTAGACTCATTACTACTCTCAGCACCCTTCTCCAGTTGTAAGGGGAGTGGTTAGAGCTGCTCCCCTGTAAGGGTAACACTTTTCCAGTGCAGAGTTTTCCCCTCAGTTGTTGTCCCAAATATCCTTGCATGGTGATAGGAACCATGTTTGCTTTGCAGAGAGGTAATACATCAGAAAGTAATGGAAAATTCCCTTCAACAGGGCTGGGAAAATTTTCAGGCTCTACTATTCTCCTAGATACTACTGTGCTTTCAACATCTTGTTGAACAGTACCTTGCATTTTGCTAGCATCTCTCATCAGTATTATCTGGAAGTAGTGTTCAAAACCACTAATTTTTTTTTCAGAATGAAGTAGGTTGTAATTTGGGCTCTAGAAATATAGCCCAAGGTTTGACCAAATTTTCCTGAAGTCTAAGATGAGTTGAGTACAATAACTTAATACGAGCTGGAAGCTAAGTGGCTTGGACCATGCTTCTTGTACTCTTTTGAAGGTCAGTTTGAAGTTTGGTTGAATTAAAGGACAGAGCTTTGATAGCATTTTTCATGTGTTTCAGAATTTAACTAGGTATTAAAATGTATTTGGTTCATTTGCTGAAAGATAAATGTGATGAGTAAATAGTAACACTCGACACAATATTTTTTCTTCTGTTTTCAAAATGCACAAGAATAGTAACAAAGTGAAATAGTGATGTGTGGCCTTTCAGCATGAAGAGGCTTTTTTACTTACTTGGTCCTTTAGTGTCCCAGTGTGTTTATTGTACAGAGCCAGATATTGTTTGTCAAGACCATATATTGTTCTCACAATCCAAAGCACAAAACCAGAGCATGATGCTCAGCTATTGTGTCTAATATTACAGCACATCTAAAATACTGCAAGTAAATAATTCCAAGCTGTACCAACACTGTGTCTGCATTGTTTACTCTAGGGTAAGTCCCCTCTGCTTGCAGGTCATGTCAGGGGTACAGAGTGCTGGGATGAGTTAACAGAAGATCCTCTGAAGGGTGTCATCAAGGGATGGGTATATGAGAAGGGGAGCAGTCAGCAATAGAGTCCTATCCTGGGCAAGCATAAGAAATCTATTGGTTTCTTCAGCAAGGTGGCAGGTAAACAAAGCTGTAAAGGCTTTCCAGCAGCTGCAAGGAGGTTAGTGAACAGGATCTGGGAACCAGGTTCCTCCCAGATACTGGCTCTCTGAAACAAAACTAAGAAATTAATTTAGATCCTTTTTTTTTCCCAATCTCAGTACTGGTGGTGTTGTTGATACTCTGTAAACCATGAATCCGTAAGGAGGAATAAATACTTAGCTGACCTAATACCATCACTGGAATTAGCTGGTTCCTAACAAGACACAGAGATCAAAGACTGCACATAAAAGTAAGAGAAAACAGATTTTTGGAGCAGGAGTGGGAAGTATTTACTCCATTGACAGTTTGGGGGCACTCTCTCACCCATCACAGTCAGTGCTAAAGCACAAGGAGAAAAAAACAAAGGCAGTCTGCCGGAGCCCCAGGCTGCTACTGGCTTCGTATAGAGGGGTGCCACCAGCCTGTCAGCTGCACAGCGAGGCTGATGCCACTGAAGAATTTTCTGTAGAGGTGAAGGGAAAGGAGCTCTGGTGTTGTTGCACGAGGAGTTGAACACGAGTGGTGCATTTGCCAGGGACAATCCTTCCCACCTGGGGGATTCATGCAGGGTTACTCAGTAATTCCCAGCCCAGCGTATTGGAAAGCAGCAATAGTTGCCACAGAACCATTCTTCTCTTAACCCTGCTGTTCACTGTCACTTCAGATTTATTAGAAGCTTCCCCCCCCCTCCCCCCGCCCCGGTATTTAAAAATTAAAATGGAACTGTTCCCTAATCCTCTGTCTGCCAGGAGAGAGTGTAACCTAATCCAGCCATTTCTGGTGCTATCCCTGAAGGTCTGCAGCCAGTTCCTCCACTTCCCTGAACTCCTAGTGATCAGTGAAGACAGGGCCCCAAGATGCCATTGAGAAGATAGGTCAGACCTGAAACCTACACACAATTCAGTTTTCCAGACAGCTCTCCCAAGCACCACAAAGTGCAATTGTGGTCTGGAGCACAGCTCTGCAAACCCTGACCCTCTGCTGCACATGGCTCCCCCTCCCAGCACTGGGACCTCTGTGAGGCTCTCCCACCCCTGTGTACCTCCAGAGGTACCACCAGCGTCCCCAGAAATAGGGTGTCTGACAGCCATGCAGACACCACATTTGTTTTTCCTCTTGATCATAACAACTTCAAACAGGAAACTTCAGAGAATCAAAAAGTCGTTAGCGCATATGCTGTTCTGTGGGAGCCTTTGATTATCCTGCAGATATTTTTAGAGCCCCTTGTAAATGAACTGCAGCTCTATTTGTGTGGCAACAGCTCTGCCAGAAACAGCCTCTGGTCCCCTGTGCCCACTGCTCAGTGCCACCGCAGAGCTGGACCTGGCACTGCCCAGACACCCTGCCTCTACCTCCTGATTTAAACACCTTGGGGGGGGGCGCCTGTTTAAATCCACAAAGCTGCCCATGCTTTCCCTTCCACCTCAGGAGAGTCAGATAGGGAAGACAGCCCTAAGAAAGAGCTGCAAACCCCCTCTGGTTATGCCTGCAAGCTCTTAGCGTCACAGGCACCTGTTCTCCTGTTTCTAGGAAGAAACAAAACATTTGGTTTTTTTGCTAAATCAAGTTTCAAGTGCCAGCTGCTGACAACAGCCATCTCCATGAAGCATGTTCAGGATACCAGCAGAGCTTGGGAAGGGCATGCCAGGCTTTAACGCTATGACAACCATCACAGAGGAATTTTTTCAATTTTCATTTCGCTCTTATTGACATGAGAATCAGTGGTCCTAAATAGGAAGGACACCTTTAGCCCTAGATCAGATGAATTTGTGCAAGTTTCCTTTCCTGACACAAGCTCAGACTGTGCACTTTGCTTTAAGGGATCTTGCTTTTAAGTCCTTGGTTTGAAGTTATCAGCAAGAAGGCTGATCATTGCCAGTGGCAATGACCCAGAGTCTACAGCTCAAAACTGCCTATTGGAAACGAATTACAACCCAGCAATGCATTTCACAAGCAGCTCTGACTCTTTACACATGGTTGAGCTGCTGAAAGTGAAGCATTGTCCTGCTTTGTGTGCTGCCAATTGACTAGCAAAGACAAAACACCAGGAATGAAGTTTCAAGCTCTGACTGCCAGGTGCCCAGCAAACCCAGAGCCCATTAAACTGAAGCTAAGCCCTGACAACCACCGGGATTTTGCTGGGTTTGCTTACTGCTCAAAAATAAGTGATTTTAAATCACTACAGTGAAAGTTGCCAGAAAATGGCAAACTGTAATATGTGGAGTGCTTGATGACTTCAGTGAAGTCACCAAAACAACCTTTTCTTTTGGATCACTAATTTGGGGTATTTTCACTTCTCAGCCTAAAAACCGTCATTTGCTTCCAGCTCCTGTGGCCTCTCTCCATTGGTAAAATTTGAAGGCATTTTTTCTGAAACCAAAGCTTCTGCACAGCCCGTTACCTGTGGGGACTGATGGGTCCACTTCCATGCTTCTCCTGGGCCTAAAGTCCTGTAAGCCCAAACCTCCCACAAAGCCAGAATTTCCATCCAAATTTCCCCTCCTTTGTGAGGACTAGCAAGCTGCACTGGCACCCTGCAACCAGAACAGCCACCAGAGCAATACAGCTAGGCATCAAGTTAAAGCCCAAGACTATGAGCACTCATATGACTGTGGAACCTCAAACAGAGAGCAAAACCCTTTTTATACCATATGTATCTATTGCATAAACCCTTGCTAGAGGGGTAAACTGCTTGCCCACTCCATCTAACACTTGTTTATACACTGGTATCCGTTCCCAAGACCAACTGGAAAACTTGGATCCCTCACACCTGATTAAATTAAAGAGCCAGTCCTGTTGATGCTTTCATTTCTACATAATGAAGCTCAGCAATACTACTGGTATCAACACCTGCAGCACACAGTGCCACACACAGGATCTATACCGTCAGCTCCACAGATTGCTCCTGTTTTCTGCTTCCCCCCTGACACATGGACACATTTACAACTGAGCAATCAACTCTTTGTGCTGGAAGGGGTTTTTTTCTGCCTATGTTTCTCTCTAGCTGTGGTTGCCACCCTGTAGCAGGGGTGGCCTAAACCTTTGCAAGGTTGTCCCTGCTTGCACTACCATGCAAACCTGAGCTGCAGTGAAGGAAGGGTGACCCATAATCCCTGTGGTGCCTTTGCCATGGGCCGTATCCCCAGTAGAAGCCAGGCTCAGCCCAAGGAGGCAATGTTTTCAGCCCGGTGTTAATCCATGGACACACATACGTGTTTCAGAAGTTGTCTCTCTCACCCACACTGACTTAGCAGATGTAAGACTCTCCATGTACAAGATTAGTCTTATTTCATTGAACTGTTTTAAAAGTTGCACTTTTAGCTAATCCACTGTGAACCCAGCCTCAAGCCAAACTTCACGTCAAAGAAGAACAATCCAAAGTTAAGCCAGCCCTTTATTTTAAGATACAAAAAGTCCAGTTTCCCCTGGATTTGGAGCATGTAGAGCTCAGGAAAAATCTCTCCATCCTTCAAACCAAACCAGGCACACATGCAAGGTTTTGTCAACATGCATTACAAGCACAGCCCACCACAGCAAAGCCAACAATAATGCCACTGTACCTGACTAGAAAGGGAGCACAGAGCCTCAAGGGCACTCACTCTGCCCCCCTACCCAAAAATAGCATGTTCTGACATAGCTGCACTGGTGCTGACCCAGGGCAGCCTTGGGCTGCTGGAAGGTGTCAGCTCCTGTTCTGCAGGCTGCAGCCTTGGCACAGTACCAGCATAACCCAGCCCATGGTGAAATGATGCAGCTCCATCACAGGATATTTTGGACCTGATCACTGAGGTGAGGATGTTGAGGGGCTGCAGTGACACTCAGCATATGAGGAAGCCAGTCACTCAGGAGGGAGAACTACCAGCACCTCAAAGGGCTGCAATTAACCCTTCTCAGTTAATTAGGACTGGATCTGCTCCTTACAATCCTGGGCTGGGGAAGTGAGACCGCATCAGCTTAGACAACCTTGGTCTGGGAAAACGACATTAACTTTCAAGAACAATTTAAATAATTAGCAAGCCAACTTGATAAATTTAATTTTTTTTTTATTAACAATCATTTTACATTACAAGGATAATATGACAAAAGGAAAGTTCTCGTGTACATACTATGATATATCAACATAGCTCTATTCGTATCCAGTGTCCTAGGTCCTTTCACACAGGTACTATAAAGCATAGTCTGTAAAGTAATAACATTTTAATGTTCTCGAAAAGAGTGATATTAACATATTAATACATATGTAGTAATAGACGTCTAGATATTTTTCTCTCATTCATATGTGTGTGTGGTAGGTGAGTGGGTGGGTGAGAGATCGCTTGAAACAGTTCAGCAGGGCTGTGCTTGGATGTGGATACAGAGAGGTTTGAGATAAAGCCTCATTTTCTAGAAGTAGAAATGCATTTTTGCTAACTGTCGGGTGAGTCTATGAGGATGCCATGACTGGCAGAAAACTCTGTAGCCCTCCTGTAGCATTTGGGACATTACAGCATATGAGACATGGTTCCCCCACATAGCCCAGCGAGCTTATTTGACATGAGGTGCAGTGCATGGGAGCCCCTCGCCGGGCGGCAGCACCACCAGCACAGGCGGTGGGGAGGCGAGGCCGCGGGCTGAGCTTACATGAGTGTCAGTGGCATCTGAGGAGGGGGCTAGGAGTGAGAAAACTGTCTCTGAGGTTTGTGAGGAACAGGTGTCGAGGAGATCCCCGTGGTGCTGCACAGCTGAGGGGCTGTGGCAGAGTGGGGAGCTGCCGCCAGGCAGGGGCGGCTGAGGTGGATTACCAGTTGTGTGGAGGAGAGAGGCCTGGGAGAGGGCACTGAGGTGTGTGACAGGGCTTGGGGGGAGCTTGCACAGTGTCTGCTCAGGCAATACCAGTGTAACAAGTCATTCGGACGTCAGAATTACAACTCACCCTCCTCCAGACTGAAGTCAACAAATAAAACAAACGGCAAGGAGTGCAGTGGTTGCCAGGCCTGGCATGGAGCTGCAAAGGCAAACCTCCTCCTTCAACCCTTGTGGGGAAGCAGCTCACTGAGTAACCACCAGCTGCCAGACTGGCCAGAGGCACCTCGTGGGTCCTTTCCGGAGTCAGCCAAAGGCTTCAGGATGCAGAAGGGTCAGTGGCCTACGAGCAGCTGTGTGAAGGGAGGGATGGAGGGATGAGGCAGCTATCCATCCCACAGGCATTGGGAGACACCAGGCTGATCCATTGTTTGGATCCACCCCCATCCCAGCATGGAAATGCTGGTCATGGGAAAGTAGGTGACTCTTTGCATGGGAAGGGTAAGAGGCCTGCACCCTTCGGTGCTTCAGCCTGGCAAGGTCCATATGCTGTGTGTTGGGGCCCAAAGGCACACATGCATCACCGACCATGTCTTCCACACAATCACATCAATCTCTTTCCTCCAGAAAACCTCCCTGGGACCCCAGCCAGGCAGGCTGCTCACCAGCTGAGGAGTAGCTGTGAGACCTGAGGGAGCAGTCAGTCTGACCCAACAGAGTTGAATGTGCCTCCCCAGTGGGGATCACACACTCCCATCCATATTGCTCCAAATTCATGGTTCCTTCTCATTCATATTGCTCCAGCTCCATATACCATCCCTGCCATGTCCGACTGTGAGGCAGTAACTTTCCCCCCACTCAGTAACACCTTTGCTCTCCTGCTGCCTTTATCCTGGCATCATGGCTGTATCACTGATCGCGCCCCCAGGTTAACCCACGCTCTCACTGCGTGTTGTGTGAGCACTGGCCAGTGCAGGGTGTCCCTAGCAGTGTGCCGGCAACTACTGAGAAACACCAGGCGGAAGAGCAGAAAGCCACATTTCCAGCACCAGCACCCACTGTTGTTAAATGCATCCATGCAGAGAGACAAAAGTGTATATGAGGGTGGGATATGTATCTGTCCAAGTGTGAACACACAGGACCTCAGCAAGAGGCTTACTTGGGAGAAGACAAGGACACTCGAGCATTTTTCCCTACCAAGACATTCTTCTATTAAACAAACCTTATTTATCACTTGGGTAACATGCCAGCAAGGAAACCCCTTGCCCCAAACACAGTAAAGCCCCTCTCCATAGAGTACTGTACATGTAAATGTAGGCCTCAGTTATGGCTAAAACCATTTCAAAGTCCAAAGTCTTCAGTGTTACATGCCTTGTGCTAGAACACAGGGCCAGCCTTACACAAGGGTGGTTGAGTCTATCTCTATATTATATCTTTATATCTATCGAAAACATAGAAATATATAAATATATAGGATTTTATTTATAGATATATAAGCATGTGATTTTAATCTTTTTTACTGTGTGTATATGTACTGGGATGTGCGTATATACAATATATAGACCATATGCATATGTACTGTATACATACACTAGCTTACATGCACACACATCATACATGTCTCCAAGGGAGACAGGAATTGCATAGGCATTACTGCATTGTATACAATGGCTGGGGGATCAACGTACCATTTCTCTGCTTTTAAGACCTCTTTTGACAGGGCTGAGAGGGGAATCTGCAAAGGCAGAGGCTGTTTCTGCTTATCCGCAAGCTGGCTGTCTAGGCTGTCTTACACACTGGTCAAACAAACAACAGCAATCCTCATGAGATAAGAAAGGAGCGGGACTCCAAAGACCCCCACGGGCTACCTGGTTGAGTTTGTGCTGTGAGAAAGAGATGGACCAAGCCTGAATCATGTCTGAATAGTCATATCAGCAAAAGTGTGACCAGCATGGGGGACACTGCCGCAGTCAGCTCAAGATCCAAGGCAGATGACATACCAGGACCCTGCCCACTGCGTCCCCTCACAACCCACCATAACTCCTGTGTGCTTTTGCTGGTATGGGAAGAGCTTTGGTCTCTTGTGAAGATTATCCCTGCTGAGGTCAGTCTCATGGCTGGAGGGCCCGGACCCCTGCAGACACTGGCAAGCCCTGCAAAAGGACGTCTGAATGTGCTTCACGGATTTCTGCTTCACAGCAGGGTAAAAGAGGCAAGGAGCCTGAGCAAAAAGTGGGGAAGGGAAATTGGTAACCAAAAATCCTATGGGCTAGAAATACAAACCCAAGGGTCGGGAGAAGTGTGCATTATTCACAGTCAGATGCCATAGCTAAGATGCAGAGGGAAGAAGAGAATAAAGAGCTCATTTGAGAAAAACTGAACCCTTCTGTCTTTGCAGCGAAACAAGTTCAAGATGCTGTGAGCAACACATTCAAAACAATTTCCTCTCACTCGCTCAGCACAGCAGGAAAGGCATCGATTAAACCTGATGCACGGTGATCTCCAAGCCAAGGAGGCCTCCTCCTGTGCTCCACTGTGTGCTCCCTATGCCTGCTGCTGCCTCCTGGTGTCACTGACACCTGGTGTCACTGACACCAGGACAGGCCTAGGCAAACAGGGAACAGAAATGCACCTGCTCCCAGGAAAGTCTGGGGGGGTACTGGTAAGCCAGGGGCATTTTGCATCAGTATTCCTCCCTCCTCCCTATCTTGCTTATGCTGGCACATTTCCATCCACAGACTATCCATCAAAGTAAGAGCTAGAGATCTGAGATAGGCAAGTAATCCTGGAGGGAAAGCTTGCAAAGCACCTGCATTAGCCTAGGATAAAGGCCAGGATTATTTTCTGATGGGGGTGTAACAGGGAATTGTGTCGAAGGAGCTGGCCTGGGCTGGGCCAGCTGCTCTGCCAACCTCTTGTCTCTCCCCATCACCAATGCAAGGGGTCTCTGACCTTTCCCATCATGAATATCTGCAACATCCAGTGGCAGGGAATCATGCTTCCTACTGACATTGCTTGCAGGTGTAAGCAAAGTTATTTGCTAAAGAAACAAGCACTTTCCCTGTGTCAGCTGACTGCCTGGAGAAAAAATCCCACCTGCTGTACATTTCACTCTGCCATTAGGAATAACAGCTGCCGATGAAAGGTATCACTGATGAGAGCAGGATTTGCAAATGAAGCAAAGGAAAGGAGTGACAAATTGGAGGAATCATTTCAGAATAGGACCTCTGGCAGCTCTTGCCGAGAAGGCAAGGCACCATTTCCTCCCCAGTGGCAAAAGTTAGGAGGCTCAGATCAGGAGTTGTAAACAGGCCCCTCAGGTGGTTCAGCACAAGCCCTGGGAGAGCACTCCTGTCTCCAAAGTGTCTGGAGTCTGTCCTCAAGTATCCCTTCCTTCCATGTGGGCCAGGCACTTTGATGGGGTTCTGTGCCAAGGAACTTTTGCTGCTGCTAACAGAAAGGCAGGTGATTTTTCGACTCCATCCACAAAGAGCTAATGGAGTTCCTACGGACTCTATGATTATGCTCACCTTGCCCATCTCCAGGTTGGAAACTAATGGAGCAGCAATCTTTTTTTTTTTACCTTTTTGCATCTCCTTACATTTTAAAAAGGGAGGAAGCCTGCCGTCTCCTCAACAGGCAGCAGCTCCATGAGCTTAGTGGCAGCACCCTGAGCAGAGCCTATTTACCAGGCCCGGAGAGCTACAAGTAACTTGTGTAGAAAGATCCCTACTTTATGATCAGGCAAACAACCATCCAAGTCTGCACAGCTGGCAGAGGGTTTCCAGTTTAATATTTACTCCTCTGGATGAATGAGTCAATTTTATCACATCATTTATAGGGAAAAACAGAAAAAAATGCAAACAAAGCCATTTTTTTGCTTGCTAGGTGTTACATATCGATGTCCCTGTGCTGTGACAGTGTGATGCCCTGACCTAGCTTGTGACATTTCCATGAGGACCACAGGGAAAAGCACTCAGTGCCTACAACCTTGACAGCACTTTGGCAAAAGGTGGATGGCGCTGGCGCAGGTGCCCCCTCCTGCCCGAGCTACCCTCAGGCTGCACATGCTGTCAGAGGTAAGGCAGAGGGAATAAGTGCTACAGAGGGTACGCTGCCTGACCAGCCCTCGCTGCTATATTCACAGGGTCTACTCTACTCCACTGGGACTGTCTGACCAAAAGGCCTCATTTTACAGAAAAGGGGGCAGAGTCTGAGCACAAGGATGAGCCACCACTAGTGCTTTGGGTGGGCTCAGTCCCTCCTCAGTCCTATAGGGACAGCGGCAAACACTTCCAAAACCCTGATCAACACCAGTCTAGCTCTTCCTGTGGGATGTGAAAGCTGAACCAGTCCGTAGTGGCTTGGCTGCATGCCTCTGCCCAGTGCTGGCTGTGAAGTTCTACTGAAGGCAAAGGGGTTAGCAGGAGGTGAGTGAGACCTAGGTAGAAGTGTGTGTTTTCCTGGGGAAGACAGTGCGTGAACCCTGGCAGTGAAAGTGACTCTGAGAGAGATCGGTTCCAAACATGCTACATCTCCATTGAAAACAAACAAAAACATTTAAAAAATAAAATAATATTATATATATATATATTTTTATATAAATGAAAAGCTATCATCTAGCAGCAACGGTTCTAGAGATATCTTAGCACCAAGACCAAGGGCAGGGGGGGTAACAGGAGAAAGGAAAGGTTCAGTGTTGCTGATACCACCATCATGTTTCCAAACAACACAGCTTGGCACAAAGCTCATCCCTCTGGGAAGTGAGAACATGTTGGCTTGGACACCTTTTGGACAACAGGTCTCACTCCCATGATGGTCTGGTCAGGTTGGTGCTGTCCATGCCACATCAGCAGGGCAAGGCACTAGCATCTGTGGAGTTTTTGCACCTTTTTTGTTTGTGTGGTTTGTGTTTTTTCTTTTTTTTTTTTTGGTTGGTTGTTGCTTTTTTTATTCCTTTTTTTTTTTCTTTTCTAACCTGAAGTGATATTGTGTGGATGCCTGGAGCTTGTTTACTTTAAAAGAATAAAACAAAAAAGAGCCCCAAGCCCACAGAACAATCTCTTTGTGATGGAAGGTGCAAGTCCCCCATTCACATTTCAGCTGGACTCCACATTCCTTCAAGAAAGGAAGAAAGATTTCGCAGGAAGAAGTGGAGCATCCCTTCTTCCTGCTGTCATCAGTCTGCTGCGCTGTGGAACATGTTACCTTGGTCACAAGAGAATACGTGAACCTTTGTAGGACATCATCACATGAATATAATCCAAGATAATCTTGCATTGATAGCTCCTGCCACCAAACCGCAGCAGGTTTTTCTTTCAGTCATTCCAAACAAAACAAAACAAAACAAAACAAAAACCCCACAACAATCTAGGATTATAAAGACATAGTATAAATAATGTAAATTAGAATATAATTTTTTAAGCCTTTGAATCTCCACCCAGAGATGGCTCTCGACTCATTGGCTGTCTAGCTTCCACAGCAGCCCTGGTTTTGAATGAATAGTTGAATATATATATATATATATTTATCTCATACAATATAAAAATATAAATGCAAAAATTTCCCCCTGCCTTCTCTATTTTGCTATTTTATAGTCTGCACATGACATCATGTTATAATATATGTATAATAGACTGGTATTATGGTTATCATAAACAGAGCTGAAAGCCAAGTATTACTCTACAGCCCAAAGGTAGGGAGAACTGAGAAAGGGGCATCACAGTTTAATGGAGGCATTTGTTTCTAAGTCAGAATAAAAACCCAAAATCATGCCCTCAGATCTTCCCTCCTGCCAGTAATCTCTTGAGCGAAAAAAGCTTCCATTCAACTGAAGAGAACTGGGTGGAGCTGGGAAGCTTAGGGCAACATAAACACACGGGATGCTCTGTCGGAAATCAGAAATGTGATGGTTGCCAACAAAAGGCTCAAATGGCTCAATAACTGGACTGAACAATGGAAGGAGAGGCAGAGATTAAAACTGAGGGGAAAACAAAAAAACAAACAACCCCAAAACAAAACAAACCCCAAAACCCAACAAACCGACAACACACATACAAAGGAAACCACCGGGAGGATGAGGCTGACAAAGACCCGTTGTGTAGCTTATAGATTGTTAAGTTTGAACATGTAGAGTATGGCCCCAGCACATGCTTCTGAAGAATGAAATGTTGCCACCTACATTGCAGCTGCCATGGTTGGAGACACTAGTAAATGTCTAAACATTGTCTCAATCTTTAAAATTCTGCTTAGCTTCTATCAGACGCACATCGTCTAACTTTTAAATTTTCAGTGTGGGTTTTTCCTTAATATAGATAATATATATATTTTATATAATATATCAAAGTTTAGAGTATAGATTAAAAAATTATTCAACTGCTTTCTGATCTGAGGCATTCCTTCCTAAATATCAGGGTAAAACTCAGAGCCATGGTCCATGCTCTGCAACATCGGCTTCTGATCAAGAGATGACATCCTGCTCAGCATTTCTGCTGACAGCGCGTAACTATTACCGGACTTCTCCTCAAACCAACTATCTAGTGCCCTTTTGCAATCAAAGTTAGCAATGGGTGGCCCGTTAACAGCAATTGTCAACAGATCACTGAGCTGCTCCAGCGTGAGCCGAGAGCGGTTGTTCTTGCGCACTCTCTGCAGGGCAGTGCGCCCCTTCTCACAGCAGGCCGAAGAGGTGGGAAGGACTTTGAGGATCTGAACTATTTTATTTAGGAGGGGAAATCTCTGTTTGTATTTACAAATGTGACTAAGCAAGTCTTTAAAACCGTTTTTGGTATAATAATCCACCTTGAGTTCTCGCCACTCCATCAGCAGACTCCCTCGGGTGTCCATCCCCTCTCTGCAAACCTCTCTGGAAAATGATGGGACTGTCTCCAGGTGTTCAAATATTTGTACCATATCCTCCTTCCCATAGCTCATGAGCTCATCAGTGCTTCTGGGCCAAGCTGCAAGGTCAAATACCTGACAGGCCTTCACAAATGTCCGGCTGCGGGAATCAAACCTTTGGGCCAGGATCACCTGGGTCTTTTGGCAGATCTTTTCTCTGATCGACTGGAATTTGGCTTCAGCCACCCGTAGGTTTTTCACAGCAATGCCATTAAAGCTTTCACGGAAGTTTTCCTCAAACTCCTGCAAGTACTCCCCAGGTGAGTCTGCTAGCCGGCTGATCTCCTGGATGGCCTCCTCTATTTTATCATCCACCTGCGACACAAGAAGGTACTCCCCTTGGAAGACGTAGGCAAGGCGTGAAAGCACAGCAATCACATCCAGCAGGAAGTAGATGAGTTTAATTGACTGGTAGTCCATCAGGAACTGCAGGAGGGCCAAGGCAATGGCAGAAGCATCTGCCCTTTGGGTCTGGCCACTGACATCTTTGAGATGGGCCACAACCTCAAGGTAATCCTTGATTAGAGCATTAAGCACATTCTGCTCCCCGATGATCCACTTCACTGCTCGAATGTCCCCCAAGAACTCAGTTTCCTCACACAGAGTGGCAGCAGTGACTCTCAACTCGCACATGAGTCGGGGAGAATAACGGTAGAAACTGAGCAGCTGCTTCAAATTATTTTCCAGCTCCTCCAAACACGGTAGTTCCTTCCCACTGATGGCATCCAGAATTTCCAAGTGGGGTCTATGCACCATAAAGGGCAGGCAGAGAAGCCAGGGCAAGGTCTTTCTGATTGTCATGAACAAGTTGGCTCTGAGACTGGCAGTAATGTTAGCACCATCAACTCCCAAGCCAACAGTTGGCTTCTCATCCTGCAGTCGTATTCCCAGGCTGGAAAAAGCCCGGTCTAATGCTTGGAGGTAACTGTCTGTTGTAGAAAAGCCCAGCTCCTGAAGGGACAGGAATTCAGTTGCCGGAGGCCCATCGCTGCTCGTGTACTGCACATAGACCGCAACCGTGTCTGCAAGCAAATCATCGCTCTGTCCATCCAGAATGATGCTGAGGAAGGGAGACTGCCGGATGCGTTCAACCAGGTCCTCTCGAAGAGCCCGGGCGATATGGTGAATTAAGATTTGGCAGTCTCCTTCATTCATGTACTGATCCACCACCTTGAGTTCACACTTTCTCAGTAGTTCCGCCAGAGGCCGAAAGTCATAGTAGGGCCTGCCCTCTAGGGCCAAGTGGTAGGCTGTATTGAAGAGCAGGGTCATATTTCGGCACATCTCTTCTGTCTTCTCTGGGTGCATCCTGAGCTTGTAAAGCTGCAGGCACTTCTTGTGGAGGTTGCTCTGGCTGTGAAGCTTTATCGTGTGTATCTTGAACTGCTTTGAGCCAATGATGAAGGCTGAAGTCCGAGAGGATTGCACTGTGTACTGTCTACAGACATGGCACCACATTTCATTCAGTGTTGGGGAGTACCGCAGAAACCAAAACTTTTTAAGCCACTCTTGCTTGAACCGCCGTATCCTCCGGCCTGTCGCAGAAGACATCTTGGAAGGCTCATCTGTAGCAGCAATCATGTCATTGGAAACTGATTCATCAGCAGAATCCACCTCTTGGTCATCGTCCTCCATGATGGTGGGAACTGAGATGATGCTTTCTGAAGCTGTAACAAAAAAAAATAAAAAAAAAGGAAAAAAATATGGTATTTACAAAGTTGCTGAGCTAGAGAAGCATCCTACTGGTGACAGTAGAGCATTGCCCAGTGAGCTGGACACAACCTCCCCTCTCCTGCCCACAACACATTATGGATAGAATTTGAATCATGGCTTAGAAAGGAAAAGAAGTCAATATTTCTGCATATGAACTTTGTCTCCAACATGCCACAACGAACAGCAAGAAAGGACACTACATCCTGGCCACTTGAACAATACACTGTTTGACCCAAATGTTCCCTTTACTGAAGACTCCTGGCTGCTTGACAGCATGTTCCTGGAGGAAAGGAAATGTATCTTCAGAAAGGGACACATGGTTGTGTTAAGGCAGTGGAGGAAACAGAGAGGGCTTTCCAACAAGGGACACAGCAGGACATCATTTCATACACAAAGAGAGCACATTTCAGTGTTACCACAGAGTCATTCAGATTTTCTTGGTAGCATGTGAGGTATTGTGGAGGGGCTTCCGCTGAAAGAGAATGCATCAAAAATACAGCAAACAAACTGTCTGCAATGGAATGTCTTTTTTATTGACAGTGTATTATCAATTACAATGGCAACAAATAGAGCAAGTTGTCATACAGAGTCTTTCCCAGACAGTGTTTTCCACTGCACCCACAGCGTCAGCTCCTGGCCCACCCAGTCACAAAACCTGACAGTGAACCTTCCATGGAACCACAGGTTCACCTGAATACTCAGAGCAAAATGCTTTAGATGGGTACACAGCACACAGGCATCTCACTACTCTCCTTAGGCAGGGTTTGGAGAATGCTCTAACTCGGCAGGGCTTACCTGTGGGGTCTGAGAACTCTTGGAGCTCGGGTACCTGGGGCGGTAACACGGGTGGCTCAGGTAACTTCCCAGATCTCAGCATGTCTAACTCAGCCTGTAGCTCCCGGATTTTCCTCTTCAACCGGATGCAGTTGGGGCAAAAGGATGTGCTGGGGATTTCATGGGAGTTGCCTTGTGCAGAGACCAGTGACAACTCGGTTGGGCTGTCTGCTTTGAGTGACAGGGGCTCTTCTTCCTCATCTTCAAGGATGCCCACCTCCTTGGCTGAGATGAAAGAGGAACTGTGGGGGACCTTCCATTCCCCTTCGCTCTGGTTTCTGCTGAGGCTCAGGGAGCTGTGCTGCATGGCACCGCCACACTGCTCAAAGATGTCTTCAGCCTGGTATTTAGATGCTTTTCTGATGGCAAGTGGTGTACTTGTTGCTAACTGGTTCTCATCAAACTTGGCAGACTCCAAAGAAGCCTCCAGGACGTCTTTGAAGATGAGGTCAATCTTTTTTTTCTTTGTATGGGGGTGGGATTCCCCCTCGTCACAGCTGCGCTTGTAGGGGCTCTTCCCTTGCTTTAAGGTGGTGAAGTGGAGTGGCCCCCTTGCATCCTCTTGATTTTCTATGTTCTTTTCTGACTTTTCACTCTGTAACTTTTTGTCTCCTAGAAAGGAAAATGGGGTGTGGGGATTATCACTGGGAACCGAGCAACATCCCTCAATCTAAAACTCAAACAAAAAAAGAACAAAAAGGCAGACTGGATCTCTGCAGGTCTGCATGTTGTGTTACAAGCCAGGGAACCAACACAACTCAGTGGAAACTGAGGCTTGCAAGAGGAGAAGCCCTGCTAATGGGCATGTCTGCAAAAACAGAGACAATCCTGGGTAGCCACAGCAGAGTAGAACCCACACACTTTAAAGAGAAGAGAAACTACAGGCAGTTTGTTTAACCTAAAGGTGTAACCAACCTGTGCTGGAAGAGGACTATGAGGTGAATGACTGATCATAGTGGAACCTAATACCCAGAGCCTAAGCGCCATTTTGGCTGGCTGGAAGTCCTGTGCCTGTTTTGACTTGGTAAAAGGTATCAAGTGTACAGCAGTGCAGTGAGAGATTTACACCATTTCATGACAACCCCAGCGTCTGTGCACGCCATGGCACAAAGTTTGCAAGCCCCTTTACTCTCATTCACTTTGGAGGCTGCTCCAGAAATGCAAATGTAAAGGAGTAAAAATAACTTGCACTCTTAAAACCTAAGGTACTCATTGTCAACAGAGCTACAACGGGTGAATGCCCGCCAAGGATGGGACATGTAGCTTGTCCCGGTGGAGTCTGAGAGTATGGCCATTCAGTAATAGGAAAAAAAAAATAAAAGCAACCTCATACAAATTATTAATTGCTTAAAATAAAGGGAATAGCCAGATTTCCTTACCTGAAAATTCAAAAGACGATAGGTTTGGCTCAATTTCCATCATTCTTCTATCTTGTAAATAACTTCAAGCATTGAAGGCTTCCCAAACAAGACGCTGCTTTATGCTGATTTTTGGTTTTGTTTGCTTTTAAAGTGTATTCATGCTTTCATAAGAGTTATGGAGCATAAGCTACCATTCCCTCTCTAAGGAGAGCAATGCTAAGAATGCAGAAAAGATGCAAGACTTGAAACAGTTAGAGTAAGGCACTGTAAAAAGGGCTGGCCTGAATGGATGGGATTTTGCACTTAGTTTGGATGCTGGCTGGGAATCCCAGCCACTCTTTTAGTGAATCCATAACAACAGATCTCATTTTCAACACATTGATGAGAATTTCTATGGACAAAGCTTTGAGTCTCTGTCTTAAGTATTTTCCCTGTTACAGACTATAACAACTATTGTCAGAGGTAGGGATTTAGAAAACGAATTCTTCTTTCTTGGTGATTTTTTCCCCAACCAGCCGAGTGCTTCAGCCCTATGGAAAAGCTAAAAATCACAAGACAATCCCTCATAATACTGGTCTCAGCTCTAATGATGAGGCGGGTCAGAAACTATCTACAGAAACGAACCCCAGGAACAATGTCATTTTTCTGTGAGTTAATAAAGTGTGCCACTTCATTTGACAGGCTCATCTGCAGGGGATTTGAAATCTTTTAAACAGAAAGTAACTCAACAAATTTTTGTGCTGCTTCCTGACCACCTCCCAGTGCCCTCCCAGCTGAGGCTTTGATGTCTTGCAAGTCTAGAAATGGCCCAAGTGATGCCCCCTTTTAACAACATCTCTGCGCCCCTCTTGTGAACACAGGCTGAGCTCAGCTTGTAGCAGGATGAGGTCAACAAGACATTTCTGGAATGGTCTCCACAGCCACATGGATTTCTACCTGAGCACGTGTTAGGCTATGGCAGGTCCTGACGAGTCCAGAGGCAGATCCTCACTGCACTTGTAGCACAGAGCAGGCTGTGAGTTACCATTTCAGCTCACACAAACCACCACACCATGACAAACCACGACTAAAGGCATGTCTGTATGGCAGGGCAATAGCTCATTGCCTTGGTGCCCCTCTACAGCAGCTGGTCCAAGGGCACAGACTGTCTTGCTGTACTTTCAGAAAGTACTAAGCCATTTGGATGACTAATGTGTGCATGTTATTGCAGCAAAATCACTGAAGCTGTACCTACTCAGTGATGTTCATTAATATAAAAAAGCAAATTCATAACGATGTTCATTCAGAAGTGGGAATTGCCCAAGTACAGCCACCAAGATGTAACACTGCAAGTGCATAATAATCCTAAGGTGATAGAGATAACAAGCTTTTTCAGGACATCTTGTCCACCCCATGACTGAAGAGGAGACACCTTTTACCAAGTCAAGGCAGCAACAGCAGCTGTGTAATAATATACACGGGAATCTTAATTACAAAGTTATATTTAGTGTGGCTGCCCCTCTGAGGCCCTGCCATTCTGCATCTAGCCTAGAAAGAAATGCTCCTAATTAACTTCAGGTATCAGCATTGTATAGATGAACAGATGCATTAAGAATTTCTGCTTTCCTCTAAAGCTTCCTGTATTGCTGACAATATGCTGGCCCAAAGGACTGCTGGGTTTGTTCCAACACTGCTACTCTTTAGATAAGATAACAATTTCTATCCAAGGAAGAATCAGTCTGATAATTACAAAGCCTCCTGTATGTTGTACATACACTCTAAGGTTGTGAGACTAAGGAGTCTCTAGCTGATGTCGCGCTGATCCCAAATTATCTTTCTGAAGAAAGAGGAGATAAATTAAACGAGGAAAATGGACATACAAACACACCAAGGAAATATCTTTCATAGGCCCATGAAACCAGCTGGAGCTCCCTCAAACAGGCTGCTCATAGGAGCCAGAGGGTGCAGCATGTTCAGAGGAAAAACCTAAAGCTGTCTGTAGGATCACCAGCTTGGCAATCTTCAGGCCAGAAAGTCTTGTGACAAGGGTGCTCTGTGATCCCTGGGTGTTGCATTAGGCCTTTGTAGCACACACATGACATGACACAACACAACACATGACATGACACACCATAGCAAAAATCTTTCTTTCATGATCTCGATGACAATGGTTATCTTATTCTTCTTGTACACCCATCCATCCATGCCAGGCAGAGCTGGAGGCTCTCACCCAGAGATGCTCTGCTTCTAGAAGTGCATCTCTCATCACACAGCCTGTGCATCACCTACTTCACCCACTACACTTGGGCCAACAAGTGGGGCAGCCCAAGGGGATCAGGAGAGAGGATGGAAACGGAAGGGACTCACCACTTGTGAAATTTCTGTTGATAGTCTCCTGGGACATACTATGCAACCGCTTCATGTAATCCTCACTGTACCACACCCGCAGCCTCTCCCCAGGGTGGATGTCACGGCAGGCACGGAAGTAAATCCTCTCGCTGTGCTGAAAGGCCATCAGGTTCTGCTCCCTCTCCTCCCGGGAGATGATGACGTACCTGAGGGCAAGGTGACAAGGCAGGTGTGAAGCACAAACTTCTCTCCTGTGCCCCACCTTGTATCAGAATGACAACTATGAAGAAGCCAGAATGACCTTCAGAGAGAGCCATCAACACAGCCAGACTGGAAAGCATGGAATTATAAGCAATGGTGTGCAAATTTCCAGAGATACAGAACAATGAGCATGGACATCCAGGGAGCACTAAGCCAGTGGGTCAATTTCTTGCTGGGGAAGGGATGACAACAGTGCATATCCAGCCTGAAGGGGTATCTGCCAGTAAGGGTAACACAGACTCTCCTGGGCAGAAATATCTTTGTCTAGTGATGGAAACAAGGACTTTGTGACTCCCCACCATCACTTCACATCCCAGGGCTTCCTTCCTTGTTCTCAGGAACATCTAGAATATGGCAGGGTTCCTCTGCCTATCTACTTCCCCAAAACACTGCCTTCCTTTTTAGTAGATAACAGATTTCCTTGCTTCTCTCCTCTCAGACAAGCGGAATTGAGATTCTAAGGACAGAAACATGGATACCTAATGTGCATGGGGGCATGTGCCAGTAGTCCAAGGATGTTCTACTACTGGAAAGTTTTGCAGCTGAGAGGTCAGCAGGGTGTGACATAAAAATACAAACAGCTCTGCAAGTGGAAACCCCAGCACCACATTGTGGGGATCTCCTGGCAACACTGACAGAAAGATCACTTTCTGGGCATGGGATTTATTTTCCTGATTTAAAACAGCTAATTTTCAGCTCAGTAAAATGTATTTATTCCCACTACAAGCAACCTGCTAAGACAGAGATCTATCACTAGGGTCATATTATTTGCTCTCACACTACTCATGTTCCTTTCAACCTAAGGTGACTGAAGGCCCACACTAAGACCTTAAACCATCTTGTCCGGGAGCTGCTTTATGCTGATGACACCACCCTTGTTGAACACACAGAAGCAGCCCTGCAGCGTTTAACATCCTGCTTTGCAGATGCTGCTGAGCTTTTTGGGCTGGAAGTCAGCTTAAAGAAGACTGAAGTTCTCCATCAACCTGCACCTCAGGAAGTCCTCCTTCATCTCCATATCACCATTGGCGAATCAGAGCTCAAATCAGTCCAGCAGTTTAATTACCTAGGTAGCCTCATCTCCTCGGATGGTAAGATTGATGGAGAGATAGACAACAGGTTAGCAAAGGCATATAGAGCTTTCGGAAAGCTTCATAAAAGAGTTTGGCGAAATAAACACCTGAAGAAAAGTACCAAGATCAGTGTTTACAGAGCCATAGTGCTGTCTACTCTCTTATACGTTTCTGAATCATGGGTCATTTACCGCCACCACCTGCGACTCCTAGAACGCTTCTATCAACGCTGTCTCCGAACAATCCTAAACATCCACTGGTCAGATTATGTGACCGACACATCTGTTCTAGAGCAAGCAGCAGTCACAAGTATTGAGGCCATGTTACTGAGAACGCAGCTGCGCTGGGCAGGGCACGTCTCCAGGATGAAGGACCACCGCCTCCCTAAGATCCTGCTTCATGGTGAACTTGCCACCGGCTGCCGCATGAGAGGAGCCCCGAAGAGAAGATACAAGGACTCCCTGAAACAACATCTCAGCCTTGGCCATATTGATCATCATAACTGGTCTACTCTGGCCTCCAATCGGGAGGCCTGGAGACACACCATCTATAACGCTGTGGATGCTTTTGAGAAAGCAGACAGGATCACCCTTGAGGAGAAAAGACAACGCAGAAAGAATTGTGCCTTGCAGAATATACCATCTAAGGAGTCTTTCTGCTGTGCCTTTTGCAACCGGACATGCCTGTCTCGTATTGGCCTTTTCAGCCACCAACGCGCTTGCAACAAACGTGGGTAGAGCCCTTCCCAAATCTTCGTTCGCGAAACCTGGCCATGATGATGACTCATGTTCCTACTAGTGGACATGAAAAAGGCTTGGTAATACTGGCTCCAGCTGCCACCAGCATGTGCTCGCAACACCTACCCAGGACCATGAGGAGGACCCATCATGGCATGTACAGACCCCAAAGCACACCCGAACGGTTCATAGATAAAGCTTATTCTCTTCTTATGCCATTCGCCTCTGTTATTCAGCGCTCCCTGATGCAGCAACATTAATGAAGGCAAGTGGCATATGGCTCCTCTGACTGCTGCTGCTACTAGTCCTTGCTCAAGTTCCCTTATACAGACAGGTATATCTTTGGCTTAAGAAATCTGCCAAACTTTCCTTGCATATTCTTCCCTTTTCCAGCCATGTGAATGCACTAATTAAGACACAAGCCCACCTGCAGGTGATCACACTAACCCACATACATAAGGTCACAAACTTGGTGAAACTTCCCACAAAACACATAAAACAAGTCTGTAGTGTCTCAGACTGCCCAAGAGTCCAGCAATTCTGGTTTTAATGTTAAGCAACTGTGCACGTGCCTGCAAGCAGTTGTATTTTTCTTAATGTGTGCTACCCAGGATTCTCTGCCATTTTCAGCAATTTTTTAAACAGTAGACTCTGGCACTGCCAAAATTGGCTTTTATTAACCCTTCTTTTACTTTTGGTCACAAAACAAAAGAACTTTTAAACTACCAGTTTGTGTATTTGAAAAGGAAGAAAGACCTGGACCAGCACATTGGGAAGGAGGCCCTGCAATGGCACAGCTGGCAGGCTGTTGCTTCTGGGTGTTAGTGATCACTCATCAAAAGGTGGATCAGGCATTCAGACAGCCATGAGATACACAGGCCTTGAAATATACCAATGTGCTGTGGTCAGTCTGATACCCTGCAGTACAGGAGATGCTAGAGGATGCTCTCCCCAGTCCAAGCAAAATGTCAGGATGCTTCCTAGCATCCCACTGTCCACAACAGTATAGTGACAAGATCAGGGTGCCCCTGCAAAGGAGCCTGGATACCTGCAAAGATTTACCAACCGGAAGTCACTCAGAGATCCTTAACACAACATACAGGACTCACACCCCCACAGCCAGTGGCACCGAGGAATTCACTGAGCAGTGCCAGGATGGTCCGGTGCAGTCACAGAAAACTGCATTTGACAGTGGGATTTAGAAAATTCCCTAAAATACAACTTTGAACAGGAAGGGGAGAGTCTGGTTATCTATTCCCACCACGGCTCGCTTTTATTATTAAGTATTTTGTTAAGCATGAGCATGCTTTTCCTATTTATTGCTCTCCTTCTGCCTCTACAGCCTCCAAGTTTCTGCCTGAGAGCGTCCTTCAGCTCTGCTGCCTGTGTCCAGTAGCTCTGGCCACTTCCTGGAGCAGTGGGGAGCTGGGAGGAGAGCGCAGTGTGGAGGGTATGAGCTGCAGAACTGCTGCAACCCTGCAGCATGCTGCCTGGCCGCTCACTCCCATCCAGCCTCCTGCAGCTACCAGCCCCGCCAATTTCACCAAGAGCCCTTAACAGAGAGTTGTGGAATAATCCAGTCACAAACATGTTTCCCCACAGCTGCTCCCAGCTAGTAAGTGGTTTACCGTCCTGGAGAGGAAGCTTTCCACCTGTGATACTTCCCTCAGGTAAGGTAAATGGGATGAGATCATCCACACAAACAACCCAGTGCTGCCCAGCCTCAGGCTCCAGTGTCCCCAGAAGCTCAAGACACAGGTTACAAAGGACTGCATAAATCTTATACTGGTCTAAGACACCTAGCGCTGCTGCACACCACAGGTGCTTTCCAAGGATGGAGAAAGTCATTCCACAAAAGGGCAGCCTGCTTGGTGAATAGGGAACACAAATTGCCTGCTGAGGAGAGACTGCAGGATCTGCCTTCTCTGACACATGTCCCGAAGCCAAAGTGCTCACATCCTGAACAACCCAACCCTTCCTGTGAAGGCTGGAAAGTACCCAGTTCCCCCCCCAATGCCAAATACTCAGTCTGGATTGAGGCAAGGAGGCTACCTTGGTTTGGATGCCCAGGACAGGCATGGTTAGGCTGACCCAAGCAATGCACACAGATGGGCACAGCCCTGCTTGTATAGCAGCTTTCCCAAGGGACCACGATCCTCAGAGGAGGACTGGGGTCATACTGCTCCCAGGACATATCCAGCCATCCTCAGCTGCATCTGGTCCTACAAAGGTGCATTGCTACCAGCCACAAATAGGTAATTTCATGTCCTGCCCAGTCCCTGGGACAGGTCAGGCTCAGATCCTGCCCAGGCTACTCAGGACCAGCCATTGTACCAATGGAGACCAGTTATAACCCAGCTGTAGCTATTGGGGCTTCAATCAACCCCATCACTGTTGGAGGCACAGCTCCTTGCTTTGCAGGACCACCTTTCTCATAGACTTTCCAGCTAGTAGCAAATAAACATCATTTTGCCCTTTTTTCTAAGCCACAGCCCACTCAGGACACCAAATTGCCACATTTTGGGATGGTCAAGTGAGCATGCCCAGAAAAATGTCAAGGTATTTTTTGGCAGCTGGGACCATTCCTCCCAGGAGGAGGTCAGACCCTCCAGAAGAGACAGCAAAGAGGAAGGGGACGTTTTCAGCTGGAGGCTCAGGCTTTTATCTTTCTCCCCTCTGCTATCCCCCTGGCCTTGCCTCATGCCTCCCTCCTACCCACTCCATTGCTTACCTTCCATCTGGCCCCAGGGGTGCTCTGATGTCACCCTGACAGGCAGAGTAGAGCACTGCAGGGAACAGGCCACTGGCCTTTCCAAAATCAACATCGGGCACAGAGTCAGGGCAGGAGATCCCATGCAAGAGAGCTGCCACCAGCCCAAGCTGGTGCCCCGGGACGCCATACCCAGAGACCCTGCCTCAGCACTCTGATGCTGAGTGTCTCCAGGAGACCCACATCCGTGACAGGCTTGTTACCAGCTCAGGCAAAAATTGTATGAGAGAAACAAATGACTCAACAGCAGCCGTGTTAAAAGTGTTATATATTTATTGCATTCTTAACAAAAATACTTTTAGAAAGAGAGTTTTTTCAGCATGTACAAGACATGATACTGGGGTTGAGCACAGCAGTTTGCTTTGACACAGGCACTTACTTCAACAGCCAGTTAACATGATGGGTGCAGGAGGAAGTATCCTTTGCGAGCCAGTACAGAAAAGCCACTCCACCGAGGGGTCTACACAGGGCAGGAGATATGTCCCCTGATCTGGACCAATCTGTAATAGTCCACAGAGGAAACTGGGGGAGATATCATGCAGTCTACAGTAAAAAGTCCTTTTTCCTGACCAGTACCCAGCCTTTGGGGGTTTGTATTGAGAGCTGTGCATCCTTCACCAGGATTCTCTCTCTTAACACAATCTGTGCGGGCAATTGGATGGCAGCAATGATGCTAACTCCCTCCAGTGCCCAGCACCTGCAGGAGTCTCCTTCCTTGCAGAGTTGAGGGTTCCCAGAAGAGATCCCCCTGGACAACATCAGAGGATCTAATCTTATCAGTATACCCATGGGAGAACATCAGCAGAGACCAAATATTATAAAAATATAAAATACCACTTTTAATATATAGTAGCAGCATTATATCGACCCAGAAAGCCTTTAAAGCATATCACCTTTTCTCAGTTCTCTCTGATTCATAAATTAGATCCACTTCCGCCAGATTTCCCAATCTCTCTTTCATCTGAAGAGAGACTGTGACTTTTGTAGAATACAAATGTTACAACAGAAGTAAAAGGACATCCTCAGAGGAAGATGAGCAAGTTCTGCCCCGGTCTGGCACCAGCACTACAAGGAATGTCCTCGGCATGAAACCAGTCAAGCGATTTCCCAGAAAGGAGGCTTTTCTCCTAGCCAGACCACTGCTTCCTTGAGCAAGGGCCTTTTACTGCACCACTAAAAATAAATTACTTGAATTAAAATTACAGAACATCTAGGAAAAAAAAAAGGAAAAGGAAAAGCAGGTCAAGTATACCTGACACAACAGATATACAATGATCTTTCCAGAAGAGAAGCTAGTGCACTATACTTTCAAAGGACAGGTCAGACAGACTAGAGAAGATCCCTGAAGATCACACAAAACAAGCCATTCTTCTGCTTTACCATGCTGCCTATGTTCAATTCCCACTGAAGTTTCTGTAAATTTTTAGCCAAGTTTGTAGCCCAGACATGGCATGATGATGCTCATCCATATTAACTGGAATATCTTCCTGCAACCTGCCTCCAAAAACAACAGGACAGCCTGGAGAGCAGTGGTGTGCTGTGTGTGGTTAACACCTTGGTCCTTTTCCCTGCTGATCATGATAATGATCCAGATTTTTTCAGAAATGGGGGCAGCATGGTAGATGCAGATGTGCAAATCAAGGAGAAAACAGACATGTTATAAAAGAGCTACCACATACATTATCACCACCTGAGGTGACACTATTAAAGCCTAGTTCCAGAATCAGGGTTGTACATGGGAGCCTCACACAGCACTAAACAATTCAAATGTTGTAACACAGTCCTTTCTTGCATCTCTATGGGGAAAGAAAGCAGTACAAAATCAACACGTCTAAGATTTTAATCTATGTAGCTGTGAATTTAGACTGTAAACTCTTCACAGTAGGAGAACACAGAACAGATCCCATGCTAAATAACACTAAGTGCAGAGTAACTGTACTGAAGCTGACAGAATTACAATGAAACAAAACCAAACTGTTCTTAAGGTCAGAAGTAGGCCCTATATCTTTTGTTGTTTCTGTGCAGTCTTTCATGTTCTGAAGAGGGTAAGGTGATCCAAAACTGAAGATTACAACATGCAAGAAAATAATATGATACAATTCTCTTTAAATGTTGTCGTATTATGAAATAATTGTATTTTAACTGCAACTGTGAAGGGTAGGTAAGGGTTTCAGACCTGAGCAAACAAAATTTAAATTCTTTAATATAAGTGCCTGTGCTACTGCAGGATCCAGGCCTATGCCATCACAGCCCTTCTCAGAAGTCTAAAACCACCGTGCTCAGACCTGTCCTCAACATCATGATTTCTTCACTTCTCTGCAAAAGCTCTTTTAAACCCCTCTCCCCAAAACTGTGTATAAGTCACAGTAAACCCTGGATTGCTCACTATTGCTGAATGCACAATAAAAGAATGAGCAGTAAGAGTCTTTAGAGTCATAAGGCTGTATTTCTGCACATATCGCCTATACTAATTTTCAGGATGGGAAGGCAGTAGTAGGGTAAATTTGTTAGTCAATTGCAAAGGGAGCTCTGTAGCATGTTGTTGCTATAAATAACATTTCACAGGTATGGGAAGAGATTCAGATAATGATTCCTATTGCATCTCAGTTTATAGAGCATTTAAAGCATGGGGAAATCAGTGAAAACTCCTACTCTCTATGAATAGAAAGACGTCCTACATTCCAAGATTCCTCTTTGCCATTGCAGAGGGAAAGTCCTATTATTTAGCTGCCATAATTCATACAGCTGGCAGGGGGGTGGATGGGTTGGGTCAGCTGTTTACCTTCCCCACAGAGTACTGATACACATAGAGAAGCCATGTGAGCATGCAGCAGCTCAGGAAGGAGCACCCTTCTTTACTTTATATGACACTGACTAAAAATGTTTTCTCTTTTGTGACCTGGTAGTCCGTGCAGGAGTCATCTGTTTTAGAGGGTTTTGGTTAGACACTGAACTAGGTTCTGGGGGCTGTTTAGGGCAAGTGTCTTGTTGACAAGACCCTTGCATGACACTAGGATCTTGTGTCCTATGGAGAGCCTGGACCCCATTACGTATTTCTGTTAGTGTTTGGCACATCTGGCCAACCTGGCTGGTGAGGTCAGCCATCCTCTGACTGACGGCATGCATGCTGTCTGCCATGTCCCTATGAATGGCCACCAGCTCCTGGCAGAACTGCCCGAACATGTCTGTTTGCTGAGCATGGGAATGGAGAAGCTGGCGATCGAAGCTGGAGAGGGGTGGGTTCCTTGTGCGGGGGTGCGGGGGTCTGCAGGACGAGGTGGTGCGTGGGGATGGACAGTGCAGTTCCTGCCTTTGGCTGCTAGCTTCCGAGTGCTCTGATGAGGAAGAAGTGCGGAGGAAGGAGGGCCCGGAGAGATGATTGACTCCTGCACCAGCCCTCTGCAGCGAAGCGAAGTGCTGTTCCTGAGAAGTGCCTGGCATCTCTTCATCTTCACCAGCTTAAATAGAAGAGGAAGCATGAATTATTAGTGTGAAATCCCTCACAACTCTGGCTTCTGTTTCAGGGTATCTCAAAGAACATGTAAAAAGGGTTTTCCCCTCCCCTCAGTTTGCCATTTCAGACAAGCCTGTAGTTTCTAATGCATAACTCAACATGCAAGTGCTGCAACGTTAGCATCTGGGTGACAAGCTTAGCCATAAGAAGCTGGAAGAGTGGATGAACCCAAGCTATTATGGTATCCTGTACACAGCATCGTTTGTTACTAGAATATAAATCCATTTCAGACAGTAGCAATGACTCCCTTTCCCCAAAACCATAAGTAGCTAGCACACTCCAATATTTTGGAGGGACACAAACTCCTCACGCAAAAATTCTGCTCCTGTGTCATTTCTTACAATCCCTGCACTGAGAAAAGCATACATGTAGTATCTGCTGCTCGCAAAGCGTGTACTGCAAAACCACTATGTAGCTTGATATCACTAAGACAATGAGGCAGTCAGGTGTAGCAGCAACAGCACCCTATGTTAATCAGGCAAGTACACTTGATGCAAAATCAAAACCAAAGCAAAACACTAGGGGAAAATTCTCATTAGTCTGATAAATATATAGTGATCTGCCAGTTCACAGGTACAGGCATATCAAGAGTAAGAAGAGACAAGACTTCACTTGTTGCAACTGCCCACTATCTCCTTGCACAAGCTGTTTTCCTTTTACCTCTAAAATAGTGCCACTGGCTTCCAAGACAGATGATGCAAAGAATGACCAATTCCCACTTTTTAAGTTCTTGAAGATTTTTGTCCTTGCTTTCCCACTAACACTACTACAAATATGAGATCAGATCTAATGTGGTAGGACAGTGCCACTCATGAGGTGTTAGCTGACTCACTTCCCAAGAAGTTATCCCCTTTCTCTCCTTTGTACCCCTAAAAGCTCACAGACCAAGAAGCTGCATCTCCATGACGAAAACCTGTGTGTACACAGCTATGGAAAGAACTTGCAAAAGCAGCTTGTGGTTTAGCGCTGGAAGGTGTCTGAGAATTGTGGAAGAAAACTTCAAAAGCAGGGCCAGCAGTTCCTTTAAAACCAGTGAAGAAGCAGTCGTTATCATCTATCTTCTTCACAGCATTTATGCTGATCCTTCAGACCACTACTGAGAAATCGTAAGTGGCCCAGTCTCAGAGCAACGAACACCAGTGATCACTGAGACCTCCAACAGTCCTTTTGGAAGTGATCCATTAGTGACTGGCAGATGACCCCCAACTTGATAACACTGCTGTTTTATCACAGTGAAGATCCCCTAATCCATTACAAGCATCTTCCCCACAGACTGGAGGTAGTTGCGCTTCAACTACAGATGCTCCCTCACTTGTAGGATTAGGTCAGATTTATAATCCATCATCTACCCTTAGAAGACAGTATAGAAAAGAACTAGATAAACAGATAAAGAAGATGATCTTAACTTGGAAATAATCCACCTCAACACCCCACAACCACCAGAGCAGGCTGTCTTGAAACCAACCACAGCAGTAAGACCTGTCTTGACAGGTAACCCAGCATCTCACACAACACACAGTGCTCTTATGGTGTCAAACTGAGGTATCCAAGCATAAGACAAAGAGGTGTTAAGGCAATGATACTTACAGCTTGTTGACAGGCTGTCAACCACGTCCAGATCCGCTCTCTGGAAGACGTGCATCTGGTGGGATGAATGCAGTGTCGACTCGATGGCTCTCTCGTGGGCGGTCAGGACGATGGCCGAGGGCCGCCCCATGCTGCCAGGGCTGGAGAGGGACCTCTGCATGAATGCCAGTTTGTCCTTGGTCCTTCTCTTCATGTCGTCCCATCTGTGTTTAATGTCTTTTACAGACCTGGGGACCTGGCTGACTGATGTGATCTGCCTGGCTATACCTTCCCAGATCTTGTCCCTGTCGGCATGGGATAGACGCATTGTCTCCCTCCCAAACAGCATGGCTTCATTTCGGGTCACCTCAGTGACCAGAATGTCCAGTTCTTCCTTGGAAAACTTGGGCTTCCTCTTTCGTTCAGCCATGTTCCTTGGGTTGAACATCCCACAAAGCATAATTGGGTAAAAGGAAATCAGTGCAAAGCAGCCCCCTGCATCCAACCACTTGGCCAGTGCAGCACTGGGGCAGAGGAGTTCGGTGGGATCCAGCTCCCCCCACCCGCAACAACCTCTCAGTTTTCCTCAATCGCACCAGGAAAAGGCAGCCGTTTTGTTTTTAAGAGGAAATTTTCAAGCTTAAGAAAAAAAACACCAAGCAACACTAGTGTGAAGGAGCCTTCTCAGCTTTACAGGTAAAATGAAATTTTATACTTCTTCTGATGTCCTGACTTACATATGAGAATTTCAGTTCAGTCTCGTATCAGTTGCCACAGTTCGTACACAGAAAAAAGTGTGTAAACTCACAATCACTCGCAAAGTGAATTAGCTTCTAAGGTGATATTGCTCAAAATTTTGAGGGAAATTTAGAGGCCTGAAATACACTGTTTTGTTCTGCCTGGCACAACATGCAGTGGAATGTTGTTTACACCACCCTTTCTGTTACAACTTGCAGGATGTCATGCAGAGGCTGTATCAAATCAGTTTTTTAGCGTAGGGCAACTTTGACTAGACTCAGGCAATTTCTGCAACTCACTTTCCCTGAGGAAAGGTCTTTTTTTCAGCATCATGGTACTGCACATCCAGCATTTGTCTGCTTCACAGCAAGCTCTTGCTTCACCCAGAAATGGATGCTGTTTCCCATTGTTCTTAAAAGGAATGAGGCCACCCACTTGTTTTTCCTGGCTAGGCTTTCCATCACTGTCACTGACAGGAGCCTGCACCCAGTTTCTGGTGCTTCAAACAAACAACTCATAGCCTCAGCCCATTGAGAAGAAGAGGCAGCCGTCCTGAGAAAAAGCAGTTTTGTCCAAAGGGAGTGTATGTTAATTTTTCCAGCCACAGTCAAAGGAAACTTTAAAAATAAACAAAACATTAGTCCTAACTATGTTTTTTTACTGGGGAAAGAAAAGAAGGCAGCAGATCTATTTAATAGGGAAGGAAAAAACCAGACTGTCTGAACATGCAGTTTTGCACATAAACAAGGTGGAATTGCAGACAGAGGAATAATCTGCAGCCTGGGCAATGGACATCTGTGTATATGTATGCAGCACAGCACAGAGGAGATCAGAGGCCACATACAAGAAGTATATCTTAATGGTTATGACACCTATCAACTGTATCTCTGAAGTGACACCATGGGCGGGAAAACCTATTGGTTTCTCAATGTGTTCAGTTTCTTTCGGCTTATGGCCCCAAATTAAATGAAACCAAAGATGCTACTACTAGTAGACAGAACGTTTGATTTCATTTAATTTGGGATCTATTGTTAGTATTATTGCAATGTTAGGGGAATAAATTCTGGCTGGGCTAGCTTAGACCCTCCCCTTTCGAAGAAATACATTTAATCGTAAGATCTTGGCCAACTGCCCTCCGTGCAGGCAGAAAACCCACCTGTAGTACTTTCTGAAAAACTGGTATAAGTGAAGGCTCCACATTTGTGATGGCCCTGCTGGTGCCTCCTCAGAGATAGATGCCTCTAAGCACTGCCGTGGCCCAGCGCAAGATAAGTCGTTTAGGATGCACTCCTCTGAAAGGTGCTTGTGGGCTGCAGAGTAAGAAAAACCTACAGAAAGGCAATGACCCTTGTCGGTTGTTGTTCTATTTTCTCCTCCGTGCTGTTAACACTGTCGTTTAATCAGTCTCACTAATGCTGCTGCCCTCCATTGGGGAAAGTGTCAGAAGCTTGGTTAAAGCTGGAAAACCAGTAGGAAAAGCTGCTCAAATCGAGGTCATACACAGGGAAAGCTGGGACCTAAGTGCACAGATGTATTTCTTTGGAACAGACATAAATGCATGCTTGAGATACTGTTTTGGTGGAGCTTCATTTATAGAGAGGAAGAAGGAGCGTTTAGAGAAGATGGCAATGAAAGATGAAAAGCCAGCAAAGCACTTGCTACACTGACCTCAAAAAAAACCAACAAAAACCCCTCACCAAATTAAAAGGAAAAAGGAGTTCTCCCAGCTGAACACTGGAAAGAGGGAAAAGGCTACTCGGAACATTGAGCAAGGGAATATTCACACTATGATTTTTATCACATTCAGCCAAACTGGGCTTCGTGTATATTCTCAGCAGGTACTCATGACTGCACAGTATCATCAGTGCCTCCATGCGGCAGAAACAAACCTCCATGTGGCAGAAACAAGCTGCTCTGGTGAAAAGTAACAATATTTTGCAAAGTGCTCCTGGGTAGCAGTGAGCTTGCAGAACAGAAGTCTCCCCAGAGCTAGCTGCAGGGTCAGGAAACCTGACACACCCTCTTCTCGCTGAATTCACGGCTACTGTCACTAGCAAAACTGAACTGTTTGGGAATCAGAGCTTTTTTGCTCTTCCCAGACAGGGTATCCCATCAAGTGCATTTAGGACAGCCTGTGGTAGGTCCAGATATTCAGATTTCAGAGTTTCCATTCATTTGCTCCAGCATCTAAGACAACTTAACGGATTCCAATAGCAAACTTGCCACAGAGAGAGTAATGAACTCTGGTCAGTTTTAATCACAAATTCAATTAATGTTAGGTTCCTAGCAGGCACATTTACCTCCTCCTTATAAAAATGCAGACAGTATTACTAGCAGAGAGATCTGTTTCCCCTCATGCATTTCCTCTAGCATGCAGTATGTCCCTAGAGACAGTCACCAATATTTGCAAGCACCTCTCTGGGTTGCCATGCGGGGTGTTTTAGCAAGTTCCAGAGGAATCCCAGCTGTGAGGCTGTGAATTCACACCTCAGCCCAGGTCAATCTGTGGTGCAAAACAATACAGCTATTTCTTTAAAAACAATTGACATTGTAAACTACCTGAAGAGTGGGCACTTAATGATCACCCCACAAAAAATATCAACCAACTCCACTGTTCTTGGCCTCTAAGAAACAAGTATGTAACTTTTCCCAGGGCCTTTTTGGTTTTTTTTACAGGGATCACAGTACTTTAGGATCCTTTTGCTCTGCATAAATTTGCAGTGGATAAGAACATTTGCTCCATTTGCTGCAAGGTAACAGAAATCAGTTTATGAAGTTCAACAAAATGACATTCATAAACTGGTGACTTTTACTCACCCTGAACACATGGGCAGTCACAGTAACCCTGACTTTTTTTAATGTTTATTTTTAAAAGGTCCTGTAAAGTTGAAACAGCAGTTTAGTACTTAAAGGATCTACTGATCTAAGTTGGTCCTGCTTTAAGCAGGCTGCTGGAGTACTCGACCAGAGCTCCCTTCCAGGCTTTATTACTGTATGAAGATCAAATCACAGACATCTCCACTATAAGGATACAGGAAGATTTATAGAACAGTCTGGCTCCCCATGACCTCTTTGTTACTATGCTTGGAGAGGAAAGATGGCAGAAAGGAAGACAAAGGAAAAAGAAGTGAGGAAGACTTGCACCAGACTTTTCATATGAGAAAGGATAAATCTGAACTGTGCCAAAAGCCTAAGAACTCAGGTACTCACATGTAAGAAGGGATACAGACTATAAATGCCTAAACTAGCCTGGAAACCCAAATATGAGGCACTGCACTCCAATAGTTCAGTTGGGCACCATCAGTTTGCTGGTACTTCCTATCCTGCATCTCAGTCTGGGCCAAGTGACACATCAACAGAGCAATGTTTCCTGGACTTTCTGAATTACTTTAATTTTTTGTTCATATCCATTATTTCTAGAGAACAGTAACAACTAAATAACAGAATTTCCTCAGAAGCAATCACGAAAACGGATGGTTCTCTGCAACCCTTCAGAAGCTCCAAGAACTCCCATCAGAAGCAATTTACAGGTTGTGTCCAAGAAAGCATTAATTTTATTTGGGGTTTGCTGCAATCCATGATAATCAGTGCCCAGAAAAATAAAAACAGAGGAGGACGTTTGCACAAATCAAAGCCATGCAGTTTTATAAAGTATTGCAAACAACAGCATTTTACTCTGGACAGAGATGAAGGGTGCATTATTTTTCTGCCAGCATCCAGCTTAGGAGAACATGCTCCCAGCATCAGGAGTTCACACTGGCTAACTGAACGACGAGAGAAAGGGTACGAGGATTCTACCATTGTCATGCCACCTGCTGTGCTTCAAACTCCTTCCTCCCTGTCATCCACTGCCCTGGGTAAACAGTCACTTGAAATTAAACCAGCAAGTGCTGCAGTGTACATATTATCCTCAGTGGGAAAATGAAAATGGGCTCAGATGTGGTATTCAAACAACAAAAATAATAGGCAGAGATCTACAAGAAGAGAGAGGAGTCAGCACAAGGTGCCCTCCCCACACCATACCCACCTACTCAGAGGGTGAGTAGATCTACTTTGCAAAGCACTCCATCTGTGAGTGATAGCAAAGAGCACCATCTGAAAAACAAAAAGAGCGCTGTCTACAGCGTCCTGAAAGTATGGTTTCTGTGAGCAATCTCAGTGTCAGGTGATGTTCTGGCATAGGATACCAAGCACACCTCAGTTTGAAAAGTGCTAACAAACCAAATTGAGGCTTTTTGAGGACCTCTATTGCCACGTGAACTGTCAGTGACACTCTACATAATACTACTGTTAGAAGCAATTTTCAAGAGTAAAATTTTCAAGAGTAAAATTTTCAAGAGTAAAATCAGAAGGATTTTACTGGTATAACCTGCACAGGTCCTTCGGTACACCCGTTTCCAGAAGAGTTGCAAACATACCCCTTCTGCAAAGCCATAACCTCCTTGCCTTTCAAGGTTGTACAGAACAGCACAGACCACGCTCATCTTGAGACTGAATCATGGCAAATACAAGTTCAGGCAAGAACATTCTGCTTTTCAGTGCTAGGACCACAAGTAGTGCCCATTTAAATCCAGATATCAAGCTTATGTTCATGGCAGTAGAAAAAAGAGATCATCATAGAATTTTTGCTTTCCAAGACTGTTTTGCCCCAGCTTCACTGTCATGCAGAAAAATTAAATCCTTTGCTGAACTTAAAGAACACAAATGACAGAACAGCTGCTATCCATGTAAAGACTCAAATGGAGCAAAAGTAGTGCAACCACATATGACCAATTAGGTCAATCTTGCATCTACCTGTACTTTACACTCTTTGTTCCTTCAGTGAGTGACAGCTGAAAATCCTAGACATCCAGGCTGACAAACCAGGTAATTCCACACTGTTTTACTCTCTAGGAAACGTCTTCTTGAAAATAACTGCTTCCAAAATTCACCCCTAAAAACAGGATTGGTCTGAATGTGGGACAGGCCTCGGTATAGAGCAATGTCCTGTTCTGGTGACATACCACACATATGAGGCCTCAGTGACCTACATTTTACAGATATATGCCAGCACTTGAAACACTGCGTCATGGTTACACACTTTCCCTTCCTGCTGCAGTTCCCAAACCAGAGCCAGCCCCACTCCTGGCTCAGTACTGAGACCCTGCTCTGCCAAGGCGCGGGGCCGGCAGAGGGAGCGCAAGCCCATGCATCAGGTCTGCCTTTGGTGCTGCTGCAGCTCACTCTTTTTGCCTTTCTCCTCGCACAGGACAGCTGACACTGCCAAATGACAACCACCACAGACAGCTGTTTCAAGTGAAGCCCAGAAAGAAAACAAAAAAAGCACCTCTTTCAGTCTCTTTCAAATAGGAAGGAACAAAAAAACCCAAACCAAATCAAATGTTACCCTGGGGATAATGCAAAGCATTTTGCAAATATTTGAACATAACATAAAAAAAAAAAAAATAAAAAAATGGAGTAAGACCTGTCAGCATTTTTAAGAGTAGATAAATAGGATCATCTTTATCATTTATCCTTATTCCAGAAAACAGTCATCCCTCCATACACACATCTATGTCCTGTTTTAGATCCTTTCTAAAGGAATCTGACACCAAAGGATACTCATTAAAATAAATACCGAAAGAGCACAAGCACACCATTTACAAAACGGGTGGTGATATTTTGGGGTTTTTTTCTGACAAACAACAAGTAGTGTTTGATGGCCTCTCTCTTGAAGACAGAGCCCCAAAAGGAAAGGCAGAAGAGAACTGGACTCACCTCATCCAGTTTGCTTTGGTTTCATCTGTCCCATCAATGGATTTGTAGCGGTTGTTCTTATCAACAATCTATGGAACAAGAGAACAGATGCAGCACGTCAACCAACAGGTCAAGGCAGAAGAACGTATATGAATCTCAGATCGCTGCTTCAGTTCCAGCCCTAAGTCAAGATGTGAAACTCTGTCATCAATCTCAGCTTTCCTGGTACTAACAGGCTGCTGACCTGAATGTGTGTGTGGAGGCTACTCTGAACTAAGAGGCATTTTCTATGTACAGATATCTGTAACAAAACCATGGATGCAGCTAACAAAATTGCTAACAATCCCAAGAAATAAAAGATTAACTTCCCTTTCAGGACAGGGCTGAGACACATTTATTTTACAAATGGAGAAGTATGAGGAGCATTTAATATCAGCAGCTCTCAGTTTTTTCCCCACCTATAACTCAAATCCCACATTGCATTTCTCATAATAATTAACATCTGTTGATCCAGTGACAGGTCTATCTCATATGCTACCCAAGGCCTGTATGAGGGGAAAAAATACAGGGTTTGGTGCTGGAGTCTGCACGTAGATCGGTTCCTGATGGATTGGATCTCTTTTCTGCCCTCTTGGCCATCTCCTCTGCTCAGGCAATCTGGAAGAGAGTGCTCTAGGCCCATGAGAGAGCTCTGCAATCTCTAGATAGAATCCTTCCTCTATCATCAAAATGATGACCAGAGCAGAGAAAGGTACTAGAGGACACCTAGACTGAGTGGGGATGGAAGAACACGGTTCTTGGCAAGAGAGAGAGCAGAAGCAAGTTCTTCTTCCTACAACTGTGAACTGAACTCAGATGTCATGGCACCTGGTCTCCTTTCACATATCTATACCCTTAAGTTGCTAATATTTCTGGTAGGTCGATGGTTGCGTCGTGCACATGTGGGTCAGCAGAAGACCTTCAGAGAAGGGGGAAGATGGCTAAAGTTTGGCACCACAAGCCCATAACTCCCCCAGCTCTGAGCTGTATGGCTGAGGTGTCACTTAGTTGGGGAGACTCGTCACTCACCAGCCACGAGAAGAATCCTGCAGACCTGTCCTGGCTAGAGATCTGCCCTTCGTACGGCCCGAAGATGTGACCTTTGGGGATCACCTCATTCATACAGCGCACATCGTTCTCCCCACTGGGCTCTTTAACCACCTCCATTCCAGGAGGGATGGTCAGCGCTGCCCGGTCAGGAATGCCAACAGGCACTGGCGTGTCAGACACAAACACTGGGGGGCCATGGTTCGGACACTCATCCACGAAGTACTCCTGGCAGGACTCGCAGACTGCAGATGCAAAGGGAACCAGGGTTAGGTTGGGCACACGTGATGTCTGTGCAGTTCACGCAATGCACGGGATGCACAGTGCTCAGGCCAGCTCCCTGTCCTTCCCCCTGCCAAGCTGAGCCCCCTCTCCAGTATCCACACATGCAGTCACTTCACTGGTTTGTTTCTCCACATCTCTCAGCAAGGGTTCTGCCCCAACCCACACCTGCCTAACCAACACATGCATTTGCATAAACCCTGATGCTCTACACACATTTGCCACTGATGGCTGCATGCACAGGGAAAGGCCCCGTCACTGCCTGCAGAGACAGAGGCTGGAGGTTCCTGCACATCCCTGGTTAGCAGCTAAGTCCTCCAACCAAGATTTGATTCCCCACACGCCAAAGAGGGAGCTAAAACAAACATCCCTCATACTACAGCCTTCATTCTGTGCTTGGGAGAGAGACAGCATCCCCAGGCACTTTCCCTGTGTCCAGACAGGGATGCAGGTCTGCTTTTTTGTAGGTATGCATAAGTGGCAGCAGTTTTCTTTTCCAGACTATAGGGGAAAGAGTTGTTGTTTGCACAGTGCTCCCTTTGCAGTCTGTGAATTCAAGTCTTCAGTTTTTGCAGACTCTCAGGATTTTCCAATGTGTGTTTTCATGTTTCCAGCTTACTTTCCACCTAGTTCCCTACCTCTGCATAACCCCTTCATGGACAAGCTGATTTTGTGCAACAGCTTCTCTTTTAAATGTGCCGGTCTTTGCAGGAGAGCATGTAAATTTGTCCCTGGCTTCTTTTTTCCCTGCTTCTTGCCCCAAACCAGTAGGGTACCAGCAGGGACAGACCAAAGTCTATACAAGCAGCAGTGGTGCTTTTCCCTCACTCACAATATACTTACACCAGAAATCCACTTGCTGAAAGCTCTTGGTCATGATTAAATCCCGTTTCCCTTTCAGTTTCTTGGGCTCCATCTCTATGGACTGTGGGTCAGGCCTTCCAGAGCTGAGGAGGAAACGACAGAAAGATGATCTTAACCTACCAAGACATTGGGACTGCACACAGAGAGGAGCTGAGGCAATGGGGCCTGACAAACTTCTTTAGTCCTAAAACTGCAGCAGAGAAATAATTCAACTTGCCATCCAACCTGCCAAAAGCTAGTATCTGAGATGGCTTAAGGTTAAAGCCTACAGCAGGTAGTGGTTTCATCTAGAGTAGGTGCACTAGTAGGTGAGCACCCTTGTCAAACACTCCAAGGCTGACCTCACAAGGGAGGGCTTTACTAACTTCAAGAAGTTCAAGTATATTCCCCAAAACCAGCTGGGGGGTAGGTGGAGAGAAGGAGTACATCAGTCTGAAGCTCAACCACATACCAAGGCTGTCCATACTCCTGGTCCCGGCAAGGAGAGCAGGCCTCTGTTTTTATCGTCACCATCTCACCTAAGGAAGCTTGGGTCTGGATCAAACAGTCCTTCAAGTTCTCACTCATGTTCTGAAAGGGAATGAAGGAAGGGAGGAGAAGTATGAGCATCAGGAAATCACATGCTTCCTCTCCCAGGCCAGGATACAGCCAGCAGAGCAGGCACCCTCCTGGCACCAAGAGCTGCCATCACACACTGGAGCACCTACACATGCATGTAGGTGGAAAAGTCTTCCAGGGCTGGGGAGGGAAAAGCAGTTCAGCTCTAGGTCAGATGAAGAGCATGAAACACCACAGAGCAACCTGAGGCATGGAGAATCTGAAGTATGCTTCACAGTGCCCATTAAAAATGTTGCATTTGGAATTTAAGACTGATGGGTGTGATATGTTATGGCAACATGGAGCACCACTACCTCAGAGCATGTCTTTGGGGACAGAACGACAATAAAGAGGAATACAGACTGTGGCACTGAACCAGGATCTGTCTACGGACATAACATATGCCAGTTTCCATCTGGGAACAGAGTGCAGTGTACTACACCCCTGTGGATGGAGCTTTCCATGTGCTCTAGACACCTCTAACAAACAGGTAAGTGCCTACAGTGCCCTTCAGGATTCCACCAAGATTGCACAAATTATGGTCTCAATCTTCCTGTCCTTTGCAAGGTCCAGAACTGAGCCACCCCTTTGGCACATGAGTCTGTTGTAGTGAAAATGCCTCTCCCTTTGCTCAACAAAAGAGCCAGGAGCCACTTCACAGAATCACAGAATCAACAGTCACTTAATGATGTCTAAGGACAGCAAGCTCTAAAATGATAACACTTCCCTCCTCATCCCATCATGGGATGGTGCTGAAGAGAAAATATAGATGTGTCAAGTGATGATAATTCGGAATGGGTTTAATTTAGATTTTTGGAAGGGCCACTAAGCTTAAGAGCATCCCAGCTTGAGAAGAGTAATAAAGCTGAGTGCTTGTCACTTCATTGCATTCATCTTAAGATTTCCTCCAAAGCACATGAACTGGCTGCTCTCAAGTACCATACCAGATCAGACAGATTTCACACTGCTCCCCCCAAAGCCCCCTGGGATCACCCTTTCCATGTCCACTGCTGGATGACATGCTTTGTTATCCTGCACACCTGCAGTGCTGTTGGAAGGGCCTAAGCAGCTGATCAGACCCATTCTGTTGGGGGAGCTGGTGGAAGAGCCCATCCCCATCATGACTCAGCTCAGGGCATTCCTAAATTCAAGTTCTAAGCTCATAAAACCCTGAAGACAGGAATTTTTTTATTCCACACATGCTTGTATGGGGCTGAACACCATGGAAGTCTGATCTTCATTTCTGCTCTGTTTACAGCAAGAAGACTATCCCCAACCTTTCTGGCTCCTCTTTGTGCCAGGGAACAAATGAATAGTTCTTCCAGTCCCACTTCTCACATGTCAATGTGCACCCTGAAAGACATTTATCAGGGCTGTATCAAGGAGCATTACTTAATATTCATATAGTGGTCTGAAAGCAAAGCCTCAGCGTAAGTACTAGACACAGGCAAACACATGCACTTTTAAGCCTGTACAGAATGCCAAAAACAAAACACGTTTTCTTTCAGAATTACCACCATCATTCAGAAGGAAAGCGATACTAAGGGCAAAGAGGGGCTCATTATTTTGGCAAGCTGAGTCCCTTGTCTGTGCTCTCTGGAGCAAGAGGGAAGCTCTCCAGTCCCGTACCTATGCACCAGCTGGTGGTGCAGGTAGGGCCTACTTGCCCTTCCCAAAGGAGAAGTCTTTTCTGGAAAGTCTGCAGTAAAGTAGCTGAAGAGGGAAAAAGCTTGGGGAGGGAGAAAATGTTAAAAGACAAGAAGAGACAGGTGCCCCAGAGCTAGTTAGCTGTGGGGCCTATACTGGCACAGGAAAGGTGGATGCTGGCTGCAGGGCAGATGCTCTCAATCAGAACAACCAACTACTTCCATTTTGGACACCTGGAAGACAGGACACCTGGAGTTAAAACACCCATATCCCCCAAGGCTTCTGTAGGAAAAGTTACAGACATCTGTCTCTGAAGATAAAGTGGCTTTTCCTTTCCCACTCTTGCCTCATGGAGACTTACAGAGCAAGAGAAACCCTGTGACGACACAGTCTGACCTTCTGCCACGGCAGGTCACTGTGCTTCCTTCAGTGAACTTCAGGCTAAATCACAGCATATCTCCAAACAAGGGGGGAAAAAAAGGGAAGAAACACAGTGTTTATTTTACACACAAAGCTCCATATTTTACTGTATGGCACATTTTGCAGCCCTCCCTTCTCATGGTGCCCCCTGAACTCCCTCTAACTTATCAGCAACATTCCTGTGCAGCACTGGCCACAGCACTCCTGTGCTGGCAGGAGCAGCACCTTGCACCAAGATAACACCCTCCCTGGCCCTGCTCTGGATATCCATGCTTGTGTCCAAGTAATGCACTTACTTTCTGCCAACTGTGCCCAGCTTGGGTTCTGTTTTTGGTGAGCTGCCGTGCTGCTGTAAGAGCTCTCGCTCCTGCGACAGCTCCCAGGCCACCATGCATCCTGTCAGCCCTCCCACCTGCCCTGAGACTAGATGACTGCTTTAAGGCTTTCACACACCTCCTCATTGTCTCACTCAGCACACATTCAATCCCAACTCCACCACTGACTCACCTCTTTTCATTACTTGCCACTTGCCCAGACTTTATGTTGTCCACAAACATAACCCAATTTCATGGGTTTTCTTCCAGGACACCAACAAACTTAAAATCAAAGGATCATTTTGGCTGCAAATGACCTCCACGATCATCGAGCCCAATGTAAATCTAGCACTGTCAAGTCCATCACTAAATCACAGAATCATTTAGGCTGGAAACAACCTTTAAAATCATCAAATCCAACCATAAACTTAGTATTGCCAAGTCCACCAATAAACCACAACCTTAAGTGCCACAGCTACGTGTCTTTTAAACATCTTCCAGCAAAGGAGACTTAGCCACTTCTCTGGGCAATTTCTTCCAATGTTTGATAACTCTTTCAGTGAGGAAATTTTTCCTAATATCCAATCTAAAACACCTCTGGTGCAACTTGAAGGCATTTCCTCACATCCTATCACTTGTTAAATGAGAGAAGAGACTCACTCCTGCCACTTGATAGCATCAAGCCAAAAAAACTATTCCCAGCTGACACTACTACAATTATCAGCAATGGCTCTCCTTCTGTTGTCACAAAAAAATGTGACCTTTTATTTAGTCAGGTTTTTCTTTATGCATTGAATCATAGAATGACTTGGGCTGAAAAGGACTTAAAGATCATCTAGTTCCAATCCCACTGCCATAGGCAGGAACACCTTCCACTAGATGAGGCTGCTCAAAACCCCATCCAATCTGGCCTTGAATATTTAAAGTGATGGGGCAGCCACAGCTTCTCTGAGCGACCTGTTCCAGTGTCTCACCATCCTCACAGTAAAGAATTTCTCCCTAATATCTAATCTAAATCTATCCTATTCCAGTTTAAAGCCATTCCCCCTTGTCCTGTTCCTACAGGCCCCTCTAAAAAGTTTGTCCCCAGCCTTCTTACAAGTCTCCTTCAAGTACTGAAAGGCAACAATAGGGTTTTCCCAGAGTCTTCTCTTCTCCAGGCTGAACAACCCCAACTCTCAGCCTGTCTTCACAGGAGGTTCTCCAGCCGTCTGATCTTCACAGTCCTCCTCTGGACTCACTCCAACAGTGTGTGTGTGACACACTGAATCATCCTACCTGTTTATTCCCATGACCTGTGGCACAACTTCACTGCAATAAACATGCAAGACATACCAACAGTTTTACCTTTATCAAGTAAAATTACAGCAACACCAGAAAATCACACTGTTAGAAAAGAATGATTTTTAAAAAATCAGTACAGACTGAATATTACAATTAACACCCGCTCAAATCATGAACAAAACAATACATATCAGCTATTACATTATTTTACTGGAAGCAAACATCAGATTGCAGTTAGTGTTCTAGCTTGCCCAATTAAACTTGAAATTGGCTTACTTCCTTATGAGTAACACACAACATTTTTTCAGTCTAAGTCATTATGTATGCTTTTCTTTAAAAAAAATTATTTTTAAATTAGCGTTTATGACCCAGAGAGTGCTGCTCAGCCAGTCCTTTTAGAATCCCTGAAAGCAAGTTAGTCAGAACAGCAAACTTTAAAGAGTACTGCTCTAGTAGCTGCTATTTGGTAATTTCCCAAGCTACTGCTACAACAGAGAGCATTACGTTGCTGCTGTAACTGGTACCATCTTCTAGCTTTTCTGCCAGAAAAGAAACACATGAGATTTCTCCAGTTCCAGACCTCAGCAGATGACTGTGCTTTTAGGACTCTTTTATCTTCTGATTTATTTAAAGCGGTGTTTAATTTTTCTTAATTTCACTGCCCATTAGTTTCTCTTTCTTGCCCTTTCTCCTCCCCCTTTAGTTTTCCACAGGTACAAGAGTTCACATTCTGCAGTTTTCACTGCCTCCACTTCATTGTTGTGGGGTTTTACTGGCAATTTTTATCGTTGTGTTTGTTCTAGCACCTAAATATGAAGAGCCTCTGAAGATTTCAGGTGATGTCAAGAAGCATAAGGAGAGCAGGCTCCTTGGTTACTGCTAAAGGTATTCCCAGGGGGTACTTGGCCTCCCACGTGTATGTTCCTGCGCCCACCAGGACGTTCGGCCCTCCAAATGTCAATGCGCACACAGCCTACTGTAAAGTCCTAGCAGCATGTCAGAGAGAACAACCCCCAGGTGAGAGAGATGCTGTGACGTTCAGGTGCTGTTTGCACACAACATCCAGCTCTTTGGACAGCAAAGGCAGTTGAGGTATGAAGCACAACGGTCCTCAGTGGGCCCAGGACACCAGTGAGACTGCTGCAAATCCCAAGAGGCGTCCCTGGGTTGTCCCCAGGTTCACAGGCACTGCCACATAACCTCTCCTGTTTTCTTCAAAAGTAGGCGAGGACCTGTCACATTTCTGCATGACACAGGTTAAGATTCCCAGTGATTTCACCATATTGCTCAAAATCAGGGAAGTAGAAAACACAAGAACATCTGAGTTGTTAATCTCTAATGCAGGAAAAAACCTCCAAATGGGGTTAAACATGAACAAACCTGTGAATTCCTGTCCTCGAGTATGCTGCCTTTATCACTGCCCCTCTTGTAGTTATTAGTTAACAGTCACAGACTCTTATCTGCGTGGATCAGCCTCCAAAACAGAGCTTTAATTTTACATTTTACTGGCAGGTTTCCCAGACTCGGACATTCTTGCATGTGAAACAGTCGTATAGGAATCCATCCCCTTCTCAGCACACAGCTCCTTCACTCAGTTTCTCTCTGCTGGCCTTCTGGAGGTCATCCCCTCTTTTAAGAAAGTTCTCGCACAGCTTGTACCACGTTTTTAAAGTGCAGGCCCATGGTGAAAGATGGACTTGAGTTCATATGCTTTTTCTACAGTTGCATATTATTACCAGAAATAGTAATCCAGAACAGTCAGCTACTGATGAGCTGAGAAGGGGGAATAAAGCACAGCATTCAAGGCTCTGAGCTCTCCTCCCCATGCAGCCATGGAAGACCCAGGCTGACCGTTCTCCCTGAGGTGAATTCGTTTACCAAGGTCCTTGGCCGTGCCAACCACTTCAGGTCACTTTATGAAGTACCAGCTGGCTATGCAGCTCATGCTCGCAGCCAAATCAAACACTAAAAGATCCCACAAAATAAGAGGGAGAACCAGTTTGCTCAGAGGAGGACCACTGTCCACAGACAGATATAACCCAATGCGCCACTAGGAAAATTGCTTTTGCCTTGACAGTTGCCACAGTGCTGGCGTAACTTTCCCCCCAAAGGTACAACACTCCTGTGGATGAAGCTGTCCTCCACCCTGTGGTTCAGCAAAGCAGCGCCTTGGCACAGTGAAGGCTGGTGGTGGCACAGCAAGAGCCGATGACCTGCCTCCCAACCTGCTGCAAAACCAGGACTCTTCTCTGACAGCCACAGAGCAGGGCTGAATGCAGCCAGCACAGCTGGAGACAAGCTGAAGCAGTCACAAATTCAAACTTAATTAGTGAAAATTATAGGGCATGCATGATGTAGGATTTGAGCAGCCATGGACTGTGATCAGGACTTGTTTAAATCATTGCCAATTACTCCACTACATTCTTTGAGCTTCGAAAGAACGCTGAAGAATGTCAGGACTACATGAAAGATACCTGGAAAAATTACCAGTTTTTCTGCAGCTTTCTGAAGAAGGTTGGAGAGAAAGCTTCAAAACCGCAAAGACTTAAACCTGTTTTCCAGCAGGGAGGGCTTAGAGTTCACAGTGGTTTAATGACTAGCCCAAGACCAATGGTTTAATGACTAGCCCAACTGACATGACAAACAGCATAGGGGTGCCACAACACCAAATTCCCGCTGTCATCCTGACTGCAGACAGGTTGGGAATAGGGAAATTCCCATTTGCCAACCTGGAACTCCTCCTGTCATTTCAAATGGATGCAAGATGTGTTCACACTGTCACTCCTACATGGTTCATTGGCAAAACAGGTTATCAAAACCTGCCATGATCCACTTCATGACAGATGCGTTTCAGAGGGGGAAGAAGGAAGAGAACCTCTGAAAAAAAACCCTGAACCAGTCTTAAGTTTGTTTTATGGTGGCTTCTAGTGAAGATGGAAAATGCTGATGACTAAAAGATTTGACATGAAATTCTGTATTATGGTCAGTTGGGAGCATTTGCCCTTTGTTGATCTAAGAGTAGAAAGATGACCCATATGCTGTCATGGATCAGCACAAGTGTATGCAAACCAGGTATTATTTGATGCAACTTCCCTATGTTAAGTGCTCAGTAAGGACTCAAAAAACCAGGATGCTAACAAGATAAAGCTCCTATGCAGCCTAAAAGCCTCTGAAACAGTGTGACATGCCACAGAACCAAGGCAGGTACTGCAGTTGAATATGTGACTTGCAATTTTAAAATACATGGAAACTTCTCATTTTTGTTGTGCTCAGCTCCTTGCACTGATTTCAGATTCACAGTTTAAGGGTAGGAAGGAGAATTAGGTCAACGTGACCGATCCCCTGTATGTCCCATTCCCTTTCCTTTAGCCTACAAACAGGACAAAAGCCTCCATCTGAGTCTAGCAAGAGGGAGAGAAGTCAACACTTCATCAGAAGTTCATCTCAACTGTTAATCCCCCTCAGAGACAAGTTTTATATGACTTCTCTAGTTCTGGGCACCAGTCAGTTGTTCTTTCAAAGGGCCCTGCAACTAGGCGGGAAAGGTTGAAATACCTGACATCTTGGGACATTGCTTTGAACAAATGGAAAGAATTGCTTCCCAGGTTAATGGTGTTCTGACCATCTTTGGTCAGAACTGCCAGTTGCACTCCTTTGCCTTTGGCTTCTTCAACATAAATATATACCTTCATTTATAAAGTTAGAACAAACAGACACAAAACCCCAGTACTAAAACTAGATGCTATTCCACCAACATTTTTCTCCCCAAGGACAGAATAAGCGTACAACTAAGTGGCAGGTGTAAGCCTTCTTCCTTAAAGCACTACTGAAAGGTGTTTGGATAGCAATAGCGATAAGCACTGAATTAAACCACATACATAGCAGAGCCCTGGATATGTACCCATGCAATATCTTCTCAGTTTTCCAACAATTTTCATCATTCTGCTGTATAATCCTTCCAATTTTCTCTACATTGCTTCAAGATGCTGGCACTAGAAAGCCACACTGATGTGAGACTGAGTCTGAAGTAAATGTAAGGGTTACAGACATAAAACTGCCTCCTCACCCTGATTCATTACCGCCCTGTTTGTGTCCAAAATCATGGTTGTCTTTTCCAGCTAGGACCTGGCACAGAAAGCTCCCCAGAGCTGCCTGCCCATTCTGACCCCTATGTTCTCACACGAGACTGCTCAGGACACAGCCTCCCTTCGCAGATCACGTTCAGGACGTGCCTTTCCAGATTCATAACTCTTCACTTGGCTGCATGAAAATTATTTTGTTTCAATGGCTCCATTTACCAAACCAACTGCATTATACCATCCTGCCCCTATCAACAGCTACAATCCACCAAACATGTTTCATCTTCACGTGTTGTCAGTGGTGTCATACTTTCTTCTGCATCACTGAGTAAGTGTCAGGCAGAACTAGCTTCTCTCTTCCTCTCATCTGAAGGGAAGGGTCATCAAGTCTACTTCTTTGAAAATGCAGCCTCCACATATCATGTTGCAGAGACTCTTCTGTAAAATGATCAAGCTCTAGCTTAAAATAGCTGGATTATTTGCTCCACTCATCTAAAGTGGCAATGCCAGAACTGTGATCTTTTGATGCTGAAAAACCATTTTCTATGTTCAGCTTAAAGTTAATCTGCAAACAGTTGATTTATTAGTGTGCTAATACTGTCCTTTACCTTAGAGTATCCTTCATCCTCTTTACTATTTATACTGCCACTTCAGTATATTTATTGGATGCTGACTCTCTATCAATCACTACCTTCAGTTCCTAAGCCATTCGTATTTTATTAATATTCCCTGGCATTAGATATTAACTGGGTTCTCACGCACTGACTTATATGCTTCTATATGTAAATATATCACATCTACAGATCTTTCTTTAAACCAATGATAAGCTTCTCAAAGAACAAAATCAGACCTGTTTTAAGAAGTACAAGACACGTTCTGTAACACCAGTTTTCAAGCATAAATAACTTTATATTCACCCAGGATTGGTGTCATGCTACTCAGCCTCTCATTTCCTGGGCCATCCACTTGGCAATTTTCAAAACCGTCCCAATACGATTACTCTTTCAGTCTCCTGCATTTGCTGTGATCCCAAGACTGATTAAAAATGAACATCACCAAGCTAGAGACCTCCTCTCATTCACCTAATGCTCACTATGTTTAATGGGAATGTGCTTTTTCCTTAGCACAGCTGCCAGCAAAACTTTGCTTACCCACAGGGCCCCAAGCTATACAACTGCTATGTGTGTCCCTGGATCCCTACTTGTAGTGCTCAACTTCTGGATAATGAACTTATCCTTTCCCTGCTGCTGGCCCAGACGTCAGCCTCAATGGAAATCAAGAGCACACAGCTCAACAAAGGGAAGCAGAGATGTGACTTTACTGCCTAAATGATCTACTCTCGTCCATGGACAGACAAAAAGGCTGAAGTGAGGAAGCGCTTGGGTAGGCATGCAACAGGCTAGGCCACCGCCTCACTCCTACTCTTCTGCTGTGTCGGGAGAGGGAAAAGTGCCTTTAATATTTTATAAGGCACATGCAGGAAACTCAAGATGCTCCAGTGAGGTCCTGCCAGCCTCACTGTGCATCTGGGACCCTGCCACATAGCACTCAGCACCCGCCTGCCACCCCCATTGCCCAGCCACCCACACTGAGGTCACGCACATCCAGAGGACCCCTGCACTCATTCAGGTTGGCCAGCCTGAAAATTTCTGTGGGTGAGCAACACTAGTGATTCATGTATTTGAACAATGATGGAGGCAAAAAGGGAAAGGGAAGGGAAGGCGCAGGGGTGGGCAGGAAGCAAACCCCAGACACTATTTTCTAAATAGCAGATGTGGCTATTCTGGCTAGCAAACTTCCACTTTAATTTCTAACCCGCAGAGATGGGAAATGATTCATGAAAAATCAACAGGATAAAATTAGCTGGAAGGCAGAGAGATAATTCATGCAACCCAACCGTCGTGAGCTGAAGTGCCAGCACTACCAGCAGTGCCTGGCATTTCAGCCTCCGGTGCCCTTCAGTGACTGGCACCCGGCCAGTAATCAGCTCCACATATATTTCCTTAGTGTCTAAATTAGCCCCTCTGAAAGTACATCCATATTCTAACAAGACAGGCTTTCACTTAACACTTTTCTAGAAGTTCCAGCTTTTTCTTTTCCTAAAAAAAAAAAAAAAATTACCTGCAATACTTTGTCTTTTTCTTCCAGTGTCAAATGTTTAGTGGTGTCAGAAGACCGGACAGGATGGACAGGCTCACACACACATCTGTAAGCCATGGCCAAGCTACGCATTAAATTCAAACTGCCTCACTGAGTCAGAAAACTCAGTGCATTTTGCTGGAGCTCCCTTTTCCTGCACAAAGCCAACACCACACTCAAAAGCAACAACCAACTGCTGGTCTGCCTTTATATACATCAATTTTTTTTTGTAAGACTGCCCTTAAATTCTGTCATGAACAACAAAACACAATTTCACCCTTGACACAGCCACATGACGGAAAGTTTCTTGAGCAGAAGGTATTACTTACAAATCACAATCCAAAACTCTTTATTCCAAAGACAGATGAGAAACTGTCACCCTTCCAAGAGACCTCTGGACTTCCAGTAGGCATCTGGTTATTGAGCAATGCCCCTTCCCACCATCCAACTCAAAAGCTTCAGGAATCAACAGTCAAATTGTAAAGCCTCTGCAGCACGGATACCTCTAGGAAGAGGCAGTGCCAGGTGCAGGGGGATCCCCATTCCATTGGGACCTGTGTGTATAGATGCAAAATAAAGATAAAATCCTGCTTTGGCACCATTTATCCAGTTGGTGCCTGTTCATTTCTGTTGAAGGATGTTATATGACAGTTCCTCTATGCTTGTTACAGTGGTTTCACTCTACCTGAGCCTCAGGACAAGGCAAGTGGCTCCTTTCTTTTTACTTGTTCAGCAAAAAGGGAAAGAATATTTGGGGGAAAATGAGAAGGTAGGAGCAAATCATACTTGTTCCCAAAATTCTGACAAACTAGCTCAATCTTTTAAAAGCACTAATGAACACAGTTGGAAGAATGAGAACAAATTGACAGTTCCACAAAATGCATAGGAAGCAAAAGCAAGAGCCATATTTATTTCTCCTCATTTGTACCCTCTTGCAGGCCATTAGGAAGATAAGATCTCACAGCACAACAGACATTATTCAGAGCTGGTAAATCTGTCTACAGGTTAGGGGCTCATGTTACTGGCTTGGATAAGTACTGGTTGAGCATGGGTCACACCGACCCTTTTCCTTGGGGCAGGCAGGAGTCCAGATACTCCAGTGTCGGATCTGCCAAGAAATCAGATATCCGTGTGCTGAATGCACCACTACCACCACTTGATCTGCACATTCCCTTCCATAGAGAGAGAGAGGTGTTCAAACCCTGTAGATTGTAACACAGCTAACTAGAAAAAAATTTCCAGCAGGGGCCAAGCACTTCTGGTCCATTTGTGTAACCCCCGCTCTTCAAGTGCATCTTCTACATAAAGGCATTAGGTTGCACAGAAATACCTGGTCCTTTATGCTATGGACAGTTTTAAAACGCTGATTAACAGAAGCATGAAAAGAGCCCAAGAACTCATTCAATCCCAGTCCAATAAGCAGAGGGAGCACATCAGAGTCACTTCACATACATAAGTCACTGAGGGACTACAAAGTTCACCAACTACCCTAACAGAATTTCATCACCTGACTAGGAATGAGACCTAGTTAAAAAAACCCAACCAACCACCCGTTAAGTCCATCAAACCTAAAGAGGATACATTAGCATCTGATTTAGTTGGTGCAAGCTCTCAACACATCCAGGAGATGCAGTAAGTGGATCCACCATCCTGGAGGTACTGCCTTTGCAACAGCAATGCAGCATTAGCTGCTGTGACTCCGTGCCAAGGGTGAGATACCACTACACCCAAACACTAGTCCTTAACTACTTGATTTAGGTAAAATTTCTCAAGGAACAAAGCAACTTACACACATATCATACCTAAGAATGTTCTCTTTCCAATCACGAAGGGAAGAGAAAATTAGTAATTAAAAAGTTTCTTCAAAAGCTGATTGAACTAATTTGATCTCAGAAAAGATAGTCTGCATGCCTCGGTGTGAAATATGACAACTACAGACCATATTTTATTGTTCATAAAAGTATGTTTCTGTCTCATCAGTATTGATTTTTCCTGAAGTCAGTGTCCAAGTGTTTTCATTCATTTCATCTGAAGGAATAAAAAGACTGGACTCTGTGAACTGTGGCATATTTAACATTATCATTAGCCTTTCCAGGCAAGAGGTTTCCAGTGTAAAGAAAACAGAAGACGACATGAAGTACTCCAGCAGCCTCAGAAGAAGAGAGATTTTAAAAAACCAAACAACAGCAAACCCCCTTGATATACACAGACATGAGGAAGTCAAGGTTTATAGAAATGAAAGGTGTGAAGAGGAACATGCTGGGAGCGGAAAGGTAATCCCAGTCAAACTCATGACATCTTTCCAGGAAGATGCTGTGTACACTTAATCTGCAGCTGAAGAACCACATTTAACTCCACTCAGCATATTATGATACAGCTTATATGATGCATTTTCAAAATCAAGCTTCATTGTACCAAAAAAAGAATGTACTGGCCAATATTTCAAAATGATTATCAGCCTGCAAATGCCTGATGGCCCTGACCAATATCAGCTCCAAGTACCAGCCTTCAACACTGAAAGGATGTTAGTGGGGGCCATTGAAGCCCCAGATGGCCTGATCCATAGTCAGGAGCCTGGAGAGAGTGCTCTGCAGCATGAAGCAATAACTTGGCTTGGGGGCTGGCAAAGGATGCTCAGTGTATCAGCTCCCCAGTGCGCAAGGCAGGAGCACCACTGACTCTCAGGGGGAGTTAATTACAGCAGTTCTATAGCTGGCACACAAGATAATCCCCCACATCACCTCCCATGCACTTTTACCACTCTGTCCTTATACACCTCACCCAGTACCCACACTTAAGTTTCCACCGGCAAAAGCCAGCCCTCAGCTGACAGCAGCACAGGCAGCCTGGTTGAGCCGCTGGGAGTGGCAGCCCTGGTAGGGCTCAATGCCGAGATTTTAGAACAGCAGTCCCTTCTCTGGGACAAGTCACTACAGGCAAAGGAAAACTAGTCTTTCTGAAAAGCCAAAGCATAAGGAGGAGAGAAGAAAAGGGGGCAGAGAAACCAAGCCATTTATCAGAGTGTGTTCGAACTGGACAACTTGGTTTATGATTGACCCTTCTGATGGGCCCCTTACTATGGCTGTCCATGACTGAGGGACTGCACTGAAACAGTTCTGCAGTACGCATTACTGATCTCCCTCTGGAGGCTGCCAGTTTTTGCAGCTTAAATCTTAAATTATATGTATAATGTTTTTACCTTTTGACTGCAGGGAAACTGTTCTGAGTCTGAAATGCCAGAGTACTGCCTCCCAGTCCTAAAGGATAACGAGGCATTTGAGCAACAGCTCTGAAGGATACAAACTATCCTGCTCCCACAAACGGATCAATGACCCAGAAGCATAACAGCAAAGCCTTAAGTGTCAATGTTCTTAATTGCTTGATTGTCTCTCTGCAGAAACATAGGTTCTGACAATTATGTGTAGAGGCTGGAATGGAAGGAGGAAAAATGTCAGTGCTAGTACCACCTTCACTGACTCTAGTGGAAGTCCAAAGCCTACGTGGTGAAGACAGTGACTAGACTTCTAAAAAAATCACATTGCAAACATGATTCTAGATGTCAAGCCAAAATTTACCCCTTCACCTCTGCTTTTTTGCCTCCTTGCTCTCAATCCTCCCGGTCTTTTCTATCGCATTGTAGTGCCTATCACATGGTGGGCATTATAAAGAAAAGGTTCTCTAACATGGGATACTTGTGTTGCCCTCCTCACCAGATTTCTTCTCCATCCACCTTGGCTGCTCCCACCTTTCAAAGATGCCCCACAATGGCTGTGTTTTCCATTGCTTTTTGGCCTCTTTTATCTGCAAACTTCCTCCCTTTCCAAAGCACTTTTCCCTCATCTTCTTTCTGAAAATGTCATTAAGGGTGATACAAACCTCTCACCTTATCTCTGCTTTTTCTTTGGGTGGCTGGACTTGCTACGGGAACCCACTTGTACAGGCAAGTTTAACTAGCAGGGATTCCTGAAAAGCAACATTTCACTATGCAGCTTTAGATGGAACATTGCTCTAGAGGCTTTATTTATAAATGCCTTCAGTAGCAGAGAAGAGGTCACGGGAAGAAGGGAAAAGCCTGTGAAATTAAAGCCTTCTTTACTCCACTGTTGAAGAGAGGTCAGTGCAAGAGGAGGCACTAAAACTGTCTGCAGCTGCACAAGAGCTCTGGTCCAAGAAACTTCACCCACTACAACAGAGCCTCAGGCAGGAGTGCTGTACAGACGCACTTGCAATGAAATACACCACAAGCATGACAAGGAGCGAAACATGAAGCAGCAAAGTAAGCATCCCACAGCCAGGCTGCCCAGTGGCAGGCCAGGAGGAATTTTGCCACTTGCTCAATGCAAGCTCAATTGCACGTACTGACTCCCCTTCCCCAGCCTGTGCCTCAAGCAGCCCTCAACCCTGGGGTCGCAAGGGTTTGTGCTCAGGTGATAGACCAGATCAGTCAACTCAACACTGATGCAAGAAGATACATCAAGCATACCCTGACGTGCATCCAACTGACTCCAGATTTCTTAAAAAATGCCAGAAAGCTGGAATCCAAATTGAAGAATAAAAGAGATGTTTGCTTGTTTTTACTTAGGAAAACCATAGGTCTCAGATACACATGTTCCCAATGCAAAAGAGGCATCAGAAGTTCCCACCCGCACTCAAGCCACTGGGAACAAGAATAGCTAATTCTCACAGTTGCCCTGACTTGTATCCTCAGATCAAATTTTAACAGCTTATTTCTTCCTTCTGGAGGACCCCCAGTTAACCTACAGTATTATTATTTATCAAACTAAAAACAAACCCAAAACATTTTGTCTTTGGGACTATTTTAGTTTCTCCGTGCAAATCTTCACACCTGTGTAACAACACTGGGCTGGGAAAAACAATTTTAAATATGCTACTCCAAAATGACACGAATGATAGGCAGTATTTTAAGAGCTCTGGAAATGGTTTAGTAGCACTTACAGCTGAACCAGCAAGAGACAGGCCCTGCTAACAGCAACTTTAAGAATAAAGAGCTAGGTAAAAGCACGTACTTCTCTTACATAAATGGACATGAGGGGAAAAAAGCTTAAAAAACCACAACTCCACTTGGGAATTAACCAGCATGAGACAGGAGTTACAAAAGGAAAAAAGAATATTAAAAAAAAACACAGAAGGATAAAGTGTACACAGTACTCTCTATAAAAAGACCTCTCTCGCCTGGGCTTGTTGTTTTTCTCCTCAATATATACATATACTTTGATTCCTGACTCAGGGTGGCAACTTCCACTGACCACAATGCCTGTGGGCCCCCAATCACAATACCAGCCTGCTGCAGTGGAGGAGCCCTCCCGCTTCAGGCTCCTCTTGCAGTACTCATGGACACAACCTTTACACTGCTCCTACCCATCTCAAGCAGGTCCATCACTTTCCAGCAAGGAATACAAGCAACAACCTGCCCCCACCCCATTCCAATTAGATGGACCTTGCCTCAGTTCATAAAAAATAACGTTTCAGAGAAGTTCTTGCTTTTGCCATTACTATTTAAAATCAGGTATCACACTCACAATAATCCTCCTCTTTAATTGTCAAAAAAGTGCAAGTAATTGCTATCAGCGACTAGTAAGGCTCGCATTGAAAGAGTCCCCCATAAACTGGCCCAGAAAACACCATGCCTCATGCATGGTCCACAAAGATGCTAAAGGAGTAACAGGCTGGTATCCCAAAACCAGAAAGCTCCACACCAAAGCCAGCACTGAGTTGAGAACTGCAGGACTTCCTTCATGCCCCACAAAGAGCCAGAAGGAGCAGCAGCTTTTGACATTACTCCTAGGCAGGAGGGAACTGTGACTTCCCCTATTCTGCTACTCCACACTGCAGTGGGATTGGCCAATTCAGCATCTAGCCAAGAGCCAGGGCAACCTTCAGCATCTCCCGTGGCTACCTCAAATCCTCCCTGGTGAGCAGTTCCAGCTAGCCAACCCTTCCTTCACTAACACAGTCCTTCTTCTGGCCCCACCAACAGCCCCGACACTTGAACTCTTTGCAGGCTGCATGTGATTCAAGAGCTCTACATCACTCAGTCCTGTGTTAAACTATTCTTTTTTGAGCAGAAGCACCTTTGGTCCGAGCGCCCCTTGCAAGAAGCAAACACCCATCAACTGAACACTTTCGTTTCCGATTGCAGCCTGCACTTGAAAAAACACACCGTCCTCATCAGACATGTGCATCTATTGTGGGGTTTATACAAAATCCAGAGAGACAGGAGAGTCATTTCCATTTTGGCTTTCACTGCTTATAATCTTGGTGACTGGACACACAGAAATTTAGGGGACACAAAGCCCAATCCAGGCAGTGAGCTCATGCTCTGCCAGTCTCTCTGGGAGTCAAGGGAGTCAAACCTCACCAGCAGGATTGGATCCAGGGGGCTGCTGGATATTTGGGGCTGGGGCTCTCTTGCTGCTCAACAAAACACTGCACACACCTGCAGTGCTGGAAAACAACCTTATCTTACAGTTAGGCTGGTATTTTTTTAAGCTAGTTCTGCCAGTTCTCCTCCCATTAATGAGAGGCATTAATCACAGGAGAAAGAGGAAGCAACACTAAGCCAACAGTTTTGCCCACAGGCCAGCTTTTTTTTTTTCTTCTCGAGAATCTGAAAGGCAAGGCGGGAGGCATCTTCTGTTTCCCTTAGAAATAGGACAAGGAATACAGGAACATTTACAAGGAAGCTTGAAAGATTCTATAACTTTAAAAAAAATAATAGAGGGGAAAAAGCCCAAGAATATGCATTTGCAGTTTTTCCACGTGAGTTAACAGAGCATCCTGGTTAAGCTATGCGAGGGCAACTCTTCCCTGGAGCTCTGCACGGGGCCCGAGTGATGCTGCAAGCACGGTGCCCGCAAGCAGGGTGCAGCCACCGCTGTACTCCCGTTTCCCCCGGGTCCCGACCCCGGTCCCACTCCCCCGCCGCCGCCCCCAGGAGCGCCCCGCGCGGCCCCGCCCCCGCGTTCCAATGTGGCGCGCGCCCGTCCGCCCCCGCCGCCCATTGGCCGCCGGGCGCGTCAGTCACGGGCCGCGCTGGCGGCCGCGGGGGTGCGGGGGGAGCCGGGCGGGCGCAGCCGCGGCGCGGGCGGGAGCGGCGCGGCGGGAGCGGCGGGGACGGGCCGGGCTCCGCGCTGCCCGCCCCGGAGGGGAGAGCGGGGGAGGGGGGGGCGATACTTGTGCCCGCGGGTCGCTGCCGCCGCCCCGCCCGCTGCGGGCACCCCTTAATCCGGACCCCCCCCCAGGCTGGGACGGGTCCCCCCCCAGTCGCTCCGCAGCCATTTTCGTGGCCACCTTGGCTACCAGCGAGGCTGACTCACCTCGGCGCTGCGGGCGCGGGGAGCCCGCCTCGGCGTCGGGGGGCCCGCTCCGCCTGGGAGGGGCGGGGGGAGCCCGGCTGGCTGCGCCCTCCCACCCCGCCGGCCCCGCTGGCTAGTCCCAGGCGAGGACGGGTCCCGGGGCCGGGCCGGGCTCGGCGGAGGCGGCAGCGGCGGCTCCCTCCCTCCCGGCCGTGACCACCATCTTATTAGCACAGGAAATGACATGGAGAACGGAAGAGAGGGGCGTTCGGGGGCCGAGCCCGGGGACCCCCCGAACCGGGGGGAGGTGCCGCCGGCCCGCCCGGCCCGGTCCGGCCCGGCCCGCCGAGTCTCTCCCGGGGCAGCGGTGCTCCCGCCTTCCCTCCAAATACCCGAGCTGGGAAAAGAGGAGGGGAAAAAATAGTAAAAACCAACCCCAAAAAGCCGCACAAAGCAGGGGGGGAAAAAACCCAAACAAACCCAGAAGAAGCCGAGCAAACCCAAACCGCCCGCGGTTCCCACCTCCTGCTCCCGAGCTGGCGAGTTCCGCGCGGAGCCGCCGGCGATCTGCGCCCGCGGCCACCCGGGGGCTCGAGGGGGCTCCGCAGGACACAAACCGCGCGGGCGGCCCGCGGGCACCGCGCGGGGGGAGCTGCCGGCCGAGGGGGCCCGGCCCGGTGGAGCCGCCGGGCTCCGCTCCGAGCGCTGCCGCGGCCACCACCTGCCACCGCCCGGCAGCCGCCGCGGCGCTCCGCGGAGCCGGGCCCGGACTCGGCAGCCCGCGCCCTCGGGGCCGCCCGCCTCCGGGCGACGGCGGCGAGACGTGACCCCCGCCCGGGGCCGTGCCCCGGGGCTCCCCCGTCGGCCGGGGGCAGGGGCGGAATTGCCCCTGGCCGGGCGCCCCTCTCACCGGCAGCGCCCCGCGCCTCTGCTCGCCCGTCGGGAACGTCATGCTCTTCTGTGAGAAAAATGTCAGCACCAGCCGTGTTTCCCTGGCGCTCGGAGTTCGATCATATTTCAAATTACCCCCAAAAAAAGTAATCCACCCAACGGCAACAGCAACAACCAGCCCTACCCTCGAGATCTGTGCAGAAATTGCGGGCAACATGATGGATGACAAAAAAAGTAGGCATAATTTAATAAACAGAGGAAGCATGTCTCACCAATAAAACAGATTCTAAATAAAACCATCTGCAAGCATTAAATTTGAAACAATGCAAACTCTTCAGCTGCTCTGCCAAAAGAGGCACAACGGGGGGTAAAAAGAAGGATAGATAAATAGCCATAATTTTCCAGTTTCTTTGGTTGACAATGGGCTTGTATGCAAACAGGGCTGTGGTGACAATGTGCCCACTTGGATATTTGAAACTACTTCCCTTTTTCTGTAGCCCTGAGAAACACCATTTTCTGCAGTCCTGAAAAATAAAACCCTTTCCTCATACCCTCCACCCTGAGGTGCCTACTATAAAAGAGTGGTGTGAAGCAGAGAATAATTGAGTCAGGACAAAAAGTAAAAAAGGACATAGCCCAAGCACAATAGAGGCCTGCTTCTGCCATCCTTGAGCTGCTTCCATTGCTGTCAGTGAGCATTGAGGGGTGGCAGAACTTCAGGGTTAGGTCTTGATGTATGACTAAAGTTAAACTACCTGGCAAAACAACAAGGAAGGTAATCAGCTTGGGTTCTAAACAAGCTTGCTTTGCAAAGGCAGCCAGTGTGGCACGGATGATTATTCAGAAGTTCAGAGGAGTATAATTTGTCACATCTCCAGTTGTAATATACTTTTTGTTCCCCAGTCCTAACCTCTGGGGAGAGGATTCCTTCTCAGAGGAAAAGCGTGCTCTGTAATTTTACCCCTTCCAGTAATTGCAGATAGATGGACTTTGAGGCACTTGCACTTGCCTGGGAAAGACATACTATAAGCTGTCAGCACCTTCAAACTCCTCAGAAATATTAGAGATCCTAATAAAGCTGCCCTAGTTTGCAGTTTCTGTCTGTGTGCTGAAATGTGTGAGAACACTAATCTGGCAGTAAGTACAACAACGGGTTTGTAAATATGATTGATGAATGAACTGAGAGAAAAAAATAATAATTAACAAACCAATAAAAATCAGGGCAGTAATACAAATGCACACTGAACGCCATGCTAATTTGAAGTAGTAGTTTAGTTGTAGGTACTGTAGTCAAAGGCTCTAAGAGCAGGCTCAAAGGGAGGCATAAAGCTTTTATTTATAAAGAAAATATGTAAGTACAATATAAATAACAGCTATTATGTCTTCTTGTAGACACAGGCATGCTAATTTATTGAGAGGGAGTTGCATTGTCTTAATGTGTGTCAGTTGCCTTAATATGTTTAATAGTCAGGTGTGTTGGGTTTGTGTGGCAAGGTTTGGGTTGTGGGGGGGCAAAGGGGTGGCTTCTGCCAGAAGCTTCCCCTGTGTCTAATAGATCCAAGATAGACCGCTGCTGGTCAAGGCCAAGTCCATCAGCAGCTGTAGTAGTGCCTCTGGGATAACACATTTAAGACGGAGGAAAAAATTGCACAACAGCAATTGCGGCCAGAGAGATGAGTGAGAATATGTGAGACAAAGAGCTCTCCAGACACCATGGGCAGTTGAAGGAGGAGGGGCAGTAGGTGCTCCAGATGTCAGAGAAGAGGTTCCCTGGCAGCCTGTGGAGAAAACCATGGTGAGGCCGGCTGTGGCCCTGCAACCCATGGAGGTCCATGTTGGAGCAGATATCTACTTTTTCCCTCTGAAGGATCCCACACTGGAACAGGTGGATGCCCAAATCAGGCTATGGCCCAATGGGAAGCCCACACTGGAAGCAGGCTCCTGGCAAGACCTGTGGGCCCACAGAGAGAAGAGTCCTCAATGGAACAACTTTCCTGGCAGGACTTGTGACCCTGTGGGGGACCTGCACGACAGCAGTTTGTGAAGAACTGCAGCCCATCAAAGGGACTTCACACAGGAACAGGGAAAGAGTATGTGGAGTCTTCCCCTTGAGGAGGAAGGAGCAGCATAGACAACTTCTGAACTAACCACAGCAGTGGCCCACTGGCCACCTCTCCCATTCTCTTCTCTCTCTCCTGTCGCCGTTCCCCCCCACATCCCCCCCCACCCCCTCCCCACCATCCCCTCCACCGCTGGAGGGGAGGCGTTAGAGAATTTAGGAGTAAAATTAAGCAGGAAGAAGGGAGGGGTAGGGGAAGGTGTTTTCATATTTAGTTTTTATTTCTCATTGTCCTATGCTGATTTGATTGGTAATAAGCTAAATTTCTCAAGTTGAGTCATTTTTGCCCTTGATGGTAACTGGTGAGTGATCTCTCCCTGTCATAATCTCAAACCATGAGCCTTTAGTTGTACTTTCTCTCCACTGTCCAGTTGAGGAGGGGAGTGATAGAGCAGCTTTGGTGGGCACCTGATGTCCTGCCATGGTCAACCCACCACATCAGGAAATAAAATCCCTGTGAAGAAGATGTATCTTTTCTGTCTAGAAACTTATTATGAAAGGAACATAGTGCAAACTTGTACTCTCTCTGCAAAAATGTTACCTTTGGGGCTTGGAAAGGCTCCCCTTCTCCAACAAACTGCCTCTTCACTTACTAAGAAGATATAGCATTAATTTGTTTTAATGAGTGCATTCAGCCTCACTCCATCACCCACACCAATTCCCCTCTGTCTGACAGGCTCTCAGAAAAAAACTTTACAAATGGCAACATCAGTAAGGAATGAGGTAATTAGGTGTCCACTTTCCAGTATTATACCATCAAATCTGTTCCTCCATGAAATGCTGGATAGTCCCCTGCAGAGGCAAAAAGGCTCTTCTACTGACACAGAGCTTTTAGCCTGTGGTATGAAAAATAATGTGTGTGAAAGTGGATAAAACTGAATTGAATTTGTCAACAACCACGCTTAAATGATCATCAGAGCTCAAAGTGCTGGGAGTCGGCAGGTACATCTGCGGGTACATCTGTCGGCTGTGAAATTCAACCCCTGCAGCAAAAGAGGCTGGATGTATTTTGTGCAATGAGCATATCATTCCCTAAAAAGGCCTAGTGGCTCAGGCTCAACATTGCAAAGAGAGTGGAAGTCAGGACCCATTCTGGAAGTGGTCTGGGGTGGTGGGGGATGCCTGACTGTCTTCAACGGGGTGCCTAAGGAAAGGCAGAAAAACGTACAGGTTCTTCTGCAAGCTGTTGCACACAGCAGCCCTGGCATTACTGAACATTCCCTTGTTTAAGATTGTCAACATCCTACATAACCACATCAATACCAAAAGGCTGACATCTGCTTCCCAAGCTTCAAGGAAGTAGTTGCTTGGGGCTGAAGTTTTTCTTCCTCCAGGAAAAGTCACTCTGTTGCAAGTAGAAAGGTTAATCCTATTGCTATTATCCAGGTAACACCTTTCCTACACACAGAAAAGATTCAGATTTGCAGGACCACTGTCCTGATGCTCTCACTCACTGTTAACTGTATTTTAGCATTAAAAACATTGGTAAGAAGCCACACAAAAATTAGGTACATTTCTCTTCCACATTGATGGGTTGTTGGATGGTGAAATAGAATACAAATTTTTCCCTTTGAAAATCTGCAAATGTCCCACAAAAGAAAAGGAAATTACATGACTGAGAAGGAAACTCGGCCAGAAACCCATAGTTACAAATTACTGTAGCAGGGTGGGACAGGCACTGAAAGAGGTGCGGGGGAAGAGCTCTTTGAAGAGCATGTAACTGTGCAGAGCTGCAGCTTGTGTTTTTATTTCTGCTATACGATAGAAACAGCAATGACCTTTATTCAGCAATGCTGGGTCTTTTTCCTCATCATGCTGTGTGAGTCTTCCACTGTTATTGGTAGAAGAATATGAATCCTTTAGCAATGGAGTGCTCTCCTTGAATTTTATGGGTGTCACTGGAATAAACCTGATGAACCATTCCACAAGAAGGCAGACACACATTGCTGAGTTCAACTGGTAAGCAAGAAACTTCTGGGTGCAACCTTCTACCATTCACTCTGTTCTCCAAGCTTGACCTGTTGTGCCACTGAGCCTGCTCATCCCGGAGCCAGAGCAGCTCTGGTGCTAATAAGGGAGCGGGAAAAGGCACTTATAGAAACAGCAGGGAGAAAGGGATGATCCTGCCTGGGGTTTAGCATAGTATATGGAGCCAGCCCTTCCTGGGAATGCTGTAGAGCTATATGGGTAATTGAGGGTGTGGTCTGATGATAGAGATAGGGTGATGCAGCAGGTAGATAGAGCCACTCCAGCAGTCCTTAGGCTGCTCTCTCTGAGCTGGATGCCTAACCCAGCAGAGAATTAGCCACGAAATTGCCAACATCAGCAAAAAGAGGTGGTGGGACCATGCTACTGGGGGAGAGGAGGAAAGCTGGACCTTTCCCTTGGCAACAATGAACCAGGCATCTGCACCTCTGAGGCAGTGATATCTTTAGTATTTCCTGCTCTGTGGTGGGTGGGTGCTGTCATGGCTCCCCAGCCCTGGCTGTGCTGACAAGGCTGTTTGCAGACCATGAGCTGGAGCAGAAAGCTGAACTGGTTTCACAGAACCAGAATATTCTGAGTTGGAAGGGACCCACAAAGATCATCAAGTCTTTAGTGAATGGCCTGTATGGGAATCAAACACATGACTTTGGCATAATTAGCACCATGCTCTAACTAACTGAGCTAGTCTCAGGGTCATAACCCACCAAAAGAAGAAGAAAGCTGCTTAGTTATCATAGTATTGGTACCCAGATTGGTGCCCATGCCTCAGGCTGCAGGGATGGCAGCGGAATGAGCACTCGAATCATAGCCAGAAAGAAAATCACCTAGCCCAAAACTTGTCCTGAAATCTTTTGGACTAGAGGAGGCACATTCAAATAGTGCCTTTTTCAAACAATAGGATCTGAGAATTTGCACTGGTATATTTTTACTGAATAACCAGAACTGCTTTTCCATATGAAATGGTCTCTCCGTAGCTGGCCCAAAGACTGGAAAGTGAGGAATGTCTCTGCTCACAAGCACTTCAAAATGCAGTGGTTTGTTTCTAGGCATCCATCACATGTTTTGGCAGTCCACAGGAATGTGCACTCCTGTATATCACAAGTAGCTGCCCTGACTTGAGCCAAATAACTTGTGTTTAACTATAAAGCTGTCTTTAAGAAAGACACTTGAGTTCTGATCTGCAGAAATCAAGAGATAAAGAATTTATCTTTCCCTTTGTCGTCACCCCCCCTCCTTATTATGAATCTGGGCTTGGACTCTCTGTATGAATTTGGCTGCATTCATCTTCTAGCCACTGGTTCTTTTTATACTTTTCTTTATGCTTTGATACATTCTCAGTATTTTCTTCCTGGGAAGGTATTATCTATATTGTCATCTTGTCAATTCAAAATATTTCTTTCTGCTAAGTTAAGAAATTTTTCTCAACAGAAGTTATTTATTTTTACCAGTCCTTATATTGTTTTCCTGGTTTTTCGTGTGAACCCCGCTCAGTTTTTCAACATCCTTTTTAAAATATGGTTGCCTGAACTGCCCCCTGGCTATATAGGATCCACTTAACCAAAAATACACGTATATATTTATATACAAATATCTCTACAGCTTTGCTTTCAGGATCATCATAGTATTTTGTCATGTCATGAAACTGCAAGTTCCTCATGAAGCTGTTTGTCCTTTACCCTTTACAGAGCTGCTGTTATCCAGGGGATGTTCCTTCATCCCTTGGGAATGGCCTGTGCTTGTACTGCCATGCATGGCGCTGCACACAAAACCCCTTTCTGGGAGTGGGTCCATACTTCTCACATCAAGCACTCCCAGATCAGATAGCATAACACCTCCTCTTCCCTAGTTCGCTAATCTTGATGTCACGTGTGAATTTTATCAGCAGTAATTTTATATTTAATTTTCTGGTCTCTGACTAAAATACTGAATGGGTTAGATGTAAATTCTTCTTAGAAAGTCCTACAATATCACCCGTTTGCTGGGGGTTCTCCATTGACAATTTAGACTTGAGATCTGGAAGGAACCAGTACTTCATCTAGATAATTGGTGCATTATTAATATAAATCATACTGTTCTGGATTGATTACAATGTCATCTGTAGTATGTTACCAGGTTCTACATGCTGATAATACTTATTGCTCATTCCTATATGCTGACAATTCTCATTCCTACCCCAGGGGTACAAACTCCCTGCATGGGCTTCTAGGATGGAGAGAAAATAATTCTTCTCTTACAAACAGCTAACATGGGTTTTGTTTCTTCAGGATAATGAATTTGAGTGTGTAACCCAGCTACTCCTTCCATGCAGCTAGCAGAGCAGCACCCTGCCTGATCCACGTGGGCACTGGCTGCCTGGTTTCAGCCCCCGTGCAGCACTGCAGGTCCAGCTTAGTGCTTCCTTCTGACCACGCACTGGGTAGTAGGACCCCAATACACTCTGCTCCTCTGTCCCAATGTACTGAGAATGTTGTTGAGAAGAGAAATGGGAATGCTTTCAGCTATCTCCTAAGATCGTCTGTGGCATTGGGGGAGCTTCAGATACTACTACACCATTGTTTTGGCTCTATATCCTCTTCCGGGGATGTTTATACATTTGTTACCAGTTGTTTATCTACTGCAGTACCTGGAGACAGAGATCCCGAGAAGACAACACAATTTGAGAGAGGCTGTTGTTGTTTCAGCCCAAGTCTTGCAGTACATGTTGACCTTCTACCCATTCTTCTTACCAGGGAGTCACAGCTACTCCCAGCTGCTTTTGGGAAGGCTGGGGTGGACTTTTATGATGCTTGTTGCATCATCAGAGGATGGCCCTTGTCAGGCAGCTCCTCCAGTTCGACTTCAAGACAGTCAGATGGAATGCCTTCTGCACACATCATTTATTAGTATTTCATTTTATTGGTAGGGCAGTATTGTTGCACTTCCAGAAACACTAACATGGTGTGCTACAGACAGTCTCTGCTACAGTTATCTACTAGGTGGTGTTATCCTTAGCAGGCTATTTTATTAAAATAAATTAATATAAATTCACAATCAGATCAGAGAGCTCTAAAGCAAATAGTTCCAGAAGATTTTCACAGGCAGAGCCTCTGCCATTCACTGCTGCACCGGCATATTATGTTACAGGCACTACATTAAAAGAACATGATCTATAAATCTCGGGATTCTCCCTTCCAAATTAGAGACAGGTAGATCAAATTTAACTCTGAATTAAAGTTTTATTTAAAGTAGCCAAATTAATCTACATCAAATAAATACTTCCATGTGATTTCGAAGTCCTAGAGGAAAAAAAAAATGAAGATTTTTGTAGCAAGTTATTTCCTGCTTCTTTTGTTGCAGTTCAAACCATTTCATGTTGTTCTAATGCATCAGTCTGAAAATTATTGTGACAGGAAGCTTATAATAAACAAAAAAGCAAAATGACTTTCTAGACTTTACTGTCCCTAATGAGAGGAAAATTGGATATAATTATAAACCTTTGATTTTTTTTAAAAAACTAATCTCAGCTGTTGATAATAGCATAATTGAAGATGATCAAATTGCTTGTAAAAAGAGCATTTACTTAAAGGGCACCATATTGCATTTAACCATAGTATTGAAGAATGTAAAGGCAAAAGAACCTTTAATTTTGCATTAAAAACAGAATCTGAAGGAAAACTGTGGTAGGGAACTACAGTGCTGCCTACTCTCATGACACTTGGTATTTTCCTTAAAGCTTCTGATTACATGGGTTTCTCGGCTTTCATTTTAAAAATAGTGCTTTCTTGTCCTCTGGCTAAGAGGTTGCAGAAAGCCTGAGCTTCTGTACAAAATATTTAAAGATTCCTAAACTAGAACTAAATAAAAGGCAGCCACCTTTTTATTATTACTTTAAATGTCATGATTATAAAGGTAATTCTGGCTGCTCAGTTGTTGGCTTGTTGTTGTTGGCTTGTTGTTGTTGTTGTTCCTGAACTGCAGTCTGCCAGTTGTCCTGCCTAAGGACAACTTAAGTCAAGAACCATATTTTGTGTTCTGTGTTTGATTAGCGCTTGGGTCATCTTACAGCCTCTACATCTTCCATTAATGAGAGTAATAGTAAGGACTTATACAAGTAACAACAATGACCATGATGCAGGGCAGTTTCAAAATATACAAATTACTTTATTCAAAGCATGAACACTAGAAGTATTCAAGTTGAAGAAATCCATCAAAAAAGACCCACTGAGCTGAAAACAATGTTTCTATACGTACAAATCGCATGGATAAGAGATTTCAAAAAATACCTTTAAAAAAAAAAAGTAAAGATTCTTATCTCAGTTTCTTTGCCTGTTCCTTTTTATGACTAAGCTTCATTTTTAAGTGGGGCTAAAATGTCATGAGTTTACCCAGTGAGAGCTTTAGTTTCCCTCAAAGGCTGAATACTATTTTTCTTTAGTAACATTGTCAATTACTTAAGCTTATCGAAGAAAAGGCCTTTTGGTTAATACAAAGTGTCAAAAGTGTTTCCAATAACAATTTCAGTATAAATAGATACAAACAAGAGGAAATCAGTAAAAGCTTCTGGGGTTTTGATTTTTTTTTTTTACTATCTCAAGTTAAAACAGAACCAATACTTAAAAAAATTTTTACTGAAATGGATTTTCCCATCTTGATCAGTTGTAAGACCATTTGGGCAAAAGAATGCCTTACAAGCATAGGGTAGACTCCATGGATTTTCCTACTAAGAATGATTTTATCTTTAATTTTCACTCAGTTTCATCCAGATTTGCGCGAAAATCATGTGTCATGGTTTTATAAGTAACACTTGCAGTAGGAGAAAGTTGGAGGAGGTATTTCCCCCCCAATTTACTTTGTGAATAAGTTAGTACATTGATTATATTCTATTTCATTGTGTGGCTTATATGGGCACATAGGCGCCTTCGCCTGTTTGTGTGGGTCCTTCATGCTTTAAAGCTGAACTGAGAGAATGCCCAAGCTGCCCCTCTAACCCTTGCAGGTTTGAAGACTCTATTGCCTTCAAATCATGTTTTCAAACTGGCCGGTGCCGAATATTTTGAACACCTTTCCCGTGCCCTGCGTTGCTCGCTCTGTTGGCCCCCCGCAGCCGCCGAGCTGCAGGCTGCCCGCCAGGCCAGGAACCCAGCCCCATCCAGGGAAAACCCACGGGCTTCACTGACCGCCACTGCCAGTGGTGGGGCCGTGCGGGGCGTGCGCCTTCCCAGCCCGTCGCTCCCTCCTGCTCCTCGCTGGCAAGACCCGCGCCCGGCTCCTCTCCCGGCAGGGCAGGCGCCCCTTCCGCCGCGGTCCAGCTCTGCCGCAGCTCGCCCAGGCATTTCCAGTCCTTATTCCGACGTTATGTTGCCTATTTCCCCTGTTTACGCCTCGCTTACCCTGCCAGCGGGATGTTCCTTTTTGCAGGAGCCGCGCTTCCCCCGCCCTCTGCCGGGCGGCCCCGGCGCTGCCGCGGGCGGGTCGGGCTGTGCGGGGGGACTGCACCGGCCTCGGGCCCCGCAGCGCTCGGCGGGACCCGCAGCACCGCAGCCGGGGCCCCCAGCGCGCCTCGCTGCGCCAGGGACGCTCAGCTGCCCCTGCAGTGCCGAAAAGCGAGCAGCAAACAGGCCGATTTGGGGCCTATTAGACAAAAAACAGGTGTGATTGTCTTGTCCCGTCCACTGCTTCAAGCCGAACGGTACAGGGCAGCCCTGAATGCTTGAGGGGTGCAATAAGAGACTTTCTGTCAGGGCCTATAGTGACAGGGCAAGGGGGAATGACTTTAAACTGAAAGAGAGTATGTTTAGGTTGGATGGTAGCAGGAAATTTTTTACTGTGAGGGTAGTGAGGCTCTGGAACAGGTTGTCCAGAAGAGCTGTGGATGCCCCATCTCTGGTAGTGTTCAAGGCCAGGTTGGATGGGGCTTTGAGCAATCTGGTCTAGTGGAGGGTGTCTCTTGGAATTGGAATTAGATGATCTTTAAGGTCCCTTCCAACCCAAATCATCCTATGTTTTTATGATTCTATGAAAATTTTCCACCTGTTTATACATGACCTAGATTAAAACCAATTTTATTTTGGGCTGCTACAGAAATTTAATTGCCAATTCCCTCTAGGCCACTCAGTTGCCATCACTACCAATAAACAAAGAATAAAGGAGGTAATGAAGTGTTAGAAGATGAGTCCACTCACTTTATGCTCCATTAGGAACACATTAAATGTTTGCCAAAGATTTAAACCCCCAACACTTTAAACAAAACCAATCTTTCTTCAGGTTTCCTGGAGACTATGCAGGCAGAACAGCAGCTTTAGAGTGGGAGGTTTTCCCTAGGAGGTTTTTGCAAGGTTTTCCCTAGAACTCCTCCTTCACCTGAAGCGTAGCAATTAAAGTGTAGTATTCTTTCTACAAAGGAGAGCATTGATTCTCTTACCTTTGGTGAATCAGCAGGTGCAGACTGATTTGTGAATAAAGCTACATCTCTAAATGTGAAGTTTTTCATGTTTTTCATACTCAAGCTAATTTCCGAGGAAGATAGCTCCCTGAGGATCAGAACCAAGTCAGAGCAAGATGGCATTGTTGGGAAGGTATTTTTGGACTGGAACAGCCTGTATCAGAGAGAGAACAATATAGGGTAAAGCAGTGGGGAAAGAAAAGTGTGGGGTGTGGAAATACAGGTATCACATCACACAGTGATGCTGAACCCTGCAAAGCCCCTGTCGACCTAGCGCTGCCGATCTCTCAACCAACATCAAAGCCTTCTGGATGGCAGTCTCAGAGCTCCAATTGCCCACGTGGGTGGCTGGCTCACATTAGTGTAGTGAAAACATTTTCTACATAACTGAAACAATCCAAAATCACTCCCCTTTTTAAGTTTGTAGTATCATAGAATCATACAAAGATCATTTGGTCCAACCTTTCTTGCCAAAAGCATGATCTAGACAAGATGACCCAGCACCCTGTCCACGCCCAAATCTTAAAATTGTCCAATATTGGGGAATTCACCACTTCCTTGAGGAAATTATTCCAATGCTGATCGTTCTTGTTGTTGAAAATTTGTCCTCTTGTGTTGGAATCTCCCCAGGAGTAACTTGTACCTATTCCGCCTCATCTTTACCATGTGACTCCTTATGAAAAGGGAATCTCCATCCTGTTTGTATCCACCCTTTAAATATTGGAACATGGTGATAAGATCTCCCCTAAGCCTTATTTTCTCAAGGATGAACAAACTCAACCTCTCCTCACATGACAGGCTTCCTGGTCCTTTGATCATCTTCCTGGCCCCTCTCTGCACCATCTCCAGACTGTTCACATCTTTATTTGCACAGTGGAGACCAAAACTGAACCTGGTATTCCAGGTGTGTCCTGAGAATCACTGCATAGAGTGGGATGATTTCTTTGTCTCTCCTGGTGATACCCTTCTTGATGCAGCCCAGCATTCCATTGGTTTCTCTGCCGCATCATCATACTGTTCACCCATACTGACACCCAGGTCCCTTTCCACATAACTGCCACTCATCCAGGTAAATCCCAACCTGTGCTGCACTCCTGGATTATGTTTTCCCAGGTACAAGACCTTAAATTTGTCTTTGTTGAATTCAATTTGTTCTTTATTCTTCTTCTGCCTTTAGCTGGCTCTGTGCAAGAGCTACTCAGAAGGTTTGGGTTTCTTCGTGATGCAGTCACAGCATGACAGATGATGCCAAGAGGAGGGTCCTGAGCTGGCCTGGAGCTTGCTAACTCAAGCACTGGAAACAGTCTGTGGCAATGCAGATCCCAGGGTGGACCACTGCATGGCTAGGTACTATCAGGACACTAGTTAGTTATTTTGAAGTTATTTCCACCACCTTTATACTACAACACAGTTCACTTCCATGTCATCTTTCTCTATGCCATATGACCAACTAATATGATTTCCCCCACACCACAGCCCCTGAAGTGGTCATTCTGGTTTTAAAAACAGGAGAATATGAACTGTATTTTGTCAGACATACAGAGCCAACATATACTACGCTTATGCTATTTTGCATTTTAAGTTGTTTTATTTGTTAATTTTTTACTACTGGAAATGAGTTTTAGGCAACCTCTTTGTCCTTGGGAACACAGATTCGTGATGTACTTGGCTTTTGTTCTCCACTTTACTGTTTTCATTCTTTGTGTTGTCCAGACCTCTGTTATGGCACTATTTCTCCAGCAAGAGGCATGCGAGGTCTTCAGTTGAAGCCTAAACCTGCTTCACCGTGTCTTGCTGGGTTCTTGGCAAAGCTGTTTCTTGAAGTCCAGAGATGGCAGGTTTCTGTGCATCTCTGAGTCATCTAGAAGGACTGAATCAAATGAATGCTCAAGATACATTGACAACCTGCTCTGTGATGCTACTCCCATGTGATAGTTTACACCAGTTTGGGTCAAAGACTGGCAGATTTGGAGCAGATGTAAAAATAAAGTGTTCCTCTTTCATTACTGTTTATGCATTTACAGGCATTCTGGATACTTGCGGTGGTACAACGTGGTTACATTCCATTTTGTAAGTATGTATCTGAAAGCACAATTTCACAGACATCGGTACTGAAAGACGACATTTTTCCTCTCATGTTCTGAGCAGCAAGGTGATCTCTTGTAGCCTCAAAGCAGCTACAGTCCTTCTCAAGACAGTGTCAGTGAACATGGCAGAAGCCCTGAACATTCCTGCTCTGATCAACATTTACTGGGAGGTTTGGGCTCGGAGGTTTGGATTTCAGTTCTTCCTTTCTTTGTGTTCTTCCAGGTCCCCAGTGACACAGCTGTGCTGGAAAAAGTCATCACCAAACCTGAGGGCACAGGCACTCATGGGTTACCTGCTAGCTGGATGCACCATCAACAGAGTGAAATGTATTTAGTTCAGACCTGGATGGTGGTGCAGGGGTGATGGGTGGCGGGGGAACTGTAAAAGGGCAAAGCATTCCTCCGCTGAGCAGTTAGAAGCACCAGGATGGGTGGCAGAGGAAGGTACAACCTCAGCTGAGGCAGTGAGTTGCTGGTGTGCTGTTGCTGAGTGAGGGCTGACCCAGAACCTGACAAGTAAACCAGACCCAGGCAGCTAAACTTCTGCATTTCTGCTCCCAGCTGTGGTATCCAAGACATGATGTAAACATGTAGACAAATTCTGATCTGTGGTACCATGTAAGTCTGTGCAGAGGAAAGCAGAAGGATTCAGCCAATGGCAGAGCTGAGAGGTCTGTAGCTGTGACTGGTGTTGTCACTTTTCAGTTCCCAGAGTAAATCTCATCAGCCTTTTTCCAGAATGGGGGGAAATTTCCGGTTAGGATTATTTTTCATTCATACTATTCAAACTTTGACGGAGAAGCTGAACCTGTCCTTTGCAATACCTACATCCTCTCTGACTTCATTCTACTATATTCTCTCCCGCATGGTGAGATAGCTTGGACCAACTGCCTGCTTTTTTGTAGCCACACATAGGGCAACTTTCTGAGAAACTGCTGGGAGAGGAGAGATCATGCAAACAAACTTATGGCAACAGAGTAAGAAGCGTTGGGCTGACTAAGTTTCACTCCCCTGGGATCAGACTGATTGTCACAGTTAAGTGGGACACATTTCTCACTCTCCCGGTGCCTCTGAAATGGAGGGATTTGTATTGTTTACTGAGATTCGTGTGTTGGGCACTGGCACTGCCTTAGGTTCGGTAACCACTTGCATTTAATCTTTCTGTCAAAAGCTGGCAAAGCTTTTTCCCTAGGCCCGTGTTTATCTCTCGACCTGGGGAAGCTGATGTAACAGGTAGGTAAGTCAACCGTCTTACTCAGGAAACTGCATTCAAAGGGAAAAAAACTGTATTTGGAGCTTGAAAGAGCGAGTATCAAAAGAAGTAGGAAGTGTACATATACATGAAAGAGAGCAATGCATCTTCTTTGGCAGTGACACATACACACACATAGAGGCACACACACACACACAGATGATTTCCTTGCACCACTCCCAGTGCTTAGGAAATTTGAGGGTTTCTATTTTCTGTGAAAGTATATTAGCATACCTCAAAATACAGCCCTTTCAAGTGTCCAGGTCTTCCACCATTAGCAAAAGCTACTCCTGGCGTCATGGAAAAATGAGGACAGGACCATGTTATTTTTCATGTCTGAGTGCACAGCCTCAGCCTCTTCTGTGGCAGAAGCCATAGCCATATACTACCTAAGAAACTTTGAGCAAAAAGAGGGAGTGATCACCACAGATCAACCCAGACAGTGGAGAATAGACAGGTAAAGGTTAATGTCATTTGTCTGGAGCTGCAGACTAGGCAGTGAAACTGAAAGTAATGTATTTTTAGCTGTATTTATCTTTGGTTTAACCACTTGACCCAGGTCCAGACATTCCAGTTTAATAAACTTTGGTGTCAGACACCTGTGAGAAAGGTGACTGGAAGAAGAAAAGGATTATAAGGAAACACAAAGACCCCCGAGTAGCTTGAGAGACTGTCAGTCTCAATAACCAGAGGAAGTCTTAATACTGAAGGAAGATGAGACACTGAATTTCTGGCAGTGCTCAGAGGTGCTTGTGCATAGGCTGCTCTCCAGCCAGCAGAGACTGTGCACATTGACGTGGGCTGCTTAGGCTTTACTTGGTAATAGAAACCCAATATCCCAAGTTGTCGCGATGCCCACGTCCTTCCTGGAACACAGACTGCTTCTTCTTCTGGCTCAGATCATGCAATGCTTAAAAAAAAAAGTCTTTCTTCTTCAAACTCACCTCTGTAACATCTTGAAACAAGGAGAGCCTTTTTGAAGAGCTGCTCAAGTGGAAAAAATTCTGGATTTTCAGCTGCCAGCATTTTCCAGTAATTGCATGTCTGGCCATTACCTTGCACAAACATGTGTAGGATGACCCAGTGAGGGCACCCACTCAGCAGGATCATGCCTGTATATCAAAGACCATGCCTTTCCACTGGTCAGAGCAGCCATTCTGGCAGCCCATCACTGTGTCTCTTCATGCTCTCGCCATGCTGTTCAGAAATACTGTTTTCCAGAGCACAGTCTTTTCTCTGCCAGCGTAACCAGAATTTATGTGTGTAAATCTTCATTATTTACCAGCCTACAGGGCAGTGAGAGCTGAGGAATTTGCAGACACTGAATTTAAGTTCCTTTCTGGATTGCTGCTGGAGTATGGGAGAGCAGCAGGTCAGGAATGCACTTCTCTTGAAACCTCTTGAGATAGTGGACATCATGTTGACTATTCCTGGTTGGTGAAAAGGCTTTGAGGTCTATCAGTTAGTCAGCTTGCAATGCAAGAAATATCAGCCTCAGTGATGGGGTATAATTTAGCCATTTTAGTGAAGGGCACTGTTCCAGGACAAAAGCACATTTGCGGTTGTCCCTCCTCCCAACGGCTTCAGGCACAAAGTACCCTGCTCTGTGCAGTAAGAACCCATCCCCGTCTGCATCTGCCTCCATGTCGCATCCATCTCCTCAGTGGTGGGCTAGTGGCCTAGGGGATGGGCTGGAGACAGCCTCCCTCTGCCTCTGCCTCTGCCTCTGCCTCTGCCTTGCCATCTCTCTCTTCTCTTGCTGCCCCATCCATAATTTAAAAGTGCTAATGGAATGATGCCTCCCTTACAGTTTGCAGACAAATCTCATTTTCCCAAATTTTATTAAAAATTGACATTAACTATCCAGAGATGTCTTCAGAGAGTTTTTAGAAACCTTTTGAATATTATCTAGGTGTCCTGATTTAGAAATTTTTATCTCTAGTACAGGATAGAGTAGAATAATGCATTAATCTCATAGGATACTAATATGCTAGTTTTTTCAGAATACAGAAGATAAATATGTATAGGATACTGCTGTTTTATTTTGTTCTGGGTTTTTTGTGCAGTAATATTAGATGTATAATTATCTTTATCTGCTAAAATATCTATAACAATTTTAGGATTTCTTTTGTTCTTAGAACAATTTTATACACATTATATGTCTCTGTAGTATTGAGTCACAGATTTTACACCACTTCTTCCAGCTTCCTTTAGAGCCTTATCATCCTTTTTTTATGTATTTGCACAGGTACTTGCAGACTCCCTGTATACATACTACTAAAATTGTCTGTCCGTAAAGCTCCCCTTAGCCAGGATATTTTTAAAGGAACAAACATTGGTTAACTAGTTACTATAAAGCTATGGTAACTTTTGTGATATCAAGGGAAGGTGTGCTTTTTGTTTGGCCACTTTCCTCATGTTCTTCATTTGTTCCTCATATTTAAATTATCAGGTAAGAACTGTAGTCTGTACAGCTGCTATAAATTTAAACTAGTTCTGATCACATATGTTTTGACGGCCCCTAAATTTTCATCTCCTTAGCTAAATTAAGTATGCATCTCAGAACAAGTCTTCCCATGTCAGGGATACAGGGAGCACAGGGTGCCAGCCTGGAGCCTGCCTTGTTTCCCTCCAGCCGTTCAGGTTTAAAGCCTGATGCAGGATTGAGGGAGTTGTGGCAGTACCTGCCTAGCCCAAACCATGCCATGCAGGCTGCAGGCAGGGTACAGCAAGGCCCACAGCACCACTGGTGCCTCTCACAGGAGAGCAACAATGCTTTCTGGAGGTTTGGGGACAAGTTTTTCAGGGTGAAGAATAACTTTTAACACTGTGGTCGTTGAGCCCATGACACTCATTGCATATGCTGTTTCTTGTTGCTGCCAGCAGCAGGCAGGCACTGCTCTCTTTGCAGGTAGAGGCATGAGTCACAGACAAAGTGATGTGGCCAAAATCACAGAGGAAATCTGCAAGCAAGATTTTTTTCCATTTCAGCTGAGTGCCCAGCCTTGGGCTGCATAAACATCCTCCCTAATGTGTGAGCAGATATCTGTACATGTGGGTACTCACCACTGCCCATCCTCCAACAGAGCCAGAAATGTACAACTGCATCACAAGGCTCATGTTCCAGCAATTAAATAAAATTTTCTTTTCACTCCAGTGGTAAGAGTATCTGTGCTTTCTCCTCCTATCAGTACAAATCCTAGCAAATACGGTGAAGTTCTGGGTAACTGGTCTTGTTGAAGCACAAAAATGTGGAGTGATTATTATCCTGGAAAGAGATGAGGCCTAAAGAAGGTGTCTGAATTATTCAGCTTTCTCTAGTGTAAAGAGTGTTTTTTTATTCTGCTTCACAGTCACCTGCTGGAATTATTGTGGGATTAAAATGGAAACAAATTTTGGCCTTTACACTTCCCTGTAAAGAAAGAGAGGCTTGGATGTGCTGTGCGAAGGAGCTTGCTAATAAATGACCCAAATAAGCATTTGTTATGCCCAGGAACGATTTCTGCCTGCAGCCTGCAGGCGCATGGACAATCTTGGTCTTTTCCCATGAGACCCCTGAAAGGAAGCAAAGGTAAACTAAGCCAAGGCAGTGCCCAGATTCTCTGTGCAGCTCTCTGCCTTGGCAACTGAAATATTTAGGGGTTACAGATCAAGGCTGTTGAGAAGTATAGTCCATTCTTTGAAGATTTAAAGAACTGTAAGGAGGAGCCAGTCTGCAGGGTGATACCATTTTTTTCCCAGGAATGGAGAGGATGGTAATCTTTGATCTGATCCATTTTCATGAACAGTAAAGGGATTTAGAAGCATTTTTGCCCTGCTCCTACTGAATGAAACCCTGGCAGAGGGAGGAAGAAAGAGGAGACATTTATTGCTGCTACTGGCCTGGAAACTAATAGAGGGGGATGGGGCTCTAGTAGGAAGCAACTCATGAAAATTCCCACAGCAGTAACAACAATGCACTCTACCCCCTCCCGAGCAGTTTTCAGCCTGGAGAGGCTCAGAGTCATTTACTGAGTTGGGCTGAACAGCATGAGCATCACTGCCATGGTCAGATGGTCGACGGTTGACTTCAGTAGGTCTGCTCACCAGCGGGGGAAGGATGCCAAAACAAAGCCTTGGTGTCCCAGAGGGAAAGTAAGAGATGCACCGGCACTGTTTCATCCTCTGCAGCTGGAGCACATCACAAAGACTGGATAACAATTACTCAACAGAGGTTCAGAGCAGGGCATGAGTTAGATCTCACTGATATGAGAAATGGAAGCAAAATGTGGTTTCTTGATCTGGAATTGTTGTCAGACAATCGATTCACGTGGGAAGCAGAATGAGTCCTTTGATGACTCACTGTTTCAGATCTTTCTTGTGATAAGTGGTCAAAGTGGTCCAGGGGATTTATCCACACAGATACCATTAAACCTGCTGCATAAAACACAACTGCAATTCCCAAGTTGCTTTTAAACTTCCAGGCCTTGTTTCATTCAAAAAATGAAAAACCCCTGTTGGGCAGCCTGCAGTGAGGAGGTGCTGCAGGAGGAGTACTGCCAGCGGTGGTCCTCTCCCCTGCCCCACCTAACTGTGCTTGGGGGCAACTCATCAAAGTCCCATTTCTTCCTTCCTCTGCTGTGCTGGTGAGTCATGCCCAGCTCTGTGCCCAGTAGCATCTGACAGTAAAGTAGTGTTGAAGCCAGTGGTGGAGATGTGTGACTGGCTGTCATCACCTCCTGCCTTGTTCCTGCAGGGCTGACATGAGGGAAGATGCTGTGGCCTCAGACAGGCTGGTGCATGTGTGTGCCAACAGCCAGTGATGACTCCTTTGCATCTCAGCTGTCCCTGGGAGCTCCGCTTCTTTGTTTTCTTCTCTGCTTTCCAGGCAGGAATGCGCTGCTGTTTTAGTATTTCTCTGACCACTTCTGCACCACAGCATCCTTAGGAGCCTCTTGACTCTACAAGATGCAGGGTTCATTTAAGACATTTTAACAGAAGTAATTAAGAGGCAGCACCCCATGGGGAGCAACGCACACATGCCTCAAACTGCAGGGAGGCTTTGGGCTCCTTCTGCCCAAAGCAGCAACTGCCTGTGTGTGTTGTGAGCATTAGGTGGTAACAAAGGAGTTATATATCTACAGGATCTCATGGTACTGAACAGATCACACACAGGCAGAGAAGCTTCTGGTCCACAAAGAATTTCTTTCCCACCAATAATCTCTTTAATCGCTGGGTTTGTTGGTTATGGGTCGTCAATCCAACAGCCAATAGCAGTCCCATTGCCTCGCTCCCAGGGTGGGAAAGGTTGACAGGTGTCTGTCCAGAGTCTCCTCTGTGGACTTGCCTAGATTGAACCCTCGACACATGAGGCGAGATGAAGAGGGGCCAAATTACAATGCTTGTGTAAGCTATGGTTGAGCACTGGTATAGCATCCATCACCTTATGGTACAGCAGGAGAGGAGGGAGAGCATGTAGCTGAATTGAATAGGAAGCTCCATCTGGAAATGACATCACTAAAGCAGGGAAGTACAGGTAAGACTCAGGGGTGAACATATGGATGCTGGATGTGTGGTTGTGAGACAATATCACAGGGATAAAGTGGGAAGCCAAATTTCAAGTAAAACTGAAATAGTGTCAGAAAAAATGAGCTGGAAGAAATAATCTCCCTCTGTCTTTTCTGGGGGAAATGGCCCAGAAGGGACCTACTAGGGCTGTTTCATTTTCACCCCCTGACAAAAGGAGATTGTATGTCAATGCACTAGGTTTCCTCTGGGGAATCTAAATGGAGGTTTTTCTATTCCCAGCCAAAACACAAAATAGAATGGATGTTAGTTCTCTAAACCTCAGGGCTCCCAGGCAGGTTCGACTGCGCTACCATGAGGAGCTGAATGCAGAGGAGCCCCCAGACAGGCTCGGACTTTGGAAAGAACACATCCTTCAACTCACATGCACAATCCATTGGCCTTGGGTACATGTAGGGACTGCTCGCCTTATGCTCCTCACCTCCTGCTGCAGCTCAGAAGGAGGGAGTTTGTGAGACACAGTCTTTGCCCTGCCTTGAGTTTCTTTTTTGAAGTCAATCAGTTTTCCAATAAGATCAGAGTGAAGGCAGTCACATCTTACCATGTGGTGATCTCAGAAACAGTTGTATATGTTTTTAGCATCCGGCAGATAACCAAAATAAATCAAGTCCTGACAAGCTTGTGATTATATATTCATCTAGGAACACTTAGTCACTGCAAGATACTTCTTTGTGTCTAACACCTCTCTGCTCGAGGCTCCCTCTTGTCTGCGTGCTCTTGCATCCACTCCAGCACTTCCAGCGTGTGCCCAACGTTTCCCTGGGGAAAAGGAAGTGAACATGTGTGTGTAGATGACAGATGGGGCTTGGGGCAAGTGTCCTTCTTCAGAGCTGCCGGTTGTCTTCCCTCAGCAAGTGCCAGCACCTCTGGGCAGAGACAGAAAAAGATTGCCTTCGTAACTTCTGATCAAGGTAGCAGCTTCTTCAGGACCAACACTGTCTCAAAGCAACATCAAGGGTGGTGGGGCTATAAATTCAGCTATCAGCACTTAGTACTCTTGTGTGGGTATAAATTTTTTTCTGCAGAGATTTAGACTTAGTAAACAAATAGAAGACAATTTAAAAATAAGTGAGTTTTTACTAAAAATGAAAAATACATATGTGAGGAAAGGGGAAGAACAGAAAGAGGTTTATGTTTTGCTGTTTCACCCCAAGCAGTTACAATTACTCAGTTAATTTTCCTCATGATACCAATCCAGATCTAACACGCTGTTCTGGCCCTTAACTCTGACTCTGCTACAGGAACAGCTGGAGAAAACAGGATGGAGGAAACAGGGCATTCACCCCATGGACACAGATAGCCTGCTGTCTTCTTTACTGGTCCCTGAGGGCCACCCAGCAGTAAATCAGCAAAGGCAGCCAGTGATGGCATCACCAAAAAGAGGATGAACAAACTGCTGAATGCAAGCACTTGGCTGGACCTGTAATGCCCGACATCTCAGCACTGAGCTCGGGCCTTGTTTCGCTTTCAAAGAAGAGTAAGCATCCACAGTGGAAGAAATGCTGGATGTCCAAGAGGTATAGGGGGTTGAGGAGTTGTGAAAGGAGGTGTTACACCTCTCTGTGCTTTGAGGCTTGCACCCTTGCCCTGGGAGAAAGTGCACAGTTCCTCCATATTCTCCTCAGGCACCCATCATTAGAGAAGGTGTGTGAAGCAATTCTGGCGCTGCAGGACTGCTCCTCCTCACTGCTGAGGCTACGGAAGATTATGGCAAGAGGCTCTTCTTGCTCCCCCCCACAGTGACACTGACAGAATGCAGTGTAAGGTGAAGGAAACTGTGACAAGAGACAGAGCAGAGCCGTGGGTTGCTGCGAGAACAGAAGTGAGTTACAGGTGAGGTAGGTGAAGTGTGAAGACTCTTCCTGCAATTTGACCTTCTTTTGGTGTCTTTGGGGGCAGCTGATGCTCTTTTTGCCTGTTATTAAGAAACTGTTGCTATGGAAAACTCTGTAGCGTCGCTTTAAAGGCAAAGTTGCAGAAGCATAGCTGGGAGCCAACGCCATATGGGAGGAAACCCCATTCAGTTTCAGGGTCTTCCTCCCCGCTGCACTTGGCCGGGATGTTCCCCAGTGGCAGACCACCCCTCTCCTTGGCTCCCCATGCCCTGCAGCCTACACCAAGTCATGAAAATCTTGTCTACCAAAGATGACATTTGAGGTGCAGCAAACTCAGTTCCCTTGTCCCATCACGTCTGCTTTTCTACGCAGTTATACTGCACATGGACCACCACGGGTATACACGGAGCATGGCTCCTATGCCTGCTGGCCTCTTCCCTGCCTGTTTGCACACACACAGGCACTTATGCATGCACACAGAGAACAGCTCATAAATTTATCTTAAGAAATTCTTTACCTTCAAAAAATTTATTTTCATCAATAAACCTTGTAGATTTAGTTTGTGGAAGTTGCATCCAATCCCATGCAATAGTTGTAAGGGAAACTCCAAACCTGTTTTCCACCCAAATCCTACTGAATGAAACACAGACTCTTCAAAAAAAAAAACCACCCCAAGACCCAACAACTAAAACACTGCACCAAAACCCACAAAACCCAAGCAATGTGGTGAAAATGTTTAGAAACTATAGTATGAGTTATTACTTGCCTGCAAGTTGATTCCAGAGGCATGAGATTCAATATTCACCTTCTGCTAGTCATTATTCTTCAGTTTAAACATTTCAAGCATAAAACCAGTGAGAGGAAAATATTTCTATTGACCAACTACACACCTGCAATCACAAAGAGCAACGTATGGAAGCAAAACAATCTGAAAAGAAACAATGGACTGGAAATCATTCAGCCAAACACTTATGCAGAGTGCTGTTAGTCTTAGAAATGAGAATAGATCTGGACTGGAACTGCCATTTCAACATTCACATGCTTTAGCCACCTGCCTTTGGATTAAAGCATAGAAGCTCAGACTTGCATCAGACATAGGTATGGACGTAAAAGGATGGGGAGGAGGTGGGTGGGAGAGAAAGGAGTTTCAGTAGAGAGGCGGGGACCTTGCTACATAGGCAGATTTGGGGAGGCTGCCAAGATGAGCAGGGAGAAGATGCAGCACTCAGGCCTGGAAGAAGCCAGCTTTTCTCCGTAACTGTAAAGGGGTAGTGTGGAGTTTGCTGCTACATGTCGCCACTTTAATTTTTACAAAGCCTCTTTCTCTCTTTGCATTTCTCTTTCCAGATCTTGTCAGTATTGGTTATTTGTACCTCCAGCACTACAGAGCAGTTGGGCCAATGTAGCGGGGGAAGGTTTGTGGGACACTTTGAGTCCTATCTGAGAAGACTCAGCAAAGGTGATGCTTGAGCTGCTGGGGTAATGGTAGCTGGTAGCTGATCTTTCCACTGTCTCCTGCTGTATTCCAGCAGAGATACTCAGATGCATCAGCCTTGCTGGCTTGAGGCAGAAAGCTGGAGTTGAGGAAGGGAACCAGCTTCATGCCTAGACACCAACCAAAACATGATCTGCTTCTGAGACTTCTCTGGATCTCCCCAAAATGGCTCAAAGTGGTATATCTGAAAAAACAAGACTGTAAATCCCACAAGAAGAGAAGATTTCTGATGCTTCATGTTTCCTGTCATGGAAAAGGCCTGCCACTGCCACACACATGCATTTTGGTCCTGCCCAGGTGGGTAGCGTGCAGCCCCCCAGCCCTCCAAAACATGCTTCTCCTGGAGGCATTTTGCTGCAATTCCACCTAGACCTGCTCCCACCACATCATTTGCCTTTTACTCCAAAAGAGTCAAATGTTTAGAACTGTGATCTATCACTAAAAGACTATTCCCTTGTTTTGCTTTCAGAGAGTTTCAGAGAAGAGTTTCTATCGTCCTATCCACACCTCTTTATACTACAATTACCTGCAGTAATGTCATTACCTGCCGGCTGATGGATACAATCCCTTAACCTAATCAGAGAATCTCTGTGCACAATTAAAGCGCTGAAACAAGAAGCCTACTAAAGGAATGTATAGCTTCCTATTTTTTGTAACATGTTGACACACTGAGCCACCAGCAACAACCAGCTTATTGATGGAGCAGGTGGTGGGGCTTGAGGTCAATGAACATTGCAGGACATGGCAGGGAGAGGAAAGAGAGAAGTTCAGTCTGTCAGCAGCACAGTGAAGAGAGGACCACTTTCTCATCTGCTCTTTTCTGAGCTGCAAGAATACCCAAAAACAAAAGAAAAGGATTCTGGATAGAAACCTCATGTTTATTTCCTCAATATGGGAACGTCTGTAAGGAAGAAAACAACTTTATCCCAGGACCTGCTAGGAAGAGCCCTTGGGGCAGTACTTATGCAGCAGCAATAACTAGATCTTCACAGGAGGAGAACTATAATGCACTTAAATAAAAGTCTATGCCCTAAATTGTTCCCTCCTGGACACAAAATAAAGAAGTATATGTGATGCTGCGCTGAAACACTGTATGATGCTTCAGAAAACATTTAGAAGAGAGATATGAGGATTATTAACAGTGATGCCTCAACCTTATAAGTGCCAGAAGGCCAGCAGCCTGCAGTTGGGTTGTCTGCCTCAAAAATAAATCAAGTTACCCTCAAGCAGAGACACAAGAAGGTTTCTTTACTCTTCCCGGATTTGTGGGTGACAGTAAGCAGTACAAGAATACAACATTCTTGTGTCCAGGAAATGTCTGTGGATGTCAAGGGTCTAAATTATCAAACCCCAATATGCTCCATCCGAACACTCCCACCTGAGCGCCTGGAAGGTCAGACTACAGCTCTGTCAGAAACATGGTTTTGCCACTCTTCCCTGAAGGCACACAGAGGTGTTTTGTTGCTATGGGCTCCTTTTGTTTTATTTTGTGTTGTGTGCATGGAGCAGTCCCTGAAGCCTTGGCTCAGGACAGTTTCTTCTATTCAGCAGGCAAGTGGGACAGCAGAGGCTCTTTCTGCAGGACCATTGGGCTCACAGAGATGTCCACCCAGTGCTTGCTCCCAATCCCACTTGAGCTGAGAGGATCTTTCTCTATGGCTGTTTTCTGCAGCACAGAGCAGGGTTGTTTTCCCCCACAACCTTTGACTCCTTGGCTTGGCTGTAGGACACACCAGCCTGCTGCAGATGATGTGAAGGACATCATGAAAGGGAAGGTTATGGACTCTTTTTTGGATTATCATGTAACTGAAAACACAATGGAAGCAGAATATGCTGGAAAGACATAAGAGTGTCACTGGTTGGCACAGGTGCTTCTTCTAAACCTTGACAACCGAATGGGCTTATGAACAGTCTTGATGGAAGAGGATTTTCTAAAGTATCTTCCAAATTAATAAATCACTACAGTAAGAGATTTTCTTTGACTAGCAGAGTTTCTGTAGCTTTGGTGTTTGTTTTTCCAAATTCAGACTCTTCTATCCATGGCTTTTTAAAAAAAAATTGGATCCACAGGAAATTAAGCTAATGTTTCATTTTATCTGACAGCTTGTTGTTCTACAAAGCAGCATGTGAGAAGAATAAATGTGACTGGACCTTGACCTGCCTCACAAAAAATCTGACCCTCTCCCTCCACAAGCACACACATTTTTGACAAGTTTGTTTGGAGAAGAACATGTGCAAAAACAGATGAGACCAGGCAAGAGAACCCATTCATGAGGAAGGAAAACAGCTAATATTCCCATTTCACCAGGGCTTTTCAATAAATAAATAGACCAATTAATAATTAATAGACCTAAACTTGAACTCCTTTCTCTAGGCAAAATTCCCCTTCAATGAGCTCTTTGCTCAAGCACAATATAGGTCAGAAATTCAGATCTGACGTGAAGTAGATGTTAATAAATAATACTGGTGGGCTGGTTTTCTCCCCTTCCAAAAGAAACAGTAAATGGAAGGGCCATGTGAAAAGTAGAAGTCTGTATTATTCTCTGGATCTCGTTCAATGCTGGGGAAAGGAGGAGGCTAATGTATGGTCTGTCTTTCTTACATGTCACTGATTCAGTAGTCAGCAATATAGGTATCCGGGGAAGGACATCACAAGGCCTCCTGATCCCCACTTTGTGTAGGGCAGGGAGACTGTAGGAGAGCTTTCTAAGTGGAGAAACCATAATATAGCTGGACTCACCACTAATCCCATCTACGAACACAATCTACGAACTATACAGAGGTATTTCCTTGCTCACTGCCTAAAGTGATGGCTGGCAGCTTCAGACTAAAAGCCACACAACAATTTGGCAGACCTGGAGCATTCTTGTGAGTGAAACCAAAGCTACAGCACATCAATGGTGAGAATCAGTAGATTTTGTTGGCCTTTTGATAATTTCTACCTCCTTTTTGCGTGCTTTTCTTCCGTCTTTACTTTGGAGAGGCAACACTACAGTCTTAGGAGAATAATTCTGCAAAACTGAGTCAGTAAGGAATTTGAACAATCAGTACTTGGATTTTTGATGGACTTTTCCCCCCCTGTTTTTAATTTTCCCTAGTTCTGGATTTTGTTCTGCTTGTCAGCTAAATTGCCACCCAAGCAACTTGTATCTCCTCTCTCTGGATTTTGTTCTCAGGCTTTACTAATACCTACATGATGCTTCTCCTCAAACTCCTCATACACACTTAAGTCTTTCATCCTGTCCTGCCCCTGCTGCCTGCTTACTGCCATGGCCCTGTTTTGTTTCAAATTCCCAATCCTGACGCCTACCTCCAGGGCTTCTGACGCTTCTCTTTATTCCACTCGGGCTGTCTGTCCCTTTTGCTGGCCTAAATGCTCTGCTTGTCTGCTTCTTGCAGATGCACAAAGGTTTCCAGCTCTCTTGTGATATGTGCACAACTGCTTTCCTGAGCTAAGCCAGAAGCCTTCATCTCCTTCAGACACCCCCCACAAATCACATTTCTTGCTGTTTGGAAAGACAGTAAATGAACAAAAAGACCAAAAACCACACTGATGACAAAGCTGTCTCTTTAGTCAGTAGAAATGAAAGGGGACTCAAAGCAACTTCTTGTAGAATCAGACAGGTAAATGGCAACAAAAGAATTATTTTTTCTTTAAAGACCCAATGCAGAAAGGCACTTCAGCTGTTTGTACGCAGTAAAAGCTTCCACATTAGCTCAGTCAGATAGGGAAGATACCAACACATCATGGCAGAGAGTTCAAAAAAAGCATTTTTGACCTTGGTCAGCAAAGCTAACTGTGGCAGGTTGTGAGAGGAATGGAATGGAAGCGTGTACTGAAAAATTTCTGGGACATACATGCTGAAAGGCATATAGGGCTGACATATATGTTTAAAAAATGACCCAGAAATTGCCTCAGGGATGTCCCGGTTTGTTTTCTTTGAAGAAGGCTTAAAATTGCTTTTGTTTCCTAATGTATGGGGCATGAAGTAGCTCTCTGAAGTTCATAAACTGTATTAGAGAAACCAAGTGGGCTAAGATTTTATAGCAGGCACCTTTCCCACCTATTTCTTGGCCAAGTGTGAGCCTTCAGCACTGTTTTCTCACCAGTCATGGCTGGAGCAGAGGTGATGACCAGGACAAGTGGGGAGAGGAGACCAAGTCCTCTGAACATGTATTCCTCAGACTTGGTCTGGTATCTTCCAGAACTGGTCCAGCTCCATCATGGAAATGACAGACAAGTACCCTCAGTCCAAGATATCAAGTGGCAAATGATTGCACCAGGGGAGAATATGCAACGGTGATATCTTTTTCTCCAGCAGAGTGACTCATTCAGCCATGGCTGCCAGCTGGGGCCCATTAATTGCTTTACGTATTGAGGAGGCAGAGTGATCTGTGATTTGCTGAAGAAATATTAATTGCATAAAAAGATAATTACGGAAAGGCAATTCACTTCATGAAATTACTGTTTTGAGAAGGTGGTAGCTCTAGTGCTGGGGCAAGTGGATAATGCAGGAAGCAGCGGGTGTTACAGTACATTGAGCAATTAAACACACGCTCCTGGCTGAGCTGTATTCATAAACTGAGCAGCCTGTGAATTGCTCGCCCCAAGCACGCTTGAGATGTCATCTCCATGACATATTCATTGCCACATAAACACAGCCTCCGACACTGGGCTGCATCACGGATGCTTTGGCTTTCAAGCATAGTCTGGGCTTTCCAGAGCAGCTCTGGGGACTTGCAACGGTGAGGTAGGCTCAGACCCAGATTGGATGATCCCCTCCCTACCCTCAGCTGCAGAGGCACAGCCAGTGTCTGGCGGTGCAGCAGCTGCAAGGGTCTGGGTGGTGTCCTCTAGACATGTGGCCCCTCTCCTGCACATGCAGTCTCTTGCCATGATTGTTTGCAGGTGAGTCTCACTGTTGATAGACCAGAGGCCTTGGATGGACTCTCAGTAGAGGCTGGCTCAGCCTCTGCGGGTGGGCTCTCACCCTGGCAGCAGGGTTTGGGCCTCAGGGCTGATGCGATGGTCTGCTGGCAATGGGGAGACAGTAACTAACACTGCAGCACAGACAGGGCTTCTGTCTGCTTTGGCATTCAAGCCTTATGGATAATTTTCAGAGAAAAAACCAAAGCAGCTATATTCATTAAGACTTTTTGGAGAGGAGTAATACTTCCATGTGCAGTGAGACTGGTCACGTAACAGCTCTATTCCAGAGGGCTTTGTACCGGGGACTCAAAAGTGACAAAGGGGCAGAATTACAGAGAAGTGAAGTGGCTTCAGGGTGACACAGTTGTCGGCCAGCAGCAAAATCCAGACTTCCCAAATCCTATTGTAGTGCCTCAGACTTTGTGTCACATGAGATCCACTTGGGTTTCTTTAGTAAAAAATATCCTCCTTGCACATGGAAAACAAGGGCTGCAAAACTGCAGAGGAGCTGATCCAGATGAGAATGTCCCAGCAGAACAATTGGTGCTATTTATAAAAAATGCACCCATTGCAGTGTATAATTAGAAGCTTTGCCTTCCACACACAAATTTGAGATAATGACTGTGAAAGAAAGTGAAGGGAATCCAAACAGAATAATTTCCATCCTGAAACTCACTTGTTAAAAACTTTCAGCTTTTCACCATAGTCTCATCTGGAAATCTCATCTCTCCATGTCCCAACTAAATGATTAGTGGTCTGGGGATATGTAAGCATCACAGAGTGTTATAATTGTTTTGTAGCCAAGAAGGTAGCTCAGGCAGGTAGAAGTAAAAACTGTGAGAATTTGTGGGTGTTTGTCACACCCTCATAATCACAGACCACTTTTGAAAGCCCCATCTGTTAATGACAGAGATACCCAGAACAAAGGAAGCTTCTGTGGCTGGAGATCTGGACTTTCAAGTTGAAGCAAAATGTATTTTCAAAATTTATTGCAGAAAGGTAAAACCCAGCTGTTCCATTTTCTAAGCATAGAAATAGCTATAATTGACAGTCACATTTTAAAATTTTAAAATACTTTGTCTCCATAAAGTTAACACGTATCATAGCATACATTGAAAACATGACATTCATCCTCAACAAACTTTCCTATGTCTTGCTACATGTGCATACAATTACAATAAATTAATAGCTAAAACCTTTTGAAAAGACAACAAAGTAGTTCACAAAAATCAAAACAATTACATCAGAAAGTTGCTCATGAAACCCTTCTGGATCCACATTTTTCTTAAAATTGATACAAAGCATTCCCCCAAGATATCTCAGTTTTCATGAGGCATCATCTTCTGATGCTGTGCTGTCAACACTGTTTGTCCACTCACAGCTCAACAGCAGGTAGCACAGCCAGCCTTGCTGCAAGTGAGGAACAGCCTCAGCAATTGTCAGGCATTTTGGGAGAAGCCTTGGCCCAGGACCAAGGGAGGAAGAGAAGCCAAAGACCTGGCCCCAACATGGCCCTGCACAGTGAGCGCTCCCACCAGGACTGTGGCCTGGGCTGATGCTGGTAGGGAAGGGACAGACACCCTGATGTGTACAAACAGATTTTAATTAAATCCTGTCATATGGCAAAACTCCTGGAGTCCAAACACCAACTACTTCTCCATTTAGGCAGAGAGCAGCCCATTAAAGTATGTGAGATTTCAAGTGCGGGTGTGGGGGTTGCTGACTGCATTTACTTGCCATGTGAGCTCTCTCTTTACAAAGAATAAAATAATGATAATTAAATAAATTTTTGATTTAAGGTAATTTATTTAAAATAATTAAATAAAATTTTCATATGTACATCATTGTTCAAAATGGATATAAAAATTTGCTTTAAAACCAGTGAAGGGAATATTCACAGTTCCCCTGCAGGGCTTTTCTACTCCTGTTTTTACTCCTGTTTTGCAGAGAGATAAAATGAAGTACTGTGGATCAGCATAAGTATCTGGTTTGGAAATCAGACAAATAGCTAGTTGAAGAGCTAGAAATAGAAACCAGGAAACTTATTTTTCACTCTGTGCACAACAGTATCATCCATTCTCCTCGTACGGGAAATGGAAATAATGAAATTACCATGGAAGCTCTGTGAGTATTTGGAAGGCTGGAAGGAAAATATTTCCTTCCCCACACTCAGCTCTGTGTTCCCTTCCCTTCTCTGCTGACCACAATGAGCCATAACAGACCCTCAAGTCTTGTGTCCTAAGGAATTGTGTCATTTGCATTTCTAACACATACTGGGTGCCATGAACTCCTGCCAGCCACAAGGCTTCCCTTAGTGAGCCTTCCAGGCATCCTTTGGGTGGGAGATGGAAGCTCCCTAGCTCTAGTTGCTCACCATCTGGAGGCAGTGTAATGAGCAAGGCAGTAGCACTCTTTGCAGTAGCTTTCTCTGAATTCAGAAGATACACCACTGTTTGGAAGCGTCCACTCCTGATGCCTCAGCTTCAGCATCACAGCAAATATGGTTACCACAAGGTTCTTTAAAACTGTCCTAATTCTTACAAACTGTATTTTTTTTAAGTCTTCCCTAGTTGCTTGACATATGGTTCAGATTACATGGTTTCCTATGCTCTGCACTTCACTGCTAGTCATCGATCCTCAAAGTTTATTCCTTCCACCTCTGTTTGCCGAGCCCACAAGAACTTGCTTTGGATTGAGTGAGAAATTTTTGAAAACTGCTTCCCACAGCATGGGCTGAAATTCAGCGGGCTAAATCATGTCCATAAGAGATATAGGCTTAAATGGCAGGACAGTCTGGATATGGATCAGTCTGACCCAAGCAGGAGGCACCAACATTGCAGTCTTCTGCTGCCTAGAACATAGCAACCAGTCTGCTAGCAGGACAATGACAACGGTGTAGCCTCTGTGCCTGTAGATGGACTCCACTTACAGCCTGGGACCTTTATTTCACAATGCTCATTTGGTCAGAAGGAAGAAGCTGTGGGTAGGACTGGGGAGTCACTCATAATCTTCAGTATGACTTTATTCGTTTGACTTTGGATAATTCTCTAGGCAGCTGATGATCAATGGGACCTGCTTGCAGCTGGGCCCCCTAATGCAGTTCGCTTTTCAAAGAAATGCAATAATGGAGCAGAACAGGCAGTAATGAAACTCTGAAGGACCCCAAAGTAAAGCTTCTTTTTCTCTCCCTTTAATTGCAAGGCTAATGTTCCCCATAAATATCTAGCAGCTGGTTGTTTGTGTATGTCACTGAAAGCCTGGCTAAAAACAAGAGAGAGTACAGCTGGGAGTCAAAAAAGCTTTCAGAGGAGATAAGGCACTTTGCCACTAGCACTTCATGGGAGGGGCATTCAGACAGCAACACGATTTTAAAAGACTAAGTGCATGGAGTATTAAGTTCATCCAGAATTTAAATATTTATTAAACGTATGTACCAGAGGCAGCCACAAAGCACCAGGTTTAAGAAAGAACTGAGCTAAAAGGTGAAGACTCGTGGTGTATGATGCTCTCTAGTTGCACATGAGGAGAAATCAGCCAGGCACCGCTAAATGAAAAAAACATAAACTTCTGAAATGAGCTGAGCATAATTGCCTAATGCCAAAAGGACAGAGCACAGAGTTCTTTTCTTCATTCTCTTTATTATTCATAATTAACTTTTTGCTTGAATCTGCAGCCATAACTGCTCTGGGCACAGAGTCACCCTCTGGGAAGCTACTGGAGGCTGACATTTTAAAGGCAGAAGGGATCCAAACTAGCCCCTGAAATGCAGGGTCTTTGCTTCTGTAGACAGTTCCTCTGATTGCTTATGCAAATATATGGATAAATATCCAATTATCTGTATCTGACAGACAGCCATGTCTGTATGAATAGAAACATACAGCTGTGTGCTTATCTCAGACTTGGTGTTTAAAGACTGTCTCCTGCCTCAAGGAAGTTGGCATTCAAGAGGAGAGATGTGTTAACCCCCAAATGTTAGCTGAAAAGCCATGAAGGTTCATGTAAGCCACGTCAAACAGAGCTGGCTTTCATGGAAACAGGTGAATAGAAGATTAGCTCACAGTCTGACCACACAGCACACTGAGAAGCAAAAGGCAATGCACAGCAGATACGACACAGAAAGCTCATCTGGTCTCTTGGGAGCCAACTCAAATGGAAGATGTGTGGGTCTGTAATGAAATAAAGAAAGATATTTAAAAATAATCACAAGTAAAGATTAGTTCAGAGATGTGAAAGGGAATCCTTGCTAAGGATGAAAGTCTTGGTTAAACTCAGAGACTGGGTTTTAGAAAGGAATCGGCCACTGCATATGAGAACCTCTGCAGGGACATGGGTTAGAGGAACTCAGCTTCAATGTGAGACCTCCTTTTTATAAACTTAAGCAATAACATCGAATTTTGAACTCCAGATTATCTAATTAAGTATGTTCCTGTCATTTTGCCATAGTCTAAATAAGATGAAGAGTATATCTGTTGGTACTTGCCAGCAAGCTGGATCTTTTGACATTTTTCTCATGGAAAGTCTTGACTAATCTCTGTCTCTCACCTTCAATATCTGTCCATTGCCTAAATCCCATTTAGCTTAACTAAAGCAAGGATGTGTAAGATGCCCACTACAGTTACTGATTCACAGTAAGCTACTGGTCATGTTCATATAATGGTCCACTTCCAGTGATTATAAACAATTTCCCCTATAACACAGGGCTGTTTGTCTATAAAGCTACTAAAGGAGTTAAAATTATCAAAGGGCCAACACTTGAGATACAGGACTTGATTAATTGCCAGCACCAGTGTCAGGGCAAAGAAAAATCTGTGAGAAGATAACTTGAAGATATTGGATGATGTTGCATGGCAGGAGTTTCCCACCAGCCATTTCCAAACAGGGGTATTGCTCTCCAGGTGCAAGCCCCTGGAACGGCTGCTCCTTGGTGCCGTGGGGCTCCCTTCCTTGCTCTTCAGAGAGATGACTTTGAGACTTGCTCCATAGTGCAAGTGTTGCTGCCCTTGTTCACTGTGGAGAGTCAAAGCTGGGGGCACAAGCAAAGAGCACACTTTTAGAAAGAATCACAATATGAGGACTCCTAGCAAACACAGCTTCACTGGACTTCATTTTCAGGATGACTGTGTTCATCCCTTTCCTGTCAAATCTGTCTCTTTTAAGTTATCTACAAAATGAAGAAATTCATAGGCATTTCCTAACCCCCTGGTATAATAAACTCAGAAAGCTGAACAGACTTAGAGCAGCGTAAGCTAATTTATAAGATCCATTTATTGGTAGGATTTACTTTCCTTTTGGATTTGTGAAACATTAAAAAAATTTAAAGTTTTTTTCTCCGTTTTTTAAATGCTTGCCAAATGCTGCTAACACATTGACATGGATGCTCTCAACACTGACAGTCTCTAGCTGTGCCAGTTAATGGCTTTCAAACACTCAGTAGCAATAACTGCATCTCCTCCATGCTTTACTCATGTTGATGTGACTTCCATCTTTCCTGAAAAGAAGGTGAGGAATAGGCCTGCCTCAAGGCCTTTTAATCTCTGATCTTTCCTTTGAGTGACCTTCTGGGGTAGTTGTGACTCAAGGTATGTTATAAACTGGGTAGTCCTCCTCCCGATGGAGGTGATGAAAAAACTGTTGGTGCCAAGCACTCCCAAAATGACTACACTGAACAACCCAGAAACTTCTCTGGGAAACCAGCAAACTGTGAGTGAAAACTACCGACATCTGATTTTTTTATTTTCTGTCATAGTTGGCTTTCCAAATCTCAGTGCCATTCAGTTTGCCAGCAGTAGCATCTCCGTGCTAGAAACTAACCTGAGATACTGATTTATTCAGCAAAAGTTCAGAGTGGAAAACAAAAACCTTTCAAACTGCATCATGGTTTTATTCAATCTCAGGAACAGCCAGGAAGGTTTAACAGTCAGAGTTCATCTGAAACATTTTTTTGATGCATCCCAAATCCAACTTGAATTTGTTTTGCTTTCATAGCTAGACAAAAAAGGAGTTGTGTTCACCAATGTGCCTGTTTGAGTAACCTCTGTAGACAGGATGTGAGAAGCTCACAGGTAAATGTTACAGAAAGCCCAAAGCCATGTTTGTACAGCTATTCTTAGCAGAGACTTTATTGGCCCAACATCATCTGTACTGCTTAAGATGCCAGTTCTGGTAAAAAGTGCTAGACTGACAATTGTGAGGTGACTGACAAACTTGAGGTTTATGTACTCACTGAACTGAGAGAAAAAGCAGCAGCAGGGAATATTACCTTCCCAGCACTAGCTGTCAACTTTATTTTTATTACCTAACTTTTATACTGAAGCAGCATTTAGGAGGTGCGACACTCTTACTGCTGAGTACTGTAAAAATACACAACCTCTTCCATTCTAGCAAGCAGGACCAGGACAGCAAAGCACTTTTTACTCCACTGAGACTTCAAATGAAACTTCAGATACATACTGTGGATTTTTTTCTGTCCAGATCAAGACCTGCAAATTAATTTTATGCAGAAAACAGTGTGAACATCTGACATCACCTAATCACTCATCATCTCCTTAGGCTACCTCAAAACCCTGTTTTAGGAGACCTCTGACCCAAAGCTGTGATACGTGTTTCTGACTAGTACATATGCTTAAACCAAAAGAAAAGGACTATCAGGAGTAGAAAAACTAAGAGAAGGGCATCGTTAGTAGAAACAGTGCGTTACTGAGACATGTTTGCCACAGGGGCAGCAGAACAAGACAGACTCGTGAAAATTACTTTTGATGGTTAGGGTGAAGCTGAAGAACCTGACAATATCTTGATTTGGGGGGAACTCCAGTGAAAGGAGGTGGCATCCCCGTTTGGAATCCATCCGGTTCAGCATCCAGTGACAACTGCAGTCCTTCAGCATACATAGCTCTAATTACATCCTATTTACAATGTAATTGCCCTATAAACAGACGCACACAGAGAGCATAAGATAATTTGGATCTGTAATTGTATGCAATTAGCAACATTCATTGCTCCCTGCTCTACTTATCCCTAATGAATGGCCTGTGCAAACAGCAGGCTTGATACTGGGACAAATTTACATGTGACATGGGCAAGGGTAGTGCCAGAGATGAGCACCATTTGTCACAGAGTGAGGAAATGGAGGAATATCACAGTCTAGCACGAGCAATGAGCAGATTCCCAAGGCCTGGGAAGGGGTTAGAGGGACAGAGCACCACCAAAGGATTCAAGAGACTCAGACTCTGCTTCTTGATCTAGTAGTGTGGTTTCAAGAAAAGAATTTTTGTATCTTTATTCATCAGCTTCACCACCTACAAGATAGGGCTGGTGTCCTCATTTTTTTGAAAAGGATGTGGGACACACAGAAGAAAATTTTTATGAAAGAGTGGAGATGATATGCTATTATTTTAAAAATCCGCAAGGGATCCTCATACATTAGAGACCAGTAAACACTTTGAAATCTTAGTGGATGCAAAAGAATTAGGGAGATATAACTTAGAGGTGTTAGCACTGCACCTGGTGAGAACAGCACTGGTTGATGAGGGTGAGGATCTTCTCCAAAGTCAGAAATTTTAGGACTAAACAAAGCCAGATGTGTCTGGGCAGCAGACCATGGGGGAACAGGAACATCCTCATCACCTCAAGCTTATGAAACAAAGGAATTAATTGTTGGGAGACTAGATTCATGGGTGCAAAAGAAATCCTTCTGGGCCTGACAGATGGAGAAAGTGGAGTTTTCTGTCCCTAGCAGCTATGATTCTGGGAAACAGAGCTGGGCCCTGAGTGAATCAAAACTGTTTGTGAGGCACTCCAGGAGATCTGTCATTTGCTAAACAGTGATGATAATGGTGAAAAAATATCCATATGCTAAAATAATCTATTGCAAAGGGAAACCACTCAGCTGGGCTTCCACTCTGTGCAAATTCAGGCTGTGATATTATCTGGGAGGATGCCTTCTTGCTGGCAAATGTTAGCCAGTACCTGTTGGAAGAGGAAAAAAAAGCAAAACATTTTTTCCTGGCCTCGCTCTCCTGGGGAGGTGTATCCTCCCAGGAGTAATTCATTCAGCAGTTTAATTTAGAATTGCTCTTTTGCTGTCCTCCCTTTTTTTCTTGCATTTCCAGCAATGCAGGTCATTTACTTAGGGCTCCATTGGCCAATGCTTGCAGCATTTGTTCTCTTTTGCTCTCATGGGACCATGTTCCCCTCTGGACTTCTCCACTCCATCGGGGGCAGAGCTGGTGCAGCCGGGCTGCCTGGGGTGGCTGTGCTGCTGCTTCCTCAGAGAGGCAACATTCAGCATTGGTGCTGACTGCACCTAGAGGGGTGCCTTGTGCTGGATGCAGAACAGCCTCATATGTGCCATTTGTTTTGACATTAAATCTCTAGGAATCAAACGCGAATTTCTGTTCTCACTTGTTTGATTAAAGTTAGAAAATCTCATCTCGGTGGGGCTGGCATCCCTTCCCACGTAAAGCCTATGGCAGCTAAGGCTTCTTTTCTTTGTACTCAGCAGGTTAGGGCCCTTCCCACTGGCTGCTCTGATCCAAGAGGACTTGTTTAATGAAATCTCCTGTCTAATGGCAAAGTTCCCTGACATAGAGACTTACTTGGCCCTAGGAATTTTAAGAATTAGCAGAGGAATTTTTCCACCCACAAAGAACAGAGTGTGAGCCATGGGTGAGTGGGCAGCAGACTTGGCTTTGGTGGCTTTGGAAGACAGTAATGCATTTCCCTGGAGAAAGCCAACTCTGACCTACCCTGGGGACCTATCCTCCCACTCCCTTTGAAAAAACACTAACAGAGGTTTCTTCTGCCCTTTCTACCATGTGCTTGTCTTCTTGGACCCCTATTTCCATGAGGTTACCTGAGTTTTTCTGCACTGTAAAGCAAAGGTTTCATTCAGATATCAGCCTCACCTTCTCATTGCTCTTCACATTTCTGCTTCCTTAAGTTAGGACAGTCCCACATCCTCTGCTGCTGCCCTGGACCACCCCACCAGGCTGCCCGGTCCCACAGAGCACAGTGTCACAGCAGGCCAGGCTCCTGGCTTGGTGCAATCCTGACACCCCAGCAGACTGCTGCCAACTCTCCCAGGGCCAAGAAGTCTGGCACAGGGAGACATTGGCCAGACACAAGCCTATTGACCTGGAGGACTGCAATGCTGGCTCTGCTTCAGCTGGAGAGCTCAGCAGAGCCCCAGCACTGGATAATTACAGCAACCTAGGCACACTCTCTGGGCTCAGCAAATGTTGTATTTAATGTGAATAAAATAATTACAGGCATTGCACTCACTGTTGTTAGAAAGAAAAAAGACTGCCTGCACCTTTGGTGTATGTCACCACTAAGGAACATGGTTTTCTTTAGATTCTTAAATTAAATTTTCTTTAAATTCTTTTTCTTGCCCTGGAGCATGAAAGCTTTTCAGAACTAGCAATGACAGGAGAGAAGAGGGGAAGAACTTGAAAGAAATTCTGTGCTGGGCTCCAGCAGAACTCTGGGGAGAGATCTGTCTCCTTACCCCACCAGCAGCCAAACCTCTGCTTGGGGCTACAGGGAATGTGAAGAAAAGGTGCATCGTATGGCTGCCTAAAGGATCTCTCCACTAGCAAGATCCTTTGGGCAGCATGAAAAGAGAAATAGTCCATTTTTATCTTCGGCACTAGAACAGCAAAAGGGTGCTACCATTAGAGTCGTAGAGAGAGACACCTAAGATGATATTTTTAAGTCCTCTATCAAAGACAGCAGCTGCAGCAAGAAAGACTCTTTTTTAAATTGCCAGTAGATACTAAACTGTCTCATGATGAACAGTTTTTTGCAACTTGTGAATATGAGGGGTGGATCACTTGAACATATCTGCGGGTTACAGATGCGGCAAGTGTTTGGCTGAACTTCAAGAGACCTTAGGAGCTTGGCTGTATGCACAGAAGGAGCAACAATTTCAGGGGCTTTTGCAAAACAGCACCCACAATAGCAAGCATTTTTCCTTGTTCTTTTCAGAGCTGCACAACTCTTACAGCACATTAAGAACAAGGCTACGCTGTAAACCCTAACAGCATCCATCAGGAAGGCTGATTCTATAGAACATGGAATAAGCGTATGTGGGGGGAAAGAGGGGGCATGAAGAGATACTCTACACAATTTTTAAACCTGGGCAGATCAGAGGTGCTGAAACAATTCCCTACATCCAGAGGAATGCAACAGCTGAGCAGGTGATTAATGAGGTCTCAGCTTGGCTGTGCTGAACATTCTGCCAAGGCGTGGGCAGGGACATATCTCAGGGAGCTGGGAAGGAGTTGCAAGGAGGCAGCCTTAAAATCTGGCAAGCTTGCTGCTTGCTCAGCCTTGGCAATTCCTCCCTGTTTGGGTTGCTCCAAGTATGGACCTGGAGATTGCAACCACTAATTTTGGAAAGTGCTTTGATCTAAGAATTTTGATAATTAAAATTATTTCTTGATTTTAAAATGATAATAAATTTTACAGTAGCTCACAATACAGTGAGCAAACACAATATTCTTCATACTCCTTGGAGAAGAGCAGTGACAAAGATCAGTGAGAAAGATAAGCTGAAAGAAAGATGAAAGAAATTAACATAATATCACTGACCTCAAGGAAAGCAGAGGGAGAAATGTGCCATGGCAAGTGACAGGGCATAAAGAAGGAGGAGGGAGAGTGTGCTGACTGAAGCAGCGCAACAAGCGCATCGGGAGAACCATAGCAACAGAAGCAGATTGAGGTGATAAAGCAAGAAATGCTTCACAAGGAGAGGTCTCTCAGGGCAGAGAGATGACTGAACCGGACTGAACCAAGACCAGGCAGAAAAAATCTGTTTGGAGTCTGCTGGCACTGGCTTCAGAAAATGGACTGGTGGACGTCAAAGAAGTCTCTTACCTCAGTTCAAATGAACCCTGATGTGTTTGGTTTTCTTGGAGCTGGAGCTGTTCTAGGGCTCAGCAAAAGTTAAGATGGCATTCATAACCACAGTGCTTGGCTCTAGCCCTAAGGCCCACTTGAGTTTATACTGCTCGACAAGATGTGGGGTCCTGCCTGCCTGTGCCATTTTATTGTCCAGTTTCTTATGCAAGTAACCTTATTAGACTGTGCCAGAAAAGATACGAAAAGAATAATTAATTTTATCATGTGATTTTCTCCTCTGTATTTATAGACTCTAAGCTTTTAAACCCAGAAGGCACAGGATGATTCAGCCTGACCACCTGTTTAAGCAAGCTGGCCAGATTGTCTCACCAACAATTTCAGTTTCAGATGGGCAACATCTGTTTAAGATCTACCACCTCTGATTGCTCTCTTTTTTTTTAGTCCTCAGTCCATTGCAAGAACTGTTACAACATTCAGGTGCAGACTAGTGCCTATTCAAGTTGTGAACAGACAGGGAGCCTTTTCAGGTTTAACACTATTTCAGTTTCCCTGACTGGTGACTACTGTTCCCATCACTTACACAGCATCACAGAATGCTTGGGGTTGGAAGAGAGCTCTGGAGATCATCTAGTCCAGCTCCATTGCTAAAGCATTTACATTGCACAGGATTGTGTCCAGGCAGGTTTTGAATATGCCCGTAGAAGAAAACGCCACAACCTCTCTGGGCTGCTTGTTCCAGTGTTCAGTCACCCTCAATACAAAGAAGTTTTTCTTCATATTCAGATGGAAATTCCAAGGCTTCAGGTTTCCCCCATTATCCTGTCATTGAGAACTACTGAAAAGAATCTGGCCCCATCTTCTTGTCATTCACCCTTAAGATATGTGTATGCATTGACAATTTCCCTCTCAGTTGTCTCTTCTCCATCAGCCTTTTCTCATAAGAGTTGCTCCAGACCCCTAATCATCTTCATAGCCCTCCACTAGACCTTCTCCATTAGTTCCTTGACTTTCTTGAACTGGGGAGGCCAGAACTGGACAAACATTCCCGGTGCCACCTCACCAGGGCTGAGTACAGGGGCAGTATCACCTCCCTCAGCCTGCTGGCAATGCTCTGCCTATCGCACCCCAGGATACCATTGGCCTTCTTGGCCACAGGGGCATACTGCTGGCTCATGGACAGCTTGTTATCCACCAGGACCCTCAGGTCCTTCTCTGCAGAGCTGGTAGTCCCTCAGCCTGTACTGGTGCAGGGGATTATTGCTTCACAGGTGCAGGGCGCTGTGTTTGCCTTTGTTAAACCTTGTTAGGTTCCTCTCCACCTAATCCTACTTATTGCTCTTCTTCCTCCATGCAGGGTCTTGAACTCCACCACCTCATGGTCACTGCAGCCAAGGCTGACCCCAGCCTCCACATCCCCAACCATTCCTTCCTTGTTTGTCAATACAAGGTCAAGCAGTATGACTGCAGTCCCCCACGAGCACCATGGCCTGTGACTATGAGGCTCCTTCCAGCTTCTCTAGAATTCCTACTTCCTCTTCCTGATGGGGTGGCCTGTAGCAAACACTCACGGCAGTGTCACCGTGTTAGCCTGTCCCCAAATTCTTACCCATAAGCTCTCAACTCCTTCTTCATCCACCCCTCGACAGAGCTCGATACATCCCAGTTGCTCTCTCACATAAAGAGCAGCTCCACCATATCCCTTTGCTGGCTTGTCTTTCCTGAAAAGTTCCTACAGCATTCCAGTCATACAAGCTATCCCACCATATCTCTGTAATTGCAGTGAGATCATGGCCCTGTGACCACACAGAGATCTCTAATTCTTTCTGTTTATTCCCATTCTGCATGTGTTGGTGTGCAGGCATTCCAGGGAGATAATTGAGCATGTACCAAGAGAGGTGCAAGAGGCTCCACCACAGCCGTACACACTCTTGAGGTGATTTTCTTTCTGGATCTCATCTTGGGAGGCAGATAAGGAACATCTGTTGCTACTCTGTTTGGTCTGGCTTGTTCCCCGGTTGTATTTGATGCTGTGATCATTGCCACTTTGGAGCCCACACTTTGAGTCCTTCAGTTTAAGGACTGTTTCACCAGTCAGCCTGATGCCAAAAATTCCCTTGTCTGTTTTAGATAGGTGGATTCCGTCCCTCTGTAACAGGCTATAGTTATTAAAGAATGTTCCATTTTCTTAAAAGCCAAAACCTTCATGATGGCACCAGTTATGAACCCAGAAGTTGATTTGTATTTTACGTCTATTTCTGGCTGCTCTCTTTCCACTAACTGGTAAAATGGAAGAAAAATAACTTGGGAAACTGCATTTTTCACTTGCACTCTCAGGGCTTTGTAGTCTTCCTTGATTACCAGCCCAGCTTCTGGCTTATGGTATCATTCATGCCTACAAGGAGGAGTAGCAGTGGATGGTAGTCTGTGTTCTTGATAAACTGTAGCATCCCCTCTGCAATATCTCAGGCCTTAGCTCCTGATAGGCAGCACACCTCTCCTGACTCCCCATCAGGCTGGCAGATGGGCACCTCAGTGCCCCATACAAGAGGATGACCCACTACAAGCACTTGTCACTTCTTTTTGTGGTATCCACTGTGCGTTGCTGATACAGTTTGTCCTTGCAGTTTGTCCTTGCAGACTGTGTTTGTGAGTGTTTGTAGCTGTTAAAGTTTCAGATCTGGTTTTGGTTGTGATGCTGGAGGGTGAGGACTGAAGAACAGTCTTGCTTTTGTGGGTCACCATGATCTAAGCTGCCTCATTCTCTGTGGTGTCCACTACAGGATCATGTTTCTGAAACCACTGAACTATGTCTGTCTTGGCTCCTCTAATACTGCATAGCCTTTTAACCGTTTGCTGCAGCTCACTCACCTGACATAACAGATCATCAAGCTGTGCACACCTTATGCAGGTACTTACCAAAGAAAGTTCTGGTTTCCACCACCATCCCAACTGAGGACTTGTCATAAACATGCTCAGGATTGCAGTAACAAACTTCTCAGCGCACAGTATTGACAAAGCAACTTGTTTTTCTTGTGATTTTGGTCAGGCACTACTTTTGGGGGGAGGCTGAAGCACAATGGTGGTAATGGCACAGATGGCTTCTACTTTCTGCTGTGAAGCTTACCACAGGCTTTCCATTTGCACTTCCATGTCCAGAGAGGATAAAGTATTTTGATCTTGCAGGAGGAGTGAAAGAACTAAATAATTGAAGTTTCTGAAAGGTTGATCCCTGGTGGGCATAAACACACCAGGAACCTAGAGACACAGGGTGAAATCTTGTTCCCCTCTGAAAACAGAGATAAAATTGCTCCATGACTTCAGTGGCACAAGCAAGACATACAACTCTTAGTTTCAGTCAGCGATAAATCTGGTTCTCCCACAAGGACTACTGGGAGGATCAATATTACCAGTGGTAGGTATTGAGGATCAGAATATGTGCTGTTGGTAGATCGTAAAAGAGAGGGTGAGCGTAGGCTTTAACTGTATTTGCTAGCAGCCTTCACCACATGTTGTGTGAAATAAGATATTACTAATGCTATTAATCTGCACTGACAGCAATCTTTTTTACACTATGCGCTGACTGCTCTCAATCACTAATCACTGGGGCTTGTTTTTCTTCAGTTCTTTTCTTTAATGAGGAATTAGCTCGTACAGTGGTGGACCCGTGGTGGATATAATTTTCAGGTGGATACCTATGCCATACCATTCAATTATTATAAAAACTGCATTAACTGAGTTAAATTACTAAGACATGTTTCCTGGTGTATGAAGTGGCAGCTGTTCTGGGATGAGGGAAATTCTCCAGGCTCATAAAAAGCATATGAAAAGGCAACATAGGTCGTCATTGGAGAAATATCACTGGTTGTCTCTACTCAGCCTCTTAGACAGCTCTCATGCTTGAAAAGTAATCTTAAACCTACATGTGCCAGCATGGAACAAAAAGCCTCAAAACTTGAATCCAGGTCTTGGACCCTGAGCTTTGGGAAATGGTGGCACAGTAGCCCTCCAAGTGCTGGCTTTCCATGCGATAGTACACAAATATAAAAGGAGTCAGGTTTGTGTCCCAGTCTTGCTTTGTCCAAGTGAACAAATAACCACAGCCACTTTGCCTTTAACAGAGTCAAACTAGACAGGATGGCCTTCTTCTTCCTCTTGCTGCTCTACCATTTTGCACATGCAATCAATAAATCTACTGAATGGAAGTGCTTGCAAGTATGACAGTTTCACTCAGATCTAATTCAGATTCTGCAACAATGTTGTAGAATAATTTTCTTGCACTTTTTTTCTATGTGCTTTTATCGTCATACTTATATGCATGTATTTGCTGTCTTTTACTCTTAAAATGTATCAGAAGGGATAAGAGACATTTATGATGAGGTAGATGGCACGTCTGAATTGTGTTACCAACACTGCCTTGTCATCCACTATCTGGGTAAACTAATGTGTAATAGAAATGTAAGTTTAAGTCAAAAATCCATTCAAAAGATTCCAGATTTGTCTCTCCAACTTTACAGACATGGCTGTATGGCAATAACTACACATAGAGAGCAGTTTAATTTCTCTCTTCAGAAACAGAGTTCACTGAGATGTTTCACAGACAGCACCTCAATTTTCCTGAGTTTAGAATCATGTGGAAACAGCATGGGGAAGATGACCCTCAAAGGTACCTTTCTGTTTCCAAATCAGTTGCTCAACTCAAATCCTGAGATAGCCTACTGTGTTGCAATATGCATACACTGAATACATTGTGCCTAACTTCAGGCTTTGAAGGTCTTTTGGAAGTTTAGTGAGGAAGGAAGACACTGGCCTGTGCTAAAGGCACAAAGCATTATGTCCTCCTCTTTGTCTGCCCAAGTGCTTGTAGATATAGTTGAAGAGCTCTCACGATCCTGAGACCTTGGTTTGCTCATCAGCTGCCTTTGATTATGACAGCACTGGCATGAGGCACAAGGGATGCTGGCTGCTGAGCTCATTGCAGTAAGTGCTGATCTCTGGGGAATTTCCTCTCTCAGAGCTTATATTTAGCTATAGAGAACAATGCAAAACACAATTTACAGGGCATTTTCTCGGTTGCTTAGCTGGATGCCTTCTGTCTGAACAGATGAGGACCACCCAGAGCACAGTATTTTAAGCAATGCTTGTTTACTTCTTCATTATGCTGAAGGCCTGGATTGTGCTAGACATACTGTAGTGGTGGGCATTGACTTCATCCTGCAGCTAAATTCTTTCATCATTTCTTGAGAGATGGGCCAGGCTGTCTGCAGGTGTAATCGAGGCAGGTTTGCACTGAACCCTCAGGAGCACACCACTTTTCCTTCTGCATAATCTGTAATAGCACCCATTACCTGCTTTCCACTCTCCGCTGAGGGAGCAAGGTGATCTAAATGCAGGAAGGGTCACAGGAAATTTAAAACAACCAGAAATCTGCTGGTGAAACTGGCTGTAGGCAAAGGTCTCTCTGTTGTTGCCAAACACAGAGCCCCACTGGCAGTGGGACAAACACAGTTCCTACTTCTGAATGAGCTCCATCAGGTCTGGAGAGGGGCAGGAAGGGAGGAAACGGAATTAATCTACCCCATACACATCTTGAGATGTCACCTATGAACTGGGACATCCTCTTCCGCACCCTCCTGAGATATTTCCTTGGTGGTGGTATTTAAATGGCAGTCCCTGGGATGTCAGCCTCCTGAAACCTCTGGGAGGGAGCAGAAGGCTGGATCCTAAACATAGGACTTACATTTAGAGCACAAGAGCCGAATATTTGAGACAAATGCACAACTTTTATTGTGGCCATTTCAGGAGAGTGATAAGTAGTGCACCGCTGGAGTGAGTTGCCCTGTTGAAATAGTTGTCAAATTCCCATCCTTGGAAATATTTACAACTTGGCAGGACAAAGGGCAAGTAACCCAACCTACGTTGGCTCTGATTTGAAGAGGGACTTGGACCAGATGATCCTTAGAGGTCCATATCCACCCAAATTATCCTCTGGCACTCTGATGTCATATTGGGATGACATGGGTTTTGAAACAACTGTGAATGTTCCTAACACAAGCTGGGCAAAATGTTTGAACATAGGCACCTAAATTTACATTCCTAACCTTTAGGCTAATAAAAGTGACAAAAAGTGCCAAATCCACTTACGTAAAGTGGCTCTTAAAAAAAAAATGCTGTTTTCTGCTTCTCACGTTAGCCTTTCCTTTGTTTCATTCTTTTGGGTTTTTCTTGTAACTGAATAGTGAAGAAATCTTATTTACTTGATACAGCTGACCATCTCTACCTTTTAACAGAAGAAAGAAAGGCTTTTCATAAAGGATCAGATATAAAACTGCTTAAAGATTAAAAAAACCCCACAAACAACAAATAAAAACTATAACACCACTCCCTCCCCCAAACACACAGCCAACATCCAGGAATTGTAAATCCTAAAGAAGTATCCAAACAGCCCAGTTTTTAAAGCATTTATCTTGGGTATGGGCAAGCCAGAGTTAAGATCTTTACTCTTTCTGGTTCATTATGTGGTCAGTGTTTTTAATTATATTTGTTTTGGCATAGGATAGAGTGAGTACAACCTGAAATCTGATGTCTGGTAAGGAATCAGGGTCTGAAGGACAGCTGGAATAAAAAGACAGCTTTGTTCTCTAGCTTTCATCCAAAAGCATGCTTGCTTGAATTCTGTACCAGGCATAGTTGGAATGAAATGACAGATCTGAGCCCATAAACCTGAGAATTGAAGAAAACTCAGTTACGCTGGTAATGCATTAGTCTCCCCGAGACAGGCACACAGGCTGGCCAACAGAATTCCATTAGCTGTGTAAGATGGGGAGTAAGAACAACACAAGGGTGCAAGTCTTGAGTGGAGGTGAACTATTTTAGTGTATTTTTTAATATTTTCAAGAAAGCATCCTACATTTTTCCTTTACGTCAGATTTTTGCCTGCTTTTTTGCTGCTCTGCTGCAGGTTGCACAGGTGCACAGTCCTGTTTTCTACTCCCATCTTTGCTGAGGAGGTGAAGCAGAGGCCAAGGCTATCACTCTGACCACAGGTCGCACACACAGAGCAGGTCCTATTGCAATCTACCTGTGCATTAAATCATAGATTGGATGGCCTGCCTTGTCAGAAGTCATTCTTGGGAACCTGCTAGAGCAGCAGTAAGTGGGGCAGAAAAAACATGATCCCTTCTTTGCATGTTAAGGAAGTTATTACAGTACAGCCTGGAACAAAACTCTGTGAGAGCATTGCCTGAGAGCTTGCACAAGTACCTTTCCCATCACAGTGCTGAATTCTTCAAAAATAATGCAGTCATGAACAGAAACATTACTAACTCTTAAATGTTTAGTGAAGCTGAAAGAGAAAACTAGCAGGGAAAGAAATGTTCTTTTTAAACTTCCTAAAGAGCACTACAGGCAATAGGGAGCAAACAGCAATATTACAGGCTAATAACAATGCTGCTTGAGGACTCTTTGAAAGTAATAAATATGTTTTTAATAAGCGTATTTCCTCATTTTGGGAGCTCTGAGTTCACATACAGATGTAATTTCATATGCAGAGTGTGGCTGTGAGGATGCCTCTGAAATGCCTGGGGATTCTCCAGATGGGGAGGGGTGGGTATGTAGCAGAACAGCCTGTCTTAGAAGGGATTTAATCTGAATTGTCTCTCAGAGATGAGAAAAAGTAGAAAAGTTGGACACCTCCCAGCTCCTTCCCTGTTCTCTGCCAGCCCCAAAGGTGTCTGCACAGCAAGTCCTACCCAAGAGAGCACAAGATCCTGTTGCTGAGCAAGGCAGAGCATCAGTATCCTGGCTATGCCTCCCAAATCACTCTGCAGGGTATGGGCTTTTCCAGTCCTGAGCCTCTGTGAGAAGGCCACCAGCCTCTGGGACAGCTGCAGGGACTCTGCTAGCAGTGCCACAGTGACACAGTCTGATGGTCCATCTACCAAGGGTCGCTGATGCCTGTTTCTCATGGATCTGTAAAAAAATTGATCGTGCCTCTGCACTGTCGGGTGAGGGAGACAGTGGGGAGGGGTAGGCAGACTTCGCGTATGATTATCTTGTCTTCCCATGCTTTTTGCCTTTTAGTAAATAAACCTAATAAGATGCTGGGCAGCAATTCAATCTGTCATGCTTCACGCATCAGAATAATTCAGCCAGAAATAGAAAGCATTCAAACCCCCATTAGAGGCAGTGCCCTAAAGAACAGGCTGATTTCTCTGTTTTTTGGCTTGTAATTTATTTCACATCAGTTATGCACTGCCAACAAAAGTAGCTTCGTGCCAAGCTGTGATCTGCTCTTCTCTTAGAGACCTCCTAACCATTTTACTTCTTTTCAGACTGCTTGTTGGCAGATTCCCATTGACAGCAAAGTCTTAACCATGTGAAGAAGTCATACATGGCACCTTGTTCCCAGTACTGCAAGTTAATTCCTTTTGTGGCATAAAGTCCTGGGTTAGCTCTCCCCAAAGTCTTTTCCCCTCATTAAGAGGAATGTAAATTTTACCTGGCCTTGTTTTGTTTGTCTCTTTGCAAGGGCAATATGTCTGGAGAAAAACGTGACCATATTGCTGACCCCATGACCACCAGAGTGACCACACGTGCCCTGACACTTGCTCTTTGGCAGATCAGGGATTCAGTACTTGCAGCTCAGTCTCATCTAAAAGAGGTGGCAATGAGAGGAGCAGGGGTGCTGACACCATAGTCCAAACCACTGTGGTAGGAGCCAGGTTTCATGTTCACTACACATTTGCCTGCTCCAACTCTGGCTGGGAGGTTTCTCTGAGACAGAGAGAGATCCTCTTAACATTGGCACGCTGCTTCTATACCTCTGCCTCTCTCACTCCATTGTCATGGTAATGTGTCTGCTTCAAAGGATAAGGGATCTTCTTTTTTTTTTTTAACTGAATTAATTATTCGGACCAAATTCCATATTGCTTTGTTTCTCGTATTTCACAAAGGATAGAAACATTTTATACCTAAATTGCATCTTGCAGAAAAGGCACAGATAGAAATGCAGGGCAGTCACCGCAATAGAAAAGCGGGGCAGTCACCGTTCACATTTGGACAGCATTTCTGAGCTCATGGTTCTGTAAAGCAGATGTAAAACACCGAAATGAACCAGCCCTGTTGTTCAGCTCACTGTCCAGTGCAATGCTGTCTTGCCTTCCCTAGCTCTCATTGCACAATGTGCTTCCTGTATCCAAGTTTTCATGAATCAGACCTGGAATTCACAGCCTGTGCCAGGAATTGCTCATTCCATGCCATTCAAAGTGTTGCTGAATTGGACATTCTTTTGATTCTGTTTTTTCAGTCATTTGCAAACACACGGGGGGAACTAAACAGGTTTTATTTCTCTGGTCCCCTGTTCCCATCATCTGTCCTGATTTGAAAGCTTGTTGCAGACACGTGTGGAAATCTTTGTTGAAGGGAGCCATTGGTAGCTGTCGTCCTGGAAATCAAGAGAGAGGTGGGCAATAGCCCTCTGCCAGCAAGAAGCTGGAGGTTTTTTACGTTCTTCTTGCATTGTGCTGGAGCCTGAAGAGAAAGGCACATCACCAATACGTGCAGCTAAAGGCCATGCCTCCCCAGTGCATCTAGGACACTGATCCTAATGAGAATCCATGTGGGAATGTTAATTGATTCAGTCATTGAGCTGGCTATCATTTCCATCATCAACAAGGATGGGCAGGAGATGAATCATTCTCAGTGGCTGGCTCTGCCCCAGGCAGGGGGGCTGTGATGTGCCAGGAGCATGCATGCATTTGCCAAAGTATATCCAGAGGGCCTGGCCTGATGCATTCCAACCCAAGGTCTCTGCCCTCTGGAGCAGCAGAGTGAAGATGGGGAGAGGGGGCCTTGCTTTGCCTGTTTGACCTCTGGAGTGAACAGGAAGGCTCCCAAATGCCTGGTGTTTCCCAAGAGAAAGCAGAGCCTTCAGGTACCTGCTGCTCTGGAGGAGACAGTGGCTGGAAGCAGGAGTCTGAATGCCAGAAGGCACTGAGACTGCTCTGCTTTCGAAGGGTGTTATTTAATTACTTTGCTGCATAATAACATTACCTGTGTGTTTCCTTTGCTAATACATTTTTGCCTGCTGTAGGAGACAAAGCAATTCTTAATCACACCATTGTAGCTGTTCAGGTACCAATAGCCCACTGCGTCAGTTATGAACTATTGTAGTATTGTCTCTACATGTATTTTTATGCCATTTCACCTGCAGAAGGTTGCAAGTATCTCCTTTCTAAGTTCCTAGCTAGTACTGTTTATGCAGAGCCCTTCTGGGAGTTTTGCAAACAAGCCCAGCTTGTAAAAACGACTATGAGCTCTTCTAACAGCCAGGGTGAGCAGTGACTGAGTTCCCTCCCTGGTGCAACCAGACTGTGAGGTGCAGGTTTGGGATGCAGAGCCAGCCAAGGTGGCTGTGAGTCACTCAGGGCTTCTCACACCTGTATAAAAGTGCCACTGAGGACAGGTGGTGCAACTGCATGCACACTAGTTTGTCTTTCTCCAATTTCCCCTATATATGTACATAAATACATTTATGTATTTATATATATATTTATGCATATATGTATACACACACACACATATATAGACAAAATTAATATATATATATGTTCTCGTTCTGTGTCTTACCCGAAACTCAGGCAAATATTCATTTGCTTCCAAGCAATTTTTTTCAGAAAAATCTCCAAATCTTCTGGGTTTGCAGGAAACAAGCTAGATCAAAACATTTTCTTCTGGGCTGTTAAAGCTGTTGCTACACTTAGGCCAAGACACTATGAGGTTTGCTTGTTTTCTTTGGAGCTCTGTCCTAAAAACCCTGCAGGGACTCTGTGCAAACAAGGTAAAAATGCTAAAGTGCTCTTTGCAGCAGGTTTCATAATGTTTCGATGTCCGTTTCTTGCAGAGAAGCTCTTTGCCGCCTCTAAATATACTCACAGACAGAGTTATTTTTTCTTTTTGTTCTGCTTGTTGGAAAAAAAAAGGAGGGAACTTGGGTATTCTGTAACAGAAGAACAAATTTATGTGGTACAGCCCTTCCTGAAAGTCTTTCATTATGGGATCAAGTAAAACCAGGGTCCAGCAGGATGGACTTCACTGACATGGCCAGGGAGTCTGAGGCTTGTTCCTGTCTCCAGAACAGGCTTACTTTGTGTTTGATAGCACTGCACAGTCTCCCTGCCTCCCTGTCCCCATGCAAAGGCACTGCTGATACACAATCCCATCACAGAAGTACTTCAACAGATGCAAGTAGTGAGGGAGTATGCTGGTGAGAATCCCTGAGCCGTCCAGAGCACCCAAGCACATCTGAGGTGCTCCTGGGGGGAGCAAAGCTGCAGGCAAGGCATGCATCACTTGCCAGGTTACAGCAGCCCAGTCCCAGCTGATCCTGCCTGCAGGCATGGGAACCTGGAGTCTGTGCAATACTACCATACTCAACTCACCTCCAAACTAAGGAAAGCACTGGTCCCTGATATATATGTCTTACTTTTACTTAAGGACAAGTCAAGGGTCTTCCTGAATCAGGACATTCTGTCGCTGACTCAATGACCAGGGACAAAAGCATGACCTTAACCACCGGAGTGTGTTTACAAGAGTGGGAAGGCAGTGGTTTCTTCCCGACACAGATGGAAAGCAGCCTTGCCCTGAAGCACAATGATGGCCTTATCTCATAATTATTTCCCAATGAGTATCATTTCACATGCAAATTCCATCCATACAAAAATTTAATCCTTTTAAAAAATCTGAATAAGTGACAGAGTCTATAATTTCCTGCTGTGGCAGCTCCGTGCAGTGTCATCAGGCTGTATGGTGGTTTCAGCACCTGCTGGTCTAATCTGCCTGCACACGGCATGAAGCTCTGCCAGTGAGTTTGTGGGCACTGCTTTAGGTACAGCCAAGGCTGTGAGGGTCCTGGGCAAACAGCGAACTGCACCCTGCAGGCATTTGCAATCTGTGGGGCATTAATAAAACGAGACTTTCTTCAAACAAGCCCATTCAGGAGGCAAAATACAGCTACATAAATATAACACAGATGCTTGGGGAACTGAAAAGAGTCCCTGGTATGTATCAGAAAGGGGTGATGTGGGTCAGGTTGATAGCTGCCAGCTGCCAGCCCATGCTAACCTTGGCTTAGCACAGGGCTACCACAGATCCCTTTGCAGACACTCCATATGCCATCCTTGGGCCTTCCCAAAGGAAAAATATTTATACCCTTCACTAATTGCTGTCCCCATCCCCATCTGTATGTTCTTAAAGAATTATTTGGGATGTTTTGGGGAGACCTACTTTTTCTCATTCATTTTTTATATGATTATCCTTTTCCTTGTGTCACTGTGAAGCAGAAAAGGAGAATAAAGAAACCCAAATATGTGAATTTGGATAGGAATGATTACTGGTCTTCAGCAGCCTCTGGCTGAAAGTCCCTGGCTGACAGCACCCTGTGAGCCAATGCTCATGTCCCCTCATATCCCTAGACAGGGATATCCTGGAATTCTGCTGAGGTCATCGTGGAGGGAGAAGCAAAGAAAATCACTCTTCAAGGAGCTGTTTGCACATTTCTGTCCACTATTGAGGAGATTGATTAAAGTGCCGGAATAATCTTTAAACAGGTTTTGTATTTAGACAGAAAAAACCCCAAACCTATCTTCCTCAAGTCAGTATTTTATTGTGATGAGCACCACCTGTCTCCAGATATTCTTTTGCTTTGTGACTCTCCTGTTGGTTCACAGTCATATATGCATGTATATAATATATACAGCTCACAGCTGCACACTGAGCTCACTGAGAGGTGAGAGAGGGCTCACCTGAGGAGAGCTGCTTTCTTTACCTGGGAGAGGAGCCTGCCCAGAGTCAGCAGCCTTCAGCTGCTGACTATCAATATCAAATTTTTCAGTACCAGTTTGCTTTCACATGATTAAAGCACAAGTGTTGCTAGTTTCAATATAAAAAGAAAAAAAATCTCATCTCTGTCTCCCAGGAGACTCCTCTAAATGAAGCAACCCGTCCTGCAAAGGCTTTGCCAGTGACAAACAGAGCATGCCTAATGTTGAATTAAAACCAAAGCATACAGATTGACAAGAAAGGGTATCTTGGACTGGAGATAGGAATACAAAAAGACAGAAAGCAAAACAGAGACCAGGCAAGGAAGGAGCAGAGCCAGGAGGCAAGTTAATTTAAGAGACATGAGCTGTTCCAGGCTGCATGCTTTCTTGCACAGAACTGTGACTGCTGGACTTAATACCAGAGTATAAAGCAGGCTCTTGTGCTGGCTGCTGCTGAGGAAACCTTCACCTACAACAGGAGCTGGGATAAGGGAACAGTTTGCTTGGAGCCAGAACCCAAATCTGTGAGATATCTGTAACCGGGGGAAAAGTTAAAAAGTCTTCCAGATGGCAGAAGATGGCAAAGCAGACCTACGTATTGGGAAACCTTGGGTTTGCTGCCAGACCTGACCCTTGTAGATTTGTTGCTTTATGCAAAGCTAAAGTGTGACTGAGCTCTACTCACTTCAGTGTTTTGCCTGGCTTTCTGCTAAAGAGAAGCAATTGAGAGGACAAAGTACAAAGTTTTTTTATGCAAAGACAGTTCATTCAAATTTAGCCCAGAATAAATAACAGCAATAAATGACTGCCTCAGAGCCCTGTCTGTTAACCCAGGTAGGGCCACAGTCCGACCCTTAATGGGTCTGCTTGCAATGCAGGGACACACACTGCCGTGTCAAACCGGGGCAGGCATTTCTGGGTGGTCTTGTGAGAGAAGGCAGGACATACTCTCCTGCTTTGAGGTATTTTCTTCAAGGCAGGAGGTGAGTAGCTTTAAGAACTGCAGAGATACTTATCTTCCCCACTGGTGTTACAATAATGCTGCAAATAAATCTACTCTTTATGAAGGCAGTTGCTGGGCTGCCTTTTCTCTCAGTGACCTTATCTCTGCCTGTCCTCTGGCCTGTCTCTGTTGCCTGTCTCTGAACCGCATCCACATCCTACAAACCTCAGCATGTGGTCTAAAGGGCAGCCTTCCCTAGTGTGGAGAGCAGAGAAAAAGCTGAGAACTAGACACAAAATTTTTATTCTCCCATTTCCTGACCACGTTAGTATAAATTCTGTATTCTCCTCTATTCCTCCCAAAGAGCCAACATGACTCAGAGGATGCACATTAAGGAAATTCACAACTGCACATCAGGCACTGGTGGAAGTTATTTTATGTTGGTGAAAAAAAAAGTGAAAGAAGCCTAAATTTGCCATTTTCTTCCTTGTTGCAGCTCTTCAGGAAGATATATAATTTTACATGAACAAAAGAGAGGAAGAAAGCCTGGGAAAAACAGCTGTTATCTTTGCACATATGTATGAAGCATGCATTTAAATCCCAGAGATATTCTACAGAGGCAACCAGCCCAGAGAGTACCTTCAGATCCTATTGAAACAGACCATAAATGCAAAACTGATCATCCTCAGTACTGAAAACTGGTTGCTTTACAATCTAGAGATGCTTTATGATGACCTTGCCATGGGATTTATGTCTTAGAAAATGGTCTTTCTGCTTAGTGGGAGAGCAGCCTGCAGGCCCCTGGAGATCTCTGCTCTTGCATTAGAACGCTGAGCAGTGGGAGTGGAGCATTAGTCCCATTTCAGCCTATTGCTCCCAGCAGAAAGGAAATATGATAGCTTGTCAATCCCCTGAATCACCCTTAGCAATAGGCAAGGATTAAGCAAAAAAAATTACATTGCCATTACTGCAATGCAAGGCCTAATGAAACAGTTACTATATTTAGAGATGGACTCCTATGACTGTAGCCTCACTGCAAGGCACTTTGCTCCTCAGTTAAGTAGCTAGTTACTTCAACCGAAAAAGCTTCAGAGTAAAACATTTTCTTCCAATAGCTTCCCAAAGCGGACTTCTATTCCTGTGCCAAGCTTTTTCCTACTTACTTGCCCGTTCCTAAAGTGCTGGTTGTGCAGAATGAAATACCCCCAAATATTTTCTGTCAGGCTTTCACCTTAGTATATTCCTAAGCTTGGAATTTCCTGCAATCCTTGGTCCTGATAGCTAAACCACTTAGCCCTAGTGGTACTTTGCCTGTCACAGTTCTGCCATTTCAGGTAAAAATAATGCCTGTCCCAGGTGGGTAGATCTCAGCAAATCCTATCTCCTCATGGGCTGCAAATAGCCCAGGAAACCTGCTTTCCTAGCAAACAGATGGGTAGCATCAAATTTAGTATTCTAAATGGATGGGAGCTTCTGTTCCTTACTTCTTTTAATTTATTAGTTTACATGGAAAGCAAACATATATGTGGAGACAATGGATATCCCAATGCCTGATAGAGTCATGGTGACACACTTTTGGGGCTGGTGGAAATAGAAAGTTCCTAAAAAGAGCGTTCCAGAGCTAGAGGATAACACTAAATACATGGTCAAGGTGTGGAGACGGTGTACATCGATACACCTGCTCTAGTTTGAAACTATAATTTAACTGAAATTATATCATTGGGTCCAAATAGCAGCACTCCAAGTTCCCAGCAGCCAGCAAAATCCAATTAAGAAGGTGGGTAAATCTCCACATGGTTATCTCATGTTGGTCTTTATGCTGGACAGTCCCTGTAGATGTTGATTTAGGGCTAGATGTGTGAGGCAGGAAGGCAATACCTCAAACAACTCTGGAAAAGACATGCTCAGTAGATGCTGAGGTATATGCACCTGCATCTAACTCTTTGTCATTTAGCCCTGATTGTTTTATTTAATTATATGATGTAATTTGATTGTTTGCAAGTTATATAATTATAGCACTTGTATCTCCATTGTTCAAAGTGCTTCCTTATGGGAGAGATTATTCATGTGAATGACACAATTTGTTCTTCCATGACAGATCTTAATTTAAAAAAAAAAAAGCTAAATATAGTGTAGCTAATGCATCTTAAAAACTTGTCAGTCTTGCTTGCTGGAGTGGAAAGAATTGTGTGTGGGACACTCAGATTCACCATTTCAGTACATTCAACACTGTAGTGTATGATGCATTAAAGCAGGAGCAGGCTGCACTGATGTAGAGGGAAAGTAACTTATTTAATGAATGACTATATTTGCAACCTGTTTGTGAAACAGGTAAGAAATGGCAAAAATACATGCACCTAGCTCTAGGCAGCATAATTTAGTTGCAAATCCCTGGCATGTACCATCTCTGCCTGGTTGCATAACATTGTCTTGACACAGTGAAAAATTGTATCTCTAAACTATCTCAGAAGGGAGCATCTGCCCATAAGAGCAGGGTAGGGGTTTATGTAGTTACACATCCTAGCTGTTGCCATACTGGATAAGGACATCAATTAATCAAAACCTCTCTAGCCTGCCTCTAATGCACCAATTTTATGTCCTACTGCATTAAATTGTCAGCAATGTTTCCCGTATCTAATATCTTTGGAGAAAATTAGTTTCACTCACCATAAATGTCACGTTAATTACAAACAGAATGAAATGTAATACGTGTTTTCTTTGTCCGTTTTTGCCCATGGAAGAGCGGCTTGTACTGTGCACAGTTGAGAAGTCTGGTTTAGAAAAGCGTCTCTGATACCACAGAACTAGGAAAATTAGAGAAGCTTGTTGGAACATGGTTGGACTTTGATCCTCGACAGTGCAGACAGCAGATCTCATCATCTTTATTTCACTTTTTTTCTAAGTCTAAAACTGGCTCTGGGAAATGCTATGTGAGAAGTTCTTGCCAGCTTTCTGGCAGTCTGTGCTTCAAACTAAGCTGGGAGTACCAAAAGAGCAGACTCCAGAATGGCAGTCAATACACTTTGTCATTCATGTCAGCAAGATCAGCTTCAACTTTTTCCATGAAGGACTTCAGGGACTGCCTCGTTCATAATCATAGCATCAGCTGGGAATTTTAGCCCACAGGAACCCTGCAGCCACAATTCACGACTTGTAAACCTGTTGCATCACACATCCTGCTCTGACACACATTCCTTCACTCCCAGATCACATCCCAAGATCAGAGTTTGGACATGTCCAACTTACCAGGCTAGAAACAAGCATATTTGCCAACATTTCCCTTTCTGAAGGAAATTTTCATATAGGAGAAGCTCTCACATTTTTGTTCATGACTTCATATATATGATGGGAAGCAATCTACTGTTGTTCCTTACATCTCCACCTCCCAGGCTAACACACAGGCAGTGCTGTCAGTCTGTGCTGAAAGATGAGGAAACTGATTATTTACTTGCCTGACATGCTATGTCCACAGAGAAGATTTGTCATTTATCTCAGTGAAATCTGAGGATCCAGAAACAAAAGAGGTAAGGAGGAGAAGGATGAATCAAGCTGTCTGATTCAAACTCTCTTAGAGAGCCACAGAGTACCTCTCTTTCCCAATTATCAAGCCATAATGTAGAAGAAACCCCTGTTTTAGTAACAAGTGACATCTTGAAATAAACTACTAACCTGGTAAAGACATTGTGTCATGGTGTAGTCACTGCACGTAATCTTACCACACACAAAATCCATACAAAGTCCTTGAATTTTCATGATAAGTCATTTGTGGTTCCTCCTCCGAAGCTCCTTGGCAAACAGCATGTCAATACTACAATTTGTTTGAGTGTCCTACATGAATAGTTACCTTTTTGCTCCTGTGATTATTAGGCCTCTTCCAGTAACCCATAGAACATGTGAGTCAAACGGGCCACAGCATGTGTTTGACAGTATAGAAGAAAAACACTCTCCAGTAAAGCTCTCCTAATGTGTCAGAGACACAGACAGAGAAAGAGGAGTGAGACAGGTGCACTGTGCTTTTACCATCTTCATGTTCAAGGGTCCATGTGCCTACTGACTCACCTGTTTATTTTCTTCCTTCAACTCCTTTTGGACTCTCACCTTCACCAAAACAGAGGTGTAGGTGAGACTCAGAAGTGTCCAGGAACTCTCTGTTACATCAGCAGAGCCTGCCACCCTCCCTCTCCTCTACCCTTTCCTGCCCAGGCTGCCTTTTATGTGCTGTTTGGCAGCCTGTAGCACATGTGGCCCCTTACTGGAAAGAAGCATAGAAGTATTTTCAACTTAAACTGAGTTGACAGCATCAGTGCTTAGACCAGAAAGATTCAGGTGGGGAGCAGACCAGGCCAAATGGTGCTTCCCAGAGACTTCCATGCTGACACAATGAATCACAACCCCATCCCTTTCCATTGCTCTGGGCACAAACATCTATTTTCTGTGTTGATCGCTGAACCGTGAGCATCAAAAGGATTTAACATTTCAGATCTGAATTCGTGTCCAGGATTGCTGCTATTGCCATGACATCATGTGGGTCTAATTAGACAAGCAATTTCTTAAAACACCACCGCCTACCTGCACAGTGTTTTCTACCAGTAATAGGTTAAAAACTCTAACAATGAGAGAATCAGTTAGCAAAGTCCTAAGGTCAAAAGGTGATGAGTGAGCTCTGTTTATTGGCAAATGTATCCAGGTCCTGTGCACAAATGTCCCATGATAAGTCACGGCCAAATCACAGTCCACTTGTCACAATATTCTTGGATGAAGAGTTCAGCCAAGGAAATATATTTATCCCTTCAGCCCCTCAGGGCTTTCCTTAAATCAAAGGCAAGAGACACTGCCTGTGCAGTAGGCACCAGCAGTTTCTGCCCAGGAGAGAGAAAAAGCCAGTCCCCAGCTGCAAGCCTACTTTACATTTATCTAGATGAATAAGAGCGTAATTAGCCTCCCTCAGAGCTCCCAGCACCGCTGACTCCTTGGCTAAGCTGTCAGGCATCACTGGGGCTGGTACAGCCATCTACAGCACCCTGGAGGAGGACTCTGCTCTTTGGAGAGGTGATGGCCAAACCTGGGGAAGGCAGCAGGTGTGCAAAGCCCCAGGCAGTTGGAAAGGAGGGAAGGTGTCCAGCCCAGCCTGAAGCAGCTCTTACTTTCCTTTCAAACCAGCCCCCAGTGACCCCTGGAAACCCCCCTTCACTTGCAAGTGAAGCTGAGTATATCCATGATGGACAGAGCTTATGCTCTCTGGAGAAGTTGCTTTGTTGTGGCCTCTCCAACGGGCAGCAAATGAGAAAACACGGCTGTGCAAGCTCAGTATTTGGGGAAAACCTCATCTCACAGGATTTTTCTGCTTGCACTGAGAGGAAGGCACACAGGAGCAGGGCGTGAAGCCCGAGATTTGAAGCTATTGGGAGGAAATGCAAAGGGGCAGGGCTTGGGGCTGCAGAGCTGCAAAGGGGTGCAGGGCTCGGGGCTGTCTGGGCCTTGTGCAGCCACGGGGCAGCAGCTAAGCCAGACCCAAAGCATGGAGAAATACAAAAGGGGTAAAGGGTACAGCTGTCCTTGGAGTCTGCTGCTGCCCCCATAAGAAGCCCTGTGAGCCAGGCTTCTCAGGGAAGGCAAATGGATCTGCTGGAATCAGAGGGCTGTGAACGTAGCTGAAGATGGACTGCTTTCTTCTCTCATATAGGGGAAATGTAGCAGGAAAAAACTGCAGTTCTGACCCCAGATCCTGCATCCACATTCTCCTCCAGATATTTACATTTTTTCACGTTAATTTCTGGGACCCAGAGCCACATGTCTAGTAAAGAAGGTTATGACAGAATGAGGCTTTTCCTTACACGTTACAGAATCATTCTTTGTTTCTAAATGCAGTTGGGAGGTAATCTCCTCTACCATGTAACTTAGATTCTTTCATAATGCTGAAGTTTAAACAAAACATTTTTCATTAAAACAGGAAAGAAACTGGGATCTACCAAGTACACAACAGGCACAAACCTCCCGGAAAAAGAAAAATTTTTTTCTTTACATGGCTGACACATGGCATCAGCAACTGGAGCTGGCATTGTTCAGCATAAAGGAAAAGGCAGGAAAACGAGACAAGTAACATATAAGGAATTGTTTAGATTAAAAAAATGCGTACAGCACAACCTTCTTATATTTGTGCAGTTTCAATTTCTAAAAAAAAAAAACAACAATTCACACTGTTAGGCCTGTTGTTTCCTTTCAGTCTGGTTTGTGGTTTGGGGTTTTCTTTCTTCATGTTTAAATATTTTCCATGTAGGTTGACAATGGAAAAACCCACTTTGTTCACCATCCTTTCTCACCACTAGCTCCTGTGCAACCCAGTACAGCCCCCAGCTCTCACAGCTTGTACTAACCTGGTTTTGCAGCAGTGACAGCCAGCAAAGGAAGCAGGAGGCCTTTGGATGCAGGACCAGCACCCTTAGAGGTGCAGACCATGCCATGCAGATGCAGGTTTTCAGGTCCCCAGTAGTGTCTTTGATAATCTGTGTGAGGCAGTTGGTGCCTGACTCAAGCTGGGAAAGCTGAACTCTTGTTCTGTGGTGACAAGTAAACTGCTCTCAGAAAGGCAGAACATTGTGCTGGTGGCTTCCAGTCTGTCCCTTTGCCTGTTGCATTTTTATGACCCTCTGGGAAGAGATGGCTTGTGGAACAGAAGTGTGGGTGATAAAGACCTGGAGGACATATGCCTCAAAGGGGGTTCACACTGCAAACTTAGGAGAATGGCAGCGCATAAATTCTCACTGCCATAAATTAATTAGTAGTACAGAGCAGATCCATCACTTGTGTGATGCCTTGGAAGCTGAACAGAGACTACCACCTTGCTTCTATGGGATCAGCCAAGCACAGCTGATGACATGTGTTAGGGAACAAGGAATAAAGTACCTAAACATCATCCTTTAGCCCTTCAGGGGCAAGGGGCAAGATACATTGGAGCAGTGACAGTGATGAAGAGAGTGGCCAAGATTGGGTCATTCCCCTACAGAGGCTGCTGGGAAGGGTTACCTTGGCCACAAGTGGCTCCATGCTCCAAAGCAAGGTGAAGTGCTTGGAGATGCCCTGCCTGAGTCATGCTGCCTGCCCCCCTGGGAAATGCCTTTCCAAGGCAGCCCCAAGAGACTGGTGCCTGCTGTTTAGCATCTTACTGGAGCACAACTCAAATGCATCACAAACTTCTTCCTTTTGGCAGGGACCCACAAAGCAAAAATAAACCTTCTGGAAGAGGCACGGGCAGTCAGAGTGACTGTAGCAAGCGCCCAGGTTTGGTCAGAGCACCCACAGCAATAGGAGGGAAAACTGAAGCAGGACCCATATCAGAAATGGCAGCGGGGAACCTGTATGGGCTGCCACTGTTGGGGACAAGGGGATCAGGGTGAGCCCTGCCTACTCTCTTGGGCGGATGCTACAGGGGCAGAGCATAGAGAAGTTCTTCTCAGACAGGTGGCTGCTGCCACTCACTCTTTAATGCCAAATAATACAGAAAAAAAATCCCTGATTTTATTCTCAAAAATATCTGCTCAGTGTCAACACAACCTGGAGCACAGAGGGGAAGGGATGAGATAGACAGGTGACAGGGAAAAGACAGCAGTAGCCTTGTTAGCTGGTAATCTCAGTGATGCCCACATCCCCCATTTTGCCTCAGCAGGTTTCTTCACGCACATGGCTATTGGTGTTTGCTTTCCCAGTGACATCAGGATGCTAAGCTACTTAGAAGGAAGTGAGCAGTGAAACCCACTCCTGTCCCTGGATCCTGAAAAAGGGGAAAGCTGTGCTTTGTGCTCTGTAATTCCCTGTTAGGAGGCTTAGATAGGTATCTATTGTAAATTCTTTGCAGGATATATGCATCTGGTATGTGTAGAGAAGCAAGGCTATCTTTGCAGGAAATATACTTTTCCTCTCCCTCCACCCTTGTTTTTTAATGATCTCATCCCCAGAGCAAGAAATGGCAGGTGGTTTCACACCACATATGGTCAACTCATAATGTGGATATCCACAGAACTAATATCCTGCCATCAACAATGTACTTTCTTTGGATCAGATTTGGAAGGTGATATAATCTTGGATGAATTGTCAAAGGGAGACACACAACAGTTGACCTGTCACTCTCCTCCTCTGGTATCACAGTAGTTATAAGCAGCATTGGGGTCCTGTTTCTGTGGGGTTTGTGCTCGCAGCATTGCTGTGTGCTGAGATTTCTCACACTTACTGTCAGCTGACCTAGACCTGATTTCTGGGTGAGAGCTCAGGGCACAGGAGGAGAGCTATGCAGTGCTCTTCAAGAGGGAGAAAAGTTTTTAAAAGCCTATGTTCAGACTGTCTTTCCTCCACAACCCAGTGGTAGAAGCAATGGTTAACATTTCTTTAAGTTCTCATAAAACAGGAGTGCAGTGTAAGCACGTGATTGCTAATACAAGAATTGTTAAAATAAACATATATGTGGGAGATGCTTTACATAAGCATATTTGTGGGAGAGAAGAAAAGGGGTAGACGGCTGTGTCATCCTCAGCCCTCTCATTAGAGCAGTAGGGGAAGGTAACTAGGAAAAGCACATGCGTGTTGCAGCAGGTGCCACTGAGATAATACCCATCAGTGCACCCTGTGCTTGTTTGGAAGCCAGTGGGATGTACTGGGAGGGGTTGCTATGCTACCAGGCCAGCTCCTAACTCACATGGAGACAGCCAAGTGCATCTTCTGCCACCAGAATTCACTCATAACACGGACAGAGCTGTGCTTCTTTCTGCTCTGCGTCACTGGGGTTGGTGCTGCTCTCCCAAAGCACTGTGCTCTGGTTTTAATAGTTTGTTGAATACCTCACTCAGTGCAAATCTGGAGTTTGTCCAGTTTGCATGGTAACTTTTGTTTGACTTGAATAGTCTTGCTGGAAGATAAATTTCTTGCTAGCTGGGCTGTCTGGATCAATGGAACATATGAGATTTCTCAGCACCTCCCAGGGCAGTTCCCAGGGAAGAAGCAGAGAAACAGAGCTAACTTAATTATCTAAGAACTAGCAGTGAATAAACACATCTTACAATGAGCAAACAGCATCTCCAGGCCCTCTCTCCCTTCTGTCTCCTTTGCCTGCAAATTGTAGAGAAAAGAGAGAAGCCAAATTGGCCATAATTCACTTTCTTGGTCTGGCAAATATCAAATATATTCTTGTTTGATATTACCATAACATTTCTATGAAGAAATATTTACAGAAAGATTCTTGGATTTGCTGAAAATGTTTGAAAATTGCAGAGGTTTGTTTCAAGAAAAATTTTAAAATATTTGTGGGAGTGTCAGTGGATCAGCTTTTATTTGGTCAGCTTAGGGAGAACAAAGAGGTAGGATGTATGTACGGGCTAAGTGGAGAGCTGCTGTAACTCAGCACCAGAAAGGGGATCTGATACATGTCCACAAAGATAAACAGATAAAAATACAGTTAATGCAAAATCTGTGTGAGCAGAAGACAGGGACCAGTGTGGGAAAGGGAGGGGAAGATCCGGGAGCAGCATTAACTGATAATCTGTGTTTAGTGCCATGTAGCTTTAGAGTACTTTATGAGCCCTCATGAAGGTTCACAGTGGCCCTCTCAAATGCTGTCCTGCAAGGGAGATGTCTTGTTCTGCCTGAAATAACCCTATGCCATAAAACTGCACATTTATATAGAACAAACAAAACAGGGAAATGCAACCCCAGCCAGCAGGAAATCCTCACATGCACAAAAGGAAATGGGCTGTGCTAGCGAGATGATTCCTTCATTATGTCACCAAATTTAAGGCAAAATATAACCCCAAGGTTACATATTAGAGGGAAAGGCAAGTAACATCCTTTTGATAAGCACTGTTGGTGAGAGTGAAGAGATGTGGGATGGTACAAACAGAAACAAGTGCTTGGTTTTCACTTTGATTGTTTCATGAACCATAAATAAACTTTCTTTCATTTCTCCTTTTGAAGGCCAGGTTGGATGGGGCTCTGAGCAACCTGGTCTAGTTGAACATGTCCCTGCCTATGGCAGGGGGGTTGGAACTAGACAATCTTCAAGGTCCCCTTCCAACCAAAACCATTCTATGATTCCATGATGATGATTCTATGGTTCTTTTCCCCATTACAGTTTTGGGCATGGTACACCTTACCTTGCATGGGTATCAAGTGCAATGGATCACCAGTGGATTGGAAAAGCCTCTGGGGAATTTGCCTTTTCTCCTCCAACTTGCTGTTGGCAGCAGGGTCTCTGCCTGCTGTCAGCTGGGGCAGACAGAGTGCTCCCTTCCTCCCCTTCCACCTGTCCCTACCCACCATTGCACTGGCTCAAGCACCTGAAGGCCCCAACACCCACCGTCTGGACTTTCTCAAAGCACTTGATTATGACAGAGAAGGTGGAGACTCCTTGCTCATTCTGACTGTGCAGCTGTGTGCTTAGATGTCTCTAAGCCATCCTGCTCTGGTGCTTCTCCTTTAGCTTTCGGTTCATAGGCTAAACCAGGCTTTCCTCCTGGTTTATCTAGTTTCCATTTCAGTGAGTCTTGTCACACCCTTCTGTTTATTCCTTTTGCATGTAGAAAGCCATTTTTCTAGGGGATCCCACCATCTGCCAGGTATTGCTGCCATTGCCTGGATGGCTACACTGACAACACATGATGGAGGCATTTTCTGGACAGCAATCCAAACACTGAAGAATAGCTCTTCAGGCAAAGATGTCCAGAAGCACAAAACCCAGGGAAAAGTATTACAAGTTTATTCTCAGACATTTTGTCTGCAGATTTGACTCATAACCAACAGTCCTCCACCTTCTAGCACTGTCAAAACTAATATAGCCCAATGTCATCTCTGAAACAGAGCTACCTTGTTATTGTCCTGACACCACACTTCCAGATGGTGATACTATCTGGCTTTCAGGTAAATTGCTGAGGATAAACACAGGTCTTTGAATAAATCTCAAATTTGCTTCAGGCAACAATTCTCAATTAGCAGCACAGATATTCACGGGTCACAGACACTCTCTTACAATTGCAAATTAGGAAAACAGACCCAGAGGGGTAGATTTGCATCCTTCTCCTGCCATATTTCTCCAGCTGAGCTTCCAGATCAGGTGATGTGTGAACAACTTTTCCCAAATCACAGAAGACAGTGTGTGATTGAGCTGAAGCAGATCCATCTGAGGGGCACTAGCAAGCTGCCATGCATGATATCCAGGGAAAGGCTGAGGGAGATGGGCTGCTGTAGCCTCAGATGAGAAAGCTTAAGGAGTTTCACACTGCTGACTTTAGCTAACTCATGGGCAAGAGAGAGCCAGGCTCCTCTCAGGGTAGGAAGAAGATAAGAAGCAAGAAAGAGAAGTTGCAAATAGGGAAATTTTGACTGCATGTAAGGAAAAACATGCTTCTCTCTATCACAGGATCATAGACAGAAGAAGAGAAAAGGATCTGGTCCAGGATCTTTCTGCGGGAAGCCAAAAGCTCAGTATAACTTATGAAATATATTTTTGACTTTCTGAGGAAACATTTTCCAGCCAAATGCTTTTAATTTCTTCAACACAATTAAAGGAAAAGGAAGAGGCAGGCTTGGTTTGATCAAAATAGGCAGCAGATGATGGAGGAGAAGAATGGGAAAGGTCATCACCTGGAGCAAAAAGGAGAGAATAGCCTGTCATGCACGGACACAGCTGGAAGGGACCATGGGTCCACAGCCTTTCTGTCCAAGGCTGGAGCCACATCAGTTTTTTGTGTGGAGGAGGACGGATTACAAGTAACTCTCACAGAAAGGGAAAAATAATTCCTAAGCCACAGGTATGAAAGAGATCAACAGTAAAGTGAAGGCAACTAATCCCCATAACAGAATTGACTGTATCCAGGACTCTTTCTTACAACTACACCATCCAACTTCTGTGTTACTGTGGAGGTATTTGCTCTCTTATTTAGTATATGTTCTTCTTGATCATCATTTTTTCTGTAGGCACTCAAGATACTCTGTGCAAGTGTAGGAAATGGGACGTCTTGAGCTAAATAGCTTGCAGTCTAACTGCAGAAAGTAGAAGACAGGAAATCAAATAATTTGGTGAACATTATATAGCTAGGCAGCACTGCAGCTAGGCACAGAATTCAGGTCTCTCGAGTCATAGCGCAAATCCATATACCCCAAAATAGGTCACCCTTCTTAAGGCTTCCTGAAGTACAGCTCCTGTTACAGAGAATGTGCTCTTATCCCCAGAAACACATCAGGTTATAGAACTTGTTAAAAACCCCCACACTAGCCACAACGAATAGCAGCAAAACTCCCACTTCATTGGAAAAACACCTTTGATCAGAAAGCACCTGCCTTGGGATGGTGGGAGAAACCCAGCAGAAATTTATAAACTTTGTTAAAATTTATCTTTGTCTTTCTTTCTTAACAGTAACAGAAGTGGTGTAAGTCAGTGGAGGTCTACTTGTCTTATGCAATGAAGGTAACTACAAAAGCTCTTTCAGACTTGTAATAACAGATAGCAAGTTCCTGTTACTGAGTTCTTGTCCATTGTGCTCTACCCAGTAGCCCTCAAGGGGGCTGGCAACATCCAAGTTTGCAGAGATAAGCATGTCTCAACTCACCTGAGTTGAGTGTGACAAGGCATACATAGAAGAAAGTATCCTTATGTTCTTAGTATTCCCTTGTTAATGAGTTACCCAACATGGCCATGTTTTGTGCACTGCTGTTCTCTTAGATCTCCACTGTATTACATGTATGTGCACACATGCACACATGTGTATATCTACTACAAATTCTTCTGTTAAAGGCCCCACCAGCTAAAAAGTGCTAGAGCTGCTACTGCCTGTGATTGTCCCCCACATACTTTATAATCTTTTGCTCTGGGAGGAAAAAACCCCAACATTTTCCAATAAAGTATACACCAAATAATTCCAGCACAAAGAAACCATTCCTTCAAAGGGTAGACGTGAGGAGTTCTCTTTATTCAGTACCATTATATGAAATTATTTCTAAGTGAAAGCCTTTCACTCTAAGTGGGAGAACAAACACGAATGTTAGCAGGGTTGGTCTTGATGAGTTTCTAGTACCTCAGGGTTTGTCATTAATGTGGCTGAAAGCAGGGAGAGGGAGGGAAAATTCACCATTCTTCCTCCTGTTGTTCAGAGAAAAAAAACTAAATAAATCATTGAACAGTTCCCCTGCAAGTGGTATGTATCATAAATTACAAAGGCAGTTATTAAGGAATGTCCTTTGTTAAAACTTGATCAGAAATCTCACATCACAGAAAATACTCAAATAATTTCAAAGTGGAGTGAGGAGAAATTTTCTTTTCAAACAAAGGAAAAAAGAGGCAAGGACTTCAACATCTTCTTTTCTGACTTACCAGACTGACTTCATTTTTATGGAGATAAGTATAAACATCAGATATTCCCAGCATCCCCTCACTCCTACTCTGACATCTCATAAACTCCGCATTTTCACGCCAGCATCTGCTGAAGACAGCTCTAATTTCCAGTTCTGCACTTCCAGCAAAGCTAGTGAAAAATGTTTTTTTGTAATGCTTTGAGTAGCAGAGGGCTAAAAAGTCTCAAGAAGTCTACAACAGACTGGCACTTGGGTGGCTGTGCCAGCGTACCACCTCCTGCTCTCCATAATGGTGACGGGAGATGGATGCAGCCTCCCAAACCAATCTGCTACCCCTAGCTTTCCTAACACCTGATACCAGGTCTGTGCTGGAATGAACCACTTGATGGCATGAATGAGCATGACATTGCAGTCCTGTGCCAAGCTGAGGTGAACACGGGCAAAGAGACCCCCTGCTAAGGCAGGGTTGATCTGCACATGTTTTAAAATCAATTTCCTGCAGTCTTGCTTCACTGAGTTGCACAGTTGCCACACAACACAGCCCTGTCCAAAAACCCTAGTGCTAGGAAGGCTGAAGGTGGGAGCAGATCTCGTCCTCTTCCAGACCACAGCCCAACATACCCAGAGGAGAAGAGGGAGCACTGTTGCAGGCAACTCCACAGGCAGCTGGTGGATGCTGAGTGCCTTGGGTGGGTGCTGCAGCACATCCCTGGTGTCTGCTGCTCTCTGCTCTCCCCTGGCAGAAACCATCCTGTGCCACTTCAATGCTTGGTCTTCTCTGTGAAGCTCTAGAAGATGGAGAAGTCAACACCAGGAAAACACAGTCCTTCCTCCATCACATGACCCTGCATCCCAGCAGCGCCCTTTGCCTTCCATGCAGTAGTATCCAGGTCTTTGTCAGCCTTGGAAATACAGGGTGCATCCTTCCAGGGACATGCTTCCAGGGGAAGATTACCTACAGTATATGTTGAATTCCTGGAGGAAAAGAGATAAGAGACTTTAATGAGGAAATCAGAAATATTTTTTCAGAGAGGGGCTAGATGTTATGACCCCTGTCTCTAATGACTGCACATGTGGACCTCCAGCACTGCCCTGTGTCTCTGTGATTCATGGCAGATTTGCAGACTACATATGTAAAAGTGTATTTCTGAGGCCTTGAAAAATTCAGCTACAAATCAGAAGAGTACTTAATTAGGATAAAGCTGTTTTCTGCCATGATATAGAGTAATATAAGAGCAGGATGAAAAAATCAGTTAGAGGCATGGGAAACTTTCATAGGAAGACAGATTGAAAAGAGAGAACCTGTCTAGTTTGCAAAGAAAATGAGTAAGAAGGACATGCTGCAACTGTATAAAATATGAATAGGGTAGAAACAGTAAATTCTTAATGCTTTCTCCTAGTAGAAAAATAAGAAGACGCTCAGTGAAGCTGATACTCAGTAAATGCAAAACCAGGGAAAAAATGTCATTTTCATACAGCACATAGTCAGCTTGTGAGACTCAGGATTTAATGCAGGAGCTCAGCAGAACCTAAGGAGGGAGTGTGTGTTGTACAGAGGAGGATATTCTGAACTACCATGGCAAAGGTTAAAATTGCATCTGGAAAACTACAAGAATTTGGGATGGACATCAGTTGGCATGGTCCAGAACATAAGTAGTACAGAATAAAGGCAAAAGATTCACCTGGGGCCATTTATTTTACAATAGCTTACTGCAGGTTGTCTACATGGTCTTCTGAAGCATTACTGAGGGCCAGAGGCAGTCAGAGCTACAGTGTCAGACCACCAGGAGATGTGGTCTCACAGGGCCTATGGCAGGGTCTGTGGTCCCCTGTGAACTCCCTACACTCATTTCTGGGAACGGTAGTACATTTGTGGAGCATCATTACACACACAGAGCACGAAACTGGCAGTTTCATGCAGAAACAAACAGTCCCCCTGTTGCCAGCACTGGGGACTGAACTGTTCATAGAGGGAGAGGCAGTCCTGTCTCCTGCCCCATTGCTTTTGTGTTTCCACCACAGACACAAAATGCCATTCTGACCCTGCCCTGAAAGTGAAGAAACCAGCTGGATTTCAGCAGTTCCCAACATAAACCCATCCCACAGGGCAGATGAGAGACAAGTGGAATGTGCAAAAACAACACAGACTGCAATATCATAGACATGACCAATGGTATTAAAATTAAGCATGTTTTAGGATCTCTAAATTTATGCCATTGCCCAGCCTGACTCCCACAAGAAGGTCACAGACTTTCATTCATTTATGACAGCAGTGAGAGTAATAGCTCTTGCTTAAGTAGAAGGTAGTTTTTAGAAAAGCAACCAGACTTCTTCTGAATAACTGAATTAAAAACCCGATCTGCTCATGGTTAATTTCCCATGTTGTATCTGTTTCATGAATATAATTCTGTGAGCCAGAATACTCTTTGCTGTAAGTGAACAAAATTCTTATTAATATATCTTGATGCCAGCAATAAATCTGGTCCAGGATCTACATTGCACCACTGAAAACATACATACATTGCAGAACAGACTCAGTCACGAGATGATGCTATTTCTTTGCATTGATATAGTATTTCACACATTAGAAGCACTGCGGCTAATATTAGCTAATGATAAGGTAATTAATACAAATTTAGATGCCAATATACTTTCATTTTGAGTCTGAAAGCTTTTAAGCTTCATGCAGTCTATGCACAATCTGTGCCATTCAATTAGCTGAACTCCATTTCAATATTGCAGCCTGCTACTTATCATCTCAGACAGAAGAAAACAATGTTATTAACCAGTGATGGTATTTGATACAAATAATAGCTTTAGTGGCTGTCTGTCAGTGATGACAACCAGCAATTCCTTCTCCACATTAATTTTATTGGTAACTTCTAATACAAAGTTCAGGCACGGTGATGAAAGTTTTCACTTGCATAGGACCAGGGGAACCAGGCTGGCCTCATGGGCTTTTTTTCTTGTCTCTTGGGTGCTAGATAGGAATATTTTGTAATGTAATCAGATCATCATATTTTGTCTTTCATGACTTTCATGACTGTCCCAGTGGGACAGTGGAAATTTGGTGTTTTAGGGGTTGAACTTTCTCAGGCAGGTCTCTATAAGTGCTGTCACTACTTAATACTGACAACCTAACAACAGATTTTCACAGGTCTGATGGCCCTGGTCTGCTTCACTCAACCTCTGCTCTGCCTGGCACCATGCTTGTCTGTGCAGGGTTTGGTCACCCACCCCATAAAACTCTACGTGAACTACCTCCCCTTTGGTCTTGTCAACTTTATACCACATTGGGACATCCACTGATTTTGTACTTAGCCGTGCAGTTGTGGTCATCTGGGTTAACAACATCAAGAGTAGGGAGATGTCCCACTTAATCTCTTCAGTGTATAGGTTCTTTCCAACGCAGTTCTTTGTTAGCTGCAATCACAAGCATAAGGTAGAGCAGACAGAGCTGTGACCTTCTGAGTTACCCTGCAAGTTCAGCACCTCTTTTCTACCCCAGCTTCACCCAAAGGTTTTAGGGGCCACTGATGTCTTTATAGAGCCCCCTGTGCACTCTGCCAGCTGTGAGTGCACCATAGCCTCAGTGAGAGCAGCAGCACTGAGGTTAATTCCTCATCAAGAGGGGCAGTCATTCTGTACCTTCTGAATGAGCCACTGTCCTCAGGGGTGCTTACACCATACCTTGCAGTAAAGTTTGATTCATCCCATTTATGTGAGGTTCATAACACCTCTGGGAATGATGAAACAGACTCTTTTATGGCAGCTTTTCCATATCCTGTCTCATACTGAAGTTCTCAGTCACTGGGAGGGCCGTGAGATTTCTCGGCACTTCAGCTCATGAGAAAACACCTCTGGGCCCTGAGCCATATTGGCAGTTTTGCAGCTACAGCTTTCAGAGCATCCACACTTGCCTCTCAATTACCAACTCATCATTTCTGGACTGTGATCCAAAGTGCTGGTGACGTGGAACTGGGGGAAGGAACAGTAGGTGTTGCATGTGTTGGAAGAAGCAGGCTAGAGATGGCCATCAGCTGTGACAGGTTGCCTTTCCTGGTCTTACCCAGAGTGATGATCTCACCTTTCCATCTAGCTAAGCCACTCTGCCTTTGGAGGCACGGAAATTAATATTTCTGTTGATTTTGTCTGCCCTGCCAAAGTACATTTCATGCATGAAAATGTGAGATAGTTTTCTCTCCAGCACTTAGGGACAATTGTCCAAGACATGTCCTTAAAGAGTCTTTATGACAAATAAAGCCATGCAGGGATGACTATGTTTTGAATGTACTACATCCAGTTAAGAGGTATACTTTGACGATGCCATTCTAGTACAGCCCTTTTAATTTATTCTGGTGTTCAGATCAGCTACAGAATAACCCAAATGGGTCTTTCTGTACTCGCACAGTGTCACTGCTCATGAGGAAATAATCCAAAAGCTGAAATGTAAAAACCTGCTGTGTTGCCCAGCACTGATAAATAGCATGGAGCAGCTCTAACACCCTGGTCATGTAACATCCATCAAGCTGACAGAAACCAGGTTTCATGCCCTACACTAATTATTTTTGCACAGTTGGACATGTCATCCCTAAGACAATCTATTTCTGGTATCTAGTTAGTCTTTTATGTACACACAAGCTCAGTAAAGTCCTTACCAAAAAATGTGGAATGTATTATTAGTAACAAAAATGGTTATGATCTATGGAACAGGGTGCATTGCTTGCATTCCTGCCCAAAATACAGGAAAAGTATTATTAGTCTTATCTAAATAGGTCTCTTTTTTTTTCCTCTGTACTCTTTCTGAAATGCAATCTGCCTCACAAAAAAAGGCAGCAATTATCCCCATTTTCTGATTCTTTCTCAATTCACTGGTGCTCACATGCATTCCTATAACACATTTGTTATTGATGGAGATCTTCTGGTGTCATCACATGGAATTCACTGCTCAGAAACCTGGTAGTGCCTCTGCTAATTTGTTACGCTATAGATGTACACATTGATGTACCCAGTGTAACCTAATGATAATGAGTTTACTGCATAGGTATGCTTTAATACTGTGATAAACACCTTGATTATGCTGTGATAGAGGTCTAGATCTGCTTTTCCAAACACTTTATTTCATAAATTACCAATTTACTTTCTTGTCAATATATGAAAAACGCTGTTTACTTTGCAGTCGTATTACTGAAGTATTATTGCTTTGATGCCTCTGTGTTCTTGAAAAATCTATGAGATTTCAGAATTCCATTGCCTTAGTTATCACATATTTCCTGTATTCTTTTAATCTTCATTGCTAGGTGGTCATGCACAAGGTTGGATTAGCTCTTAAGCTGTCAAATACAACTTTCTTTCTTTAAAGGTATTAGGTGAAGGAGGACAGCATTTTCTGTTCCTAACAGACTGCTTTGTTACTCTGTCCAGTTTGGTCACTTATTTCAAGTCTGTATAGTAACACCTACTAATTTATTACATTGCCTCTGAAGTTGTGAATATGATGGTGTAATTTCCAATGCAGTCCATGGTGATTTTTGGACAGGTATAACTGAGCTAGTGATCCTGAAGCCCCTTCTGTACTTTTTGCAGCATGAGGAGCTCTTCCCAACACAGCCAGCAATGTGCCAATCGATGTGCACAGTGTGCAGATGCCACCCCTTTGCCTGAGACATCACATTCTGTTGCTTGATCTGGCACCACATCTGTGGCTCAGTTGTCATTTGTGCCAAAGGCACTTGGATTTAAGCTCTGCTATGGGAGGGCAGGGCTGCAACTGCATAGGCAGATAATGAATTTATTGCCATCACATTCCCCTAATGCATGTGCACGTTCAGAGAGGTATGCAAAAAGCTCTTGTGTTCACATATCTATTGCTTCCAATTGTTTTCATGCAAAAGAAAATTATACCTGTGTGGGACAAGCCACAGCCTTTTCCCTGCAGCTGTTACTACTGAGAAACATTTTCTGGAGGGACACAGCCCCAAAAGGCAGGCTGTCCTGCTGTGTTTGAATACAACATCTGCAGGGGATTAAACCTAGGATGTTTTATTGTTTTAAAAGAAACAGCTCCAAAATCTAGATGCCAATAATAGCACCTGGCTAACAGCAGTAATTGTCAGGAGCCTAATTTGGAGCTGAGATCCCTTACGCTAGATACTGATTGGATCTGTGGTCAAAAACCAGTTCTGTCTCCCAAGCACTCACAGACTTTCTCTGCCAGAGCTTGCCAGCTTGCTAGAGAACCACCAGCAGATGACAAAGGCGTCAAAGAAAAATCTCAGGGGAAAAACAATCACAGAAAACAATGGGAACGATTTTCAGTGTTTACAGCAGAGGAGCTCAGGGAGGTCTCTACAGCAGAGTTATTTTATACAGGGGCTCAGTCAAAGCCTCTTAGATTCAAATATAGGGGAACTTTTGGAACAACTCAGTGCAGTGAACAGTAACAAATCACCAGAACCTTCACCTACACTTTAAGAGGACTATAAATATGATACTGTTGAACTATGGTTTTGGATTATTACCTGCTGCTTAAACTGGTCTTGATGCCAGAAGAACTGAGCATGAGAACCATGGCACCATTTTCAAAACCAGAACTGAAGGGGTGATCTGAGAACCACAAACGAGCATTTCTATTGCCTATCCCGTAAGATATAAATGGTACAAAAGCAATGAACAATCACAGGTTTTGCAGAGCAAAGCCATACCCTGAGAACTGCTGAAACCAATCCTCCTCCTAGAGTTATTCAAGGCTTGTCTGGACCTAGGCAGCCCAAATACCCCGGTCCAAGCTGGCCCTACTTTCAGTGGGCAATTGAACTAGACAATCATCCCACAGCTCTTCTGACCTAAATAGTATCTGATTCTACATTCAGAATGATGAGGAAAATGCATAATGCCATACAATAGCTAAACTTCAAAATTCATTGCCTCTGGACATCATCCTGATCAAAAGTAGAAATGGTTTTAAAGATAAAAGCCATGTTAATTGTGAGAATACCAATGGCAACTAAATGCAGTAATTTTTGTTCTACCTCTAGCACTGGAAGTTCCTACAGTTTAAATTTTATGAAGCTAAAAGCTGCTACCTCAGACAGCTCACTCTTGCGAACTTCTGCTTCTCCTGTATGTTACACACTTTCCCTGAATTCCTGATATAAATTGCTGGAAGGTTGACAGCATTAAATGGACTTTTATTCCAACTAGTGTATCTGCTCCTATGTACAAAAGTGACAAAAGTGAATGATGCATGAAGCAGTGCAGGGGTGGTAAGCAAGGCAGCAGCAGTACCAGTGTGAGGCAAGACTTTCTGAAGCTAATCGTCTTCAATTAGCCTTTCACCTTTGAATAAAGGCAGATTGTTACTGCCAAAAAATTCCTCTTGAATATTCATTTAAATTAACTTGCCTTGGTCTGGTGTTTTCTTCATGGGATTTGTTTGCTGTGAGTACTCACAGAGGATAGTTGCTCTGGCACAGAGGGCTGTGAATGGGACTGTCAGAGCTGCGTGCCCAACTGTTTGTGAACAAGAAACTTTTGATTTATTCACACAATGTTGATGTCAGAAGCAACACACTGGTGCAGTGGAGGCTTTTCTGAGCAGTCTCAGTAAAACGACTTGCAGGGAAAGGATTTTAAAAAAGAAAACAAAACAGACTCAACTTGGGAAAATTAATTTAATTTATTACTAATCAAATCAGAGTAAGGTAATGAGAAATAAAAAACAAACCTTAAAACACCTTCCCGCCACCCCTCCCTTCTTCCTGGGATTAACTTTATTCCTGATTCTCTCCCCCCCACCCCCCTCCTACCCCCCTCCCACACCCCTCACCAGCTGCACAGGGGGACAGAGAATGGGGGCTGTGGTCAGTTTGTCACACTTTATCTCTGCCACTCCTTCTTACTCACACTCTTGCCCTGCTCCAGTGTGGGGTCCTTCCCATGGAAGAGAGTCCTCCACACAATTTTCCAATGTGAGTCCCTCCTATGGGCTGTAGTTCTTCAAGAGCTGCTCCAGCATGGGTCTCTTTCCACGGGGTGCAGTTGTTCAGGAACAGGCTGCTCCAGCATGGGTCCCCTGTGGAGTCCCCAGTCCTGTCAGCAAACCTGCTTCAGCATGGTTCCTCTCTGCATGGGTTCACAAGTCCTGCCCAGAGCTTGCTCCACCACAGGCTTCACCGTGGGGTCACAGCCTCCTTTGGGCACATCCACCTGCTCCGGCATGGAGTCCACAGGCTGCAGGTGTATCTCTGCTCCACTGCGGACCTCCACAGCCTGCAGGAGCACAGCCTGACTCACCATGGTCTTTACCGGGCTTCAGGTGAATCTCTGCTCTGGTGCCTGGAGCACCCCCTGCCCCTCCTTCTTCACTGATCTTGGTGTCTGCAGAGCTGTTTCTCTCACACAGTCTCACTCCTCTCTCCTGATGCAGTTTAAATCACACAGGTTTTTCTTCACAAACCACCATTGCTGATGGGTTTGGCCTTGGCCAGCAGCAGGTCCATCTTGGAGCTGGCTGGCATTGGCTCTGTTGGACCTAGGGAAGCTTCTGGTACCTTCTCACAGATGACACACCTGTAGCTCCGCTGCCATCCAAACCTTACCACACAAACTCAACATACTTTGGCAGTGTACCAAGCCCTCCTAGCCCCAACCTAAGTGGCAATAGTTACACCTGATTGCCTTACACAACTTCACGTGCAGTGTGTACTTGTTGTCTTGACGGCTCCCAAGTCATTGGAAACCCACATAACTATTCAAGGCACATTCTGTTCCTCCACAAATCATCCACACATTTCCTTTCCTCCATAAATGCTGTGATAACAGCTGAAAAGTGAAAGAAAAATAAAGCTGTGTGATACATGTGAAATGCAAAATGGTTGCTCTGTGCTGGCATCATTTGAACACTCATTTTCCCCTATCACCCACAAAAAGGGGATCATCAATAGAACAAAGCAAGGACTGTAAGGGAGGGTGACGCCTTGTTTTAGATGAACTGGTACAGTTCATTGGATACATCTGGTACAGTTTAACCCTGACAGCAGGTTCTTTTAGCCATATTTGCATTGAAAACCCAGCCTTGGAAGATACAGATCAGAAATTCAGCGATAATAAAAAAAAATGGAGATACACAGAACTACTGGGCTGCCACTAGGGTCTCCTGCACAGGAAACAACTACTTCGTTTCCTGAACAAGATGCAGGCAGAAAGCAACATCAGCTCAAGGACAAACAGGATTCAAGGCAAGCAGAAAGCCTCAATTGGAGAGAGCTCATAGTTCAGAGCCTGGTCCTGTCAGGTACCATACACAGTGAGGGAAAGGCCAGTAGCCTCATGAGTCCTTTTACTAATGAGGACCAGACCTCTCTGTTTTTGGAGGGATCAGGTGTGTGGTTTCTGCTCAGAATAGCCATCAAAAAGTGCTGCAGAGTATGGAAAAGGGTACAACCTTTCACCCTTAGGTGAAAGAGTTCCTGAAGATGAGGGGCAGCCCCAACCCCCATCTTTCCTGTCCCAGGAAGCCCTGCAAGCTTGCTGCCTTCTCACCACAGGTGGCCATAAAAGCTGGTGGGAGAGGGTCTCTTTTTTTTGCACGTTAGTGCATTTGCCTCTACTGTGTTGACACCTGGTGCTTTGTAGAGTAGCAGAGGAACAATAATTACCACATGATTCATTGGGAGATGAATGTTTTGGCGTTAGAGCCCTTGTGCTACTCTCCATCATTTATCATAGGCCTTTCAAGGCTCTTGAAGCACAGAGAGAGGATGTGGTTTAGGCACTAAGGGGATGATCTGCAGGTGAACAGAGCTGAAACTCTTCTCTGTCTCTGTGTACACACAGATGTGTACACACATGAATGCACACACATGCATGTACATTTATTTTCACATAATTTCCATTTTATACTGAACATTTATGGAGAAGGATCAGGCTGAATCTCTATTTAAAGCAACAACTTGGGATTATGAGATGTAAGCTCACTTTTCTTATGCCATAAATTTATATGAAAGTCTTTGTCCCATTCTGTATCTGTAAGAGTAGATAATCTTCCTCTATCCCTCTGAAAACTCATCTTCTTAATTGTAATGGCACCTGTCCCAAGAATGCTCCTTTTTTTTCAAGCCAATTCCAAACTCCTCAGAGATTAAAATTCATTCATACCAGGATAGGAAAGAAATCTGTGCTTTGTGCAAGTGGTTCAGACAAGATAATATCAGATCTGGCTGTCAGATCTCCAACACATGACTGAGAATAATAATAATCATGAGAGAACATATTGCGCATCTTTGGTCCAACCAAAACAATCCCCAGCCTCTTTCACTATGCCCTATGGCCTCAGCCAGAGCTGAGATGGTTAGATCAGGGTGAGAATGATCCTGGCCCCTGTGGTGGAGCACAGCAGGACTGGACTCATCAGCATGCCGAGAGAGGCCCATCTTAAAATGGAAAGCACCACAGAAGGCTCATTTTAATGCTCTATAGTTGAATAAGACTGCAAACCAAAAAATATATCATTATCTGGGCACATCTTGTAATTCTTGTTCAAACATTTTGCATAATTTGCTGCTACTTTCAACTTCTCTGTCCCCCATGTGGCAATGTTTGACAAAGGGGAAATAGTAAGCGATCTATTCTTGGAACATTTTCCCTTGCTTATTGTCACATGGCTTCAGAGCAGACTCTCATTCAAAGGATAAAAAAACCCCATACAATCAGGGATATGAATAGGACTGTCTAGTGGAAATCAGTCCACCTTTTAGTAGCACACTGGTAGACGGTTCGTTACCTCTTACCCCTAGAGCTCTAGGATGTGGAAGGAACCTTCCAGTGAAGCAAGACGAGTCAGAGACCAGTCTCATTAAATACAGCTTGAGCACACATTTGTCACTGACCACTTAGAAATGATGAAGAAAGAGGAAGAAATGGCATGAAAAATGTCTTTTTCTTACCTGCATGCTTCTCTGGTAATAGGATGTATCTCATGCATCGATGTCTCAAATCTGCCGCTTAAGATCCCTTGGGACTTATTACATTACATAAACCTTGCTCTGAAGTTTCAGGAATTTTTTTTTTACTATCAGGAGCAGCTCTGCATTGCTATTAATGAATATGCTGAAAAACTAGGGGTCACAGTCCTGCTTGCAGACCTGTCTTTGCTCTCCTGTGAACAGTTATGGGGCTGAGTTGCTCCCCTGTCAGCATAATGGAAAGGCTTCTGCATTTTCCATAGGAAAAGGTACCCATTCAGTGACATCCCCACAGATATGGGACACATTTGAGATACAGAATTTGATATACATTTTTTAAATGTCAAAGATGTAGAGAGAGAGGATCCATTTTCAGAAGAAATTAGTGATTTTTGGTGTTCATGGGAATCATAGAATCATGGAGTGCTTTGAATGAGAAGGGACCTTTAAAGGCAATCTAGTCCAACCTTTGTGCAATGAGTAGGGACATCTACCAAAATCAGGTTGCCCAGAGCCCCATCCAACCCTGCCTTGAATGTTTCCAGTGAGGGGGCATCCACCACCTTTCTGGGCAACCTGTTCAGTGTTTCACAACCCTCATCGTAACAAACTTTGGCCTTATATCTAATCTTAATAATTTCTCTCTAAGTTTAAAACAAGTGCCCCTGGTCCTATCACAACAGGCCCTGCAAAAAAGTTTTTCCCCATCTTTCTTGTAGCCCCCTTTAGGTCCTGGAAAACTGCAATAAGGTCTCACTTGAGCTCCAGGCTGAAAAACCCCAACTCTCTCATCCTGTCCTCACAGAAGTGTTCCAGCCCTCTGATTTTCTTCACAGCCCTCCTCTGAACTCACTCCAACAGGTCCAAGCTCTTCCTGTGCTGAGGACCCCAGAGCTTAATGCAGCACTCCAGGTTCAGCATCTCACCAGAGCAGAAAACAGAGTGACTTTTTTCTCTCCTCCAAACAAAATCAAACCCAAAACACTAAAATTCATAAATAAACACTAAAACAATTGTTGCCTACAAGTAACTATCTGACTAATTTCAATCATAAACACATCCCATCAACATCATCCTTTTTTCTCTGATGAATTCAATTGCGTTTTTGTATGTATGCAATAACTGTTAATAAAACCATGCTGGGGGGGGGGGGTGATCAAGAGTGCCTTACGGCGTGTATTGACACTTACTTATTTGCAGATGCTAAGACATTATTGAAGCACTTTATCATTGTTTTAGGCTGGCAGACACAGGATGGTACGAGACATGCTGTGACTTAAAGGCACCTCCTTGCTGCACAGCTCAGCTGGGAGCTCTCCTCCCAGCTTCACCCCTGTCTTCCCTCTGTTCATCCTGGCAAGTGTCAGCTGCTACTCTGTGCTCTGCTTTTACTGCCCCTGAGCTCCACCCATGCTAACTGGCAGGGTACAAACAATGGCCAGTTACCAATGATGCCGTGCTTTTCTAGGAAACATCCCTGGGTGCAAGAAAGGGTTTAACAGAATTGTCAAACTGATTTTCAAATAAGGCTGCTCTCTGGTGCAGAAGTTGGTTCTTCTACAATCTTTGGGGCTTGGAGTTTACTTGCAACATGGATGTTGTGGCATATTTATCTACAAAGGGTAAGAGAAGTGAAGAATCGCTTGGGCTGCTTGGGCTGGATTTGTTTGTGGTGGATGCACCTAGTCAGGCCAAGGCATAATCCCCATGTAGTATTGCAGATAAATGATGGATGGGTTGGTCTTCTCCCGGCAGAGTGCCAGGGCAAGTCCCAGGGAGCACCACTGCACTGTTTTAAATTGTGTAGTAGTAAATAAAATGTGGATAAACCAACCTGCTGAGTACATACGAGAAGCCTGTTAACTCTGTATTCCCTAAATTGCAGGCAGATAATCTCCTTTATCTCTGTTTATCCTCAGCTGCACACAGGTTTATTGGGAGGAAAGCAGCTTTCCCTGTGATGCAGAATGCAATTACTGTGAGATTGTCCCTGTGCCTCCAATGGCTTCCAGTCAGTAACTGAACCACACATGCTGCCAGCAAGGAGAGCTGCCAGGAGCTTCACAGGGCTATGCTGGCCCTTTGCAAGTCTGACAGAGAAGTACTCTGTTGTGCTGTCCTGCTCCTGGAGAGTCTGTGACTGGCAGCGGAGAGCTGCAAAATCAATCCTTCTTTAGCATCAATTCTTTCGTTTTGTTTTACTGTCTTCTGTGGGTGTGACTAATTCCTTCCTTCACTGCTGCTGTTGTGAAGTGTTTAAAATCTCCCATCAAGTCTCTCTCCTCACCCCGTGCAATCACCCTACGGTGTACAATTCAGGTTTCGCAGGTCTAGCTTTCTCTTATTCTCCTCCTCATGTTTCTCTTCATTCCTTGCTGCCTAAGTGATTTTCTCTTTGCCTTTCTTAGTACTTCTTATCTAATTTTTTGCATATTTTTGTAAAGAGAGAGAAAGAGAAAAGCAGGATCATGGAGCATCCTTGTCTGCAACAGTCCCACCCTGTTCATAACCTTCATCCTTCAGTAGCTCTGATAGTCTCCATATTCCTGTGTAACATAATGGCACGGGCTCTAAGGCGTATACAGAGGCTTGTGTCTCTGACTAGAACTCCTAGCACTGAACTCAAGAGCATGTGTTTTTAACTCTTCGCATTGTAGGGCTACACTAGACAAAGTCAATCTGACTTACGTCAGAGACATCTGTGTTAGTTATTCTAATTGCTTAGCTTTTAAATTCTAACTACCAGAGGAATTGTGTTAGCTCTGGGGTTTGATAGGGTTTTTTTTATTTCTAATTTTTCTTTTTTTTTTTTTCCCTGTGGACTTGGACCAACACTATAAAAGTTTTTTGAAATAAGTATTTCAAGTTCCATCACACATTTGAAGTCTGGTTTAAGACAGATTGTGATGATTGTGGAAAAGGACTGAAGATAGGTAAACTTGACCGAAAACAGAAGTGAATGTCAGTAAACCATGACAGGTGAATAAATAGTGGAGTAATACAAATAATCAAAATAAGCAAGGATGGTAATTATAACTGTCAGTGCTGATAGCAATTTCATACCAAAGAATCACTGTTCAGTGGAGAGATAGGAACAGCCACAAACTAATAAAAGTACAGTATGAAAGAACTGTACACTGAGCCAGGGGAAGCAGCTGATGGGCTCAATGTCTGCTTAGACTCTTCTGCAATAAAGGTCAACAATATCTCAAGGGTGGCAGTGATGGGGAAGAGATCCCCATGTTCTTCTTTAAATGGGCTTTGTGATGTTGAGGCCACAAAGCACAAAGGCAACGAAATCATAGACGATATTCAGCTTCACTTTCTCTACTCCAGGCACTGAATGAGATTTGCTGTCCTGAACCCAGGAAAACCAGAGGGCAGCTCTTGGCTTTGGGATGGGCTGAAAAATCAATCAAATGCCTTTTTACATTCCTCAACCAATGAGGGGAAAAATGCCCCTATACTGAAGGGGTCATGTTTGATAGCCACATTGGAGTTTGGATGGTCTAGCTACTTGTCTACAACACGTTAAATGTGCTGTTTCCCTGCACAGCCAACAGACATATGCTTTTGACCCACTCAGCTTTGTGGTCATATCTGATAGCAGACTTTGGCTTTATATCATTAAGAACCAGCACATTAATAGAAAATTATCCCATTTCTTGAACAAATTACAAGAGTGACATCAATATCTGAACAAGGAGAAAATGCCTGGAATCAGCTTTATCTAATCTAATTTGAATTTGTGTGCAGTTGTTAAAGAAAAACCTTTGCTCCTCTAGCTGTAATCATTCAAAAGGGCAAAGGCATGGCAAGCATTTTTTATGCAGGCCTACACAAATAGCACCAATTAACCTGCCCTGATCAGTTCTTTAGATAAAAAATGGTTGTTGAGTATTCTTGCAATAGTAACCACTTCCAAGAGAGAATTTTTTCCTGCAGAAAAAAAAACCCAAACCAAGGATTGCTGTAAGAAGAAATGGACAATGAAGTGTCAGGGAGAAGAATCAGCCAAGTGGCAACAATATTCAAAAGTTTTGATTGCAATTTTCCGTAGGAAGCCAAGAAAATGAGATTAATTTGGCAAAGATGCTCTCACTACTGTGAACTCAGGGCCCCTGGTCTGCCAGTTTCCAGACACTGGGACTTCCTTCCTGCAGGCATGAATAAAAGAGGGTGGTTGGTCATTAGTTGGACTGAAGATGCGAGTGGGATCCGGCTTTAGTTCTTACTGGATTATTATATCCTCTTAATTAAAATGCCCTATAACATTATTTCTCCTTAGAAAAAAGAGCCTTTGAAATCTGTTAAGCCTCAGGACTAGGTAGGAGAACTTACATCCCCAACAATTTGAGAATAGGGAAGGGTCACTTGTCCAAATTAGAGAAGTAAATCCATGAGTATATTTGCCGACTGATTCCAGAAAGGAAATCTTTATCCTCGAGACGAAGCCAATTAGTGAGACTCATGACAGCATGTTCCACAAAGAGTATTTTGTGGGAGGTGAAAAAAAAGCCAGTGTTAGATTTTTAAAAGGTGACAAATTTCTTGTCCTTTCCATTCAGTAGTCACAAAGTGCTGCAGGGGAAAGCTTTCAAGTCATTCCACTGGCCTGAGACCCCTGCTCTTTTGACCAACATGCAGGTTCCCAGGTGTTCTCTACTAGCCATATCCCCCACACAGGGCCCACCAAAACTTGCTCAACCCTAAATCACAGTCCTGAAAGTAAGTGGCATGTTTTCAGTGACTTGAATGCTAAAACTGACTCATATTCCCTATTTTGTTTTTGTTTCCCAGTTATGCACCACTGTGCCTTTTCTCACAAAATTAGAAAATGAGACAGACTTGCTTGAGACCAAATATGATCTCTGGTTTGACTCAGCAGTGTTTATGTGGAGCTACCCAGACATAATGTGGTTTGGCACATTGAATGACACCAGAAAGGTTATAATAATTTCCCAGCCTTTACCTCCCCCTCCGAAAAAAAGCCTAACCCACCCAAATTATTTGGCATCCCCTGACATCTTTATCAATAATACAAACAGATACAAATGAACATGACTTTTAGATCTGGGTTCAAAATTTAAAACTCCCTGAAAAAGATTGCTGTTTTCTCCAAGCTGTAGGAGTGATGCTCGTGACAGGTACTACTTCTCCCTCCACAAATACTCTTGCTCATTGCTTCACATATGGTAAAAGATCATTCCAATTTCACACTTTAGATGTTTGCAAAAGGCTGAATCATCTTTATCTCTGGCTCTGAATGTGGCTGGTTTGTTTTAAGCTCTTGTGCAGGTGTTGATGGATGAAGGGATGGGGAGTGGGGTTTCCCAGTGTGTGTGGCGGGTGCCATGCTTGGGCAGAGGCTGGCTGGCTGCATTCACTGCCATATGTGCAGGCATGTGTCTCCAGGGGGTGACAGGTGAATCCACAGGGGCAGCAGCTGTACAAAAGTTCTTTCCTGGCATTTGTGTGGGGACCAAAACAGGATCTGGCAGCCAACAGAGCAGATTTGTGTAGCCAACAGAAACTGGCAATGAAGGCAGTGGCTCCAGGAAAACAAACACAAATACAGAGGCACAGCAACAACATGATATTGTGGTAAGGATGGGAGCTGAACTGTTGAACTGACTCAAGCAATCAAGCACAAGCCAGCTGCACAGGGCATTCCTGAGCTCAGGAGGGAAGATGGGCAAAGTACTCTTTCCCATGACCCTGGAAGCATGTTACACTGTCATGGAAGCAAATTGCCAACACAGAAAGAGATGATCAGCTCAGGGGATGGTGCTGGTGAAGGCCTTTTGCCAAGATGGGAAACAGCAAGGACACTGTTTGAACCTCCTGCCTACCAACTCTACAAATTATTGCAAATTTTTGGCTAAGGTGATGCCGGAACCCAAAACTACTGTGTCTGTATCCTCTGCCTTATCCAAGGGTCTTACCATGTTCTCTATTCCTTCTCCTAGCAGAAGCATTGCTTTCAGACTGGTACTGCCTACTTAACAGGACTGTACACCCAGCAGGGTTTGCAGCAGCAGTGTTGGGGCTGGGTGGTGGAGCCACGTGCTTGGCCTGAGACAGTCTCTGCATGTTTAATACCGGCTGCAAGAGAGCCTCAGAGTGGCTGCGTCAGGTGGCCTGGATCATATCTCTGTGGAAACAAAAACACAGATCTTCCTCCCTCTAAACACTCTCTGCCAGGGCAGAGATCGTGCAGGACAACTCACTAGCATTCTTGGAGCCAAATTCAAGACAAACACTGACCTCAGCTTTTGAATCCTAACCAGCCTATGCAAGGACAGCCTTATTTACACTTTGTTTTCCTTCCAACTCCATATTCTCCAGAGGCCTGAGAACAAGCTGCTTTCTCACACTGTATGAGAGTTGAGACAGAATGATCTAGAGTCTGGGAAGAAGGGAACCACACATCTTAATGGGATCACACAGTCTTGTTTAACCTTTTTTGTCTTCTATGGGCCTTTTGGTTTGTTATCTCTAGCAGGGTTTGCACACTGGATGACCCCAAGAGCATAAATCAGAGCAGTACAGCAATTTTTGAAAAACACATCACTCCAGTACAGATCACAATGTGTTGCTTTTATGTAGGGCAGCTTGTATCTCAAAACTGGACCCACGTTTCTGCAGCATTCAACTCCTCTTTTCACTTTCTCTCCACCTTGGTGTTGCATTTCTCTGTTTTGTGACAAAACAGCTACCCCTGTGGCTTACAGCTGTGATGCTACAAACACAAGATTGGGACCATGGCTACTTTACTGTGTAAATTTCCTTAGTATTAAAAAAGAGCAATGACGTGACGTGCAACGAGAATAATGACTTTGTGCCATCAAAAGTTTCTTGGGAAGGAAACCGTGCTGTCAGATTTGCAGGATTTTAATCTTTTTAACAGATAGCTTGGAAGCACACATTGGCCATGAGGGCTGTACCTATCAAGGTGTTCTGCACCCCTGGGGGCTTATTACCATGAGCAGGACTAGGCAGCTCAGGGCATTGCTCAGTAATCACCTTGGTGGATACAGCAAGGACAGCTGGCACCTTGCCTGGCACCATGGCCTAGACTCAGGTGAAAATATTTGATAGCCTGTGACTAAACAAGTTAAAAATAGGGATTGTTCTGTCACTTTAAGAAAATTCGCATAATATTCCTGTCAGACAATCAATCTCCATCTTTTTGTGCTGGAGAACTGCTAAGTCCCTCCATGATGATTCTCACGACATGAAGGCTAAAAAGGGTCTGACTTTTCCCCTTGCTCCTCCAAGACCCACCTGTCATGATCAGAATAATCTAGAGCTCTTAAAACAAAAATGTGTCTTACTTCAGTGCAGGATGATGGGGGGGAAATAGGAGGAGCTTTGGGGGGAAAGCATCAGTATAAAGGGTTGGATGGGTAGAAACAAGAGGTACTGGCTCTCTAGATGTCCTTCCTCTGGTGTTTCTAGAACACTCATGCACCTGCCTGTGATATTAGTACTATTTTGGGGGCACGGGCCACATTTGGCAGCATAGCGGGCAATTGCTGTAAGGTGCTGTATACTGTGGGTTTGTAAAGGAGCTTGCTGGGCTGTTGGATCCCTAACCATGACAGCCAGGAAAAAACTCTGATTTTCATCTGAGCCATTGCTTCCATGTGTTTAGAAGGTTTAGGCCACAGAAAGACATTAGGTTTTCCTTCGATTCACTGTTTCACAAGCTGCTTAAGTTGGTGGTAATCAGAATGAGCAAGCAATATCCTCTGGTGTTTTTTGAGGACCCTTTTTTGGGATCCTCTATATGTTTCCTATCAATAAAATAATCCGTCACACACAAACCAAGGAAACTGGTCATGTGCAATGAAGGTCTTAATCTGTCACAGGGTGTTTTGGGGCTTGTGATGCACTGAATGGTTTCCTCTGGACCCAGCTGGATGAGTGGCCTGGAATGATCATGGAGGTCCCTCTTTGGGGCATCATAACCCAGCCTTGCATTGTCCCTGCCTGAAGCCAGTCCCAAAGTCAGAGACTATGATACTAAAGAGGTTAATGACAAAACCTCTCTGCCCATGGGATAAATAATGACAAGAGGGGCAGATGTGCCACAGCTTTTTCATGGCCAGTGTTATTCATACTGGCCATGAAAAAGCTGTGGCCATTCATACTGTTATTCATCCCTCTCAGATATGATTGGTGCACATAAATCACAGCAGAGACTATATCAATGGGTCCCACTCCTTTCTTGTATGAGAAGGTGCAGCTGGATTTTATTTCTCTTTCAAATCTATTTAAAGAAGGAAAATAATCTTCAATATAGTGGAAAAGCTTTTTAATCCCTCACAGACAGTACAGAATAGAAGGCTCAGGTTCCCTGAAGTGAGTGTCAGATGAGAAATGCTATTCTTTCAAAAATCAGAGCAATTTTCTTGAATTCAGTCCTGTTAGTGTAGTTTTCCCTATTTCCAATATGCGCATTAATCCTCCTCATTTTACACAGCTATGTAATGGCATTCCCAAATCCAAGAGGATGTTTTAACTCTCATGGAGAACAAGTTTGCTTGTTCCAGTAATTCTTAAGATTCGCTGTTCCAGTTGCAGCTTCTGAAGACTACACAGACAAATAGGAAGAGCTCTGAACAACTCATAGTTCAGAAGAACCTCTTGGGACACAACAAGATTAGATGCAGGCTGAAGGAAGGGAGGGAGCAACACAGCATCTCAGCCACTGGAGGACTGTGGATGCTTGCTTCAGACTTGTAAGCCATTACCCTTGCACTGACTTGTGTAACTACTCTCCAAGGAGAATAAAAAGGAAAACAAAGGTGTTAGGGTACGACCTAAAAGTTGGATGCGTCTTATTAATTTAAGTAACACTGAAGTTCAAGTCCAAATACATTTGATCCTTCATCTCATTCGGCTGCTTTCATTTCCTTTTTTTTTTTGTGTGTTTACAAGTCATCAACGGTCTCATTCTGCAGCTGAAGCTGCTTAATTGGGGGGCAGGAGGTTGCTCTTCCCAAAATGCTCTTATTTAATTGCTCCTTGGATCTGAATTCCTTCCTGCTCTTATAGTCAATAAATGTTAAACATTGCATGCTCTCAATATTTACCTATTCTTAACTCTGACTCATTTTGTTTATTTCCATAATGTGTGCCTCTCTATGCTTTACTTCTCAATATCTTCAATCATTTTTTTAAACCACAGAATATCCTCTTTATTTTCATTCGTAATCACTTCAGTTGTTTCTATTTTTAGTTCACTTTTTAACCTTTTTTTTTTTTTCTTCTTGTCCAGTTCTTGGGTCTTTTTCTGGGATGTGGGAGGTTGGCAGGTTCTTTCCTAGCCCAGAAGCCCACATCTCTCTGTATCCTCATCTTAGAGCTGCTATCTACCTGTCAGAAGCATTCATCTCGCTTACACTTTCCCTGCAGAAATACCAGGAGCCACTGATTCATCCAACAAATCCTTAAGCATCTCGTACCCCACTGTATGGTAAAGGCAGAGCTGAAAGCATCAGGAGACAAATATCTCCACAGGTCATCTTACCGCTTAGCAAAAGAAAATCAAGAAGAAGATCTTAAAGGCAGATCCTATGAGAAGACAGCATGGTTAGCAATGGAAAGAAACCCCTTCCCTCTCCACTGCTAGTAATGAATCTTCTTTCCCTTTCAGCTGGTCCCAGTCCTCCCCTTGGAAACTAATTACCAATGTAGGGCACGTGGGATCTGGCCACATAGCGTTAACTCTCAGATCCTAATGAGGCAGTGTGGCAGATGTCGGGGTTATTCAGAGGTTATGGGTGACCCTCCAGCCCATGAGGGGAAGCTGCGCCAGGGGATGGGGTCACTATGAGCTCATCCAGGGAGCCTGTTTGGGGATATCTTCAAGCCAACAAACAAAGCAGCAGACAAAAGGGTTAATACTGCTCAGTAAATGAGCTGGCATCAAACAAGCGAGGCTTGAATCTTTCTTCCCCTGTAATATAATTTGTTGGCTCCTGGGAGCCTCCCTTCATTTGACTGGGGGTTTTCTCTCAGATAAATTGGGGTGAATGCTCCTTGCACAGCTGCAACATTGATTTCCAGTTTGGGGTAGAAAAGGAGTTATTTTCTCCTCCTTTGTGTCATCCCAGAATGAAAAGGAGACAAATAAATAAAAGTCCCCTCTGTGCAGAATATGATACTGAGAGACTGTTGTGCACAGCACAGCCTCCTCCTTCACCCACTCGTCACCCTCTGGATACAATGCTCTCTCATTAACTGGACTTTTCATTCAGAGGCTGTTGCCCAACTTAATTTGGAATAATTTATTGGATCTGATTCATATCAACTTAATAAAGCTTTAGTTGAGTGCAGAAAATCCATTTTTCACCAGCAGTAATTGCAAGTGTTGTTAGAAGGTGACCCCCTTCAGCACACACTGATGGGGCTCACAATGCTAGCCCCAGAGGGTAAGGCTTTCACAGACATCACTGGAAGCTAGATGGGATAACTCAAAGGTATCCCAAAGGCTTAACTCCAAATGGCACAATGCTTGTTCCCCCAACTTTCCCCCCTCCCACATTCTGCTGATCTCTGTTGCCCACTTCTCAGTGGGTTTCTCCTCCAGCTCCTGTTTAGCACAGTATTGACCCTGCAGCTTTGCCAAGTCTTGCACCTCGTCAGACCTTTCCCTGCACCCATCCTACCTCTTCAAAACCAATCTTTCTTTCCCACTTCACTGCCTGCATAGCCCTTTCCCAGCCGGTATGCAGCCCTCCCAAATGACCAGTTTTACGTATCCCAGCGTTGAGGGGGAGATACCTTTGCTACCCAGCGAAGAGCAGATATCAAGCTCTACCACGCAAAATAAATGTCCCACATTCACTACACCCCTGTGCCTCCTGCTGTCCTTGCTCCGCCCAGGAATTTGGGGAATGGGGGAAAACTGTGTTACAAAGTGATTTGGAACAAGAGGATTCCTATCCACTTGCATAAATGACTTGCAGTGGTCCCACCTGCATATTCCATGGCTTTGACAGCCCCTTTTTTCTCTGTGGTTGTTGGGTGGAAAAGCCCTGAGTCATGCTCCTCAGGCAGCAGCACAGTCTAGAGGGTGGTCACAGCAGAAGGAATGCTCAGCGCTGAGCTGGCATCTTCATCCCACCACACCACCTGACATGCCACCAGTAACAAGGAGCAAAGTCTCCCAAGGCATTATCCCTTCCCACAGCTGCCCTCAGTCACCACCTCCTCTGCCAATTCAGTCCATAGCAGCAACTCCCTTTCATGCCTCAATCTGTCAGGCTGGGGAGGCATTAAAAGAAAAGGCTGGCCTACCCATATGCCAGGGGCTTTTCAGTGTCTAACCCCCAGAGCTCAGGCACTGTGTCTTAGCAGTGCTGACTGATAACGGCATCTGGACCACTGTTCACATATGCCATTGACTGTGCCTGCTGAAGCTCCTCATATAAACTGGTTTTCCTCAAGGTACATCTGTCATGAAAAGGTTTTGGATGGACACATGCACACACCAGGCTGACCTCTCCACTGTGCACACCTGTCTTCCCTCCCTGTTGCTCCTCTGATGCAGTAGCTCTGGCCATAGCTGGCACCACCAAAATGAATAGGTGTGAGTGTGGTTTGGTGGCCACATTGTAAAACTTATGCCCAGAAATGGCAGGGAAGACAGAGAGAGGCTGTGAAGGGACTGGCTTCCTCCCAATGTTCCCAGCACCATGTACTCTGCTTCCACTGCCAATTAAAATGCAGTGGGGAGTGGGAGGTCGAGGGAGAACAGAGAGACTCCCTTTCACAACTGCCTGAACCCCTCTGACCCTTCATATGAAAAATTAGCATCATAATACCTAGCAGTATCGAAGTGCTGTTGATTCTTCTCTCATTGTCCCCATGAAAGATGCAAATGGCATCACCCGTTACTAATTCCCAGCATCGGAGTTCTCTTTAGAAGAAGCTAAGTGATAAGAAAGTAATGCTAAAATCAGCCTAATGGACTTCTGCCGAACCTGAGCGTAGCTGCTGAGCCTGCCAATGCACACATTCCTAACACAGCAGTGGGTGAATGAGTGGGCTTGGTATGTTTGCAGCAGAGCATCTCTGTTCCTGTTATAGCAATAGGCACTACCTGGTGCTCAGAGCAAAGGGGAAAAGTCCTCCTGCTTTGCATACCCCAAAAATGAGTATCATTAAAGAAAGGCAGTGCAGGAACAATATCTTCCCTGGTTTTCATAGGTTTTTGTGCAGATGGAGAAGAGATTTTTTTGAAAGCCCAAAGCAAATGTTGACCTAAGGCAATTCTCTGAAGATAATGGCCACCTTGGAGAGCTTTTGCAAATCCTGCCCCCAGGCAGAGAAAAAGGAGTTTCATTTGAATAAAGGGACAGAGTGACTGAAGTCAGAAAATTATAAAGCCATGAGCTGAACTAGTTCTGGAAAAAATCCTAAAACAAATAATTGAACAAATTTTTCATAGCACCTAGATGATAAGGCTGAGAAAAGTTCAAGTTAATAGGAATATGTCAAGAATAAGTTGTGTCAACACAATCCAATTTCCTCCCTGACAGGGTAATAGGTTTGTGGATGAGGCAGGAGCAGTCAATGTCATGTGTCTTCACTTCAAGTAAAGTTTATGACATTGGGCTTATATGACACTAATAAACAATTTAGGGAAGCATGGCCCAAAGGCAGCTTCTATAGACTGAGTATAAGGGTAGCTTAAAACTGCTTGCATTTAATTGTCATGTTGGAATGATTCATCAGCTGAGATTTTGCAGTGATCATTCCTGTAGCAGATGTTATTCAATGTTTTCATTAATGGCTCAGATGATGGAATGAGAACATACTCATTAAATTTGCAGGTGGCATTAATCTGGGAGGGACTGCAGGCGCATTTGATGATTAGAATTCAAAATGGTCTTGCTAAGTTTAAGAAATAGTCTGAAAATAACAGGAGACACTTTAATAAAGACAAGTACAAAGTAGTATCCTTATGAAGGAAAAATCAAATTCTTAAATGGAAGATGGAGATGGCAGGATGGGTACTGGATCTGCTGGAAGAAAAGGGCTTATAAAGCATCACATATGCAGACTTTAGACCATAGTTACATTTTGATGGAAAAAAAATAAAAATCCTATTGGGATGTATGAATACACTTTCATATATGTATGAATATGGCAAAGAAAGTGAGTCTACTTTGATGGAACAAGGCACTGGTGCTCAGAGGTGGCTCATGAGCCACATGGGTGTCCCTGTCACCAGAGAGTTGGTCTGCAGAAAAACAGGTGGGGAGATGGCTCAGAGCAGTAATTCTCCCAGTCAGAGCACTTTGACCAGTGGCCAAATGCCTGAAAACATCCCAAAAGTAAACCTCTCCAGCAGCTGAGTAAAATCAAGGCTGCCTTCCTCCATCCTTCTTACTTCCACCCGGTGGTGCACCTCCCTGTGCCATGTCCTTGGGTAATGGTATAGCCCGAGTGACTGAAGCACCAACCTTGCAAAAGTAAATGTTTCCTTTGCAGTATCTTGCCAGCAACTGAACTGGCTGGAAATGAACCCATACTTTAACTTTACAGGGGTAGTAGTATTTTGACCAGCTCTGTTCTCTGAACCTTCTCTACCCAGCCATCCACCCAGCTGTGCTAGCAGTCCCACTGGCCACGACGTAAACAATTCTCAAAACAACTAATACTTGCAAACCACTTAGATGTTGGCATCACTAGGAGAAATGGCATGTTTTATCAACGAAGCCAAATTTCATAATTCTCCTACACTTGAGCAGGGATCTTCGCCAGCTGCTCATTGCTGCGTAAGTCCAATTAGAAGCCTGCCTGCTTTCCTTTGGGGAGACTGTGACCGGTGATACAGTGACAAAGTCTCCCTAAAACAAGCTTGTTTGTTTTCCTTCACTGCTCGCTTCCACTTGCTAATAAACAGCCTACACATATTTAGTCCCATCTAATCTTATGCCTCACTACAAGTGAAATGAAATTGGTTTTCTCTCTTGTATTATGGGAAAAAAACAGATGCAACCTACGTTATTTCTTAAAGTCAAGGACCCATTGGAATTCAAGCTGTTTTATATTGTTCTTCCTGTCTCCCACTCTCTGTTTTTTTGTGAAAAACCAGTCTTCTTCTTTTCCCCCAAAACCAAACACCCTGGAGCATACACAAGCCCAGCTACACCATCATTTGCTGGGTTTTGCCACAAGCCCTGGTTTCTCAAGTGACAGTTTCAGATGCAACAGAGAAAATCTGTTCCCCACCCTGAGAAGAAAGTCCCACTCACTCACCTGCCATGTCCCTGTTCCCCTCCTTTCTGCCCTGGATCCAGAGAGCGTAGCTCTGCCCATCTCCTTGATTGGTTTGATCCCAAGGGATGAGCTCAGCTGCTGGGGTGCTGGAGTCATCCAGTCCATACAATAGCCCATCATCCTTGGGTTAGTTTGAGCAAAAGGCTCTTTTCAGTGGTTTGGTCTAGGAGACAGCCCTACAACCTGTCCTACCAGTGTGGCAGCAGTGTGGGCCTGTCATGCTGGGATACCACGCCAGCAAAAACAACACACCATGGAAAAATAACACGTGTGAGCTTAGAGCTCATTAAACTCCTCCCAGATTCCTTTTATAGGATTAAAGCAGGTAGGCTTTAGCTAATTCATTGCCACTCTCCTCACTGTCCCCATGGGGAACCTGGCAGTCACTTGCACCAGGAGGCTTAGATCAGCCCTAATGAGCTCACGTCTGTAAAATATGAATCCACTGTTTATGCTGGGCACATTGAGCAGAAGTACATGAGACTTAGCAAATGCTCACAAAGCCAGTTCAAACACTCATATTTTACTTTAAGGTACACATTTCCTTAGACAGCTTAAAATGCCATGGTGACCGCTGTTTGTTATAACGCAAAGGTTCTCTTGAGGGCCTAGAGGCTCTTTCCGCCAATTAAGCAAAGATCTTTTGTAATCAGAGGGGTCATTTCACTTGTACAAGTCCATCTAATGGCACATGTACAGGTAATATTAAAACCCACTAAAAGAGGAGAGGAAAACAAAACTGCAAAATTGAATATAGAGCCCTGGGAGGGGCACGTGCCCTTCTGTACCTCACGTATGTGCTTGTACTCTCCTTCTCAAATCATCCTTCAGCAAGAGCAGGAATGTCTCACAGGAGTTGCCCTGAACAGCAGCCTCAATGTTAGTGCTGTCGCTGGGCTCCTGCCTCCAAGACTCTACTTACTCGTGTTAATTCCCCAAGTGGATGAAGAGTTTGTACAATTATCCCAAAGCCTGTCCTGCTTAGGATTGACTGGAAATGGCAGAGATCTCCACATAGGGGCTTTTGTTGTGGGTTCTTTCTTTAACACTACCTTGCTGGCACCTCATACATCTGCAACAACTTTTCTGTGGGGAGGGGGATGCTCTGCAGCCCTCACCTCTGCACCCAGCAATGGAAGCGTGTGGCTGTGGGTCTGACCATACAGCATCAATAATGCTGGAAGAGGGCACATGCCCACAGCCCTGTGCACAACTCATTGCGGAGATGGGGTGCCACGACAGTGCACAGGAAGGCTGAATGTCTGTTGACATAATGCTACCCAAAAAGGGTAACGGAAATCTCTGTTGATTAGTAAGAATGATGCAGATGTGCTGCTTTGCCAAGTGAAGGTATCTGGGCTGTTTGCAAGAGCTATTTCTGCTGAATAAGGAAGTGCAAGGCTATTCCACCGTAACAAAGCATGTTGAGGAAATGGATTTGTATAATCAAAAAGAACTCTGCTTGAATGAACAGAGTAGGTAAAGAAGCTCGCAGAAGATCACCTTAGACAATACAAGGGTCAAAAAGATATGGAGGAACCTTGTATGAGGGTTAGGTTCCTGGACCCCAAGCTAATGTGGTTCCAGTAGTCTGTGCTGAAGTTACCAGAGCAAATAACTCCAGGCTTCAGGAGTAAAGAATGGGAACATTATGGGCTTTTTTATTTCCCCATAAGGGTTTTTCTTAATAAAATTAGTGAGATTTGTCAGATGTGACCCTAGAAAATCTACTAAGCATTACTTGGCTTCTACTTACTTTAAAAGGGATATGGGAGTGTGCAGCCTCGGTAGATCCACTCCCAAACACAAGCTGGAACTCACACTTGTAATAAGCAAGGTTGGATTTAAATTATGAACATCTCAGTTTTTCCCATATGACCTTCCCACAAAGGTAAAGCTTTAAACTGCTAATTTCACTCCCTTAAAATAGTTTCCAGTATTTCCTATAAAGCAGGTTTTTACCCCTCTGATAGTGCTGAATTTTTTTAAAACATCATGCCATTTGTCTCCTTGGCTACCAGGCCCTACTCATGTCCCAGTGCCCCAAGAAAATTATATTTTACACATCTTTGGAAAAATATCATTGCATTTTTACTAGAAAGCGTGGGCAGAGGTCAGTTTTCATCTCACCGAGGTGGACATTGGAGAAGGCACCTCTGATGACAAGGATACACTGGAAAAGTGTGTAAAACCAAGGCCTTGCTCTCTTTGGATCTGACCATCCCATAGCTATGTCCAAGCTGTGCCTGGCCTGGGGACTGACCCAGATCTGAAAAGAAAAGGTGTGTGCTGCAGTCCCATTTCCAGTTGATACAGGATTTAACTTCTCCTGGATCTTTATGTGGGGAATAGAAATACAGTGTATAAAATTCAGTCTGAGTCTGCACTAGCTCAAGGCTAGGAGTGAGGGCTGGAGCTTGTCCTGAACAACACATATCATTGGAGACTCTGTGTCTTGTGGTGAAGTACCTTCAGCAATAAAACTGACTCTTTTTGGCTATGGATAGAAATTTCAGGAAGAGGGTGATGGGAAACATGGCCAGGTCTAAAGCCTTATTTCAAGCCTGCCTACTGTTGTTACAATTAATTTTCATTTAAAGCTTAATTTTGATTATTAGAAAGCAAGGTGACTGCTTACCATTTGTGCTGCTCTATTTACTTCTTATATCTGTTAGGTTTAAAACATTAGGTAGAAGCACTCACTACAGGCAGCATCCTACTGCATCTCTAGTTAAAATGGAAGTGGTTCATAGGCTTTGGACTGTCTCTTGCCTCACAGGGGAACTGCAGTTTTGTTTCAGAACTACGATGGACAGTTTCACTTACTGTTAACACCTGCTGCTTCAGAGGTGTTTGCACATCCCTGAAGCTGGGGATGCAGGGAAAAAATAGGGACAGGACAAAGTCTGTGTCACTTAAAAATTAATAACTTGCATTAATTCTTTTTCCCTCCTCCCAAGTTTCTTCTCCCCAGACCTATCTATGACTTTGAATTCCACTTTTAAGGGGTGCATTTCCCTTCATCCATGCTTCTTAGAAGTGCTGCAATTTCTTCCTGCTCCCTGAGAGGAGAACAGGCTCCAGGAGCAGCTGCATTGGGAACTGGCCCCACTTTTGGCATGAGGGCAGCTGTCAGAGCGCCCAGAGACATGAAGAGGCCAGATGCAGGAAGCTTTCTATTTACCCTAGTGGGACTGAAAATATGTTTAGTAAATTGGCAAAATATACTGAGAACAGAATCCAGCACAGTGGAAAATATGGGAGTTGGCAGAAGCATTCATGGCATTAAAAGTATATATGCAAAGATGCCAAGCATTATATTTATGTAACTAGAAGGCAGTGGAACATTTCCATCCTGCTAGATGGTCACAAAGGCCTTGGTCTCCCTTTCTTTCCAAGGCCAGGCCTTGGTCTCCTCCTGTCCTTAGAATCCTGCCATCAGTTACCAAGTGCTCTCAGCTGCACACATCAATGTCTAACAGGTCAGGCAGGATGCCCCACGGCCAAGTCGGGAGCAGTGAGAGGCAGACAGTGATGCTGTGCTATGCATGACCAACCAAAAACTCACCAGAGAGCAGGAGCTTGCTTGGCAGCAACCCTGCTGTAGCAGAGATCACAACCAGTAACACAAGTGTCTCTGAGAAGAGCACAGTTGTTGACCAGGGAAGCTATACCTGCAGCAAACCACCAGCCCCAGCTCTACTGAGGGTCCTGCTTTGAATATTCACCTTCATGGTCATGCATTGAGTGTTGTCCTGCACAGCTGTGACTCTGAAAGTGCCATATAGGCCAAGAGGTCTGCGGTGTCCTGCTGGAGCCTTCCAGCTGTTGGCAGCTTCCTGCCATTGTCCAGGAACTGAAGCAGTTAACTACAGAAACAGCTGAAATGTTAAACTAGGTGGCCTATATATGCCAAGAAACATTCACAATTGCTCTTTGATGTTAAATTTAATCTCTAGTATGCTGTGCAAGTACAGTGGGCTGTGCATCTCGTATAAATTAATTACAAAGACCTTGTCATGCATGCAGAGAACAGCGGGCAGCACTATAAACGCTGTGTGTAGTCATTTAAGGTCGCAGGGGGAAATCCTGCTGTGAGGCTCTGCCAAGGTGGTTTGCCTCCCCCTATTTGGGAGGACATCCTGGGGATCACAGCTTCTCTGACCAGTGAGCTACGGTTAGAGCACATAGGTTTCTCCCTCCATCCTTGTCAACCCCAGTGAGAGGCACAGAGCCCCTTCCTCAGTCACAGCACCCCGGGATGATTCAGAGATGAAACACGCACTTGATCTGGATGCTGGGGATACACTTACTCTTTAACAAAAAGATGAAAAGAAAACTAGTATATCTGGGAGCTGTTCCAGAAAGGGGACATCCAGAATTACAGGGAGGCTGTAATGGGTTTACTTGTTGGATCATCAGATCCCGGACCGGTGCATGTGCATGCATTTTGGGTAAAGTACCCTGGGAAAATGAGAGACACTTTCTTAAGACACCTGTGCTTGGTGGTAGCATTTGACTCAGTTTTCTTGCAACTTTTTGTTCTCAGCCTTGTACCAACAAGCTCTGAAATCTTTACCTTGCATCTTAAAAAATAAATTGCTATTTAACGGTTATTGGGCTTTGGGGAACACATTCCAGCTGTACCACGCATATGTACCAGGGACATGCCAGCCACAAAACTTAGACCATGAGGGGGCTCAGTGGCACCTTGCCTCCCTGCTTTACAAAAAGAGACAGGCAGCATCCTTTTCAGAAGGGAGAAGTCATCTCCTCCCTTTCTCCCCTTTCCTCCCACACTTCAGACCTGAAACTTTGGCAGAGGAAATCAATTAACAAAAAGGAGAAGCATCTCGAGGCATTCTTTCAGAGATTAAGCCAAGGAAATCTCAGCCCACAAGATGAGAAAAGAAAAGGAAGAAACAACTAGAAGCAAGGAGTTAGAAGGGAAAAGCTCATGCAGACTCATATTTGTCAGCAAAAAACTGCTGCAGTGCCTATCCCAACATCTGGCAATCTACCTGTCCTTCTCACAGCATCCTGTAATCATTACCTAAGTTGGCTCACTTTAACATAGAAAAGGGAATGGGATATCTGTGTATCAAGGGGACAGGCCGCTGGGGTGTGCAGGGCACCGGTGTGGGGAGCACCAGGGCTGGCATGGAGTGCAGCTTGGGCATGTGACTGCTGGCAGCCCAGCAGCCCCTTCCTACCACTGTGGTTTGAAAACACCTCCACTGAGCTGGCACCTAACCCTTCCCTCCCCTCCTCCAGAAATCCTCATCAGCAAATGACTCAGAGGTGGCTGGGGGTGTTGGGGCAGGGAGAGAAGCTCCTTAATCCTGATTTTCTTGGTGTGGCAGCATGGCCACTCTGCAGTGAGAGAATTCAGTGGCTGCAACTGGAGTGCCCAGCACAGTTGCCCTTGGAAGTAAGACTCCAAGCAAGGCTTATTCATTAATTTTCCAGCTTAAATCAAAGAGGAAAGGGCTGGGAAGGAGCTCTGTCCCTGTTTCTATAGGTTCTCATTTGCTTCTATAGCTTCTATTGTTGCAGCCCTTCAGCAACATTCACAGCCTTCCAGATGGGCAAGATCATTACCAGACCCCAGCATGGTGCCTAGGTTTAGGGGAAATCCCACTTTGCCCCATTATTTTTGACACTTTGCAACACTGCTCTCCACAGCCCTCTTGCCCTTTCCCAGGGCTCTGTCCCTCTTGGTTTTGGGTGGGACACTGCCTCACTAGGGCATAAGGCAGGCTCCTCTCAGGTGCCAGAGGGCAGGCAACTTGCCTGTACCACCTGCCTCTTCCTGTACCTGCAAAACAAAGCACAGGCATCCCTTTTCCTGTGAGCAGCTCTCCATCAGCTTTGCTTTCCCAAAGGAAATGCCACAACAGGTGCCAAAGATGTCAGAGGGGCTGCAGCGGCCTCTCCTGAGTGCAGCTCTCATCTCTCCCTGCTGCCTTTTCCTGCCAAGGAGAGAGGACGACAGATGCCTTTTCTCCTGTTTTGCAGCAGCCACAATCCCGGGTTAAAGCCATTGTGATTTCCAGCTGTGGGTGAGGAGCCAGTGCATGAGGAGCCAGGCCAGTAGCAGGAGAGAAACCCAGCGGTGGCTGCAGAGCCCTGGACATGTGGGAAACAGCAGGGGCAGGAGCTGCAGCCCTCACAGCACAGCACGCTGCCCACCTGCCCATCCTCACCATCACAAGGAAGCAGAACTGCAGCACAAGGACCATTTACAAGTCACAATCATGTGGAAATCTAATTCCAGGTATAATCATTGTGGTGCTGTCAGTGGTACAGCACCTGGGATCGCTGGTAGGAAACAAACCCTTCTGGGATGATATCTGTTGACTCCTAACATTGCCACACTTTGACAGTCAACTCTCAAAAACTAACTCTCTCCATTCAGGATTCACAATTCTCTGATATCCTACACATGTCATGATGGTTTTTCTTACAGGGAATCAGGTTGCTGTGTGTTTGCTGAGCACCAAAGAGGGACTGAGAGGTAAGTTACCCATGATGGGAGGCTCAAGACACATGCAGAACATTAATCCAGGAGGTGACCCTGTGGTGTCTTGATTTATTCATAGGAGATGTAAAATATGCTCCCAGAGCAGCTCCCTGTGAAAACTGAATGTAGGACCTTTAGATACAGAAGCCTGGGGTTAAGGAAGAGACTTGCCTGCTGCCAAAAAAAGATGCCCATGAAGAAGAAAACGTGGAGAAACTTCGAGGTGCAACAGCTTCAAATTATACCCTGTCCAACACAACTGCTCCACCTATACCATGTCCTGGGTGCATCAGGCACAGCATTGCCAGCCAGTCAAGGGAGGGGATTGTCCCACTCTGCTCTTCACTGGTGTGGCCACACCTTGAATGCTGTGTTCAGTTTGGTCACTGCAATATAAGAAAGATATTAAGGTATTAGAGAGCATCCAAAGGAGGGCAACAAAGACGGTGAAGAGTGTAGAGTGGAAGCCATATGAGGAGTGGCTGAGGTCACTTGGTCTGTTCAGCCTGGAGCAGAGGACACTGAGGGGAAACCTCACTGCAGTTACAACTTCCTCATCAGGGGAAGAGGAGAGGCAGGCACTGATCTCTTCTCTGTGGTGACCAGTGACAGAGCCTGAGGGAATGGCCTGAAGTTGTGTCAGGGGAGGTTTAGGCTGGATATTAGAAAAAGGTTCTTCACCCAAAGGGTGGTTGGGCACTGCAACAGGCTCCCCAGGGAAGTGGTCACAGCACTAAGCCTGACAGAGTTCAAGAAGCATTTGGACAATACTCTCAGACACATGGTGTGACTCTTGGGGATGGTCCCGTGCAGGGCCAGGAGTTGGACTCAGTGATCCTTGTGGGTCCCTTCCAACTCAGCATATTCTGGGATTCCGTAATATTTGCTCCACTACCACAAGCCCAGCACTGTTGAGGAGAGCATGTCACCCCTTGCTTCCAGAGGTGCCGTGTCCTTTAAGCCATCAGCACAGGGTACAGAAACTGCTAGTAGCCACAGATGGATGCCAAGCAAACTCCAATGCAAAATGAGACTTTTTTTTTCATGAGGCTGATTAAATATCACAAGTTTTGGAATGGGAGAGGTACTCGATAGCCTGTCCCACCAGGGTTTTGTGTCCCGAGGGAGGCTGTGCCCATCCTGTAGACTTGCTGCTGGTTTCAAGATGCTGTCTATAGGACATGCGCAATAGGATGACTCTTGCCCCTGCCACCCACGCACCTTCTGGAAGGCTGTTTGGGGGAAGGCAAGGTGAAGTGGCCTGTGGGTTGAGATACAAACTGTTTCAGTTTGTCCCTGTGTGTTGAGGCCTTCCTCATTCAGGAATGTAACTTCTGCAAAACAGCTTTACGGTAAAATCCAGTCCTGATTGCCTTTGTGGAAGTATGATATGGCCAAAGAGAAGCACAGGTTGTCACACTCCATACAGCTCTAAACTAGATGAAATTCAACAAGCTGTGAGGGGCAGAGAAGTTTGGACTACCCAGTCTGATCACCTCTCCTGCCCTTATACTTTCGAGATCTACCAGTCAGCCTATTTTCTGTACCATCTTTCAAAGGAAACAGTGGGAAGTATTTCCCAGTGTGAGAAAATGACAACCTAAAGGGTGAAAATTGAAGTCAGCAACTATCTCAACAATCTACAGATATGTCAGACATATCTCAACATGCTACAGACATATCTCAACAAGACAATCTCAAATGCTCAGCATAAAAGGATTGAAAAGAGGACTTGCATGGATGCCCACCGGAGCCCAGTTGATGGGGTGAGTAGGTGGGGGTAAAAGCAGCTACAGAGTAACAGTGAAAGCATTGCAGAATTCTGAAATCAAGGGTGACAATCCAGAAGGGTGTGGGAGGCCGCTGAGGGGCAAGAAAAAGAGGGAAAAAATTATTGCTCTGTTCTGAGGTGACCTTCTTTTACTGAGGATGGAGTCTGTGCCCAACCCGCTGAGATGACAAAGCTTCTGCAGGAGCCTCGTGCAGGCACTGGAGCCCCTTTCAGTGACACCCAGGTACACACGGACTCCTTCCAGCTCCTTCAGATAACACTCTGAGCTTTTGGACTTTTTGGCTTGTTGACTTTAATTTTTGTGTTTTGGTTTGTTTGGTTTGTTTGAGGGGTTTGGTGTTTTTTTCTCCTAAAAAGACATTGAGTATGTCTTATGCTGCTTAAAAGACAGAGGTTCAAATGCAACCCTTTGTATGACTCGAATCAAAATGCCTTGACCTGAACAACAGTTTTTGAGATTTCCTTGAAAGAAGAACGAAAAATTCATGCCAATACAGAACCTACTTTTTTCCTCTTTCTAGGCCTTGCCACTTTTCACAGATCAGAAAACACAATTTCCAAAACAGCTTTTTTTCCCTGCAAGCCTGTCCATCTGACTATGCAGCACCCTCAAAGAGCAGCCTGGGGACACAGACCCTGCACCAGATCTGTGTGCTTCCCTTCCAAGACAAAAAGGCTGCCTTGCTGTCAAAGCAGCTTGTGCCTTGTTCCTCGTGAAGAAAGTGTCACATCACCATCTCCACCTCCAAGCCCAATCTCGGGGGCAGAATTAGTTTCTATCATGAGAAGTGATCCTAGCCCAAATGGCACGAACTGTCTCACAGGACCTGCGGAGCTCCAGTCACACCCAGTGGACACCAGGGGACAGATGGTCAGAGCTGTGAGAGGTGCTAATAAAAAAACCAGACTCATCTACATCTACAGAGTATTGATTATTTCAGCTGTTTCACAGTTGCAGGCAGCTGCCTGCTGTATGCTACTTGCTGTCTCCCTTCCCCAGGCTGAGAAAGATGTGCTGTCCTCCCCAAGTCCCTTCCACAAAACAATTTGATCCTTCCACCTGATGCTTTGCTAACATAACTAAATAAAGCAGCTCTGCACCCACTGGGTGCTGCATAGGCAAAAAGCTTGCTTGAGGATGGCTGCAGCCTCCAGCCCATTGGGCAGGAACCACCTTCATCTGCCAGAGCCCAGGAGGGGACATCTGAGGAAGCAGCATATCTCACTGCCAGCTCTGGCCCCTCATGGCAGCCTGCTCTCTCTCTATTGCCTCTCCATACATCGTCCCTGGTTTCCCATAGACAGGATTCACCCAGGGGTATTACCAGACGCTGCTCTCTGTGAGAAGATAACAGAAGAGGCCAGGCCCCCAGGGAAGAGTAGGAGGCAGTGCCACCCACCGGCTTTACCTGCCCTCTCCGTGTTTCCAGCTGACCTGGGAGAGAAATGACGACTCAGCATTCCTTGGGGAAAAAACAAATCCTCCCTGTCAGCACCGCGACGGCTTGTTCCACACACAGTCTAACAGAACCGAGTCTCTGCACTCTATCCTCCTGCCTTGCATCCTCTCAGCATGTATTTTAATGTGTTCAACACTGCATATAACAAATCCTACTGATGCATCTGCCTTAGCACATTTCAGAGGTATCGTGTTTAACAGACTGTCCTATTTGGACAGGCTGCTGTTTCTCCAGCCCCGGACTGTAAAAAAGAGGGCTCTGCTGTGCTTTTGATCTACACAAAAGGCTTTCTCCCTCACAAGGGGGAGGCTGCTAGACCCTTCTTTGCAGATGCTCCTCTGCCAAATATTCATGAGTGCTGCTTGGGAGGCACCCTAGACCAACCTCTCTCTTCACTGCTGCTGCCTGGGGTCCTCTGAGCCCCCATCCCTCTGTGTCCCACTCTCCGTGAGTCCCTGTCTCTGTCCATGGACTCTCGCCAAGTGCAGGACATTTCTAGGGATAGTTCATAAATTTTTCCTTTCTTTTTTCCCTTTCATCCGAACACCAGGCTCTGGCTGGATCATGCAGGTTCCAGTGGCAAGTGCAGCCCTCTCCCTGCTCCCCTCCTCCCTGCTCTGGTTTGCAACTGTGGGTCTTTCCCCAGGCCCACAGCTCGGAGTTTGCTTTCCATCCTTCCTTTTCTCCCACCTGATCAAACGCCTCAGCCTAAGCTCCTGGGGCACAGTGAGCTGGTCACTCTGAACCACTTGATTTCCTCAGTCCTGTGGTACAACGCTGCATGTCAATATCAGCCCCAAGCCATTGGTGCCTGCTAGAGATGCTGCAGCGAAGGTTTGATTGTGCACATACTAAAGCTGCTGTGAAGGAAACTAAAGGCTGCTTGGACCCCTGTAATGTCCCAGTGCAGTGCAGGTGAAAGCCTAAACTGGCTGCTGCCTTTTGTACATCTTCTCACAAGTGCCTCCTGCTGCAGAAAGCTGCTGATCCCTCCTGTGAGCTGTGGCGCACCCCATGCCTGCCTGCTAGGAGTCACAGGAGAGATCTGCCTGCACCCATCCATCTGCCTGTTGTTGGGAGAGCCGGAAAAAATGCACAAGAAAGCCCGAGGTTACTTATAAAACGTGGTCGCACAGACCAGTACTAACACTTTGACAATCTGCTCTGACGATACAGCATCAAAGAGAGAGAGAGGGGAGAGGCGTATAGCTGAGAGCACATCCCGTGGCAGTTGTCCTGCCATTGAAACACTCAGCAGAGAAGACAAAGGCTTGACCCAGGCTTCTGAATGAGGAAAAGGTGGGTGGGTGGGAGATATGTGCAGTCCCAAAAAGAGCAGCTACTAGAAAAGGTCTCTGGCTCTCATTTATGAATTCAAATCTTGGCTGAGGATAATATTTTCAAAAGCACGTTCATATGTGCCAGATATAACCCCAGAGCTCCTTGTGACATCAGATGGCAAACGCTTGAATGATGAATATTGAAAATGAACGTTTACTACTTCTGAAACTCTTACCCTGATGTAGCAGCCTGAGCTATCCTTGCAAAACTGTTCATTACTTCTTTGAAACAATGCTGAGATATCTCCGTGAATGCAAATTTCTCTTTAAAAAAGCCAGCATGACATATTTTGACTTACCTTGTTTGACAATATCATAGTTATTTCATCTCAATAATGTAAAACATGATTGTTTCGGCTTTGCCTTCTCAATTTGCTCTGTGTGCTTTTGTATTTCATTATCATATTTCTGTGCCACAAAGCCCAGATGGAGCATGTATAATATTTCATCTTTTGTACATGTTCTGGCACAAGCACACCGAAAATTTTGAACTTTATCACAGTAAAATGTTCAACTAGCTCCAAGGCAGGATTGAATTTGTTTTGGTACTTGGATTTTTTTTTAATATAAAATATTCGGCTTTCTTCCCCCCCCCGTTACGTAGCAAAACCAGACACTCAAATGTCCGATATTTCTTCTGAAGAAATGTTCTGTTTCCCAAAGATTCATTACTTGGTCTTTGTGAAATGAGACATTTCAGCCCAGTTCCCAGTGGATGAGCCTTCAGTTTCTCAAAGGACACCCTTGTATTTTTAATGACCTCATCACACTGTACGTTTCAGGATGTGGTTCCCTATTAGGGTTTGTCCATGGGGTTAAAGCGAGTTCAAAGGTTCCCACCGATCCCGCCTCTCTGTACTTCTGTCTCCCTTTCCCTCACGCATTCTCCTCTATACCTTCAAACTGGATCCGTGAAACGAGCTGCGTCAAACAAACACATCAGAAACCTCCCTTGGAAAGCCAAGGAGTTGCATCTGGACAGGTACTGAGCTGCCGCCAGCTCCGCTGCCACCCCTCCGTGTGCTGATTGCCCCTGATGTTTGCCGTTAACCTTGCTGTCACTGTCTTTCATTACAATCTCATCTGGTCTAAGCCAACTGCAACATAAAAATGCCGGCACGCCCGATTCGGTCTCCGAGCATCCCTCCAGAGGGACTTGGGTGATGCGAGCCTCGCTCCAGGACAGGCTCTGGCGAGGCTGGCGGTGTGAGCTGGCCCTGCAGCCCTCTGTGCAGACGGAGAGCCAGGCTCTTCCTCGGCACCAACTCACTTGGAAAAAATATGCGTGTTCCCCTGCGCCCACGTTTGTTCCCTTTTGCCTTTCGCAGGGAATTATAAAGCAGTCCTCGAAACCACGCACCCGTGACCAGCACGATCGAGGCCCCATTTGTATCGCAAAGAAGGACTGGGATAGGAGCCTTTTGTTGTTCCCAGTTGCGGGCTTATTTCCATGGGTGCCCCCGCCCCTCCTTCCGTCCCAGGAGCCCGGCCCCTGGACGCTGCTCTTTGTTCCCACGCGCCGAGCCGCGGTCACGCGTGGCCCGTGCGCGGCCCGTGCGCAGCCCGTGCATATCCCGCACATAAGGCAGACGGAGCCCCAGCGTAGTCCGCAGGTAACCCGAGAGGCGCCCTGCCCGGGCAGCCAGTCGGCCTGGGGTCCGCGGAGCCGGTCCGGGGCCGGGCGGCAGGGCCGCCCCGTCGGGCGGTGGCGGCCGGTCCCGCCCGCCGTGGGCCGGCGCGGGCGGGGCGGGCGGGCGCGGTAAAGGCGGCGCCGCGCGGGGCCGGGCTCAGTCTGGCCGCCTGCGGGCTGCGGGCGCCGCCGGCCGCCCCCGCACTGCTCTGCTCATGGGGCAGCCGCGCCGAGCCTTCGGGACCTCCCCGCGCCGCCGGCGGGACCTGCGCTAGGGCGGTGAGTGCGCGTCCCTCCGCGCCGCGGGCTTTCCCCGCCGTCCCACGGAGTCTCGGGGGTCGGGGGCGCAGACCCCGCTGCGGCCGTGCCCCCCGCGGGGAAAGCCCGCTGCTGGCATCCGACCCCCAATCCCAGGCGGGCGTCATCGCGGACGGGGGAGGGATGGGTGGACGGACCGATGGACTGACGGGCGGACAGGGGCGGCAGGAGAGGGATCAACCTTTGTGCTGCCTGCGCATGGCTGTGATGGGACGGTCTCTGTCCTGGCCGTGCCTGGTCCGGGTGAGATGGGTGGAGGAGGAGATGGTGGAGCGCTGCATGCTGGTGGGAGAGTGGCAGGTTACCCCGAGGCGTTGGAGGAACAGGAGCCGTGCCGCCCTGCGAGCTGATTCGCAGGCGGTCACTTGACTTTGTGGCGAGGGCTTTCTCCTGGCCGTCACTCGACTCAAAGGCTGGGGTCCGATGTCGCTTCTTTTCTGGAATTGCCCCATCCTTTTATTCGTGCTCGGGAAGAATCACAGGACGCAGTCCCCAGATGAGTACCTCTGGTACCCGAAGGGGAAGGCTGTGTCCTGACCGCTGCATAGGCTAGGAGGTCAGCCTCGATGGCTGAGCAGTGCCTCGGGTTGGGATGAGGGAAGCTGACACAGCTATACTCCATGGGTACGCCTTGTAGGTGTGCCCTCCATACGCCTTGTACTCCATACTCCATACGCCTTGTAGGTGTGCCGGGGAGCTCTGGCTGCAAGGAGGGCTTGGCCATAGTAGACGGGGTGGTACTTGGGCTGGGGGGGGGGAGGGAGAAGGACAGGATGAGAAAGCTGCGATGCAGCAGAGGGCCGGGACGGACGCCTTGCCATCACAGAGGGGAAGGTGAGGTAAGCTGGCTCTCAGCGGGCTCTGCATCCCTGCCTGAGCTCGTACATTCCTGCATGCTGAGATGTCTGCCATGCCACTTGCAGTGTCTGGCTGTCCCAGCTGAGCAGGTGCACTGCTCTGTCTAGAGCAGCAGCAGCTCTTATGCTTTCCAGTTGAGCACAGCTCCAACTGAGCAAACCAGGCTGAGCAAGAAGCAGCACCTTATTCAGTGCCTGTTCCTTGCCTGCCTCAATGCTGCTCGTAGTCCACCGAGCCTTTCCCTTACCGTAGTGATGTCCCTGTCCCTCTTGCAACTGCTGAGAATCAGGGCCAGCACAGCCCGAGCTGCAAGTGATTAAATGGATACCGTTTAATCTCCTCTGTCTGCCAAGGCTGGGAGTTATAAATGCCAGCAGCAACCAATGACACCAACCTTGTTGACATTAGGGCTACCACCAGCACAGCTGAGCCATGAGAAACTACAGCGTATGCAAGAGCAGTGGCTATTCTGGATTTGGCATAAATAACTTGTTCAGTAAGTCTATCTGCACTATAGCAGAGTCTGCTGAATAATGACATTCAGGGCCTGTGAATGAGAAAAGTGATTTTAAAGCAAATAAATAGTAGTTAAGTTTTCTTAGAAAGGTTTTGGCAACCCCCCCAAATAAACAAGCTCCTAAGACTCAACATGAAGGCACCTCAACTAGCCCTAGCCATATCTCAGCAAGGTTGCATAAATACACCTGATGCATACACAGTGGTGTGCGAGGGGCACTGTGAACCTGTGGTGTCCTAGTGACTTCAGCAGGGAAGGGCTGGATACTGATGGCAGCTGGGAAAAATAGGACTTGGTTGCTTTAGAATATGTCTCTGCCTTCTTGTTCTTTGACTGCAGTGCAGAGCAAGGTCAAGGGAGCTCTTCTCTGGGTAGGTGGTTGTCCCAACCAGGAGGCTGAGAAGGTGATGTCTGCCGTACAGTCTCAAGAGCAATTGATCCTTTCTACTTGTGGGTCTGTGGTGAGGTTTTATTGTAGAGATGTGAGCACAAGAGCATCTCCAGAGAGGTACATCAAGGCGAGGCTTGGGGTGGCCATTGATCTGTGGCTGAATAAACCCCTGCCCTGGAGTTTTCTGTCCATTTGGAGCTGCTTGGAGGCTGGGGCCTGATCCAAAGGAAAATGTTTTTCTATTGTTCTCAATGAGCATCGAGTGCTGAAGCGTGCAGAATGCCTGGAGTACATCTGCAGCTGGTGTTCACTTGTCCTGCAGCTCTCTGAAGGTCAACATGCTGAATAGTAGGGGCTGGGAGGGATGGTACCACATGCTGGTTACAAGCATCAGTTTAAACTGTTTGGATCGTGAATTGTTCTTTCCTGTGTGTGTGTTTGGTCCTCATCCAGTAAGTATCCAAATTTCTAATGAGAACTGCTACATGCTGTTGGAACACAAAGAATATCTCCCTCTGATGCAGGCTGCCTTCCCAACAGGCTGCCCAGCAGGCTGCACGTTGACCTGGGTGGAGCTGGGGGCTCATCTGTGCATGAAGTGGGGCTGCCTGTCTTCTTAGCACTATGTTTTTAGTTTCAAGCTTTCCCCTGGCACAGGAAGAAAGCACACGTGAATCAGAAGGATGTTGAGATTATTTATGTTCTGCTTCTGGCCTGGTGCCAGAGGGAATGGCTTGGTGACCTTGGCACTATTGGGACATTATTTATAGAAAGTAGATCTTCTGGGTTTTGTATTTTTGACGTAGGAATGTGAAAACAAGCCTTGGCAGGAAAAGACCCAATGCTGGCCCCCAAATACATTGGCACCTTTTCCAGACCAGGAAAAACAACACTTAAGAGGCGACCAGATGTTCCCTGTTCACATGGCTTTCTGCCTTCCCTTGGAAAATACGGGTTTGGTTCTGTCCTGGAGATCGTAGGCTAGCATGAATTCATTCCATGTTTGAAGAGTTCTTGCTCAAGATAGTAAAAGATGTACACAAAGAAATCCAGCTGTAACCAAAGACACTCTTGTTGGTTTAGACATGAAGGGAAATGACAAATCAACCTCTGGCCTTGGGTTTTTTCTGTTTGTGAAGCTTTGTGTCATCTGCAAGGCTTAATGCATCTCAGTGTATTTCAGTGCCCATCTGTGGTCCTGATTAGTGTGGCTGCCCCTGGATGACAGATTGAGGGGATGAGGCTTGCAGATGCATACGGTCTTACTGGATGGCCTAGCATGCAGTGCTGGCCCCACAGCCCTGCCTCCCAGGGCTCTGGTAAAACCCCAGTGGTGAACTTTCCTTCTGTGTTTCACAATGTGCACAAGTCTCTCATCCTCTTTCTGTGTGGTGGATGTGTGTTCCAGTTAGCTGAGTCTCTAAATGTCTTTCTATCCCTCTCTATGCAAAATAACAACTTATTGAGCATCTTTGTGCACTGGTTTTGACAGGGAAATCCTTGCCTAGGGTCCATCTGACTCATCTGTACCAGAACTTGTTTGGACCCTTACCCAGCTCATCTTAGAGGACAAAGCCGAGGACCCAGAGTCTGTAAGAAAGTTCTGGTCCAGATTTATACTGACTGCCGCTTTGGTTGTGGGGAGAGGAGATCTGTCGCCAAAACAGAAAAGTGATCAAAACAATTGTAGCTGGTTTAGTGCTACAGGTGAGCAGCTTCTGTTGATGTTGGTGGTCAGAAACCATATACTCACTTTCTGAACCTGTGGAGCCAAAATCAGAAGCCTGAGCATAGAGACTGGTAGCTGGCTCCATTGCTGCAGTTTCCTAGAAGTTTTTGTTAGGGATTTGGATTAACATATTTTAAGTCAAAGGCACTGAAGAGATCATGGGGAGAAAAGCAGTAAAAAATGAATCAGTGGTTCGATAGTCCAGTCTCCTGGGGAGCGGTGTTATAGCTGTATGAGTTAATGTAGCGGGAGATGTGCACAGAGGAGTGTCAGATAATACTGGCCATTGCCGACCTGATTATTTATTTGTTTGAAGAGATTCTGTGTTTTAGAGGGAGATTAGTGTGTAGTCCCCTTTGCAGCTGCCTGCTGCTGCAAACCAGACAGAAATTTCTCCTTTTCTTATTAAAATCAGGCAGCAGAACTTCAAATGGTCGGCCCAGCAGGGCAGGTGCAGGCAGAGCAGCACACAAAGGCTTGCAGCCCTCATGTTTTTAGCTATATCCTGTCTGGGCTGAGAAAGTAAACAGTTTGGAGCCTGTGTCAGCAGCCAAATAAGAGACCTACAGAGAAAACCCACAAGTCTTCAGGAAACTCCGTGAGTGACTCAGATGATGTTTTTGTCTGAGTTCATTCAATAACCCATGATGGCAGCAGAAGCACTCTGTTGCAGTGGTGCCACCTTATGAGTGAAACACAAACCTCCGGTGTCAGATGTCTGTGGTCATGGAAAGACCTGAGAAGCTCTTCCAGTGGACAAAGGTTAGTTCAGGAATCCCATTGCTGAGCTCTAGAATCATTCCGACCCTTGTTGGGCACTGCAGTTTCTTTCTTGGCTTACAGCTAGGGCGCTGCTGTAGATGGAGATGGCTGTGACAAAGAGCAGGCAGTTTCCTGAGATCAGCCATGATCCTTCCAGATGGCCAAGGTGGTGTTTTTAATTCAGCCTTCCTGGCTGTCTGGCCCTGCCTTGCTATGCATGAAATGCACCCAGCTAGGCAGCAACCTCACTGCTCCTTGTACAGTGTTGCTGCAAAGCTGTGAGAGATGCATGGAGTGATGACTTGAGCATAACCTGGGTGCAGACACTCTGCCACATGGTCCAGAGCCCTCAGGAAGGATGGTGTTACAGAAATAGGGCTGTATTGCCAGTCTTAACAGGAGCTCCAGGAAGCAGGCTATTTTCTGAAGAAACAAGGTATTGTAAAGATCCATGGTTTTACATCCCTCTTAGTCTTTCTGTTGGACATTTAATTTTAGCTGCCTGGCATGCCATTTGTGTTAAATGTTTGGTGTATTGCAGGTAGGTAGAAACGTGAGTTTTACCTCCTTGCCGAAGGTAGAGGGAAACTCAAAACCTGCAATACTGAGTCCAGGGGAGTGAGGTGGTATTGGCTTTTCAGCAACATTTTCTTTGTGGCCTAGGAAAAAAGTTTCTGTAGAAGCTGCTTAATAGCAATAAAGAGCACCTAAACATTCCTTCACAAAAAGTGAAAATCTGCTAGGAGTCAAAGATTACACTGAGCAGGACTGAAGAATTTAGATCATTTGTCTGTGCATTACCAGGTTGTTTTCATGACAAATGAGAATAAAATACAGCTGTCTTTAATATCAGCATTGCTGTGGCATCTCAGTAAGTGCTAGCCATAGATTTGGAGTGCTTCTGAACAGCAGACACCTACAGTGCATCCTCCCACCCTCCTGCCCTATTGTCCTGCCCAGCGCAACCATTTGCTCCTTGGGATGTATGAATGTGTTCTTGCCTTGTCTGGCAAAAACCCAGCTGCTGTACATCATGAGTTCAGCCACTCCGTTCCATGAGCTGTGTAAACGTCCACTGTTCATGGACAAGTAGAATGCATTGAGGGTTAACAGATGGAGGAATAATAAAGCAGATGAGTTTATCCCCTCCACCCAATTTATTCCCTTCATCACATCACCATGCAAATTGAGTTCCCGTCATTGGTGCTTCCAAAGTACATGGGGGCAAAGAGGCTAGCCTGTAACCCCTAGAGCCACTGCTGCATGGGAATGACATTACAGGTAAGATGATGGGGACACTTCTATGTCATGAGCTCTTCTAAGCAGGAGGTTGTGCTGTACACTTGCTGACAGAGATGTATATATACACACATGCAATAGCAAAGCACCACGTGTGCCTATATACACACAATGCTGAGGAATGATCCTGATACTACTGGAACTTGTATCTGAGTGTCTGAGACTTAAAGTTGTAGAAAGAAGGGAAGGTCCTTCAACAACCCTTGATAGTAGAGATGGGACATCTGGCAATGCTGTGTTTTCCATGGTTACTTGAGACTTGATTTGTCAGCACTGGTGCTGTTACCAATGGCTTCCTGAATGTCTCTGTTGCTTCCTTGTCCCAGGGTAGAGGAGTGAAACAAAGATAGGGAGAAGGACTAGTCAGTACCATCTTTATCCTTTCTTTCCTAAGACTTCTCTTGCATGTGCCAGGCAAGATGGGAGAGAAGTTCTTAACTCTGGGACCTCCGAGTTCTTCTCAGATATCCCCTGTCACCAAGGTTATTCAATGTCACATACTAGTGTCCATACCTTTGCCTCCTCTCTGCTATAAAAAGAGAAATCTTGCTTTATTTCCTTAGGCAGATGTGGGTCCTCCGTGGCTGTGACTGGTAAGAGCTACTTAGGACATAGCATCTCCATAGCCAGCAGAAGAGAGAGAACTCCCTTCCTCGCATGTGGTTGTCTAGTTTTTTTCTCTAAGTGTGACTCAGTGCTGTGAGATGTGCAAAAAGGATCCAGTATTTGCCTAGAATCAGGTAGTGAAAAGCTGACTGCGAGGATCAAGAGTCTCGTCCATCCATATAAAAGCAATCAAAAACCTAGTCTCTCTCATCATCTACGTTCCTCCCGTGGTGTATGGAAAGAGGTAAACCACTGCAGGAGATGAAGCACCTTGTCCTAAAATAGAAACCTCTGGGGTTTGGCTCACCTTGCCTAATTCCCAGGGAGCCAAAAAGAGGGAGATGAGGAGATGTAGAGGTTCATGCTATAGTTGACGCTTCCAAACCCCACTCTCTCCACCCATGAAATGCTTTTATTCTGGGCTGGGGACAGACTGTGTCCGTGCTTGATCCTCACAGTACACATACATTGGCCTTTTGTGGAAACTAGAGAACCTGTCAGGCATCAGAGACATTGTCTCTTTCAATCTCCTTTATATTAGTTCCTTTTTCTGTTGAAAGCTTTCTAAAGGGTACTTGTGGTGCTGAATAGCCATTGCTGATAATGCACATTATGAAATCCAAAAGGAAGGTTGAGATTAAATGTCACCCACTTCACAGTCTGGGAATTCAAAGAGCCTTGTTGATCTGTGCATAATTTAGGGGTTGACAGCTCATGCATAAACAAACATGTGCACATACACATACATTTGTGTGTGTTGAGAGCTTTCCCCTGACTCAGCAACACATAAAAGCAAAGTCAGGTTGGTGTGAGTTCCTGGGGAGTGGGTGTGACATTCGTGAGGAAAGCCTGTGGATTCTTCAGGACTCTCTGACTTGAGAACCGCACAGACAAATGCAGTTGTTTCTTGGTAGTGTGGTGGGCTTCCTTTCGCCTCCCTTCTCTGTGCAGCTGCAGCTAAGCTGTGGCTGCTTTGATTTTGTGCATAAGGGTTTAATCTGACCAGAAGAATCTTCCAAGAACTTCTGGGGTGTGTGAAGGGAGTATCAGTGTGAAGTTCACCCCAAGGTATCCAAAGTGCTTTTTCCCACCAGCAGGGAATGAAGATGGACAGAAAAATTTGATGTCATGCTAAGCTGTTGTTACTCAGGCAAGGAAGGGCATTTCTGTCTCTGAAACGTTGTGTGTAATGAACCGAGTGCTGCACTGGTGCAGTGCCTGAGCCGCTGCCTTTGAAATGTTTTACCTGCTGCACGTGAGCCATATGAACTTCTGTGGTAGATTTACTTTTCATGTACTGGGAATACTGAGGCCTCAGAGGTTGAATGACCCAGCCAGCCTTGATTTCATGAAGAAGCAGCAGCAGCACTGCCAAACCTATAATCTAATATTTTGGCTTTCAGGCTTCCTACTCAGTATGCTGCTCTGTGGTTCTGTTTCTTAAAACAGCTGGTTTCACTTCCAAGTGCTCCCTTGCAAGAGAGAGGAATATGTGTGCTCCACCTCTTTCTGGGGGATGCTGTAACTCTGGGGGATGCTGCAAGACAGTGCTCCACAGACATGGCCCTGTGCACCATGCACTGCCCAACTAGTGGGAGGCGGGCTAGGAGTTTCTTCTAAGTTCTTTCACCACCACCTTGTGAATTAGCAGATCCTGTGCTAGCTCTGGCAGCAGCTATTTAGAAGTTTTCTTTTAAATCTGTCCTCCTAGCTCCTGTTTGCCCAACATGAGGAATTTTGCATCTAACATTTTTAGCAGCAACCTGTTGCTATAGAAACTGCTAAGGTGTCAGAGGGAGCTTTTTGCCACTTTGGGATGGCTACCAAGTAGTTAAGTATGCGTTTTGTTGGGAGGACTTCTCTATCATGTTTTTGCTAAGCAACTTCCCGATCCTGTCTGCATGTCTGGGCTTATTTTGTGTCTAGGGAGCCATGAGGCAGTGATACACCCGGAGTTGTAATTGTGTGTGAATGAGCAGGGCTTAATATTGGTGAATTATTTAGGGAGGGTATGAGAATGTGTTCCTGAGCTGCAGTGATGGGTCCAAGTGGTGTGTAGGGTGGTAGTCCAGGGCTCAGAGATGACAGGTGATATCAGTCTCTAGGGCAGTAAATGGTTAACCCAGAAGCAGGAGTCAAGGCTCTCACTGATATCTCCCAGCAAGAAGTCTGGGACAAGCTGCTCCTCTCCCCCTGAGACCAAAATATAGGTGAATACCAGCATACTTGGCTGGTCTGGTGGTCTGAATTCTCTTTACTAACCAGTCGAGATCCTCACCGTGCAGCGAGTCCCAAAGTAAGTCCGCACAAATCAACGTGTGTCTTTTATTTATATATTTATATATGCTTAATTTGCTAATCTACAACTTGTTATTATTTATAAATTAAATGTATGTATGTAATTAACAAGCTCTTACAGGATGTGGATGTAATAATGTACTATGGGAAATACTCCATAACATAGGGTTGTTGACAACTCAGCTGTTGGCTAATAGTCACTTGGGCCATTTTGTATCAGGCCTGATTTACAGGTATTCTGTGTCATAGTAGCAAATTTTATTGCTTGCACAACGAGAGGTGTGAGTCCTGTGAGTGTTTACGTGCCTGGAACTCAGGAAATATCCTGGCTAGACCAAAAGGCAGTCTCCCTGCTTAATGCAAATTTATTCGTCTGCCCTTTTTTCTCCCCATTGTGTGTGTGCCTAGACTGCACATCTGGTCATATCATGACAGACTATGGAGATGAGAAACCCTTTGTTTTTTACACAAATGGAAGAAAAAATCTGCTGCTGCTGGTGTGTCCTGTAGGAGTTGGTCTCAGGCTGAGGCTGCAAGTTTGCCCATGAAACAGCTTGGGAATCTGCTTTTGGGGGGCTGGAGTGGCACAGCCTCATTTAATCTTCCATTTCATGGTTTTAGACATGTTGGTAGTGTACACAGTACACTACAGTAGTGGCATTGTGCTTGGTAAGTTCCAGGTCTGCAGAACTAATGTTGCTGGAGGTGTATATCGTCATCTTTGGGGAGGGAATCTGTCAAGAATGGCTTTGAAATCACCATTTCAATGACAGTACACAGAGGGCTATTGTCTTGTGTGTGGCTCAGGGGACTTAGTCTCCCAAGTCTCCCAAACTGCAATTTCTTACAATTTTCTTATGAGTTTTGGAAACAGACAGAGGTGAAAGGAATTGTTGGAAGTAAAGAGCATTGGCTTCCTGGAGCTTTTATGAAAGGCTCTTATCAGATCCTTAGGGGCACAGTGGGAAGAAAATCTGGGGAGGTTTGAGAGTGTTGGGAGAAGAGGTGCAAGAAGCCCCGTTTTACTGTGAAGATGCACTGTTCGGCAGTGTTGTGAGTGAGGAACATGTGTATGGGCTTCTCTGTGGTCCCAGGGTTATTTTTCATAGAGCTTGTCTGAGCCTGTGTCATGCCTCAGATGTGAGGCAGAGGAGATGAAACGCGGAGATGCATCAGATTTTCTGTAAAACCGACCTTTATTGTCCTGTTTGGTTGAAGGGCTTTCCTAGCTTTTTAAGCTGCTCTTTTTCAGTAGCAAGGGTTAATTTACTTGGTGATTTGTTTTTTTTTTCTTTTTTGTGAGGGGAATTATGTGTTTTTCTGTTTGTGCATATGGGTTTTTGCTTCTAATGTTTCCCTGTAGAAATCATCTGCAGGACAGATGGCCTGCTAAGCTTCTGGGACTGTCTCTCACAAACACCTGTCTAAGGCCACTGGGAATCAAAGAGAAATTCTCCTCTTTTCATGCCCTTAAAGAAAAACAGCACCTGATCCTAGTATGTCCTGCTTGCCTCTCTCTCTCCATCCACTCAGCTCCCTGGGAACCTTAACTGCTTGGTTGTGGCCATCTGTTGAGACAGCAAGGGGCTGGGTGCAGGCTGTGGGCTGAGGCTGGGAGGCAGCTGCCAGAGCTTTTGAGAAGAGCAAGGACAGCTTTGGGCTGATGGATTGCTGTGGTCGGCTGGGCTGAGAGGGAGGAGGATGATGGAGGATGTAGACTTTTTTGTAAATAATACAGATGGCAGCCACTGAAGCAGCTCATTGTACCTTGCTGATTGTACCTTTCATCCTTTGTATTTGCAACCAAAACACGCCTCAGCAGTGAGGGATGGGCTACTTGAGAAGGCAGGGTAGCGAGGCTGGGCTTGCACTTGATGGGGGGGGTGTGCATGCACATGGCGAATGAAAGCTGAAGTCTGTTTGTCCCCTGTGCTGGGAGCCCACTGAGCCAGTGCAGTGGGGCTACAGTGGGACCAGGTGTCCAGCTGGGCACCTGTGCGGTGTCCTGCGTGCTGTGCCCGTCACCATAGCTGTGCAGGGCACCTTACTGAGCACATGCAGCATGTCACAGGCTGCCCCGCCAGCTGCAAACTAGAATTTCTCCCCTGAGGTGGTGCCAGGGCTCGCATGGAGGGATTGGCACGTTGCTGCAGGTGGTGGTTGGCAGGCCAGCAGGAGTGTGGTTGCTGTGTTTAATTATAGCTCCTGTTTGAGAAACTAGTAGAGCAACAGAGCTTTTTTATCATGTTTTGGGGAAACTGAGCACTTTACAGGTTTTGATTGCTATATAACACATCCTGTGACACGGAAAGAAACTTTCCTGTGGTCCCTGCTGAAGGAAATCTGAAACCTATGGGCAATAAAATTCTGGAGCTGGGCCATACCTCTCACTGTGGCTTGGCCCTGATAGTGGTGATTCTTGGGACAGGATGCTTTTAGAGCCACAGGGAGCTTGGGGGCATGAGTTGCCACACCCAGGGGCTGCAGAAGAGCAGTGTGGAGAAGAGTGAGGTTCTGAGCCTGCTTGGGAGATGCAACCCTAAACTGGTCCGAGGAAACGTTGCATGGAAAGGGCTGAGCAGAATTTGCATGTCCCTTTCTGCATGCAGTGATGACAGAGGAGGCAACGTGAGTTAACTCTTTCCTCCCCAGCAGGCTGCAGAGACCTCATTGTTCCCTGCTGAGGGGTGATGCTGGCTGTATCCATTGCATTTGGGGATTGCCGGAGCTGCTGGAGGCACTGAGTGCTGCTGTCTTGTGATTGGTGGCTCTGTGGCTGTGGGCAGCTCAGCACCGCTCACAAACAGCTTTGGAGGGCATCTGGCCATGGGGCACGTCCAGCCTGAAGGGTGAGCTTTAGATGTGCCTGAGGCTCTTGCGCATCTCAGGTGGTTTGGGTTTTGTCTGTGGGAGGTGATCTGGAGGCACCCAGTGAAGACGTCTTTTGACCTAAGGATCTTGCTTTGCATTTTCAGTGTGAGATCTACTGCCTAGCTTTGTCGGTATTCCCTAAGGAGGACAGTGTCCCTGTTCCTGTTAGAGTTGCTTAAAGAAATAGCAGGGCTGTGGCAGAGTTGGGGATGAGCCTCTGGCAAGAGATGTTCCTGCTGGTTTTGCAAAGAGCTGTCTTTGCTGAAAGGTCTAGTGTTTATATGGGAATAGAGTCCTGTGTACGTGGCTTGTTACAGGTGACAAATCTGAAGTATCACTGTTGCTTGGGTGTACAGACTGTGCCGAATTGAGCAGGAGCAGCAGCTGCATTCTGCTGCTGTGATGACTGAGTGCTAATTGTTTTTACTGCCTGAGCATCAGGTTATTTTTGGCTTGATCAAGTTTCATTCCCAGCTGGCTGGTGGCAGAGAGGTCCTAATCATCTAAATCTCCACGCGTGACAGAAATCTAGGCAGGGAGCTGGTACATTCACCATGGGTTGGGGATGTGCAGTTGCAGAAATACAGCATGAATATAGCTGTAACTTGGTAGTTACATGGGATAGGGGAAGTTCTGGCTCAGGGTCTGCTCCACCAAGGGCTTCCTGGGGAAACTTTTGTTAGACCGTTTGGATAGGATGCACAAAGATGTTTTGTGGTTCTCAGGTGCAATGTTGGGTTAGACAAGGGGGTTTACCTCATCCCTCAGTATTTCAGAGTCCTGAAGTGTCCGAAGTTCTTTACCAAGAGATTTTATGCATGTATAAAGTGAGCAGACTGAACCTTCACATGTAGGGGCGAAAAAAGGAGTCTTGGATTCTATTCAATTAGGCAACAGCCTAATGATTGCAAGAGATGAGATACTTGGTAGGTGTGTGCATCCTGTCCTTAATCTACTTGTTCCCACTGCCTCTTCTCTTTACCCTGCTCGTGTGTTTGAGCCCAGGCTTTCTCACTGGCTCTGTGGCTGCGATGGTATGGGGTCCAGAGCAGCTGCTGTGGACCTGGTACTGTCCTCACCAGAAAGCAGACGGAAACGCCACAACGTGGAGAAACAGCAGAAGAGCTGGACAAGTCCACTACAGCTGCTGGGCCCTTGCAAGAGAAATGCTGTGGACATCAGCCTGTCTGTGAGGGCCAGGTACAGCACAGCTGCCATGGTGGGTGCCCCTCTCATGTGCACATCCCCTTGTGCTGCTGCAGTGCTGGAGAACTCCCCTGGGCTCTGCCAGGGTGCTCCCAGGGGTACTCCAGTATTGTAAAGGGACACTACCAGAGCTTTATACTTACTGTTGGTTCTCAGCCTGTGGCCCATGGAAGATACTTAGGCATGTCAAGTGCCCTGCTAAGCTGTTACAAAGGACATACATCCACTGCAGCTTCTTGGTTCATTCTGAGGCATAACAAATCCAAGTGGGCTCAAGATGTTGTCTCAGGCGTATTGACTTGGGAAATCTAAAACAGGACAGCAAGAGTCCTTTCCCTGGCCTGAACATGGTAGAGCTGAACAAACTGTGTCCAGCTTAAATGTATAAACCTTTCACTCATTGTCCTGGCTTGACTCTGGTTCGTTGTCTCTTCCTCTGCTTGCAGATTCGAAGTTCCCTCAAACCCCTGGAGCAAGAGGTTCTGTAATGTCACCTCTTTAAATCAAGCAGCACTTCTTTGTCAGGTAAAAGGCTGCACTGTGGATGGCAGTGCCACTGAAACAACATCCAGCTTAGCAGTAGGCAGCATCCCTGTCTTCAGGGCCCTGGGGAACCATGTCCTCCCAGGCAGGAAGGATGCAACCCATCTGCAGCTTGGCCTTGGCTTGCCAAGGCTGTAGGCAATCAGCTTCAGGTGCCTGCAGGAATGGGGTCTGGTTCCCCTCTCTCAGTGCCGTGCACCCCCCGTGACAGGCGCACAGCTCTGGCTGCTGCAGCACCGTTGTGTGTGCAGTTGAGTCTCCTGTCTCCCACACTGCAGAGCTCTCCTCTCCAGACACTGGGAGGGAAGCAGAGATGTTGGGGGAAGAGCTGTGGAGGTGGGGAGAGATTGAGCTATCATTAGCATGGGACCAGTGAGGTTTCTTTGCACCAAACCACTAAGCAGTAGCTATCAAAATTGAGTGCAGTATGCTGAACAGCTGAGCAAGGGAGCAGAGATTGAAAGGAGCCTGTGAAGAAAAGGGATTTAAGAGGAAAAAATCCTCTTTCAGCTGCACACAGGCACTGTCCAACACAAGAGAGCTGTGCCAGGGAGTAGGAATTGCCTGTTTATGGTGATTGATCTGCGCAGCCCCTGGGATGCTTGGAAAAAGGATTAAGGAGGCGAGAATTGCAGGAGAAGGAGGAGGTGGAGGTTTACCTTTGAAAACTCACAGGCTAATAGAATCCATCCTCTAAATTGTCAGTGTGTCAGGATACATTAATGTAAGTATAATGTTTTCAAATCCTCAGCATCTTCTATCTGAATGTCACTGAATTAGCACTGATGCATTCATTAGCTCATTATCCATTAATATGCAGTATTTTTTAGGCTGGCTCTATCTCTGGATAACGGGGTTAGAGATGTGGAACTGGCTGCGGGGCCATGCCATAGCTGTGCTTAGTGCTATAGGGGGGGTGTGGTTTTATGTACCAGAATGGCCTTCAGTGATTGTTTTATTGGCATTTGTATCTGGCCTGTGTTGTCCCAGCTCTTAGCCAGTGGTTTACCACAAATTGGTGGAAACTCTTAATGGGAGAGCAGTGCTAATGATGATGGGAATAAATTTCCAGCAACTCCTGCCCTGAAAGCAACTGTCAAGACAATTGATGAAGGCAAATTTTGATCTTTTGGCCTTGGGTCAGTTGCAAAACTGCCTCTGTAATCACAGAGCTGTTCAGTCTTCCTTGATGAGTCATGGAGTCCCCACTTCAACCCCTACCACCTTCCTTTGCTTCTTGCCCTCAGGAGAAATTCTCTATTCCTTTTTATCTGTCTTCCCCCCTGTCTTCCCCCCTGTCTTCCCCCCTGTCTTCCCCCCTGTCTTCCCCCCTGTCTTCCCCCCTGTCTTCCCCCCTGTCTTCCCCCCTGTCTTCCCCCCTGTCTTCCCCCCATCTTTGTCTTCTCCCTTTGCTTTGTTTTCTTTCTTCCCCCCCCATTCCACCTTCCCTTTCTCTACCATTTTTGACCATGAGGCCAGAGCAGGAGATGTGGGCAGCAGGCTTTCCCTGGCAAGAAACCAAGAAGTGCAAGGCTGGCATGGCCAGCATACTCAGCACCCCAAGTCCTATTGAGACCAGCAAGCCTCAAGGTCTCTTATCCCTGAGGAGAGCCAGTAGGATGCTGCTGCTCAGGCCCTCTGCAGATTTTTCCCTCAGCTATCAAGTCTTCATGGAAGGACTTGTGTTTGCTCCACACCAAAGCACATGGGAAAGGGAGAGTGGCCAAATAGGTACCCAGCACTTTTACAGGGGTGTGAGAGTCCTCCTGACAGCCTGGTATACCTGGGGCATCATGTGTCAGCCCTTCATTTGGGATTGTCTTCCTCGTGTTCCAGAAGCTGCTTTGGGCTGTATGAGGGCTGTGGGATGGCCTCAGAGTGGTCCTGAGGCTCAGAGTGAGAGAGAGGAGCATTCACCAGAGGTGTGTTGCTTCAGCATTGGAATGGATAGCTTTGATCAGAAAATACTGGACTAGAAATATGACAGCAACATGTCTTTTCTGGTTTCAGCAGTTCTGGTGGGGAAACTACTCAGCATCCAGCCTTGTGAGTCTGGGTCAGACAGGAGCAGGAAGAACTGCAAAAACTGTAGTAAAGGAAATTAAAAGGGTCAAACTTTTCTTTTTGATGTATCACTCTGGCTTTGGGGTGGATTTTATGTGCAGATTATCTAGATTTGAGTACAAACAATTCATTGTGACAGTTTGGGTCGGCAAATTCTAGACATGATAAATCTTTCAAACTTTTCTACTGTCAGCTACCGTTTGAGCTTCCTGCCTTGTGCTCGAGGGTAGGCATGAATATACAGCTTCTACCTTCCTCCTAAGCGGTTGTTTTCCATTGTCCTACTTCTGAAATATTTCTAGACCCTGCCTGCTGCATCTGGCTCTGTGCTGCTTTTCCAGGAACCTGGGCTTAGTTATTCAGTGGAATCAGAGCAAGAAAACACATCCAAAAAAACCCCCCTACAATCCAAAAGAAGCACTGAGTAGCTGAACTGGCTCATTGAAAAGCATTTTGCCTCTTGGTCTGCCAAAAGGGTCTAATTAAATCATGGGAGTCCTAGCAAGACCTCTTAACTTTGCCTTAGAGAAAGAGTTATGTTGGGCACTTGCAGACATGACTGGCCATTCTTGTCTGAACCACTACAGAGAAGGGTTTTCCTTTGAGAGGGAAATCCCTTGCAAGGCAGTGGGACAACATTTGCATGCACAATGCCAAAATAACTACCACCTCATTTCATTACTCCCTGAAGACTCATGAAATACTTAAGTATAAATTGTCTCCTCCTGAGGCAGCTGTGGGAAGGCTTGGCCGGGGCACGGGGCTGCTGGTGCTTGAGCCTGATGCTTGCTTGGGCTGGATTAGCTTTGCCTGGTGCCTGGGAGCATTTGTCTGTACGTCTCTGGGAGGGTGAAGCAGCAAATGGAAAAAGGGGTTTATTTACAGCTGAACCAAGATGAAATGAAAATGAATTGGAAGAAAAGGCTTTCCAAACTGAGGGTTCCCAGAGTTTTATGATTGTGGGATGATACAGAGTGATTTCATGGAACTCAACACCTCTACCTTTATACCACCATACCAAGGCAGAAGTTATCTTTTCCATCACAGTTTCTGTCAGTTGCCTTTGTCTTTACTTATCCCAGGCAATATTTGTAGTTTCTAGTTGCCATCATCTTCTGTTTCCCAGAAAGCAACATATCTTCAAGAGAAGTCATGCCTCTAGCTTCTTGCTGTCCAGGGGCTGATGTTTTCATGCATGATGTTGCATGGGGACTGCAACATGTGAGGCAGGTGGGACACAAATAAATGAGACTTGTTTGGGTTTTGGCCTGAAATGGCGGCTGAAGGGTGTGATGTATTGCATGGGAAAGGACAAAAGGCAAAGCATCACTTAATGACTTTAATTCCCCTAGTCTGAGAAGCATTTAATTCTCCTAATCTGGGAAACAGCAGAGGTACTGCTGGGTATTGCCTCATGCTGGGATAGACCAGATTATCGTTTGTAGGTCAAAAGCATTTATAACTAAGTTCCCACACTAAAGCCATGCTTTTCTGATTTTTTTCTTTCCTCCCATGGCAGATTCCAGTGATGGCAGGATCAGCCTGAGATGAGCTATCCGTAGGTGGGGTTGGGCCTTGTTCCCAGGGCTCCCTGCCCCATTGCAATGAGGAGCCATCTGCCAGCCTAACAGAAAGTTTTTTGTGGTGGTGGTGGTTTTTTTTTCTTTCAAACCTCGTGAAATTTCATGTGACGGCAGAGCCGCTTCCTGCCCCCTCCTTGTGCCACCTTGCAGCCAGGACTTGGTGGTGGAGGGCCACCACCATGGCGGCGAAGCAGCCCCCGCCGCTGATGAAGAAGCACAGCCAGACAGACCTGGTGAGCAGGCTGAAGACACGCAAGATCCTGGGGGTCGGCGGGGAGGATGACGACGGCGAGGTCCATCGCTCAAAGGTGAGGCCAGAGGAGAGGGAAACCTGCAGTAATGATGGAAAAGAGACCTTCTGCTGGGCAAAGTAAGGTGGTGTGGAGCTTTTTTAGCATCTAGTTTCTGCATCCACTTTGGCAAAGGCTCCCAGCTCCATAAGTCTCCTCTAAAGGGAAAGATGAAGGCTGTGGTGGCACAAGCAATGCTGCCTTTGAGCAGCGATGGGCTGTGCAGCCTGCTGGGTGAACAGGAGCTGCCTAACATTGCTTTTTGTGATAATAGGGTGAGCTCTACCTTCAAGCTTCCTTAATTCATTCCTAACATTGTATTGCTGAGACACCTATGAGCTAACTTGGAGCTGGTGCTATAAGACCATGGCACCACCAATGTCCACCAGCCAGTGGCCTGGACACTGGAGCAGCACTTTAAGCAGTGCCTCTCAAAGAGGCCTGAATTGCAAACAAACAACCTGTTTAACTGATACACCAGAGCTGGAGGACAAGGATATGCCCCACAGGAGTCCTGTCCCCAGTGCTCTGTAGAGAACTTGCTGGCAGGGGATTGCCTGGTTCCTGCCTGTGGGTGGAGGGCAGCACAGAGCTCTCTGCAACCGAAAGGTCCCCCAGTACCTTTCTTTGGTGGTGGTCTATGTAGTCTTCCCACCCACATGGTTTTCCCATCCTCATGGTTTGGGGTAGTCACAGCCAGGCATTGCTCTGGGCAGCGTGGACATGAGAGCAGGACAGATGCTGTGTACACCCCAAGGGCTCTGCTGGAGCCTGTGCTCCATCAGGATGTGACACGCAGGTGGTGTGTGCGAGTAGTCAGTTCCCTTCTTACATAGGTAAGAGTTGACAAGAGTTAATGTTGACCCTGCCCTAGCCCCATGCTGCAGGTGATAGATCCCAGTAAGGAAGCAGTAGAGGCTGCAGCTCCTGGTGGAAATCAAGGTAACCTTTGGCAGGTATTGGGACCAAGGGGTCACAGATGAATCCCTTGTCCTCCTCCTCCTTCCAGCCCTCTTAGAGATAAACTCCCACATGGACTTGGGTATGTGGTTTTGGGCTACAAATACTGCCTGAAGACGGGAAGGATCTGCTTAGTGACTTTGTGCCTTTCATTTGAATTTCAGATTAGCCAAGTACTGGGAAATGAAATAAAATTTGCTGTTCGGGAACCACTGGGGCTTAGGTAAGATATTGGATCACTTTGAAGCTGGGTCATCTGAGAGCCCTTTGTCACAGCATCCCTGGCAGCTCTGGCTTCTGACACCTGTTCTGCTGCTATGCCAGCATCACTGCTCCCTGCAGGAGCTTCTTGGAGGCTGTAGGATCAGACCAGTTCTGCCTTTTTCCCCCATAAATCAGCCTGAGGCCTGCAAGTTCTTGTCTCACAGCATGTGCTGGGAACTGCAAGGACTGTGTGGGGCTGGAGGAGTTTCTGGTCTCCTATGTGACAGGTGTGTCCTGTGGGGACCCTGCTCTGCTCCATCCTCTTGGCAGGGTTACTTCCCTCCTTTGTGCGGGTGAGGGGGAGTTTGGCTCTGTCTCAGCAAAGCTTGTATGCACGCTGAGGCTGGAGCTAGTGGGATGTGGAAAGCTGAGTCCTACCATGGGAGGCTTCAGGCTGTCTCAGTTGTGCAAGGGGAAAGGATGAAGGCTGATGAAGGGGCAGGAAGACAGAAATGCTTTGTGAAGTATGAGTGATGGGATCACCTCTGAGCTCACGCTGGGTCCTCTATCTTCCCTCTCATACAGGGTCTGGCAGCTGGTTTCCGCCGTCATGTTTTCTGGGGTCGCCATCATGGTGAGTGAGGGATGTGGTCCTGGGTACTGCCAGCTCCTGACTACCAAAGGGTGCCCCAGCATGGCTCTTTGACCCCTGGCATTTATCTTCTTCCTCTGCCTTTAGCAGCTACCGTTTTCCCCTGTGAGGCCTTTGCCCTCACTGTCTCAGTAATGGGCTTTGCCAGCAGTGTCCTTGGCAGTTTGTTCTCATCACCAGAGTTTGCTTTCATAGTCAGGGTCATAAAGCACACATGGCATGGCAGCCTAGGCCATAGAAACCAGCCATGCAGCCCATAGCTGACATGATGATATTTCTTGCACCTCCTTAATTTCCAGTTTCCTGGCTAGTGGCTCCAATCCCAGGAAGGTATGATGTTGGAGCACTGCTGCTTAAGAGGACACATTTTGGTGGCCCTGGTGAGTGCAAGCTGCTGAGTCTCTCTCTTGCCTCTGCCAGGCCCTCGCTTTCCCTGACCAGCTCTTTAATGCCATCTTCGAGGAGGAATCGGTGAGCAGCAAGACTCCCATCCGGCTCTATGGAGGAGCCCTCCTCAGTGAGTGCTGTGCCACTGTACTGGGACACATGGCTGCCGTAGAGTAAGGGGACAGGAGGCCAAAAGGGCAGGAGGGGACAAAGTCCATCCCCAGCCAGCCAGCGAGCTGTAGCTGGAGAGCAGAATATCTGCTGTTAGCAAAGAAATTGTTGAGGTGTATTTTGAAAAGCTTGGCCACTGCTGCTTTTTCCTAGCAGAGAGTCAGGCTTGCTGCACGTAGGAGAAAAAGGTCTGTGCATTCTCTGAATACCTAGGAAAGCACCCCAAGTACCCCAGCAAAAGGAGCCTGCAGCTGGGCCAGGTGAGGGGTGCTGGGCTGGGGCTGGGGCAAGGTGCACCCGTGGGAGTGGGAGGGGAGGTGGGGCCGGCGGCAGCATCCCAGGAGGGAACCAGGAGGTGGGAGGCAAAGGACAAGAAGGTGAGGTGAGCTTGAAGAAATGGTTTGGGAAGGAAAACCGTCGTCCTGCAGCGGCACCGCGCGGGGCTGTCGAGAAGCGCCGCGGCGGCGGGCGGGGCGTGTGCGCCGGGCAGTGGGAGGGCGGGCGCGGTGCCCCTTCTCGCTGCCGCCCCGGCCCTCGGGCAGCGCGCTACGCTGTCCCTCGCAGGCATCGCGCTCATCCTGTGGAACGCCCTGTATACCGCCGAGAAGGCCATCATCCGCTGGAGCCTGCTGGCCGAGGCATGCTACTTCGCCGTGCAGTTCCTGGGTGAGTGCCCGCGGGCTCCGGCCGGAACGAGGAGGAGGAGGAGGAGGATGCGAAGGCTGCGTGCCCGCATTCCCGGCGGGGAACGGTGCTCAACGGTGGGCAGGGCAGCGGTGTGAGCGGTACTGGAGCATCTTCCCAGCCAGCTGCTCTCCCTTTTCTTCCGACATGGAGTTGCTCACTGAAGGGTGAAACATTGCCCTTTGACAATTCATTTATTTTTCTTCCTGAAAACGTCCTGGCCTTCACAGCCAGCACTCATCTTTGGTTGAGCAGGCTGCCTACATGCAGGGTCTGACAAGAAAAGACTGTAGCAACCTACACTAAAAAGGGGGATGTTCAGTCATACCAAAGCAGAGAATAACAGTTTAGCTTGTTTCTAGGGAGCTTATCTATATTTAACAAAGAAGGGGGTTCTTATGTGTGTGTATTGGTAACTCATGAACTGTGATGCTGATTTAGATATGGGCTATGTGTTGGTAGCCAAAAAAGAGACATGTTCGATTGAGGCAGTGTGTGTGGACTGTGCATGTTTTGTAGGTGCTCCAAAAGTTGAGAAATGTTTATCAGCACTGAAGTGTTCAAGCCACAAAGCAAACTCAGGGAGATGTGGCTCCCACATTTAACACCTGAGCATGATGGAAACTTGCATCTGCTCAAGTGACCATTTCAGGCTGTGGCTGCCTGAATGCGGGGCTACATTTAAAGGAGGGTTTCTGTAAGTAAGAGCTCTGGAGTTTGTGACTGGTTGCAAGGCTGTAAAATCAAGCAAGTGAAGAGCCTCCAGCATGGATTCACTGTGCATGCAAGTAAGCCTGTGCTGAAAGCTCCTGCGCTCGCAAGGCTCAGCAGCTCTTGCCAAGACACTGCGTTAGAGGGCAGCAGAAAACAGCTTTGTGTTATTTGTTCGTTTGTGGTTTTGTATTGCCAACCTCTGCCTTGTCTCTTTCCTTCTTCTCCAGTTACCACTGTCTCCCTTGCTGAGAGTAGCCGGATAGCCACGGGTGCCGTGCTCCTCCTGGTCAGCCGAGCCCTCTTCATTATCATCAGCATTTATTATTATTACCAAGTTGGACGTCGTCCCAAGAAAGTCTAATTCCTGGGCTTTTTTGTTATGGGAAGGGTGGGAGGGGGGAGTTTGTGTCGGTAATTTTGCATTATAATTATAACTTTTTTTTTTAGTTTTTAATTAGTCTCTTTTGGTTCTAAAGTAGTTTCCTTCTTTACCGGCATGAATCAGTGTGCAACCCGGTGCTGGTAGCACTGCCAGCTGAAATGGGGGGGAGCAGCATCAGGTGGGACCCCCCAGCCTCTCTGCAGGAGGTGAGGAGCAGCAGGAGGAAGGCTCAGGGAAGTGTGTAGGCCTGGCAGGCTCAGGGAAAAAAAGGCCAGTTTTCTGGGAGGAACTGGCCAATTGGATCACAGGCTCTGAACCCGATGGAACAAAGCACAAAATAAGGCCAGCATATTGAAACCAAATCCCTGAGGAGACAGGGCAGTAAGACAACCAATGAAGGACTCAGCTACTCTACTTGGTAAGCCTTGCACCTGCCTGATGGAATGTATGCCCATGTGTACAGCCCGTTCCCCTTTTAGCAAGTACTGACTGTCTAGGTAGCTGGGGGCTGGATGGGGTCAAACTCAGTGCTTTACAAACAGCTCTTCTTTCCTTGCTGCCAGAGGTGCATTTTTGTGTAGTTTATAGTTTTGCACCAGGTGCTGTGCAGAGCTTGGCAGGAGATATACCAAAAGAAGAGGGAGAACCCTTGCGTGTTCCCACTAAAGGGACAACACTGGGAACAGTGGAGCAGCTTGAACTACAAGATGGGAGAAGTGAAGGAAGCTATTGGAAATAGCCCATTGAGCACAAAGACATCCCCTTGTTTGTGTTTCATGAAGTTTGTAGGCTGGGGTCCTATCCCCTTCACCCTGAAATAGTTCCTGCAGTTGCAGCTTTACTGATGGTAGTAGCAGAGGTGGGTGTGAGGTCACATCTAATGTTTTAGTTAAGCAGGGGCTGGAATGCCGTTGAGGCTACCACTAGTAAGAACAGAGCAAGCATCAGTCCAGATGCTTGGGTCAGGGAGCAACCTCTAGAGATGGCTGTGGGAGATGGTGTTCCAACTCTGCTGATATGCAGGTATCACATCTCTTCTGACCTGGAGAAGAGAGGACCAAAGTTTGTAGCATTAAGATATTTAACTGGGATGAAGAACAGCAAGGAGTGGAGCATATGAAGGCATCATTGCCTTTTCTGGTTCTGTCAAGGCCGGATTTTAGTACTTCAGTGCTCACCGGGCAGTTTCTTCAACACCTCCTGGGCTTTAACAGCATTGGCTGCCCTACTTCCTAGCGCTTTCCTTGTGGATTATGCTTGTCCACGATTAGAGGTGGCAGTTTATTCTCTGTGGGACTAAAACCAGAAGGTCTATGTACAGGATATGGACTTCTTACTCATGCACTACTGTTGACTGGATCAGAGCATGCCCTGTAATAGAGCTGATGTTCCAAAATCCCAGTAGAAAGATGCCTACGCAAACAGAACTGCTTGTGTGAACAACAACCCTCAAGCTACTGGTGAGACTGGGATCTATGGCTATTGCTATTTAATATCTTAGTAGAGTTAGAAGAAGGTAGTGGGTAGTAAATTGTATGTTGTGTTAGTGCTTTTGGCATTTAGAAGCAGCTACATAAGCTTGGGACACTGTGTGCATTGTACTTACTGGCCATGCAAAATGCCTATCAGGTAAGAATATTGGAAACATCACAACTATAACTTAGTTTCTTACCTAAGAAGTAGATCAAGTGGAGAGGCAACATCCAACAGCAGGCTAAATTCTGGAGCCTCCCAAGAACACACACTTGTCAAGCTGCTTTCAGCATGTCAAAAAATTATACTGAGCAACTAAAACTTTTAATTAAGAGGAGTGTTCCTGTTCAGGTGGAAGAATTGGGCTCTCAGAGGGAAACCGTTACCTGTGAGGCAGGTAATGATCAAATGCAGCCTGGAGAGTATCAGAAATTAGACCAAGTGGTGCTATGTGCAGGAGCAGGAGCATAGCAAGCTGTGGCTGTTGCTCTCACCCTGTGCATCACCTGCATGGGCAGCTGCAATGGCCTCAGTGTGGCACTTTGGCTGTAGTTGTTGGTATAGGTACGTGAAGCTTGATTCTTTGTGTTTTGGGGCGTCACATGAATGTATACACAGATTGATGGTTGGTTGGGGGGGGGGAATTATGTTTCTGGGACAGACAAGTAAAACCACAGCAAAAGCAATCTTGCAGAAGAAGGAAATGGAGGGTCTTCTTAATGCTGCCTCCCATCTGTGTTGGCCACAGGTCCCATGAACTTAGTTAGGACTCTGGTTTGATTAGTGTACCTTAAAATATCATCCCGTAAGTGAGAGAAATGAGTTAGTGTGTTCTGTGAGAGAAGTTCTCCAAAGACTTCTTGATGGTTAAATCAGGTGTGGGAGGGTGGAGGAAGCAGTTACAGCTTTCCAGAGTAGCTTTAAATTAGGTGAGATCAGATGCCTCTGGTCCCCTGCTTAGTAGCTGCCTCTGCAAAACTTGAAATAATCAGCCACTTCTAGGTTTGCCAGATAACTGGGGGAGTAGCCACTTAAAAGATTTCATACTACTTGGTACCTAGTCCTTAAAGCGGAGTGATGGAAGAAGTTGTTTTATTTTGATGCTTCTTGCTCCATCTTGCTATCAAGGGACCATGTAGAAATCATGGAAATGGACTGGGGCTTTACACCTCTTCTACAACTAAGTTATGGTCCCTGGCACGTCCCTTCTCATCAGCAAGGTGCGGCAGGAGAAACATGACCAGGCCCGTTGGAGGTGGTGAATGGGTAGCAGGGGAGGTCTAAGAGGGTGTTTCTCAGGGTGGCTTGAGGATGAAGCCCAGGCAGAGCATCTGCAGCACTGCCAGAAACCCACTGAACCTGGTTGTCTTCATTCTTTTATGAATGAGGGAGAAGGAAGGAGGATGCCAAAAAATTTTGTACAGAATAGTGTCCCTAATAACAGAAGTGCTGGCATCATAGCTGAGCGTGGCAGTTGAGCACATAATTTGGGATCAAAAGCCTGAGGCATCACCTCAGGCTCTGCTACTGATCTGAGAAAAAAACTGTCTCCACAGGCCTCAGTTTCCTTATCTGTTTATACTGTGAGAGAGGCCTTGGACTGGTGTCATTCCCAAGGGAGACTGCAGTGAAGTACCTGTATTTGTACAGTGCTGTGCAGGGCTGGGAGTCTGTTCCCCAGAGGGTTGTGCTCCAAGCAGGCACAGGCCAGGACTTAAGGCTGACCCCCTTTCTCTGCCAGGGATGAACCCAAACCCTTGCATTCGCAGAACCCTCACTTTGGAGGGTGAAGAAAGCTCATCACTCACATAACTCCCTACATCACCGTATTTATGCCTAACCGGTATCTGGCAAACTGGAGCTGGTGACAAAGGAGAGGCTCTGTCTGTCCTAATTTGGCCTCTCCTTTCTGATCAAGGGTTTTTACATGGGGGGGTGGGGGCGGTGGGGTGGTGCAGGGGAGAATGGGACACTTCAATTTATACCTCATTTTAGCTGCTGTACTTGAGTTTATTTCTCCTATGGTAAGAAAGTGACTGTACTGAACACCAAGCAAATAGTGAAAATTAAAGCTGTTTCACTTCACTGTCACAATATCTTTTATTTTGTTTTGGTTTTTTTGTTGGTTTTGTTGGGTTTTTTTTAAGAAATGCACACGAAAAACCATGCTTCAGGCTTGTGTTCTGGTTTATATTACCAAAAAAAAAATTCCTTTCCATATAAAAAAGCATTACAGTAGGGAATACAGGATAAATTAGCTCCACTATCTAATAAAAAGTACATTTACAGTTTTTTAAAATAGATTTCAAACATTATTTCACACGCCAGCCCTTTTCCCAGGCATTTGTGACAGTCGTTTGAGCATTAAATAACAGCCAGGAGGCAGGGATGCTGAGAGGGGCTGTGGGCTCACAAGCACGGGCTCCTCTCTCCTCCATCCAAGGTGCTTGGGCCATGGTCACAGTGCTACAGCAAAGGAGGCAGCAGCACAGCAGCTTTATCTGGTCTCCAGCCTGCCCAGAGCTCTCCAGCGAGCAGTGACTCTACCTTTAGCCCCTGACCCCAGACTATTCACCAGAGCTGTTAAAAACACATATAAAAATACAATTGCTTTTCCTGCCTACAGTTCTGAAAACTACTGTACAACAGAGGGGGCAGCCACATAACCAAGGGACAAAACCAACAAATTTACACGCTTTGCAGTACAGTGGGAGTCTGCTTTCTAGGGTTGCTAGTTCATTAAATTCCCCTGAGGGAAATTCTTTTTGCATGTTACCAACTACCACTGTCAGACTTGCACATATTGATGCTGCCTGGCCTTTGCTGGGGTTTTGAGCTATGTTTCAAGTGGCATGTGAGCCAGCCTACAGAGAGGATTTGAAGTCTTCACCCAGCAAAGAGCATCGAGGTAAGAGAGGAGAAACAGCAGTGCACAGCCCGGAACATCAGGTGAAGAGGAGATCCTTTTGAAGATTGAGGGACTACCATTTGGGAGAGAGGGAAAGTGAGAAAGCTAAAAACAGACAAAGCACTGAGTACAGAATTAAGAAAGCCAAAGAGAAACAAGCCAGCAGAGATCCTATTTCAGGTGTGTATATTCAGTACTTAGTGCTCTGACTGCTTTGGTCTGGTTCCCCCAGCTCTGACGGTTTTTCCTCCTTCCCATGCCACTGTTGGCAGAAAAAGGCTTAAAGGCTTTTTTTTTTTTCCTTTCAACCACCCACCGTGCGCAAATTAGAGTATTTGCCTTCCAGGCTCCGACCTGAGGACTCTGCATAATAAACCAAGGGGAAAAAAAAAAACCTGGAGACTGGGGGAGGCAGTTCTACTTCCCTCAATAACCTCCAGCCAAATTACTGTCTCTTCTGACAGTTTTGTTCTTTCCCTGGGATTTGCTCTCCCAGAACAGTAACTGACACCAACTCCTAAGGCAGAAGGAGAACAGATAAGCTCAGCTTCTGCTCAGCCCATTTCCTACAAGACTAGTAGATGCAGCAGATATTTCTTAAGTGCAGCACCTGCTGTCCAGTACAAATACTGCTGGGTTTTGGCTAACCAAACTGTTTTCCTTTATTAAACAACAGACCAGAATTTAATGCTACAATGCCTCATTACAAAAAGGTCCAGAGGGAAATAGTTCAGAACAGCTTTCCACAAGGTTTAATGCAACATCTGGGGCTGCTCAGCAGCCCTGGCTGCCTGTTTCATTGCTGAATATGCTGACTGCAGCATGGGGGGGCTGCAGCTCTACCTGCCCAGCCCTATCCTCCTGATGAATAAAGTGTTGTTCTCAAATGAAGAGAAAATGGAAAAACTTCTAACGCCTCCTTCCTGCTCCTTAGTATCTTGATTCCCCAACCTGGATATTTAGCTAGGATCTTTGTCAATTATGGCCTAGGCTTTCTGCTGCTTTTTCTCCCTTGCCTATAGTCTGTGCAGTGCCACTGGGAGAGCTCAAGGGACACAGCCCCAGGGATGTAAGGGAACAGCCAGAGGATGTACCTCCTGTAGCTGCAAAGTCAGGACATGAGATTACTGTTCAGCTCCTTCCTTGCCAGAGGTTACAGCTTTCAGAAGAGCTGATTTGAGCCTGTATAAGTGTGCTCACATAATCTGAGCCTATAAAATCTGTAAAAAGACCTAAGCTAAATGAGAAACCACAGCCCTTTCTATCCGCCTCCAGGTAAAATGAGTTTGGGGTCAGAGGGTGACCAGATGAACAATTAAGGCAACAGGAGTTGATGATTCCAGAGAAGAGAAACCAGCGACCTGCCTGAGCTGATATCCATGACCACTGGAGCAGTTTGTCTGCACACTGGGTGCTCTTAGAGCCTGCCTGGGGCCTCAGAAGCTCCAGCTTAATCTCTGACTAAGGTCCAGTCCCAGGCATCTTTCTCAAGTTCACTTCCAAATGATTGAGTAGATGACATATTAGTTAAATAAAAAACTATCTCAAGGGAGGAAACACTCTCAACTAAAACAATTCTGACTTGATGATTACTTTCATCATGAGCCCATGAGAGAATCTCAGAGGAAATTCTCTGAGCAGAAATGATGCCAACAGACTGTTCCAGGCAAACAGCATGTTTGACAAACCTAAGCCTCTTCCATCCAGCACCATGACTGGACCTCCCCTTAGGGCTGGAAAGGATGTAGGAACCACTGCAAATAGTTATGCTAACAGAGCACCATAAACCATTTTTTTGCAAGTATCAAGGGAAAGGCAAAGGCTTACCAGATTTAAAGATTCTATCCTCCCCTTCTCAGGAAGGCAGCAGGTCAGTGATTCTTGACCGGACCATTATTTTTCCCAGGGGATGGGAACACAGCAGGGAACCATTTGGTCTCTTTCACAACAATGAACAATAAATCTTAGTAAAAACAGAAAGGTAGGCACCAAACTCTTGACCCTCAGCCAACCTTAGCTGAGTCCCATTGCCAAGTTAGATCATGCTGCCCCTGCTTGGAGCTCTGGAGAAAAGCCAGCCTCACTGAAGTGCTAGACTTCTCAGACAAGTTTCATGTGACAAGGGCAAAGCTTCCACTGAAGAATCTGTGTTTTCATTCTGTGGCTGGAAATTAAACCCAGAATCACGCAAACAATGACTACCTACTTAGATGAGCCATCACCACTTGTTTCAAACCCACCTGGATAATCAAGGCTAACCTGTTGCTTTATCCAGTCCCTTGTGTGTCTGTTCTTCAGTCCTTTGCTGTCTAAAGCACGATGAAGTCGTGCATGGTAGGCTCAGCCTTGTGGAAGAGGCAGCTGTGCTCATCCTCCCACGCCCCCTCCACTGGCTCCATCAGTCTCTAGTGCAATCAGCTGTGCTGGGCTCCTGCTCCACGGCTGCTGCGGGTGGCTCTGGGCAAGGGTCCGGTGTACAGTGTAGTGCACATCACCTCAAAGTTCCAGCCCCTGAAGTACAATCCTTTTGGTCATTCATATATTACAACCCCCTTTTTTCCTTTTTTTTTTTCCCCTCCCTATCCCATTTAAAAAAAAATAAAGTTTTTTGGGTGTTTTCAGATTTTGTTTCTTCTGATTTTCCTTCTTTCTTCTGAACATGTGGGGAACATGGTGGTCCATGGGCCATTTCTTACTGGATCCCTCGAAAGAGACACATAGCAAAAATCATGGCGAACAGCTGGGAAGAGGTGGGGAAGAAGAGGGCAAAACCAAAACAGAGTCAGGTGCATCTTCCATAAAATCAGCAAAGGCCCCCCCCAGCCCTGGGACCACCCCCATTGCTCCCTCCTGACCAGCAGTCAGTGATGCAGTGAGGGGGACCCTTCTTACCACTCAGGGGAGGCTGTGGCAAAATTTTTTTTCCTAAAGGCGATCCTTCCCTTCTTTCTGCTGCTCCCCACACCTCCCCATGCCACGCCCACTCCCCCCCACCCTCCCCGCCCTGTTGAAACTGTTAGAGGCTACGGCAGCAGCCTTGTTTTATTCCCAAACTGCCCTTGGTGTCACAGCAGAGCAGGTTCCACAATCCCTGCTCTGTACATCATTGCCACTGCCTGGGATGGGCACAGCACAGACTTTGCAGGAGGCTGCTCGGGCTCTCTGCCCAGGTCCCTCTCCTTTGCACAAGACAGGGGACTGCAAAAGCACCCAGCCTTGCCCCTGCAATGCCACAGGGACATCACTTCTGGGCTAATACCGTGTCTGGTGGAAGCCTGTTGCTCAGAAATATCACCAAAGAGCCAGGTAGTAATGCAGGACAGTGGCTCTGTAGCCAATACAGTTTCAGGCTATAAACAGAAGCTTTTAAAGCAAAGGCAGAGTTTGAACATGTTAACCAAGTGACAGATCAGTCAGCTTTGGGGTGCTGCTGCAATGAGGGCAGTGACAGTGGGGCCTGGAGCAAGCGTTGGGTTCCCAAAGCCCCTGTGGCCAGCATGGCAGGGATGAGCTCTGTGGCTGGCCTAGCACAAGGTGGCACTCCAGGCGTGTGGCACCGGTTATTTCCTTGCCTTTTTGTGTCAAAGGATCAAGCACCCATCTCTTTCCAGGCAATTAAACCCACAAGTTGATGACCTTCTCCAACTTTACCAGAGTACCTCCCCTGGCAAGGGGAGCACCTGCCTGTCTGCCTCACTACTGGACATCTACTGACACTGCTTTCCTTATTGTCAAACAACAGTAAGTACCTCAATAGCCAACACTCCAATGGCAAGGGCTCCTGCAAGGTACACGTAGGTCTCAAAGGAGTTCAGGATCACAGTGTAGCAGCCCTAGGAAAGACAAAACATGGTGAGACACACCTGAGCAGTACATTGCATTGCTCTTACAACATAGCCTTCATTAGAACATGAGATGCTCTCAGACCCAGGCACCCAGGCACCACAAGCATGGCTCCCTCTCACCACCTCACCCAGCCCCAAAGCACAGGAGGCAGAGACCCACAGGACAGTGCTGGGGAGGGGCAGGTTTTGCTGTAGTGTGATGGGGGTGTTTTACACCCACAATCCCTCACTGACCAAGAGAACTGTGAGTTCTTGCAGGGCAGCACAGAGAGGAACTCCATCTGCAAAGGACAGAGATTACCCACAGAGGGAAGGACACTCAGGGCAGGTGACAGACAACCCAGGCTGGCTACAGAAAAGGATGACTTATTTAAAGCCAAGGCAGGAGATTCTTGAATCGTCTCTCACAGCCAGCAGCTCTTTAGCAGCTCAGGACCTTTTCTCTGTGTCTTCCCCCAAAAGACCATGGCTGAACACCTACTGATCTTCTGGCTATGGAAGAATTTCATTAACAACTCATGTCCATCCACTATGGCAATTCTTCCATTTATGAAGATTAGCCACCATCATCTTTAAAGTAATTTATTATTGTTCACACAATTAACAGCTGGTAGATCTTCCTGCAAAGGTTTCAGGACGTTTCTGGAAATCATCAGCTTATCCTGGCCTCAGTTCTCCCAGCCTAAAATTCCAACCCACTGGGAAATTTCTGCAAACAGGACACACAAAAAGCAAAAAGTAGACTGGAGTGCAAAAAGTAGCTTCCTCTCCGCTGGGAATATACTTCACATATACATTTTAATCCCATCTATACTGCTGGGAAGTTTCAGTCACCTGATTTTTTCCTTCCACCTTTAATGAAATTGTCTGAACTGCAAAGACAGCACAAAGTTATGTACTGGTGTTCATGCCAGATCCTGCTCACTGCGAGTGAGGCTCAACCAGCAGAGAGCAAAGGAGAGCATGGAGAGCATCTGCTCATGAGGCTGATCCACAGGTCCCAGACCACCAGCTTTAGCTGACCTGTTAAAGCCATGCTCTTGTCAATGTGAGACCACTCAGCACCAGCTCTATTCCGGCCATGTTTCAGTCAAATTTTCAAAGAGAAGCATCCAGCCCAGCAACAAAATATTTGTGTGCTTGCCAGAACTCCAACTTTAACCCAACCTTCAGCAGGCCCTGCTCAGCTGGCTATAAACAGGGGTGAGCACAAGGGCAGAGAGCACTGTCCTATCAGCATGGTGTCCTAAGAGCCTGACTTTGCTCCAGGAATCCCTCAATTCAGCCATCAGTTGCTTGGGATTGCCTCTCTTATTTTACACAAGTGCACTACTGTGTGCTTGATGGCACTTCACTGTGCACATGGCATCTCCCACCAACCCTCTGTGGTGGCATGGGCTCGCAGGAAACCTTCCCTTTCCATGGGAGTAGTTAGCCTCAGCATCACCACTCGGGGAAAACTTTAACTCTCTTTCTCAAAATGTTTCTCTTTCCTGCCCCACTATCTGTCATCTCTCTCCTCCCCATCTACTTACAGCAATCAGACCTGGCAGAAGCAGCACAGTGCTGTCTGCTATGATCTCTCACCCAGGGTGCCTTTGCCAACCATTTCCAGCTGCCAGTCAAGGAAGAGTTCATACACTGCTTCCAAACTCCTTTACTCTCTTTCACAGTCTGCTATCAAGTGCTGAAAAGAGGACCACTGCTTAGTCTGGAGAGAGAAGGAGGCTTGTACATAGGGTCAGTACAGAGCTCAGTTGGCTTATTAATGCTGAGGTGAACACAATCAGGAACTTTGCTAGAAAGTTTCTTAAGCATCATGTCTTGGTGACATTGTAAGGAAACATGACTGTAGAATGTGTCAATGGGATGAACTGTCTTGTTCCAGTCTAGTATTGTGAAAAATTGCTAAGTTGAGAGGCCTGGCAAAAGAATCATAGAATAGAACCACAGAATGGTTGGGGTTAGAAAGGACCTTAAAGATCACCCTAAAGATCCAATCCATTTGTTACAGTCAGGGACACCTTCCACTAGACCAAAGCCCTATCCAACCTGGCCTTGAACATTTCCGGGGATAGGGTGTCCACAACTTTCTCTGGACAACCTTTTTCAGTGTCTCATCACCCTCACAGTTAACAATTTCTTCCTTTCTATCTAATTTAAAACTCTCTTTCAGCTTGAGGCCATTTCCCCTTGTCCTATCACTACATGCCCATGTAAAAAGTCCCTCTCTAGCTTTCTTGGTAGGCTCCCTGTAGATAATGGAAGACTGCTATAAGAAATGCCTTTTTTCTACTGTAAAGAGTAAAGAAGCAGAGAAATAAAGTTTTCCAACACTTGTCTTCCTTGGAAAACAGCCATGGTTTTCTGTGGCTGTTTAACTCTTGATCTCTTGATTGCATATGTTGATTAGGAGTCTTTGTGAACTAAATTGGAGCCACTAATGCAGCCAGTAAGAGTCAGGTCCAACCCATCCTTGCTGACCTGTGCTGGCTTGCTAATTAACTTCTCAGAGGTAGTTCTGACCTTCAGAAACACAACAAAACTTGATCTAAATTTCCACCTCACCTCTCAATCTCATATGAAAATCTTCATATTAAGCACAACATGAATTTAGCAGTGGGATTTTCAAAATCAGACATATGCCGTCACTTCAAGATCTGTCAGCAGAAGTGTAATTAGGATGTGAGGTACAGTCAGGATGTGTCAGATTCACTGGCTACCCATGACCACTGCAGCCATCTCTCTGCCCACTGTGAAAGTCCTTTTCCTAGTGTTCGGCCTCCCTTACCTGTCGGTTCTGAAACCTCTCGATGCCTGTGAGGCAAGCTTCCTTGTTGACAAACATCCCCTCCCGGCTCTGGAGCTCTCGCTGACAACAAGCCTCTGGTGTCATCTTTTCCAAAGAGGAGTGTGGAAGATGAGGGATAGCTTCAAAATCTTCTGGCCCGTTCACTCCACAGCAGGCAAACTAGGGAGAGGCACAGAGAAGAAAGGAAGACAGAACTGATGCTTAGCTCTGAAAGCAGATACAAGAAATCTACCAAAGATCTATTCTTGTAGGGATCAAAGCTTTAGCCAAAGCAGAGACAAAGCAACTATTGTTTCCAAGAAAGTGGGTTGTGCTTGTACCTTGGAGCTTCTGCTTCATCAAAGTCTTTATAAAAAGTCCCACTGTTTCCATGTTATACTGTAGATTCTAAGGTACTACTGAGAGTATTGCCACAAACTACACAGGGCTTTGGAGCATATCCAGAATGACTTACTTGAGATCACCCAGCAAGTCTGTAAGGGAGCCAGCAGTACAATCCAGGCTCCCATTCTCTCCATAGCTAATGGCCAGGATTGTTGCTGCTCAAAGGCACTGCTAGGTGATTCAAGTAAGGTCTCTCTTTAGGATTCCAGTCAGGTCCTTTTTAAGGATTCAAGTCATACTCTGTCTCCTTTCAGTCAGCAAAAGGAAATGTCTTTATTATAGTCCTGAATCAGCATGAAGAGCAGCAATCATCTTTTCCTTTTAAGATTAAAATTGACTTTTCATCCACAGAGCCTGACATCCTGCTTTTCACCCCTGAAGAGATAACACCATGGGGTGTACTGAGCACTAAGCTCACATGTGTACACACATACACACACACACACACACACACACAGAGAACTTCTTGTGGTAGGTAATAACAACTGCAATTCCAATGACAGTCAACCTGTAACCTGCTCAATTAGTAGTGTAATAACAAAGTCAATTTTGATGGCTAATATTTTTATAGTGAAAATATGTCATTAGGCGCACTCCTGCCTAAGCTGCCACCTACCAACTCATTTCACAAGAGCTAACAAAAAAGCATTAGTTAGCACAAGTTTTTGGCTGCTAGGCTGGAATAGTTCTGAAGTAGTCTGAAAGGTGAAAGGCCCAGAATAAATGCAGTGATATTCAGTCGCAGGCACCTCCACTGCTTTCTGTGCCCACTGTTTGAAACCTGGGGGTACCCAGTCAGGTCAAACGGCTTGGGCTTTGGCAAAACCCAAGGGCTGATACAGTCAGTGGGAGTGTCTCGGGACTGGTGGCAGCTCCATTTGAGAAAGACTGGCTGCAAGCCAAATTCTCACCTCCCTGCAACCACCGCCACAAGCCCTGGTGCTAGGCTTGACGCAGCAGGATGGTGGGAACAGGCTGGCCCTGGGTGAGCTGAGGGTGCGGGCTGAGCACCGTGTTGGTGGCCACTGATCATGGGCAGCATGAAACTGGCATGGTCTGACTTACTGTGATCATAACAGAGTTCCAGGTGGAAGAGAAGACATCTGTGTCATTGTTCCTCTGGTAATGCTTCTTCAGCTCCTTGGTGAAAAACTCTCTGGTCAGCTGAAATGCACAGACAGGTGGAAATGTAAAGGCTACTGCCAACACCTTTCCCAAACACTTCCCAAAGCTCCTTTCTCTGAATGCAGGGGGTTCTTTCGTTGTTTTAGGTTTGTTCTTTGTTTTGCTAACCTCAGAGGAGAAACATGGGAAAAACCACTGGCTGAACCATAACTATATCCAGGGTGAAAGGTACCCGTTGAATAAAACTGTTGCTCATTAAAATCAGGGATTTAATTATACCTGTACTTCTAGGATAATGTTAACACTTAAAGGTTGGTTGGTTTGGTTTTGGGTTTGGTTTTTTGTTTGTTTTTTTTAATTTTCAGCCTTATTTGAAAGTATTTCATAAATTGAAACAGACCTAAACCAGATTTTAGAACTATCTTCAAATCCACACCGAAATAGTAGTTTCACTTACTGTGCCTTATGAGATATGTAACTAAATCACAATTTTCCCCCCACTTTTCATTCAAACCAGTTAACTTCCTACTAACAACATGGGAGCTGCTCTAAATTTACTTCCATGTGTGAGAGAGCAGAATGAAGCCCTAATATGAAACTTTCTGGTAATGAAAAGGAAGTAAAAAACATATAACAAATAGAAAATATTAAAGTCAGCTTATGAATCAGAAAAAACACCATTTCCCTGACAATGCTATAGATTAGTTAAACTAACCCACACACATGAAGAAAAAAACCCTCTTTATATTTCCAGGGCTTAGATAATTTGATCATTTTTCCTAAGGCCAGCAATATAAATGCGTGGAATTTCATTTACTCCTGTTTACATTTACAGTAAAATAGAAAAAATGCACAAACAATTTGGCTCAGAGTCTTCTCAAAAAGTTAGACACCTTGAAATTACATTTACTTAGGATCACTCTCTGGAGGAACAGTAAATATAAAATCCTAATAGTCTTGTTAAATTGAACACCCCAGTTCAATCTTGCTGCCTTTCTGTCAGTTCAAGATGAAAACCTCAAGAAATCTCCTTTTCAGATAACCAATAGGTCTTGACTTGTGTGGTCCCTTCTTCAAAATACCTTATGATTTGTGATCCACACAGAAAAATCTTCTGCCATTTGCAAAGCTGCAGTGAAGGGGACTGGACTTGGCTGGCTACAGCACTGCTCTAATGTTGCATATTTGCAGGATCAGGAATTAAGCTGCCTGAAAAATACCCTTTTTACTCCCCCCTGTTGTTCATACAGTGCTGCTGACGCAGTAACATATACTGCTACAAGCTGGTTTCAGGTTCTTGATATGCAACGTGAAATATCACACATACACATACATATGTATGAAGTCTATGGGTGGGCACAAAAGCACAAGCACAAAATTGTTTGTTTCTGTTGCAACCGACAAAATCTAAGGAAAAAAACAGAAGGCTGTGGTGACTTTTTAAAAGACCCCGAATACCACTTAATATTAACTTCTCTTTTACAAATACAAATGAAGGCCAAATTTAATGACTACGTCAATACTGGGTAAAACTTTGTCACAAATACTTGAATCATGCAGGTAGCTCAATCTCATTACCTTTTAATTAGATATGCTGCTAAATTCCTAAATTACTTATTTGGGACAGATATTAACTCATTTTTTTTGCTTTTGAATATTAAAATACCAGAGACACAGCATTTTTGCTTTGGGAATTTGGTGCACTGAGGGAGGGTCAGGTTAGAAGAAGCTGAAATATATCCTCAGTATTCTCCTTTCCTTTCCTTTCACTGTGTACTTTATCCACACACAATCCAACCCTGCAGAGAGCAGCACATTTTTTTGATGCTTGTCTGTTCCTGAAGCACAGTCTTTGAAACTGATACTACCATTGGTAATAATCCCAGTTGGCTGCCTTTGTCGGGGTCTAAAACAAAAGAGTAATTTAAATATAAAGTGAAACTTTTATTTTGACAGCAGCAATCCCAGAGGAAATTGTTCAGAGTTTGTGTGTGATTTTTACGACGCTTGGCCTAAAACAGAGCTGTGTGCTGGAAGGGTAAGTTTACCAGGAAAATAACTGACTCTATTTTGTTGCTCTTAAACTGCTTGTTCCAAATATCTGAAGTTCAGAAAAATGTGACAAAAGAAAAAAAAAGAGGACAATAAAATAAGACAGTTCTACAGCCATGCCCATGGCATCCCTCTCACTGAAACTAGGAGCAGCCCTGAGGAAGTCTATGCACATTGGAGTGCTATGGCAAGAACCATTCAGAAGTCAGCAAAGGACTTACTAATAAAACTAGATCTTTGCACATACTTGGAACAACACAATTGTACCAGCCACAGCCATGAACAATAAGGAGCTGTTCAGCTGTGTTTTTCTCTCACTGTTCTGGGGGTGACGCCTCCAGTACAACACATCCGTGCATACATTTACATGCCAGTGAATGAAGTGTGGCTGTTTTGTCACACCGGTTCAAGAAATGTCTTGGCTGGGATCAGTGCAGCCAGATGAAGGGGGCTTAGAAAAAGGAGGGCATTTCTGCACAACACAGGCATGCATGCATGCATGCTGGCACTGCCCAGGAAGGGCACAACCTTCTCATGCAGTGCTCTGTTTAAGAATACTGAATGCTGTGCAAGAAGCTGCCTTCACAGTGCCTGCTTGTAAAACAGGACCCACTCCTATCCATCTGCATTGGCCTGGAGCATCCTGATGTTTGTGACACAGTACAGTGCTCGTAGGCACAGTCATCAGTGCTGCACTTCTCGCTTCCGCAGTGCCTTCCATTGGAGAGACCTCCATCCACCCAACTGAGGATGTTGTTGTTCTTTAGCTTTTACCTCATGTCTGAGGAAAGAGACGTATCAGGAACCGAAGCAAGTTGCTTATTAAATGTTAGAACTGCAGTTAAAAATCCAAACTCCATCCAAAGGCCTACCACTGGACTCTTCTGCTCCTAACATCCCATTTTCTTGATGCTAAAACAATCCACTAAGAGTAAAATATCCCTCCAGGTTTTTTCTCAACCAGGCCTCTGAAGGGCATAGAAAAAGCAATTCCTATACATAGAGTCAATTTGATCTTTCATAGCATCTCTCTAGTGTTCATGGAAGTCATTATTTTATGGGGGAACTTATAGATGAAAAAGGGTTCTCCACCCTCCCCAAAATCTCCTTTTCAAAGGAAGAGAAAGTCTGGAAATCCCATAGCTGATTAACAGTAGCCTTCCTCTTCAAAGAAAGTTTTTAAACAGTTCATTGGAAGTGCAGCTGGACTTGCAGATTGCAGTAGCTCACCATCGCAAACACCACTTTCACTCACTCCACCACCACACTCTGCTTCACTGACTCTTCCTCTAATGTCAAATCTCAGCAGAAAACGTCTCTTTTTTCCTATATTTTTGTCTCTTAATTTCTTTCACTCCCTCAGCAATTAATAATTTAACCCTGCTGAGTGTTTGGGAGCTGGTTTGGATGTAAAACACTATATAGGAGAAAGCTGCACTGAACATTATCTGCAAAGCAAACAGGTAAAGTGTATCTTTTTTCTCATTCTACTCACCCAGTGAGACCACAGCCATATGGACTGGTGCAATGATCATCCCAGAATCCTCCTTGGTAAGTTTCCAAGAAATTCAGGTTGCCTAAATGTGCATTTACCACCTCATGCCTTGAAAGTAATTTGTTTTGCAAGCAAAAGAAAAGCACATCTGAACTTGAACCTAAATTGTTACTGTGAAAAATTCTTCCCGACACAGGGTCACTGGAAGACCACCTCTGTCCCTACGGACATCCTGCTCAGCCATCTAGCCTCACCCTAACCCCAAGGCAACAGCAAAATTGGCCACAAGTAGTTACAAAGCCAGAGAAGCTACCACCGAAATACATTGCAACACCAAAACAAGGGGTATTTTTTTCAGAACAAACCTGAGGAGAGAACAAACCACAAGAATTTGCAGACCGAGTTTGACTTCTGCACAGAGCCGTCTATGTTGGGACCTGACGTTCTTCATTCCTTCCCATTTAAGCCCTTCCTGTCAGTCATTCTGACAGAGTGGGAAGGTGATGATACAAACAAGAAGATAAACTCAAGAAAGATAGAAGTTTGTTCCTCTTCAAGTTTTATCTCGCAAAACACCGTCATATGCCACAGTAGAATAGCCACTGTGACCTTATCTTGTAAGATAACATGTCCTTACATGTCCTGTGGCTCCCATGGGAGTGGAAGGTACTGATACTTTGCTCAGGAGCAGGTTGTAAGCGAGGAGAACACAGAACACAGCCACCCTGCACTCAGGACTTCCAGCACGACTGAGCAGTTTCTTGTACCTTTTACCAGTTTCTGAGACAGAAGATGAGAGGTGGGAGCTGTCAGTTGCCAGTCATTCCCTGATCCCCAGGAAGTGTATTCTCTCTGTCATGAAGCTTATATCTGGGCCTGCAGGGCATTTCTATGTGTGTGGTCAGCTACTTGAACTGAACCAAAGGAATTGTCTAAACCAGCAGAGCTGTAATGGCCAGAATACACCAGAGCCCCCATGCTGCAACATATTTATGAAGTGATAGCTGTTCCTATGAGGGCATGGTCTCAAAACCTAAGCTGGAATGGGGCACCCACTCAGTGTGCAGAGTGCCATTCCTTCCCCACTGCCTTCAGATCTGAGGCAAAGACAAAAAAACCCAGTTTATAAAGGGAAAAAAATCCTCTCACTACCTCCCCCCAAACCCATCCTACAAACACCATGCTGTCTTGCTGTGAGCTTCCTAAGTCTTGATTCTTTTGTATCAAAAGCTTTTGATATGAATAAAATTAAAAGTATATCTTGGTTCAAGAAAAGCACCATTATACATGGCCCTTCTATGCTCATACCATATTTCTCTCACGTTCAGTACAGAAAATGTGCTGTATGTTCTCATACTACCAGTGGAGGCCAGATAAACAAAATAAATACTAACAGTCACAAGTGACCACCTCTGCTGACCAATCTACTTTCACACCCATCACTCAGAGAAGGATGGACCTAGTTCAGTCAGGCTCTTCCTTGGCATATGTGAACACACAAATGCACAAACCTTTGCTGTTTAGAGAAAGAAATGAGACTGTGGTTACTACTAGTGTAGTAAAAGTCTACTACTAGCATAGGGGAGGGATGATGGCCATTTAATAATATGCATAGCAGCAGAGTAGAGTAAGGCTACATCACATGAAGCTTTGGAGAGAAGGACTAAACTCTAAGCAGGGCAATATGCAAGGGAACCACTGATGGGACTGAAAACTGGACATAGGGAGACTTGCTTAGGGCAGGTCAGGAAGGATATCTTGCAAGCAGCGTTGATAGAAGTCTGGTGAACATTACAATATGGAAATTCAAGGAGGAATATGATTAGAAGATTCTCAAAAGAGAGCTTCTGCACTGCACAGCAAGCACTGGTTTTCCTGGTAAAACAGGAGTTTTCACCATTAATAGTAATATTAAACATGCTATATTGAAAGAAAAATAGTTGCCTTTAAGGTTAGTGTGACTTTATTATAAAGGTTCTTCGTGATGGAATGTTCAACTGTTTGGCTGCAAGAGAGTCTGGAAGACCCTAAAAGACCCAAAAACTTGAGGAATAAGTAGCCCCCTGGTACGCTCAAACTATCCACCCTGCACAGTCCAGGTTAGTTAGCATTCCCTGACTTGCTGGCAGTTCTGCAGACTGGTCGTAGCAATGAAGCAAGTTTGCCGGTATTTGAAACAATCAGTTGCTCTACAAACAAATCAACCACCATCTAACACCATGCTCCAGCTGTGTACAATCCCACTGGAGTTCAGTTTGCCCACCATTGGATACTTACATTTTCTCTGAAGATAAAAGCCAGGATTGCAGCTGAAAGCTCTGCCAGGAAGATTAACAAAATAAACATGAAGAACTGGAAAAGAGAAGATAAACAAAAAAGCACAGACAGCATTACATGTGAGCAATAGGTAGTAGGAATACAGAGTTTTGCTAATCACTGAAGGGATGGAAAAAATAACTGAGGAAATTTTTTTCCCCTGACAATTAAAAAAAACTATGAGACAGTCACATGGAGCACACACAGTCCCTCTCTGATCTCATCACAGGACATGGGAGCTTGTGATGCTTTTGCCTGCTTCTAATGAAGCAAATAAGGCTACAGAACCTGTAGCATCCCCTGATAAATCTGCACCAGCTTAAAACAGTAAGGCCTACTTCGATGGAAGAAGTTATATAATTGTAGACATGCTCATACTGAGTTAAACTGTCCTGACACAAGTGCATGCATCACATGCATATGCAGACACACCCTTCATCACAATATAAACAACACAATTTTACTGTGATATGATCACATCTAATTTTGTATGGAGGGAGGCAGTGGGATATATACTCAAATATTTAAACCTGTCACCAAAAATGGACTCTATTTAGAGTATTCCTCATTTAAGGACAAAATTAGCCTTGGTTAATATCTCCCTCCACACAATGGGATTGCACTGAGTTAAGTAATAACCACACAGAACCTGTACAGAAAGTTGATAACACACCATAAGAATTACATTTGATAATGGAAGAATCATCCATGTTTTGTATAGTATCCAAAGTGTGCATATTCATATCCTTAAATTAAGGGCACACTGCAGACTTGAAAGAAAGCACAGCTAGAAGATTAAGTGGTAGTAAAAGAGAAACAGGCATCCAGTCTGAAGTAAAACCATTACACTTATGTCATCATAATTTTAGGAAAAAGAAAGGGAAGCAGAACAGAGAGGCATGTGGCTGTTCATCTTAAACTATATTTCATCCTGTTGCCCTTGCACCTTTCTGCTGCTTCAATCTAAAAAGTCTGGTTTTCAGTCTTACTTACAGACACCTTGTTTCGGTGATGTTACCAAGCCTGAGTGATTCACTGTGCCTGCACCACCCACCCCACAGAATTAAATCAGATACACCTAAGAGGTCTCATCCCCAAAGAGAACGACATCTTGCTGCAAGGGTGCTGCTCCCTTATCTACCCAGAGCATTCAGGTGCTGCGGAGTGTTTCCTAGCCAGGAGTGCTGGGATTCCTGCAGGCTCCCACTTCAGATCCTTCTGCCTGGTGGCACACAGGTAGAGGCAAAACTCAAGTAGAGAGGAAAAGCATGTTGAAGGGAACAAATCTCCCAGAGCAGGAGAGCCCTCAGTAACATCAAAGAGCTCAGGACTCTGCCTGTCCTTGGGACCAATTCTCAGTTACCTTGATGTTTCGTGTTTGATGCTGCTTCAGACGACATGGAACAGTAAAAATAATAGGCAGTGATGCACCCTCTAACATTCTTAAAACAGCAAATGTTGGTGCTGAGGAACAGCTATGGGAGCAGAGCAGAAAGTGGCTAGGGCTCACGTTCTCTCCCACAATGGCATTTATTTCCATTCTTGTAGACAAAATAGAGGGCTTGAGGAACAATAAGTCTGAACTAGATGGACATTTTTTATGATTTTATAGCCAGAAGGAGAAATTACCATTTGAGAGTCAGCCTGTCAAAAATTCAAACATGCCAAGAATTAGCCCACAGACTCAGATTTTATAAAACTGAGTGAATGTTAAGAAATTAATTCAGATTTTGGCATTGTGTGAGAAAAACAGAAGTGAACAGAAAACCCTGTAAGACTGTATCACACGGAGGGTAATAAACGTGTTACATGTTATCAACAAAGGTGGATGAAGCAACAAGTGAAAATAGGAAGAGAAGTCTGGATGGTTGTAGAAGGTCTTTCTGAAACAGCAGGCAGAAAGGGCCACAAGTACCATTGTGATCCCCAAGCAACGATTTATAAACAGTGTCTGAAAGGCTGTGCATTGTGCACTTTGGTGATGGAGACAGAATTCAAACTACCTGTTGGAATGTGCAAAATGTTGTTTTGTTGTCAATTATCAGGGCTGTAAGTGATTTTTCCCCATTGGAAAAGTGCACACATCACCCTGTCCCATTTGTCTTCCTGCTTTGCAGTGGAAACAAAAGAAAAGGAGCCTGGGCTCAAACGACAAAACAAGAAAATCAGATGAGCAGGGACTTTGGTTTCCAACAAAATTATGTTGCTTGATTTTGCTGAACTAGTTAACTCTCTAATTTATTCTTACTGCTGAAGTTTTCTGTGTGGCTTCTTTTTTTCCTGCTTTGAGACTGTTTTAATTTCGCCACAGGAGGGCAAAGAACAACTGATGAGAATCAACAATGCTTTGCAAATTCACTTCATCATCCATCAAGGGATCTCAGCATAGTCACTAAGGTCTAAGGTGGTGATCAAGTGATTAATCCCATCACCCTGCTAATTGCATTTCATTTACTGATTACTAGGAGACACATGTTCACCCAAGCTCCAGCACAGGCTTGTGCAGAAGTGGAAGTAGTCATTCCCAGATTATCCGTGATAAGCGTCATTATCGTTCCCAAACTGATTTACACTTATACTGTGCATTCTGCATTACAGATTTATAACAGTTACTGTAGAAAAAAAACACAAGCAGCCATTAGGGCTGATGAGAAAAAGAAGATGGATCATCAGTGTTTCAGAACTTGCTCCCATTCTGAATTTTAAGGAGAGTCAAAACCTGCTTATTATGTTTTGCTTCCAAAAATTAAATTGTTTACTGATATATGAGAGCACAAAACAGCCAGATGGTTACTGCATTGGACACAGTAGCCTCACATTCAAATTTAAGCTTGAGACACAAAATGTGAACACAGGTACCCCCCATATCCAAGGTGAACATCCTGAGTAGCGTGGTCTCTCATATTGGTCAAAAATCTTGCCTCAGCTCCTGGTGATGGTTATAGGTTTATCAGAAGTTTCCACAAATCAATGCCTCGTGTTTATTTTTCACAGCTCATCCACCACTCCAGTTTCAAAAACACTGTTCTAAAAAGAGCAGCAATTGCCTTTAACTCAAAGGACCCGCATTTTCATGGTGAGGAGTTTCAGGGGCTACTACACCCATTTTAGAGGAGTGCAGAACAGGATGTCTGCACTCAAAACTAAGCCAAATGAAGCTAACATGGACTGTTCTTGTTCCAAAGCTGAATTCAGTCCCATGGTGAAATGTTGTATGCTCAACAGTATTTTGGATTCTGATTTTTATGGTGGTGTTTTGCAGTCAGAGGGTCTTCAGGACAATCTAGAAGTTATTCAATGCCTGATCTGCAGGGCAATTTTGTGAGCCATGTCCAAGTGCTGGGAAATCTAGAAATACTTCACAGCCTTGTGCTTAATGCAACATGTTAGGTTACACAGTGATGGGGGTTTTTTAACCAAAAGACAAGCATCTTAATGAAAAATAAAAGTCCCTGGAAAGACAGAAGCCAGAACCTAGAAACCATGCTTTTGTGCATCTGTCTTGTCCCTTCTATCTTCTGTTTACATTTGGACTAAAAGCTTTAGACATACATTATGCATCACTGTGAAATCTTGCTCAAGCAGCTCTCTGGCTCATCAATTCTTCAACAGCTTTGTAAGTGGACTTGATTTGATCTAGCAACTGTTCCCCAAGTACCACCCCCACCAAAGACTTACACTCTGTTTTGCAAGTGTTCCCAGTCTCTCTGGAGTACAGTCATGAACATTTTGCCTCTTCAATGCCTTCAATCCTATCAGATTTTGGGTTTCACAGATGTTTTAATGTAAGCTGATTTTAACATCAGCTGGTGTGGCCCCAGAAAAGAAGTTGGCAGTATATTTCTTCTCCCTTGGTATCACACAGGTCCTCATCCAAGTGCTTCACACTACTGAATGAGACAGCAGGTTGTTTAACAGAGTTGGGTTTGATACCAGAATACCTCGAAGACCTGATTAAAGTGGAACAATAAATCCTCATCCAGTAATTTATTTTAGAGTTTCTCCTAGTCTAGGGTATTACTTCCAGCCTGTATTTTTCTCACATTTCATTCAAAATCAAATAATCGTAAAGGTAAATAAATAAAGCAGCAGGGCTCAGAACTATCTCTAAGAGTCAGAAAAGTAATAACCACAAAATCAAGTGCATTGGAGTATAACTAGAACACATGGAGGAATATTCAAACCTGTAACTGATATTAAATCAGGAAAGAGCATGGCCCAGAGCTACCTTCCTCCAGATAGGTTACCCATCTGTATGCAGCAGACATGGTCCAAACTGAAAATATTACTCTTCCATTCACTTACAATCAACAATTTTCATCAAACATAACTTTTAGTTTCTTAATCTGACAAGGACAGGCTTTGAAGTAACCTCAGGCTCATTGGGCCTGATCCTTTGCATTTTATTAGGTTCCTCTGGGCAGATCTCCACAGACTTCACAGGGATACCTCTGGCTTTCTGATTTACTTCTGAGATGAGCCACTAGAAATCAAACCCACAATGGCTTCCAGGAAAGGGATCTCATTTGCAGGCTATGAACTCAAGGCATGTGTGAGCCAAGGGCTAGAGAGAATTTATCTCACTCATCTCTAGGAAAAATGGGTTTGCAGCATTCAAGAAAAAGGACTTTCCCGCTCTGTCTAAAGCTAGAGACAAGCCTTTTTTACACCATGAAGCAGCTGTGCAAGACACAATCATAACAAAACACAAAAAGTAAGATCAAGATCTTAAAAAAAAATGAACAAAAAACCCAACAACCCCAAAGTGCCAACAGACACTGCAGGAGGGAAAAAGGTCACATTGGACGAAAAAAAAAGAAAACAAGAAAACAAGAAAACTAATGATCTTTGTCTTTCAATACATAACTGGTAATACATTCCAGTAGAAGAGTAGAAGAAAATGGCTGGAAACCCTGCAGTATCTGAACTTATGGGGGAGGAGGCAGGGGCAGAAGTGACTTATTTTAGCTCTTTGTAATTATTGATGACCACATGGGCTGAAATTTAACCCTGCCATTTAGGAGAATGTGCCCAACAATAACAAATCTGGTTCATTTTAGGAGCAGAGTAGGCTGTGTAAAGGAGTGACCAGCTATTGAGAGCTGCAATGACAGGCCACCATGCAGCTCCGAGCAGGGCATTTCTGCTGACATGGAGGGAGCTCCCTTACACAGGTGCTGTGCTCTATATGTTCCCTCTGCTTTGTTGTGAACCCCTGAGGAATGAATCTACAAGTGGATCAGTGGGTTTTGAGAGGTCGAGAGGACCACTCTTGGTCAATTTATAAATGTAAAAAAAATCCAACCAATTAAATGGGGGCATTTTGAAAGAAAGCTTAAAAAGGTCAAAATACACTCAGAGACTGGGCTCAAATCTATCTATATACAGAAAAAGCAAATTCTCTATATTTCTAGCTGTGTGTAAAAGTATCCTAAGCCTATTTATTATCTAAAGGAATAATGGCTACAATAGCAGACATCCATCCATGAACTCATCAGAGCGTCATCTATCCAGTCACTCCCACTCTTGGGAAGCACCAAGAGGCCAACAGAAAATGCACGGGCACTTACAAAAAGCAGGAGGCATTTGTTCTCACGGATGGCACCACAGCAGCCGAGGAAACCCAGCAGAAAGAGCATTGCTCCCATAGCCAACACGATGTACGCTCCTGTGAAGAGCAGAGGGTTGGCAGCCACTATCTCTCGAAAACCTGTGGGATCCACAATGACCCAGATTCCAAGTCCCAGCAGGCATGCTCCTCCCAGCTGTCACAGCACAAGGAATGGAGAGAGAGGGAGACAGGTCAACATAAAACAACTGCTGAAGAAAAACTGGATTCATTACTATCTTTTGATCAAACATATTAATTTGGAGAATTTGTGTTTCTCCACTGCATATATTCTCCGAAGTACAGGTGACTTCTGACCTGCTGCTATTAGTATCTCTTGCTCACTAAATGAATCATTTGCAGCAGAAGTGCCTTTCCTCCTAGACACATCACTCTACCAACTATTTACTCCCTCCTAATGCTGAAAGACAGTCTCAATCTGCTGCCACACCTATGGAGGGGCAGCCCAGTGAAGGGGCATGCATGAACCATCCCTGCCACAGAGGCCAGGGCACTGGCCACCCTTCCTTTAAAAAATAAGAACAACAGAGAATGACTGTTTCTGAGTGAAAACCTCAGCAGGGCACCCAGGACTAGAAAATAATTTCTTCTGCCATTCAAGGACAAACCACGTACACCACTAGTTACAGCTTTCTCTGTGGTCTCCCCTGTCAAGGACAGCAATAACTCAGAAAACAGTGAGCACTGCACTGCCTTGCTGAATGTCTGAGCATCTCTGGAAGCTGCAAAATGCTCAGTGATTGCTACTACGAGGCAGAGGGGATATTCTGTATCGTGGCAACTTTATCAAAATTACAGCCTATCCTGCTGGGGAGCAGCAGGCTGCTGGAAACAGAAGGATTCAGGAAAGAAAGTGGATTCTAAATACTTACAAATATAAAGAAATTGAAAAGAAACATCAGGTACTTCATGCAGCTCAGGCAGTCTCCCTCCATGGTCTTCAGGCTCTTTGGTCCAACTCCTCCTGAAAAACAACACCACATTTCTAGCACACTCTTTTTTATTGGAATGACGCGCTCCTATTTTCATTTGTATTTCCCCCAAGATCCTGTGGAGTTCATTATATAGAAGAGCTCTTTTCTTACCTGAACAAGGTAACATAGCACAGGCTAGTAAGAGATAATGATCACTGCTAAGCCCCTTTGCATTCTTTAAGGTCTGTACAGATGTGAAGAGGAAGGTTGCAGGAGAGAAAAGGTCTAGCTTTACTCGCAGAGTGAAATACTGGGGGAAAAATATCCCTCTGCACATGAAGATTTTTACCACCCACCTTAAAGCCTGTCAAGTTGAAGAAGCACTGAACGTACCTGCCTATTTCACACCAAAAAGGGTCATATTGACACCAGCCAAAACAAACCGTGCCCAGTTAAAAGATGCACAACAAACATTTGGGACAGTTAGCTCCATACAAGCTTCCTCTACAGAATTAATGCCACACAAATGTGGACCACAGTTGCAGGCAAACTTGTAGACATTTGAACTGGGAATGACTGCAGTGTGTGGACATGGGAGGGCCCACGGAGGCTGTCCACACAGGGTTACTCAGCCTGTGACACACCACGTGCTTGTCACGCATTTTTCATGCACCAGGACCATGTGAAGTCCTGGTGCTCTACGCCCCACTCTGCACATGTCTTTTGCAGGAAAAACCCATGGATCAATGTTGGAAAGCTTTTGAGGCCAGGAAAAAATGCTATGGAATCTTAACCAGTTTTGAAACTCGATGTCTGGTTTAGACAACAAACTGCTTGGACAGTGCTTCTATTGGAAAAGCAACAATAAATCCTGACCAGATGAGGTTTACACTCAAGGAAAGTTCCTGCTTGCTGTTTAATGAAGTGACTATGTCTCCTAATATGCCATTATATCACCAAGTACCCCAGAGGGACAGACAAATAAATACACTGAAACAGAAAACAATGCAGTCATGGTGCTGTGCACAGATAGATCTGTACATATACAAACACAGAGGCACAGGTTTGCTCAGCTCCTTAAAGAAGACTTCCCAAAGCCCACATGCCTCTTAGTGCATTCCATTCCCTTTCTCCACTGGAAATGCCATTCCCTAAACAGACATGCATCTAATGATGTGCTATGCTAGCAAAGTACACTTAATTCACTTAAAAGAAAAAAATGAAATTATCCAAGGTTTTCACTAGGTCGGAAATAAAACTCTCTTTCATTCCTTCATTGTTTCAGTTAATCCACAAAACTTGTAAGTGCTGTAAAGCCTTGTGGGGTGCTTTCTTCTGTGACCATAGGAACTGCTCTGCTTTAGCCAAAGAGCTGAGAAAACCCACGGCAGGCAGAGCTCTCAGCATGGGGCTGCCTGAGGTAAGAGCCAGATTTTTCTTAACACAGGATGTGTTATCTACATTACTTTTACTTGGTTTAAAATCAAATCAGCTCCTTTTTAGTGACAAAACAAGCAGAGACACAAATGGTGCGACATAGAAATTGATGTGGACATGCAGTTGCTTTTCCTATGCATCTACATGTGCCTGGGGCGGGACAGCAGTGTGCCTCTGCTGGGTGGGTAATGCCCAGGGAACCCCCTTTGCTAGAGGGATCCCAAGAAGGTCCACCTTGCTTCTGTAGAAACACAAATCTGAGAACCACGGCAATATTTTTCTTTACAAACTTTATTTTCTTATATCTCTGATACATAACTGTTCTGTTCAGAGAGACTCAAAGGCATGACCATTACTGCAGTAGATGGAGTAGGGCACAGAGCTCTGATGTGGGCCTGGAGGAAATGCCCACAGCTTCCTGACAGTGTTTAAAACCATGTCTGAAAAACTCACAAAGAAAAAAGATTTCACGGAATATTCTGAGTTGAAAGGGAATCACAAGGATCATTGGGTCCCACTCTTAGGTGAATGGACCATATGGGGATCAAAAGCACAACCTTGGCATTATAAGCATCATGCTCTATAAATCTTGAAGTTCAGAAAGGTAAGGACCTGGGGAGGGAATTCTTCAGTTTTATGGGAAAGGGAAGCCTCAAGCTCCCCTAACACAAGTCTTGGATACTATAGTAGAGAGGGATATGAAAATACAGACAAATCAATGAACTTCAAGAGCCCCACAATTAGTGTCACCCAGATGTTCCCCTCATCACAAAAAAGCCATGCTCCAATGAAACAAAGGATGCCTAAATCTTAGTATATTAGCCAAAGTCTTGAAGTTATCTAAGAAATTTCAAAATCCTGCTGCCTTGAGCAACCACCTGCATGATCTTTATCATAGTAGCCTTTGTCAAAAAAAGGAACAAACCCCCAAACAGTTTATCCTTATTGTGTCACTGCACATCATACACACTCATCCCACTACAGTCACCCACATGCCTGTGGTCTAAGAAGCAGCAGCTCCTAAGCCAAAAACTGTCTTGCTGCTTTGTAGCATTGATAAATCACATCCCTGCCTTACTTTCCTTTCCATGTCTGGGTCTGCTTCCTCTGTAAGACAAATAAGCTCCCTTGGAACTACTCTGATTTACACGAACTGAGTACAGGCCTACTTTTATTTTCAAAGACAAACCTAAACTACAATTCTTTGCACCGCTCCTGCCCACTCATCCACTCAGTATGTTAAAATGTTTTCTAGGCATAAGCAAAGAAGGGAGACTGTAAATCCATTAAGCAAACAGATCCTGAAAACTTCACTGTCAGGGCCAGGCACTCACAGTAACCTGGGAGCAGCAAGAACACTCAGCTTGTTGCCTTGGCAAGAAATTGTCCCCAGCAGCAGCACTGGGCTCAAACTTGCAATTTCTAAATCAACCATACTTCACACAGCAAAGCAACAACTAAGTGCAACCACTAAGTGCAACCCTACTCACTGTGCTGTGCTTCAAGTCAGGAACACACCTACTTGTGCTTACAAATTCCAAAATCTGCCACTCAGGATGTGCAAATGGAAGTCAGGGGCAATATTGTGAGGTCTGGGCTGGCAAAGCCAAGAACAAACATGTCAGAGTTTCCACATCGGAAGAACTCAATGCAAACTTCCAAAAAATGCCAACCTGATCTGAGCAACTGTTTTAGTGGTGGAATTCAGAGCTTGGAGACACCCACATGTACCAGCATAACACAGCCTTTCCAGTTTCTGCTGGGTACCCAGATTCCCAAACAGCACAGGCAAGGTCATCATTTTGATCCTGTAACTGCACTGATTAAAATAGGAAAAATCAACCAAAAGCATGATCTGATCTCTTATAAGGCACTTAAAACTATTTGATGTCAGAGTTAAAGCACTCCAGCATAGTATTGCTCCAGACTTTGAAGAGTATGTAACTAATGCTATTTACAAACAATGCAAGCAAAATGCAAATAATATGACTTACAAATAAAATAATTATGGATGCATTTGTGCCAACTGCTGCCTTGCTAATTAGCTGAAGGTACCTGAAGTCCCTGATGACACGCTGTATGGAGAAAATAACTGATATTAAAGGACAATCCTGACCCAAAGAACTGCTTTTCCTTCTACTTTCCTTTTTAAGCCATACACACAAAAGGCAAATTTTCTGAGTTATTGCTAGTACACACTGATAGAAGTGAGATAAAAATTGAAAGCAAATATCTTAATGTACCTTTTAAAATACCTTCTCTTCCCTCCTTCAGGCCCCAAATTTGTGACAGATTAAGTTCTCCTCTGCAGGAGACGTTTAATGCTAAGCAAACATTAACAGTCAGAACTGCAGAAGACAGTGGCTGACAGATGCTTTCTCTGGCTTGTCCCATCTCAGACTTGTGAGACATATGAGATGTATATGTTTTTGTCTGAAATGTAGCTATAAATGTTCAGGTTTTTCTTAGGCAGATTATTCTACATTTCTCTCCCTTCCCCCCGCCCACCTCCATCACTCATGAATTTTATCTTGCAAAGTGATGGGGAGGCTAAAAATCCCCAGCAGTGTAGCCAGGAAACATCCTAGCTGCTGTAATTGGTTAGGAAGTCTAGATTTTTTAAGGCAATGCATTTTTTTGTTGTCTAGCCACAATTATTTCTTCTGTCATTTGCTTTTGTATGCCTTGTAGCTACCCTGAACTTCACATTTCTGAAGGCAGCTGTTCAACCACACCCCAAAAAACTACTACTGAATTTCTCTTTGCTACCACTGACATTCCCTCAATCCCCATATCCTTTTCACACTATATTGAAACCCATGGATTCAATTGTTCCTTTACCTTTACTTTGGACATGAAATCACTGAAAAACTTAGGTGGGACAGGACCTCTGGATGTCATTGAGTACAAACAGCCACTGCCTCCAACCTGGGCCAATTCCAAAGTTTGATCCAACTTCAAAGTTAGAGCAGGCTGCTCAGGGTCACTTTAGTTAAGTTTTGAATGTCTCCAAGGACTGAGATTCCCCAGTCTCACTGGACACCTCTTCCAGTGTACGATGACCTGCCTTGTGAACAAATGTTTTGAAACAGCTGTCCAAGGTGTGTCCAAGTTACCTGGTGGCAAATGGAACAAGAGCATCTCACAGATGCATCAGTCTATCAGAACTCTCAGGAGCACCTCATCTTCACCAGTCTCAATCCTTGCATCTTCCTTATCATATCACTCCTACCCTCTACTTGAAAACAAGTGTGTGAACCATTTTCCTTGTCCACTCCTACCATAACTCTGCAGACAATTTGTGTTTCAGTACATAAAATTCAGACATTTTGCACTTGCCTGATGGCTCATCACAGTCTTCGCATCTCAAATATTTGACAGAAAACACAGAATAACTAAGAATAAAAGAGACACCTAGGGGTCATCGTGCCCAACCCTCATGCAAATCACTTTCTCAGTCACTTCTTTTCTATCACATCATCCACATATATCTTCTTTGTCATCAACATGCACGAAGACCTTGTCCACTGAACTGATCTGTTGCTTCTTTAAAACCTAAGAACCAGTTCTGCAGTACTTCCTACAAAATATTAGCCAGTGGCTTGAGGAGAAAATGGTGCTAACTTACACCTACCTTCCTATTCATACACAGTGCAAACAAGTAAAAGCAGAAGACATGTTTGAAGCTCTCCAGAACTAGTGCCAGGCAGCCTTTAAAGGCATTAGAAAATATGGACTAGATTCTTTTCCAAGTAAATGTATCGATTTCTAGAGGCTGTCCCAGCTGAGATGTCCCTGGAAACATTCCTGAAGCTCTAAGCTGCACCAATGGCAAAGGACCACCACCACCTGGCATTGCTCTATTGTGTCCTCTCCACAGCAATGTGGCAGCCCACCCTTTGGCTTGCAGATGTTGAGACTTGACTCAGTATGCCTGCCTTCCTTCACTAGTCCATCTCACAAGAGGATTTCTGTGTTCACTGTCTGCAAGCAGTATCCAACTTCTATAAACCTAAGCGGTGGATTCTCCTAAGAGAACAAATCTAACAGGAAGAGCCTTCCAGAAAATCCTCTCAGAGTATTATTTCCACACAGTCTGCTCCTCTAGATACAACAGAGATGGGGCACTTTCATTAGAGACTGAAGAGGGGCGACTTTATCCAGTACCTTGTGAGTGATAACGACGTAGTTGAGCTGTGTATTTCTTACCCCCCTCCTGCACACCATAGCTACACTTAACCAGCCCTGACAGAGATACAGAGAAAGCATCTGGCATGCAGAAAGACCAAGCTATAAGCAACACTCACCTTTAAAAATCTTGGGACTGAAAGCACAGTGTCTATTCTAGTCTTTAATTGTCTGTGTGTCCCATGTATTTTGTTCTATCCAAGCTCGTCCTGTTAGATAAAAATATGCAATTACTGAAGAAGTCAATAAAACACAATCATGTTAAATACACAATTTATTAAAACACACCATCCTGATGAATATGCTCAGTTTAATTGCCACCTTAATTTAGTGTACATTAGCAGTAATGAAAAGCTTTTAATATGTGGTGAGGGATTAAATTTCTCAGAATCTCTTTAACAATCTTTGGGGTGTTTTAAATGCCCACAGACCACATGTAAATCTATAGTCCCATTATACATGCACCTCATCCCACAAGAGGACTAGATTAATACCAGCTGCACCTTCAATATTTTATAGGAGGCTTAGACAAACTTTAATCTGCTGTGACTTTACAGCCCATTTACTGGGAAAATGGAAAAGGCTGGGGAAGGGAGGTGGAATGCATCTTTGGGAAGCCCAGCCATTAGGAGCAGGAGCCTGAGACGTTGGGCACTATCTCTTGTTCTTTCAGCCAGCTCTCACGCCAAGTTGAGCAAACTATTTCCTCTCCCTCTGCCTCATTGTCACTGCCTGGGAAGCAAGAACAGAGAGGAACAGCAAAGCCACCACCCTCTCCACCCAAAGAATTAGATATACAGGTGCAGGCAGAGGGACTCAGGTACAGGCTGCCACTGCCCTCAAGCTAAAAATTACAATTTTCTCAGTAAATTTTAATTTCTGCCTGCACAATGCTAGTGATAGCCTTTGACTAGACAAAGGTGAGGACAGACTACAGACTTAAATGTAGTGTCAAACACACAAGGCATGTGTGTTTGACTGTTGCTTTCTCTACAGTGTTTTTTCCACCCATTTGACACAGCCCCAACCCCACACTCTGCAGGCTCTGTGGGGAAGGGGCAGTCATTAACTCTTCAAACAGCACCCCATGCCATAAGAGTCCAATATTCACATAGGGTCGCTCAGCACCGTAACTTACTCATCCTTCGTAAATGGTTTTGGCACACTCACAGCTTTGCTGAAGCCACTGCTTCCCTGTGAGGCATTAGATAAGTCACCTGGGTCTATCCCTGCTCTCTCACTGCCAGCATTTCATCTTGATTTCTGGAGTGGGTGCATTTAACATCTGTTTCCCACAAACATTTGTAAATGCGCCTTTGAAAATTGCCTCCCATTAAGACTTCTGTGAGCAAAAGTCTATCGTTTGTTGTTGGCAGGAAGCGAACAAGGAGTTTCAAGGTGGCTGAAATTATTACAATATAAAACATATAATGAATATTCATAGATCTGTTTTGCATTAATCGCTCACATTTAATGTCCTTCCTCTGTCACTGTAAACCTACATCTCTAGATGAAGAGCAGAGATGGCTTCGCTCTCTGTATGGAAGGTACAAACATCTATGGCCAATTGACCTGTTTCTGCTGTGAAGTGCTGAAGGCATGTGCCACTTTACAATGCTGGGTATGAAGGCTGCCCTGGATCAGTACAAGCTTTTCCATCAGTGTGAAAGTTCAGAGAGTGCCATGTGACTGGCTGAGAGATGGCTGCAGCAGGTTCAGGCATGTCTGAAGAGGGCTTTGAAGAGTCTACAGCTAGGACAAGGAACAATGTCACTGCCTCACAATAGAGAGCCCCTTTTTGACAGTCAGAACCCAGGGCCCACCCTGACCTTTTTATCTATTTCTTTGGTGTGTGGGGACACTTCATCCTGTGTTTTGCACGTGCAATTGAGAGACAATTTCTTCAGTTGTCCTGTCCTGTGATGCCACTGTCCTGGGATAGCTGCTGCCAAGAGAAGATGGCTCTAACTTTAAAGCAGAGATGATGCTGTGCTATATAAACCTATCATTAGGAAAATAACCAGAGTGATAGGATTCCTGCTCCTACTGTGTGTGCATATAATTACAACTCTACAAGCCCTCAAAGGTCTGTGTGGGAGAGGAATTTTGGGTTTTTTATTCCTCATAAGTCACAATATTTTAAAGAAATTATAGCACCACAGAGAGGAAGAGCTTAAATGCTTCAGTAGGTACCAGCAGGTGCTGTGTCAGAAGAGATGAAAGACTGCAATTGGTGCCAAACAGCAGCAATGCTCCATCTTACTCTGTGGCCCTAAAGGGGAGGAAGTCCCTACTAAACAGACTCATTGGTTAATAGCTACAATTTTGTCATTAGGGAGAACTGCAGAAAGTGCAAAACCACCATGCCTAATTGTGACTTGAGCAAGCTGATGCCTTTACTTACAGTCGCTGGGGAAACACAATGGAAGCCAGAGCAATGGCTGAGGCCAAGCCCCATCCTTAGGGCTGCGTGGTGCACGCTGCCTCAGCCAGCTGAGCAGCTGTAGCTGGCATGTTATCCTGCTCCTGTGCTCATCCCATGGCCACCACAGCAGGCTTTGATGAAGGAAAAGCAGCTGAACTTGTGACCCTGCTTGTCTCATGCCACAAGAAAGACAGTTGGAGCTCCAGAGCAAAGAGGAATGGGGCAAAGAGAGGCTGATAGGTTAACAGTAACAAGTATGGTAGCAAGTGAAACAAGAAATGAACAAAGGATGCAGGATGGAGAAGCAAGGCCTGTCTTTGTGAGAAATCTGACCTCCTGCAGGAAGGGCCACCAGATGGACCGCTTACAGGTGTCCTGCTTCACAAGGGCTTCTAGCTACTGCCAGCCCCCTGTGCTCACCACGTTTGCAGGATCTAGAGAAACTAAATCATATGCCAACCCATATGTTCAACCACAGCAGATATTAAAGACAGAAGTAGTTTCCTGCTGGATGTCTGCAACAGGTCAGTGCTTTTATGGTGAAAGGTGAGGAGAAACATCTCTGTGAAAGCAGGATCGAGATATTCGTTCCCTTGCAATGGCTTCAGAAAAAAGTAAAGCATTTGCTGCTCCTGAACTGGACCTTGACACAAGCTGTGTACATTATCCTGTAACTATTGCTCCTACATAAATAACTAATTGTACTGGAATTTCATAGCACTTACACAGCAGAATCGTTGCTATGACACAACTACATTACTGCATATAAATCCAATTAGATTCCAAAGCGCACTGTGTAACTGTAATCGGCCCCTGTGGAGCAGTGATGAGAGGACCTGCACAAGACCATGCAACTAGATACTAAATTACAGTCAATCTACCTCCTCTTTAGTTGCATTAAAATGCTAATGTCGCTGTAACATGGGCCCATTTAGCAGCGATGACTGCCTTGCCTTGCAACACTGGAGTGAATGAGGCTGTTGCATTGCCTCAGAGCATTTAATTCCTCAGTACAGTTGAGTAAGCAAAGCCCTTAGGGGCATCTTATACCTTAAAACAATAACCTGATTGGCTTTTATAACACTAAAAGCATATGAGGCTTGGGACAGTGTTTAAATGAATCAGAGCTGCTGCTAAAACTACCTTAACTTTCCTACCCAAGCAGACCAACTGAATCCCATCCCATCCTGACTGCTTTTAACAAAGACACATTTCGGCCACCAAACAGCTGCACAGTAAGAGCATATCAATCTTATACAGGAGAAAAAAGAGAGCTGGACTGAACCCCTTAAAACTTCATACAAATAACACCAGCATTGCAACAAAACCAATAATACAACAGTTACCATCTATGTTTTATATTTGCAAGTTTGCAAAATGTGTGCATAGAATACATGAGATCATGTGGAGGTAAAATCTCCCACATGTACACAGACATTCAATATGCAAATTCAGAAGTCCCAGAGCAGAACCAATTCTCCTAAATGTTGTAACATTTTGAAAAGTGCTAGAGTATGTGTTTGAAGTGCCAGTATGGCTTCAGGCCACTGAGCATTCCATTTCATCTAGTGCAAATGTGCATACCACACCGCTGGAAACATGAACTGCTCACTTGGGCCCCTTCCCAAGCAAAGTTCGATAAGTAATCACATCTGGCTCTTTCATACAGCTTTTCACACACAGGCACCACCCGTCTCAGAAAAGAAGATACTGCATACAGAACCGACACATCTAATAGCCTGCAGCTCTTAAGTTCTGCTGCTTAAAAAAAGGTCCTCAGATAGCTCACAGGTGTATTTTCCCTTTTATTAACTGCAGTACAATGGAACCATATGGTAATGTCTGCCTTTCTAAACAGATGACCCAAAGGTTATATGCGCTGATAATATAACAACATTAATTTTGTTTATCAGATAAGAAAAACAAAGCTAAAAGGGGAATGGATGTGTTAAACCTCCTGACCCCCAATACAACCCTGTGTTCACCAGTCCATACTGAGACCAGTCCCAAAACAATGAAAAAACTCATCACTTCTGGCTGATAAGTTACAATCTTTGCAAAGTATCTTCTGTCCCAGAAAGCAGTTATTTACCATACCAAAAGGGAGGTGGCTAACTTTGGCCTCTTATTTCTGAAAATATTTCCTTTCTGGATGGAATAAATGTCACCATCCTGAGTGGATCATGGAGTTGCATCACAAGCCAAGTGACATTATCCACTGTCATGTCAGATACTGTCAAGTGTTGAAACACTCCATACGCTTGCATGGCATTCCAGACGCTGAGGGGATTTAACATGAAGTGTAAATGCCTGCCACTTTTTCCCTGAGCCTGACACATCTCACCTTTACAACAACTGATTCCTCGGTGCTCTTTTCTGTTCTCTTTTTCTATAGCCTTGCTTTGTTTGCAGCAAATGCCTCAGCAGTTTGTGGCATTCATGATGGCTTTGAAAGATGAAGGAATAAATTTCAGAAATACTGGACAGTTGCTGTGGCAACCTTGTCCTCCTCAGACCACAATTTCCAATATTTTAAGAAGTTTCCTGATACTTTGCAGCCTTCAAGGAAACAAGGCAGAGGAGGAAAATGATTTTAAAGTAAGGATGTTACCAAAATGGATTACTGTGAGCCACAGGCCCTTGTCCTGTTGTAGTGGGTTTCTGTGGCTGGGTTTTGGTAGCCGGGGGGGGCTACAGGGGTGGCTTCTGTTAGAAGCTGCTAGAAGCTTCCCCTGTTCCGTGGAGCCAATGCCAGCCAGCTCCAGGATGGACTTCCTGCTGCTGGCCAAGGCCGAGCCAATTAGGAATGATAGTAACACCTCTGTGATAACATATTTAAGAAAAGAAGATTGTTGCGCAGAAGAATTTCCAGACAGGGAAGAGCGGAGTGAGAACATGGAAATAACAACGTAGACACCAAGCTCAGTGCAGAAGGAGGGAGAGGAGGTGCTCCAGGTGCTGGAGCTGTGGCCTCTGGAGCCCGTGGTGCAGCCCATGGTGGAGCAGCTGTGCCCCTGCAGCCCATGGAGCACCATCGGGGTGCAGAGACCCCAGAGACCCACCTGCAGCCCATGGAGGAGCCCATGCTGGAGCAGGTGGATGCAGGAAGGAGGCTGTGACCCCGTGGGAGGCCCAGGATGGAGCGGGGTCCTGGAGAGGACCTGTGGCCCGTGGAGAGGGAAGCCCACGCTGGAGCAGGTTTCTCCCGGGTAGGACTTGTGGCCCCTGTAGGGGACCCACATCAGTACAGCTCATTTGTGAAGGACTGCACCCCACAGAGAAGTGATCCACAGGACAGCAGTTTGGGAAGAACTGCTGCCCTAGGGATGGACTCACACTGGAGAGGTCCATCAAGGACTATCTCCTATGGGAGGGACCCCATGGGAGCAGGGGAAGAACTCCTCTCCCTGAGCAGTGGCAGAAACAACAACTGACCATAACCCCCATTCCTCATCCCCCTGCACCGCTGGGGGGGAGGAGGGAGAACATGGAAGGAAGGAGGAGTGGGGAGAAGGTGTCTTTAAGATGGTTTTATTTCTTACTCTTTGGCTCTTATCCTGTTAGTAGTAAATATAAGTATTATTCCCACTTTGAGTCTTGTTTTGCCCATGAAGGCAATCAGTCACTGACCTCTCCCAGCTCTTATATCTACTCATGAATTCTTAGCTGTTTTTTTCCCTCTTCTCTGTCCAGTTGCAGAGGGAGTGAGAGAGCGTCTTTAGTGACTACCTGCTATCTGGCCAGGGTCAACCCACTACACGTGTCAAAAAGATGATGATGATGTTCTTAGCAAGAAAAAGAAGCCCCAGACTGTCTGAGCAGAAACACAGGCAAGGGCTCATGGGCAAGGGAATCTGAAACCCCTGCTTGAATCATTTGTTTTAATGCAGAATGGAGCTGCAGATCAATAGGTTAACTTCTTTTTTTTTTTTTTTGTGGTTATTCTCAGTGCTTTTTCATAAGATAGAGGTGTGGAAAAAGTAACCCACTGTTTAACATTTAGCTGGGAAAGTAATAATCTTAATTGCTTTTAAGAAAGAAATCCCAAACAAAACTTCAAATGCATTAACTATCATACAAAAAAATGCCCCAGTAAAACCCCAAAACTCCCCAAAAAACCAACAAAACTGTCTGTTCAAGGTAGCTGCCTACACACATGTAGAAACAAAACAGTCAGTTTAGTCCAACTAGAAAAGAAAAAGTTAGGGAAAACAGTCTGTAAGAAAAGCAGATCTTTAATGAGGGATCTCAGTAATACTAAATAAACCGGAAAATAATATTTCTGATAATCTGACCAGTGGCATTATTTATCTGCTTCCGGTCATCTTTTAAATGTTTTTAAAAAGAATAATAATAATGCATCCCAAGGTGTCATGAATTCTAAACACAATAGGATATTCTTTATCCCACTGAGCTCATAACTTGGATTCATTTACTTATTTAGGAAATACATATATTTCACAAGCTATAAGTGTGATATGTGCAGGAAAACTTGAATGCAGTAAAGGACATAAGAAATTACTTAGGGAAGAGAGGCAGACATGAAGCCTAAGTAACCCTGCTTATAGCCAAACTGATACACATCTTATAAATATTCCATGTGCAAATCTAAACTGAATTTCACTGTAATCAGCATCTTTAACCTTATCTAATACATAAAATTGCAGCTAATGTAGTTTGAAAGGTAAATGTGACTGATCTCAACTACACTTGTATCAATTAATGTACAAACAGCCAACCATTCAATGTCTTTTGCTACAGATATTTTTGATTTCTGATTAAGAAAGAGTAAGAAGGAGCAGAGAGAGAACCGTGGCCACAGCCCACAAGATAGCTTCAGATGTTCTGCAGGAAAATAAACGAGAGTTAATAAATCCCATAATCTTGGCATACGTGTTTCTAAATGTTCTCTCTTCCTTCATAAAATGTATAATCTAAACACTCCAGCAACGATCAGGTTCCAAGCAGACAAAAGACCCATAGCGCTGTTCATACACAGATGACAGGAGTAGAGGGACTAAGTGAGATATGAGCCAAGACTTGAAGGCTGGCTCCCAGATGCTTTTGCTTTCCCAGTGGATAACAGATACTGCATCAAGACACACAATGTCATGCTAGTGAATTTGCTGCTCTCGTAACACCTCATTTTTCTTTCCATCTGAACTTATTTTGAAAGTGTACAGTACACTGTCCCCTTCTCCTTTCTCTTTTGTCCTTACTCATGGCATGGGAAACATGAAAGACAGCATGGCTGGTTATTGTTAATGCACCTGAAAAGTGCAGACCTTAAAAAGGGGCATATTCTGGAACATGCCACAGTTTTCCTTGCTATTTGCACAGGCAGCTAATGATCACCCTAATAGCTTCTCTCTCTGAAGTCATAATAAGCTTACAAATGAACCCATTCAGCACATATTAAAAAGCCAGGGATGCTCCTTTGATTACAGCCTTTATGGAAATCTCTGAATATTTGTTTTGTTGCTGCACAGCCGCAATTAGGACATGCTGCTGGGAGCCAGCTCAGCTGCCAGAGTAGTGGGGTTTGGAGACACCTCCAGTGCCATAGCAACACATCCACCTCTCACAGCATCAGGCACAGGGAGCCTGGCAGCCCTTGAGTCCAGGCAAGCAGCTTCAGCTCTTCCAGGAATTAGGAAATAAAAGGTGCCTAATTAAACTTCCTCTGCTGATGCCTCGACCGTGTTTATGAAGCCACACAAACAGCCCCGCACTGCAGCTCTCGCGAACAAGCCATCCTGCTGCATCAGCCACGTTCCTGCCAAGGGGCATGGGGTCACACAGCTGCTGGGCATCTCTCCACACACTGCTCTGGAGGCTCATAGGTTTGGAGGTACCCAGTTCATGCTGTAGGAAAACTGGGTAAATTGGTGTGTTGAAGAGACTTGAGGAGGGAAGACCTTTACTTTGCTGAGGTGCGAATATAGGGGAACTCGCTTCCATTGCCACCTGTAACACTTCCCCCCCACAACCTCGTCCTTCCACATGTGGGGAGGGGAACTGAGTGACCTTATGGAAATCTCTTCATCACTTAACTGCTCAGAGGTTGATCTAAATCCCACTTATGTTGCTGACAGACTTCAAACTTCGCCAGGGGAGGAGAAAAAAAAAAAAAGGCATTTTTAAGGACATAAAAACCTGCAAAATTGAGTATCTAGTTTTCATTAAGATTTGGTCAAACATTCCACTATAGCTAAAAGTTATAAGAGCATATCTTTTTTCCCCCTAGAGGAAGAGAACGTCATGAACAATATACCTGTTTTCCCAAAATATCCTTATTCCCCAAGCACAGTACATCTGCAGTGCTCTTAAGTGAAGAGACTTGGGAAGCAATTCATTTTTGCACACAAAGACAGCAGGTTACGTGCTGATGACATGGATCCACAGGCTTTCAGACAGCTTCAGTGGGGTGACGTTCACCCACAAAAAGTATAACATCTCCTCTTAGAAAGCTGGGATACCAGAAAAACCGCTTCTACTTTTCCTGAAAGGCAAGACCTTTTAATGGAACAGATATTTCCTACATCTCTAGGAGATTGGCTGAGGTTAAAGCAGGTCAAACCACGTAATACAGATATCTTTGTGTTGATACTACCCACAGTGCCTTTTAGGAAGGCCACAATTGTAAGAAACCTTTTCTTGGCAAGAATATTTAGTACAGTGCCAAAGAGTCTCCCCAGGCAGTCTTTGTTTTAAGGTTTGTGAGCTTTGGGGGAAAGGATTGTATCTCTGCTTGTGAAGTGGTCCAGATTTTTAGCTCTACTGTTATCTAAATAACACATAACAGCAGCAGTGGAAGCTTCACTACCAGCATCACTTGCAAGTAGACTGAGGTTTTGCCTGGGGCAAAACCTGAAGCAGCATCAATCATACATACACATAAAAACCGGCGTGCACTCACAGGGTATTGACCCTTTCAAAACTGAAATAGCAAATTTAACCACGGAAATAGTGATGAATTTTGTTTTACTCAATCTTCACTGTTATTTTATCTGCTAGAAGTCAAGACTTAGAACCTAGAGACATAAAACCTCCTCTAACTCAAATCAGAGGAGTTGGAATAATTACGAATGTATCAGTGAATGATGAAGGCACAAGCTGCTCACATGGCCTTAAATCAGTACAAAAACCAATCTGCTGATGGACTGCTGAGCACCTTCCTCTTTGCAACCAAAACGAGTGAGAACACCATCTGACCCAATCTGGCAATTCCTATTTTTGAAAGTCTACGCAATCTTTTTAGGGAGGACAACAGAACACAGTTTTAAAAGCAGATCTCCTGTGAGGGATAGGACTCCACAGGCTAACTTTCACCTCAGTCAGGACTAGGCTGAATTCTGACTGCAAAATCATACCAGTTTTCAGTGGCCAAAGCTCACTATAACCACACTTTTGTTATATCTCCCATCTTGATCAGCATCCAATTTGAAAGCAATGCTGCCTTTCAGCTAAAAAAATCATATTTCAAAAGTATCAAAATGAGGTTTGCAGAGCAAAGAGCCAAAGCAGCCCAGATTTAGGCTGAGAAAACATAGGGAACAACAGGATGTTCAAGCTATTCTGAACATGAAGAAACAACACTTTTGCAACTTTCTCACAATTAGGCTGCAGAGTTGCTCTGAGCTCTGCATGAAGGACAAGAAAAGTTGTCCCAAGAGATATGGCATTTAACAGCTTCTTCTCTCATCACTCGTTTCAGCACAGGGAGAAGAATCTTTCTGAAAACATCATGGATTCTTGCTGTGAAAATGCATTTGATGATAAATTTTATGACAAATTTCATAACAAGATTTGTGGTCACCATTCTGCATGTCTGATGAAGCACTGACCAGCTTGCATAAGAACATTAATACCATTTAAACCATAGATTGCTTTCCACATTACAGTCTGAAAGCCCTTTATGAAGCTATGTTCTTTATAAAGCTGACCAGGCTTTTCTCCAGGATACCCAGCAAATGTCCTGGGCAGCTTCTGTGGTCCCCTGTCTAGTGCTCAGACCATTTTATAGTTCCAGTTCTGCTAACATCTGTCACAGAAACTCACAGACATTAGTGAGTCATTTCAAGCTAGTGTGTTGTTTTCATCCCCTGCCCCCTGTATTTAATATAATTAACAACAACACTTATTTGCCTCCCATGGAGTCTAAGAGATTTAGTTCAATATCGTATGAGAGTACAGGTCTGCCTATACCAAAAGCAGTTGACAGAAGACAGTATGCAAAATATTGTTATTTTTAGACGAAAACAAGCATTTTGAGTGACTGCCAATATTTTTTAAAACTGTTCAGACACAAAACCGCAGGTTTTGAAGGGGTCCTTCATATGGATCATACAGTTCTGAGCTCATGGCAACTGGACTGAAAAATGTCAGACGACTTGTATTCCACCTGTTTCCTCTTCGGGTTCACCATGTCAGCTCCTCACTAGGAGAATCCCAAGTCAAGTATCTACTGATGAAGAAAGACACAGCAAACTTTTTAATCTTGAAAGAAGACACTGTCCACAACATAGTTGAGGTTCCACACTGACCAGCATTACCAGTGGCCTAGGACTCCCAGACAGCCAGAGGTTGCCCTACAGCATTGTGTGTTGGAGGGAAAGGACATTCGGGTTAGAATCTGAGTGCTGCCAACTCAATGCATTTTGAAACCTCACCTTCAGCGCAGCATCCCACACACCACCCTGCCCACTGTTTCCCATTGACACCGGTGTGAACCAGCTCTTCCAGAAGGCCAGCAGAGACATGAGAGTTTTCAGGGCATTTGGGATCAAGGTTCAGTATCCTGTATGCTCCAGTTGCTAATAAATTCTGGGGAGTGGATAAAGGGGCTTTTTAGAAAATGTTGGGTCAACATCTGCTCCCTCAGAAGTAATTCAGGAACAAAAGTTTTCCAGTCAGCACGGTTATCGGGAGTTTGAGGCAGGCATTTACAATAATCTGATAGCAGAAAAGCTGCAATGCAAAACCTCCCCCAGTAAGGGACCACCTAATGGCAGTCCTTGGAAAAGCAGGTTTGTTCTTGCATCTTTTGAATGAAGCACATTAATCTGGACACAGGATGCACTCATTAAATTGACCTTCTAATACTTCTGTTTCTGCTTATTTGCACGAGCCTCCTCCCACTCAGGGCCCGTATTTAATCTCCATCTTTTCAAGCGCTGCACCCAGGTGCCCTAGGGGCAAGTGCAGCATGACTCTGATGAGATGGAAGATGAAGTACCAGAAATGCACAGAGAAATGTGAGAGGTAGGACATGTGCTTAGGGATCTATCATTTCGATAGGCTGTGCTCCTTTTCTGAGCCTGCACACTCCCTATGGGCCAAGAAGAAAATAGGTGATGATTCTGGCCCACCATGGAAAACCCTGCAGAATAGCTTTGACTTGGTTTTCCTTCACTAGTTTTGCTATTTAAATGCTGTGACTCTCTGGAGCTGAGCACACCTCATCAGCAGAGCCAAGTTCCCCACTTTTAGCCCCTTGAGCTGCAAGAGGGTGAGCACAATGAGACATGCAGGCTCTCCCTAAAGTTTTACAGCTACTAAAAAACGGTGGGCTCACCTTGCCCTGACTGACCAAAGAGCCTCCCCCTCCTCCTCCAAGCAGGGCTTATTGGTATTTCGCTTCCTCATTGATTCCATTGCTTCAAATTTTGAATGAGAGGCTCTATTTTTACTTTTATTTCCTAAGTTCCCCTCTCTTCTGCAATGCACTGTCTTGACATTGTCATCTGTACCACATATCACATATCATATTAATCTTTTTGTCATCTGATTTCCCCATAGGAGTTATCAGTTAGAAAATCTGGTTTTGCTCAGAAGCAAGCAAACAAATCTGTGTATCAAAAAGAATGAATGAGAGAATGAATGATAGAATAAATGTGAACACTAAGCAAGCTCCCATTTAAGCACTTTGCATATCCTGTATGAAATATCAGCTCCTGAAATTTATTTTTTGGTGAGATGACATCTTCTCATGTAATACATTATCCTTCCGTTATCCCAGGGTGACACTGCTCAGGTCTCTCAGCTAATGCTTATCTGCTGCTTTCCCTGCTATCCTGGGGAGATTACAAATGAATTAGGTGGGTCCAAAGCATTTTGGGGTAATAGCCAGGATATCCTTCTGGTAAAGAAGCCTAGTCAGAGGTGGCCAGATAACTACCGAGCCTAACAGTACCGACCCAGGAAATTAATTTCTGTAAATCAATGTAATACTGCTACACTGATACCAAACACCCAGAATAATGATTTTCTCACTACTTAAATCTTTACTATTGTTTCAGTGATTCTGAAATTATTCTGTTCAGTTGGGCCACTGTTTGGTCTAGAGATTAAAAAAAAAATCCATTTTAGGACAGGATATCTTTTAATGTTAGATCTCATTCAGCCATTTAACAGAAAAAATGACTACACTGGTAGATATGGTATAAGTTATTAACCTATAAAATAAACTGATTTTAATTAAGGCATCGATGTGCATGTGTTTGGCTAAAGACTTTGAAAATCTGCTTCAAGAAGTATGATACATTTATATGAGTCATAGGCAAGATAGGGAGGAATTTACTTCACACATCCATTTTCTTAAGGACTGAAAATGCAGGATTTAGTTCATGAAGGTAGCCTTAAGTTGCCACCTGTAGTTATTACCCTAGCTTTGCTTGCAGACCTGCACTTTACAGCCTAGTTGTAGTGGCTTATAAAAACAAGGGAATTCACCTGGGGCAAAGGGTGCTTAACCTCGATGTGTTTGACAATATCTTCAGTCAGACTGTTTTATTTTCCCAGTTGCACAACCAGACCATGGCCTCATCAGAGAGGCAGCTTCTGCTCCAAGCAAGGCCACATTATTCTAGCTGAAATAAAATGATATGTCATGACTATGTTCCCTTTACAATATCAGTTTCTTTCCTACTGTACCTGAAGGCTTAGTGAGCAATTTAATAGAAACTTTATAATGCGAGTGCTTTTTTCCTTTTTAAAGATGATGTATCTCTCCTTTTTGTTAACAGATCTAAATGGAGGTACATAAGAAAAATTTGTTCTTTCCCATAAACTGGAGTAAGCCATATTGTAGTAGGGGATTTTTCTACTTCAACTATGCAGATAAGAGCTAAATTAGTAGCTCTGCATAGCACAGAAAAGTGTTCTTAGCATCCATCCATTTCATACAATGTCCAGCAAGAGCTCTGAAATCAATAAGCTTACTCCAAACCCCCAAAAAATTCTATCAAAAGCCTTTTTGTCCCACCCTTTTAAATACGAGCACTTTAGGCTTCACATGGCCATTAAAAAAGGTCCATGTAGATCTGACCTGTGAATGCATTACTTTACATATTAGATCGAAAAAGTAGTAGCAGTTACAAAGCTGAACAGATTCTGCCACCACAAAACAAAACAGGCGCTTGTAATGGCACAATTGGAAAATTAGATAGAAATGTTGAGAAAATATGCTAACAAATGGCTAAAATAAAAATCTTTCCCCAGCTCATCCTCCAGGTAAACATGAGCAAAGGCTGACTTCCCAGCCAGCCCCACAGGTCGAGTGCCTTGTCTCATCCCCGAGTCCCCTTGCCAGCCAGCTGCCCCCCAGGTGTGAGTGCCAGGATCCTCAGCCAGCAATGGACAGTTTCCACAAATAGGTGTATGTGAGACCTGGGCCAAGCACAGATGTTCTTATGCTTGGAACAGCTTCAGGAAAAAGGAGAAAGTCATCGACCTGGAAAGCTGGGGTAACACTGCTTTGTAAGTTTTCTTTTAAGAACACACTGCACCCTTTCACACCTGTGATGTGTTCCCTTAGAACATGAAGCTCTACTGAAATTCAAGTGACATTGTAAAGAGTGAACAAAGAAACTTCCAAAGTATGTTCAGGATGCCTTACACTGGCATCTATCCAATATATCTTTTACGGGGTACCATCCTGCAGGAAGGCTGTCACTGGCAATTGTGCTAGTAAAATGAGATGTAGTGACTGTAGTTCATAGAGAGAGAGGTATGTACATAATTTTGTGTTTGCTTTCAGTATTATGCAATCTGCAAGGGAAGGATGGTATTTTTTTGTCAAGGACACATCACAACTCATCCTTTCTCTTCACAAAGATCAAACATTATGTTCTATATCAGTTGATAGCATGTTCAATCAGGTTACTGGTAGGAACTCCCTTCCAGATGGTTCCAGCCCAAAAAGCACCTGGAAGCTACAGGTTGTAAGTAATAAGGTTGCAACTAAGCAATATTCAAAGGGGCACTGCCTTGGCAGCCCCATAACTGTATAATAGAGCATCTGGAAGAAAAAGCACACTTTTTGCCTAATACACCATCTGAGATCATCACGCATGTCTGTGGCAAAGGAAACAGACCCCAAAGGAGCACACCCGACTTTATGAACTGTGTGACACCACCTAAGGTAGGCTCTCAGAAAGAGTTACAGGCCTCCAAGTCAGTCCTGAAAAGGCAGTTTCCATGTGGACACTGACCTGCTGGGCAGTGGTTAGCGGCAGGGATGTGCCATCTTACACAACAGCAGGGTAATAAGACAACCTCTACATTTTGTAGTCTTAATTCTTCAGCAACACTGGTTTTCAAAATACCAAAGATAGCTGATGGGTCCAAGGAGAAGGGTTTTTTTGTCTTTACAGCTTCAAACAATAGCACAGTGACACGAACTTTGCAGACCTCGGATATTACGTGACCTACTCAAGCACTCAGGCCCCAAGCTCTTTGTCACAAGGTCTCTGTTCAGAACAAAGCCAAGTCTCTTAAGTGACTCTACTGGCGCTCATTAAAAAGACAGTAAAAGGGATAGCAAATGATTTGCTAATAAAGTCTGATTCTGAGGTGCACTATACATAGAGGAGAGGTAGCACAATTACATTAGTAAAGGTAATGAGGTCACTGCAACATCATTGTTTGCTCTTTAATTTAAGCAAAAACAGTGTAAGGTGGCCATAACTGGGGAGAAGAAAAAAAAAACGAAAAAGGCAGAAGAAACTGTTCTGCTTTCAGATAAGTCTGACTGCATGATTATAGGATGTTGGTGGTGTCTAAGAGGGAGCTACTGAATATTTAACCTTAGAAATGGAAGCTTGGTTGTCTCTTGTCCTGTTAACATCCACACGTATCTTCCATTAACTCTAATTAAGGCTAACAGGGTGTTCACTAAGTATCTCCATAATTAATGTTAATAGTAGTTACAGGCAAGCGTTGATAGAAGATGAAATGCCAAGCTTCTTCTCCAGGGTTAAATACTCAGCAGCCTGTCTGTCTCTCATTTCCATTCTCTCCAGTAAAGGCTCTCTAATCAATTGCACGCATTCCAGACAGCCTTATTCTTGCAGTGAGAGACACATGCAACCATAAATAACAGTGCATGCTGTTATTTATACAAAATATAAACACAGACAACACAACACCTGACACAGACTGGTTCACATCTGTATGCTTACTGCTGTACAGATATCCCCACAATGTATTAACAGTGCAGACTGACACATCCCTTTTTCCTTCAAGATGCCCAGGCTTCACAGGGGAACAGCATTATTTCTATCATATAGTAAGATAAGTAATTTTCAATTAACAAAACAAAGAGCAAACAAGATCACAGCAACAACCTCAATTACCCTTATTAATGGCATTATGCCACCCTCAGTTGATAGACTATACTATATTCCCAAATCAGACATTATTAACAAACCATTAAATCTGTAAATTAGAACAGCACAATTATCAGCCATAATCAGAACAGCAATAATAATGCACCTTCTATTGTGCTTCTGGGTCGAGCCCTGAGCAGTAGTTCACGAAAAAAGCATTAGCAGACTGCTTCCAGACAGGGGTCACTTGCTAGCACTAGGTCTTCTCACCCTCTGCTTTCTTATCCCATCGTAAGTGGAGAATTTTCATCAAACTTGTGCAATTCTGTGGCTGAGTAGATTTAAAAACTGTCTTTAGTTGGGAATTTATTTATAAAACCTCAAGGAACTAGAGGAGTACTCTGCTGTTTCCCTCAGGAGCTGCAGATACTATTTGTAGAAATCATAGGATGTTGAGGCCTTTGCCAGGGACATCTCAAAGAGGCAAAGAGCACCAGAAGAGGAGTGATGGGAGAGCCTGTGCAGGCAGCTGGACAAGGAGGAAGGAGCAGGAAAAAGTCCCACTGGTGCTGGCTGTTGAAGCCAGACAAGGAGCTGCACTTGTGGAAAATCTGACTCATGCATCTAAACCTTCCCTGCGCCCTGGTCCTCATACACTTTGGGGCAGCTGCAGTCAGAAAACGCATGCAGACACAAGTCCCAGGGAAATGAATAGCTGCTTTTGCTATTGGATGAGAAAAAAAATCAATTTGTATTTTTATCAACTCACCAATACTGGCCCCATGTTACATTAAAAAAAGATGTCTCCCAGGACTAGTCTTAAATCACAACTGGACATGTTTTGGCTTTGCTATGTGAAAACAAACTTTTTTTACTTACTTTGTTTTCTGCCCTGGGGAATTAGTGACTCAATCAGGATGCTGAAGACTCAGGGGGAATTATTTTTCATCATGTTGAGGGTAGTTTTTTTCTACCAGGCATGCAGGCTTATTAATGCAGCTTCACTCAGTACTATACTTTCAATAAATCATTTTGCCCCTCCACTTTTCTTCAAAAGTTTCTGGGGAAGTGTGAGGAAGTTGCTGTTCAGGAAAGTAAGGGATATGAACACAAAAAGCACTGAGACATGCTGTCTGTCTGCAGTGGGGACAGAGCCAACTACCCTTCTGATGCATCCCCCTTTGCCATTCCCTTCTCAGCCCCTTTTATCCAAGGGGAGCTCCCAGGGCTAGTCCTGCTCTGGGCACCCTCCTCATGTTGCTCTTTTTGCAGCACTCAATCCCTGTACCACATCCCTCCTCTTCAGGTTCCACATTCCACCCCAGCTCTTCTGACAATACATCCATGTCTTACATTGAAGCACACACCTCCCTGCTGGATCTTAGGACACTGGAACTTCATGAAAGATGAAAGGGGCTGTAAAAACCTTCCCATTTTCTCAGTCAGGTTTGATTTACCAGAGGTACTTTTCTGTATCCACACAGCTTTTCTCAGAAAAGAAAAATAGAGTATTCTTTTCCAGAGCTATAGGACCAGATAACATTTTAGCTATAGTCAATCTAACCAAACACAGCATGTTTCTTACCAAATTATGAGTTGCTTTTTGAATATATTTTGAATATTCATGAAATACTATTTTTCACGGTCACCCAAAGCAGTGGAAATATATTTAGCAGCAGCAGAACCAAGAATAGCCAGAGTTCTGTATTACTTATTACAACACTGGTTGCCTCTCCAGTCTGCTCCTACTCTTAGCATTTAGGAACACACAATGAAAAAAAAATATAGCCAGTAAAAGTAACACTTGTAAAATTACATTTTAAAATCAGAGTGTTGTAAAGCAGCAGCTACAAAATAAGGCGAAACCCTAAGCAATGAGTTGCCTAGACATTTCTGTAGGAATTGCAATGAATGTCCAGCACGTGTTCAAGGAGCTGATTGAAACTTCTGACTACTTTATATTTTAACTGGATGGCTGGTGCTGGTTCAGCATCCTACCAGCAGGATGACAAGCATATTAAAAGAGGGAGCAGGAGAGGATCAGCCGAGTGATAGAAGGATAGTTCATTCCTTCATTATTACTCAACCTAGAGAGGATGCTCTCTGGTTATGCTGGATATCCAGTTAATTTTACCCAGGGTTGTGCAAAGCACAAACCTATGTTGGCAATACAGGTAGCACAAAAAGAGGGATCATATCTGAAAGAATTTGTTCTCACTGGATTTTTTATTTTCTTTTTCCTGAGCACAAACAGAAACAATAGAAAAAGATTTGAACTGAAAATTTTCTGTAAGACAGCTTAGCCAGAAGCTGAAAACATGAGCTCTTAGATATATTTTGTAACTTCTTGAAAGCTCTTCATCTTTTTGTATTCTGCTCCCCAACTCACCTTCACAGCTTTACTTTTCTATTTGGCTAAAAAGAGGCTCCTTTCTAGTGCAAACTGTGTGCAAATGGGACTTTGCACAGTGAAATCGTATGCTTATCTAGGGCTGTTGACATATGAACTACTGATTTATGAACAGCTGGCTAGCTTCTGATACTACGAAAAACAGAACTCTAACCTTCTGCAAGTGCAACTGTCTGGACAGCATTTCTAGTGGTGTTGAGTTTGGAAGAACTACTCACGGATTTCCTATCATTCTGCATGATGGAACACGATGGACTTCCTGAGAGCTTGTTTCATCTTCCAGATGAAGCCTCAATCTGTCAGCTAAGAATTTCTTTCAGTCTGGGGAGTGACATTTTTTGCTTCAATTTGTTTTAAAACTCAAGCCCAGATATTCTGTGATATTTCTGTGAATCTAGGATGGAACTCTAAATCAAAAGAGAGGCTGTTTTAATTAGCCAGAGGTGTGTTGGATGGAGCATTAACCTTGGACAAAGAAGATTCAAGCTGACATTCCTGGTCTTCCCAGTTCTCACCAGGGAACACAAGCAACCCACTTGCTAGGCTATTGACCTAAAAATTTCTCCAGGCCAAACCAGCAGGGTTCTTGGAGAAGGCACCTTGTACAGATAGAGATTTATATCTTTTTGCCTGTTTGTTTCTTTAAATAAAACTATATTGGGGTTCATATTTTTGGACCACAAGAAAAAAGAATATCCCTGAAATTTTGAAACCTGACATCTGCTTCATGAGACAGATGAGACAGAACTAACCTTTTTTGTGTAACCCTAACTTAAAGATGATTCCACGTGTTACACAGCTTAAAGTTCCTAGTCTTTCAAGTCTGGAAATGTCCCTGTTCAAAAGGCCACTTGCAATTCCATCATGTACAGGTTAGGAATCATTTGGGGAACTTAGGATGAATGATAGTAATAAAGTTGAATACTATATAAAAGAACTAACTAGTTATATCTTAGCATCTTCCACCAATGGACATTGAGATACCCTCCAACTGACAAATCCATGTTTTTGAGAGGCAGAACCAAAAACAGCTGCAGACCTGCTGATATACTAGAAACAGCAGAAAATTTCTGCATGGATCCCAGCTATCTACTCGGAACATCCCCCTAGGGCAACAGTATAATTTTTTTCTCTTCCAGATCTACCTGTCTGTCTCTGGCAAAGCCCCATCACGGTGCTGCCCCTCTGCTGTCCCACTGCAATGCGGTGAGTGCTGGAGCACTGTTTTCAGGCTCTCTTCCCACTGACCAGCCTCAGCTCCTCTTGCAGGGTAAGGGCAAGTGACACTGAGCAGCCTAGGCTGGCTTAAGAACCAAGAGTAACCACAGAAGTAATCTACATCCAGAAGCCACAAAAATATATTTACTCTTTTTCTCTCTCTAAAACAAAATAAAACCCCATTATAATCATCCTAACCATAACACTTACTTCAGTTTGCAAACACTCTCAAAGCTGCAGTGGGCAATAAATCAGACATGTCACTTCCAGCAATTCATCTCTGGAGTTGGTTGCTACATGGACGTAATATACAAAGAGGTTTTTTCCTGGTGATCCTCACAGCCAAGATTCCTTTTGTTGGCTCTTGTTTAAACAAACACTTCTGTAAATTGCAGCTGAATCTAAATGTAGCATTTGATCTTAATTATTTTCGACTAATCAGTGATTTGAAGGTGGCTTTGGTTCTGATAGACTGATACACTGTCATACTTGTTAAAAAGAAATTAATTCAGTTCATCCAACTCCAAATGTATGTGTGACATCTCCACTGGATAAACTCATCATCATCACATGAATCACACTGAAGGCAACTAAGATATTCTGTTTTTCATGCAAATTGTCTCGAAAGAAAAACAACAAAATCCATAAGAGGCAAAAGAAGCTTCTGCAATGTCATGAAAGAGAAGCAAAATACACTGAGGCTCTGTCCAAACACAGCTGTAACATCTCATCCCTTCCACATCACTCAGAAGGATAAGAGTATTTTCAATAAAGCTACAGAACATGAAGGCTTATACATCCTTGATGTCCCACAGCTGGAGGGAAAGACAGTGGTCCACTAATCTTGTACCATTTCCCTTTCATTAGTTTAAGTTTTGAATTTTAGATGGTGGTTAATTTAGAAAGAGGGGTTAATTGTTTAACCTTATGAAAACGATTATGCCTCTTTTGGCACTGCCTTTTGGCCTGTTTCATATTTCTAATTTCCCAAAGGATTTGAAGCTCAAAACATTGGTAAACTCTTTAGTGAAGACTGTACCTGTGCATTCACTAAACAAAAATTTGAGACTAGACTTAAAGCTTTTTATAGATTTTGGATCTCCCTGTTGTATGTACTGTGGAAAAAAACAATCTCAACATTTATTTGAATCAAAACTTGAAATCAGGTGTTGTTTTGTTTATAGTTTTCAATCCAGTGTTTCAATATTGCATGTTCAATTTAATTCCTATCACATCAGTTACTACCATCAGTTGGCTAGAAGAGGAGGTCATGTGGCACAGCTAAGTGTGGCTTAGAACTCTTTCAAGCAGTTTTTCAATCAAAATGTGTTGCAGTTTCATAACTATTTGTCCTCCTGTATGTTATGAGGTATGGGTTGGTTTTTCTACCCCAGTAAAGAGGTAGTTGAGTAGTGATAATTCCTTATAGTCTCAACTAAACTGATTTTCAGCCCAGCCTTGTCATTCACACGGATTTGTCTACAGAGGGAAGAATCTCAATCTCCAATCTGGTCACTGTCTTTAAAAGTTCACTCATGCTAATATGGTTCCCAAAAATGTTATTCCACTCTCCATTTCAGCAATAACCACTTACTCCTCCCATCCAATCTTTCACTCCAGAAATTACACAGCCCTTTTGCAGGGAAAAGAAAAAAAAAATCAGGGAAGAGAAAGGGGTGAGTTTGTACTTTTAAACAGGAAAACTTACATGGCGTAAAGTGTTTAATTCAAGAGGTTGGTGGGATATTAATACTAAAATCTAATTAAGATATGGCATTTTATTGGTACCCCTAGCTGTCAAATACTTGGTTTACCCAAACAAATAATTGGGTAAAACATGTAACAAATTTATTTATGAAATCAGGAGGAAGCGAGCAATAAACAATTTATATTACAAAACCCATGTACCAATATACGGTAATTTTATGTCTAACTTCACATTCAGTAGGAGAAAGAAGGGCTTGTCATTTCTGCTTACAGTAGATACTAAGCTTCTATGAATAGTGCTATTTACTGACAATCAGTGCCTTTGTGTGCATATTTTCATACATACATATTTATGTATATATGTATATTTATACACACACACACAGAGCAAAGACAAAGCAGATTCTAACCTTCAGCCCAGGCTTTCAACAGTCACCTCACAAGGAGTCTCAATGAGTCCCATCTTTCATCCTCTGACATTCTTCATTAGAAATACAAAGTGTGAACTGCGACATTAGAACAACAGGCTTGTGTCATTGATCAGTTGCACTCGTTTTTCGGAGATGCAAATACCTTCATAAATAATATTTTCTAAAGACCTAGGAAAAAATGCTCTACTTTTTTCTACTGTTTGTCTTGAAATTCTCCATGTTTTCAGACTTCTAACAGTTTTGGTTTTAATATTAATTCAAAGTTAGGTGCCATCCTCTTTCAGCAATGAATATGAGTCAATCTTCAATGTGACTTTGCTCAGGTGTTCATTTTCCCCAACATACACTTCATTATACTAATTTGTTTTCTCGTATTAAAATTGAATGTACATATTCTTAGATCAGGTAGTATTTGTCACACAAATTGACTGTGCTTTGGGCAAGCACTGATTCATTATTTGAGATTTGCATGTTATCTCAATCTAAAGATTAATTACCATTACTTTATTAAAGCTCACTGACACAGTTCCCAAGTGCTGTTTGAAACAGCAGAGTGCTCTACAGATGTATACAGCAAAACCCTGCATGTATACAGCAAACCAACATGAGCTAGCCCCACTGAGCTTAAAAATTATTTTTGACTACTCCTAGTTAGTGAAGTTCATAGACATTTACATGTGTGCTATATAACACGGCATCCTGCTAACAATGAGCTTTCATGTGCTCAGCAAAGGAGAGAAGAAAGTTGTTGCCGTGCAGTTATCACAGTCCCACCTGAACACAGGAATAATGCACTACTTGGCAATTGCTGTCACCAAGCAGTGATGTGTATGAAGCGCAAAGAGCATTTTCATGTTTAAGATAAAATAATTTATTTTAAATATTCAACAGTCAGTGCCTTCTTCATATTGTTCTCCCAGGGTCTCAGCTCACAGGCTCTGATTCCATGATGCCAGGAAGGCTACTTGTCAGCTGTTGTAGCATGAGCAACAGCAGGAGGCTCAGAACAAGCACGTAAAATAAAAATGCACACTCTAGGGACAGCAAAATGGCTGGTTTGCTACGTGGCATGAAGCGCTTCACTCTGCAGGAGCCCTCAGATCTCTGCGCTGAGCAGCTGGGTTGCACTTTTCTCCTATCAATAATAATGATGAATAATAATAATGATAGCAAAGTAAAAGGAAACTCTGAACTTACAAGCTGCATCAGGTGGACTTAATGCTGCTGCCTTCAAGTGCACAGGGATTAATTCACCCATCTTTCCACCCACAGCCCCCCGCTTTTGGAGAGCTGGCTGGGGGGCTGATATACATGGCTGTCCTGTATCCAGGCAACGGGCATCCCTGAGGCTCTGCAAACCTCTGCAATGCACAGGAGGAGCAGCTGGGGCAGGTACCTCCCAGACTTCACAGAGTGCAGGAAAGAAGGAGCTTTTCCAATTTCAAAGAATAAAGGCAGAGGGTAAAGCAACATGTCCAACTACCTTCTGACAAGGAAAGCACATTCCAAGGTCTTCCAGGGACTGCCTGCTTTCCCAGCACTGCTCACCTGGAAGGTGCCAGGGACAGTTTGCAAAACATACTGTGACCTTTTCTTTTCTTTCTCAGTTCTGTGTATGCTCTGACCAAGGTCCACCTTCTCCTAGTGCAGGAATTTTCCAAATTTACTAGCCACCTATAGGCAGCAGTCTTAATTCCTGGGGCTGTGTTTTGACCAGACAAAACCTACCAATGTCATGATTAATGGACATGCACCCACATCACCAGGTTTCAAGGATGGTATGTGGGAGAAAAAGTTGGCTGAGAACAGATGATCCACCAGTCCTTATATTCTCAAAGGGAAAAAGTTCTTCATCGGTAAAGGAATAAAATTCTAGAGCCAGGGAGGTGAGTGGGAGTATTTACACTAACTTCAGTGACATCCAGATTTCATACACAGTGCCTTGGGCAGGTTTACTCATGATGCCCTGATCCACTCAGTTTCCATGTACAGCTGATGTTGACAAAGACTGAGGTGGTCTTACTTGGATGGAGTTGCAGTATTTTAGGAAAGACCAAAGAAGACCATGAGCTAAGAAAGTTACAGACAAGAGCTAAAACCCACACAAATCTGGTCCTGAGCATCTTCAATTCTCAGATGATCTACAGGCCACTGACATTCAAAACACATATTTCAGAGGATGAAATTATTTGACAATGAACTGGAAATATACTCTGTAGTGTTCAGCTGCCTTCCAAACAATTATTGGAGTTGCCATATGGACACTCATATAATTGCAAGATGTACAGGGAAGAACGGTCATGAATGAAAAAAAAGTATGACAAATTGCTGTGTTAAGATACTCTGATCCAAACCAGACTTAATTCAGAGAAACCCCATGTCTCGTATGAAAGAGAGGTCACAGTGGCCCTTTCCTACCTTACTTGATGCTGTGCCAGTATTTGAGGTTCTTAGCCATAAATATAACTCATGATACAACAGTGCACAGCAAACACAACAGATAGCATAACCTGCCTTGTCATCACAGTACTAATATACTATCCAGTCAGGATTTTCACTTCATTCAGTATGAACAGAAACATTAAATAACACTACCTAGAAGTGCGCGAAATTATAAAATCAGGAGCACTCTTCGGAGCTTGGGAATTCTCATGATTCCTGCTGTAATCTCAGCTCCTTACCTGAACCCTTACTTCTCTCTTAACAATTTATACAACCTCACTGCCTTGGCAAATAGCTTCTTTTCCTTCTAGCAGTGACATCTGTTATTGTAGGAGACAGTGCAGTATAAAGTTACTCATTAAGGGAGGTAAAGAACTACCTCCCTGGAATATAGTATCACCTCCAGTTGAACTCTGGGGAAAAATAAGTACAGCCCTTCTTTTCTCCTTTGTGAGCAATGGCATGGAACATCAAAAGGTACTGGCCTAAGTGCACATTATACAGATGTCCTCAAGGAGATTAATTCAAAGCATGTAATTCCAACTACTCTGCAAAGGGCAGCTCTAGTGCCAAAGGGCCAGATCCTTTGCAATACAGGGTGTGTTCTCCCCATCCAGCTGCACCAATTTTACAATTTGCTTAAGTTAGAAGTGTGAGATAAGACCTGGGTACCAGGTCTTCTGGATTTCAATCTCAGTTCACCCACTGATATAATTAGAGGGAGGGCAAAGCTTTCTGTCTTTTACACCAAACCACTTTTCTTCCCCAAATTCTTACACACATAAAGACTGTCTTGAATCACATAAATCTTCTTTACAGCTTTTCCCTCCCCGACATGTCCATTTTGCAACACTGCTCAGCAAAAGCAAGAAAAGTTCCATCAAAGAATCTGGAGGTACAAGTAAGTGGAAAGACAGAAGAAAGATGGAGAAAGGGACAAGTCAGTGACGTGGCACCCCTGTAAAGCTGAAGCACAGGGGTCCTTTCTGAGAGTGGGTGTGCTCCAGATTAGAGGTGACAACAAAGATCCAGGGGACAACCTAATCTTGAGACATTGAGACCTTTATAGCACACTTCAGCAAAACCCTATCACCACTGTCTTCTTCAGGATCTACAACCTCAAATACCTATTTAAATGCTTTGGAGAAAAGAGGCCAGATGGTTTCACCCCCTGCAAACCCAACTCTTCTGCCTGGTGCTAGTTTGTGTAAATCGATCCCCCATTCAGAAATTAAAAACAAAATGAGCAGCACTGAAAGACACATCAGAGGAGCTCTGATTGAGAAGAAACCCAGAGCAGTTCTGATTGATTACTCCCAGAATGCCTTTCCCAGAAGCAATAATGAAGTACGTGCCTGGGACAGAAGCCCTGAGCACTGGATGGAAACATTTGAAAAGCTCGCTGAGCCCTCCCCTGCACCCACAGACCTCCCTGTCTGATGAGCATATTTAAAACAGTTCAGCAAAGCACTGCAGCCTGGGTCCCTACTAAAGAAAACATTCCCTTCTCTTCCGTTCTCCTCCCCCTTAAATTAAGCTCAAACCCCAAATCTGGGAGCACCTCTACTATGTGTATAATGGTATCTGTCCAACATTCCTCAGTAATAGCATCACTTGGGATGGGGAGGAGAGCGCTGCACATCGGGGGAAGGCATAGTACAAGGGATATAGGGAAGATAAACAATACCCTTTCAAGGTTTCAAACAGAGCTTACTGCTGGTGGTAAAGGCAGTTATTTTAATCCTCAGCTGCAAGTCACTGGGACACAATAAAAGAGAATTAGCTAAGAAAACATTTAATGATAACAATGAGCATTCATGCCTTATTCCTTGACTTGCAGCTGAGAGTATTCAGTAAGTCAGAGGTGGATGGGAAAAAAGGAACAAGAAAAGCTACATCAGACAGGCCACCCGCCATTAAGAGTGGCAAAAGCAAGTCATCAGCAGAAGGAGGAGTAATGTCCTAATGGTCATTCTCCCGTCAGAAAAATCCCAAATTATTTCAGAAATGGATCACACACACACACACAGAAATTATGTTAGCAAAAACAAAGAAAAATTGCTCTGCCTCAGTATGCCCAGAAAGAACTTAGCAAGAGGATAAAAAGATTTTGTTGTTAGGATGACAAAAAGAAAAATAAAACAACAGATGGGAAGAGTTGCCTCAGTTTGAACTGGAAGACTTTTCTTATAAAACAAAACAAAACAAAGGTATTTTCACATCAATTCCCCAAAGTTTTATGTAATCTAAGATGAAACTTTATTTTGTAACATTTCCTAACTTAAAAAAAAAAGCAACAACCCCCAAAAACCACAACACCAAACAAATCAAACCTCCTTTTATGATATGTTTGGATCTAATTTTAAAAGGAAAATGTTGGTTTCATTATTAAGTGTTGAAAGGATCAGCTTCGACATTTCTAAAACAATAACATGTTGCATTAAAAAATCTGAAAGTAGATATTTTGATGTTTACAAACATATATATATGCTCCTTACTTTTGATTGAAACTATTTGTTTTATTTCAACTTGATTTTATGAAGATTTATGGTCTCTGTGAAGATTTTGGATATAAAACTTTACGTAATTTTTGTCTTTCATAAAAATTATTTAATACAGAGATGTGATTCACAGTATACTCACAGGAGAAGAACTATCAGAACACTACACTTTTCATCAGTTACCATTACTCTTGATCAAAAGAAAAAACATATGGCAAAAGACCAATATCCCAAGCAGCTAAGGCAGCAACTTGGGATTAGTGTTGTACACCTAGTACTCAGGACTGTTGAGTATCCCTTGGGATTGATATTGTTAGTCCTAAACAACTTAACATCTAGCTAGTTTTAAGTTTTCTGAATGAGTTATTTCCAATTACATCTTGGAAAAAAACCCAAAAAACATTTTATCACTGCTTTTTAAAAGTCACCATCACTTATCTCCATTTCCTGAGATGACTTGTTGAACATACACAACTTTATCCACCATGTGGTCATACTAAGTCACTAGGAGAATTGAAGCTTTGCTGTAATGATCTTCAGGTATTTTAAATGACCATAAATTGTGCTCATGTAAGTAGTCTGTACTTACAGTCTTTATTTTGAACACTGGCTTTTGGCAGAAGGAGACAGAATAGTGGAATGCCAACTCCTGGTTCCAATCAGTTCAGCTAGACTTTGGCCTTCAGTGCTGCTACCAGACAACATACAAAATTTAGAGATGGAAAGGGAAATGGAGAAGCAAAGGCAGTTCTGGCAAGTGATTACACTTTCCAGTAATGTGATTCATACATTCAGCCAATTCAACTTACAGGCCAATAACTTGCGATAAACTTACAGGTCTATTCTGAGAGCTGAACACTTAAGCATGGGGGGAAAAGGAACAAGCTGATTTCTTTCCTTCTTGATGACTGAATACTTGGGGGAAAAATAAATTAAAATTGAGGATATTATTTTTAGCTTCCTTGGAATGTACTTTTGGATGTACTTTGCAGCCAGAAAGGTTATAAATGGTCCAGGTCAATCTGAGGAGTCAGCGACAAATTCTGCCACCCCATATACATGTCCTCTGTACTGCACTGGCTGTCCATCTGTCTCCCTCTAGCATTAGCAAGGGCTACCCAGAGAGCAGGCAGGAAGGCCCAAGCCTGACAACCCTGCAGAACATGGGGAAAACAGTGTGTCAGATAGCCATAAACTCTAATATCCTGTCATTAATGGTTGCCAGGGAAAGGTGCCACAAACAGTTCAAGGTGGCCATTACAGAAAGCCAGTTCACAGGAAAAGCTTTCTCCTACCCTTCTGGGCTGTCCCTCCCATGCAGCAGGGAGGGACTAAGCCTGCTAAAGCTCCTAGATACTTTAAAATATCAAGACAGTGCTACATCTTATCTGAAAATTAGCACCTGGTTAGTGTTGGGGCATTTGAAAATAAACCTTTCAAAAATGATTAAAAAAGGAAGTTTATGTTGCTTAAACATACTTTGAAATTTATTTATTTTTGCACATGCTGCTGGGAAGGTTGGTCCACTTATGTATGTGCTGTGCTCCACTTTTTCAGAAAAGGAACAGCTGCAGTCAGTCCCCTGTTCAGCTCAAGACACCCACATGCTGGGCACTGGAAGCTAAAATACAGGCAGAGTACTGTAATTATACCCCCCTCCACGTCATCTGGCCACAAAATGCCTGCAAGTCCTCTCTACCTTGGGGCTCCTGCCACATGCTACCAAGGAGAACAGCCTTGAACGTCCAGTACAAGTATGTCCAAGGCTGTTCCTAGTTTCTTATCTGAAAACAACTGTCAACAAATGTAACATCTGCCAAGGATGTAATTCCCATCCATCAGAAGGTAACAGGAGGATGAGTCATTTTACAAAGGACAAAACATCCATTAGATTATCATTATCTTTACTGTGCACAGCCTGTCCAGCAGCTGACCTATGGGTAGGCTCCTCTCTCAAAAGAGCTCTCAAGATTTTGCACTAAATAGGCACAGCAGCACAAGCAAGAAACCTCAGCTTTAAAATGGGTCAGGGCATTCAAGAGTAATAATAACCTCTTTCATACTCTGCAAGTTTAAAAATAACTAGTTGTCAATTTTATTTTTTTAATATAAGATGTATAGATATTCTTTGATGTGCACTTTTTCAATTGAGGAAAATAAATTTCTGGACTACCTCTTTCTTTTTTTCTTTCCCCTCCCTGTTCTTGTTTTGTCATAGAAAGGAAGAACAACAGGGAAAAATATGAAGATAAACCCTTCAGAATGAAAACTTTTTCATTTTCAGGTTTCTCTGAAAAGGAATGCAAAGTTTCACAAAGTTAGTTTCTACACAAAATAAAATACTTTTTCTACAAAAAAGGCTTACCAGTTGTATTACCATCTTTATATAGATGGGGAAAGAAGGCAGACAGGAATCAAGCTACCTCTGTCTGCATGCAGGCTAGGCACAGAGCTAGTAATTGAATGCAAAACTCCCCAAACCCACTTCACTACTTATAGGGTAATACTATCCTTATTGCTGATTTTTATAGTTATCGCCTTTCACTGATCCCAGGTCTTGCTCATAAGCCCAAGAATAAAATCTTCAAATATATGCACATATACCCCTCTTACATATCTGTTTTCTGAGAAATCTCTAGAGTGAGAGAATAGTTCTAGCAGCTCTTACACTAAGTCCTCAGCTGCACTCAGTAGTCTTCAAAATGCACAAATCAAAAGCAAATGTACTTCTGTAGGTCTCAAAATAAGCGATGCAAAGCCTTCACTGCCATTCTCAGTGACATCGTATCTCAGACACTCCACCCAGGACGCAGCACAGCAATGAAAGGCAGCTTTGCTTCCCCATCCTGTCAGATTGGGTAAACCCCATTTTCCCTTAACAAAGCACTTTACTCATCATATAATCAGTCAAAAAAGTTTTAAATTACTCTGTAGCTTTAGAACTAAGTGATAGGAACTGTTAGAGATATATTTCTAATGACAATTTCTTTCCTTCTCCTTCATTATCATTTCCATCATTCCCAACTTTATAAGGAAACAGGCACAACCAAAACCAGTCCCCACATGAACCACGGTTAACATCCGCTCCAAGTCTCTGGGGCAATACCTCTGAAAAGGTCAATCCACTGCTGGCAGAATCTGCTCTAGAGATGTTTGAGTCCTGTGGCTCTTTGTGTCATCTCTAGACCCATAAGAGACAGAAGCGGCAAACACATCCCACGTTGTCAGCAGCCACTTACAGCCTGATGAACCACCTTACAGCACCTTCCGCAGGCAGAAGAGCAGAAACCTGCTACCCCAGCCAAGATCCCAAGCGCTGCTCCTCAGAGACAGGAGCTCACTGGTGGCAGACTGAAACAGTGCTGGCTGCACACATGCTGCCTGCCCTCTGGATGCATGGCTGACCTGACACTCACCCTTCATGCTCCTCTTTCACTTGTTAGTGCGCACACAACAAACATATCATCGCTGGCCACAGCAGTTACTGAGACATTTATAATGTGAGCGGGCTGTAACCAAAACACATGGCCTGGGAGTTTGCAGGGAGCTTGAAACTATGGCTATTGGGCAAGGAGCATCCCATTTATCTGTGCAATGTTAACTCAGACATCCAGTGCCAACCACGTATGTCTCAGAAGCTGTTAGCCGCTTCGCTGGTAATTTGAGAATCAAGCACATGGGGCATCGCATCGTTCCACACCACTTGCTGTGAGTTATATCTCCTCTTGATACCACAGTGGGCAGCATCTAGGAGGCACCAAATCACCTTTTATAAAGAAAAAGCTACATGAGCACATTCCCCTGCTATACTGGTGCAAACACAAGCCCAGAGTAAAGTAAAGCCCAGAAGGCTTGCACAATAGTATCTTTAGTGTAAGCACAATTTATTATATGAGAAGATTCTCTTGCAGACTAATTTTGCAGATATTTGAGAGTAGCACAGCTTCTCCAAACAAAGAAATTCACAGTCAAAAGAAAAAAATTAAAGAAAATTAAAACTTTCTCTGTATGATATCTAATTCCTTTGGTCAATGCAGGCACTGTTTACAGGCTTTTATATAAAACATTGAACCTTTAAAAAGTCCTTATTCCATTCTCACAAAATTTCAGTTTCTTTAAAACTTGTCAAATTGTTCAACATTTTAGAAAGAAAAAAGTGTATATTGTCAATGCATACAGAGATAATAATAATGATAATACTGAACTATTAATTTTCTGCCAAAAAAATGTTTATAGAAAGTACTTTTCCTTTTTTCCACTTCTGTAATCACACCTCAGCATAATACAGATTGAGTATTGTGACATGATTGTGGTAAATGAACCTCAAAATTTGTTCTTGCTGCTTCTAAAGAGAATGGGGTTTTGTCTGCTTTTACTTTTAACAAGTTTGCAACATTATCAGCTGCTGAACAGATTTTTATAGGGAGAATCAACGGGGCATCACAGGGAGTCAGAAGTGATGGCAACTATAGAAAGAATGACTGAAGACATATCCCAATTATGGATACAAAAGGATACAAGAGGAAGAGTGCCAACTCTTACGCTTGCATGCACAAGCACACACTCATTCTTCTCCACGAGCTGGCTTTTTCCCAGATCCCAGACCTATGCTTTTCCCACTCCAGGTTCTGCCTCTGCTTTCTGGAATCAGAGGATTCAACCTTTGTGCTCACGTTGCTCCAGCTGTTCCTTCGTACAAGTTGCTAAGTGGGTTTGTGTGAAGGTCAGACTTATTTCAAAAAAGCAGGCAGTTTCTGTTCGTCAGCAAGTGACAGTTGCACCAAGAAAAAATCCCAAACCTCAGGACTCCTTTTCCTGAGCTGGTGCATGTTTTGACTGACCCCTGCTACCCATGAAAGAACCTCAGCCTCTAAGATAATGCTGCTCGCAGCCCTGCTTCCTGCGGGCTTGAATATTTCAGATACCTATGGAGATAACTGGGCTCTGGTCATCCCCAGCAGTGGACTTGGTCATTGAACAGAACAGACGAAGCTGGTGGCCCAAACCGGTGCATGCCACTCACTCAGTGCTTCTGCAGGGATGAACAAAGCACACACTGGAGCAGGAGGTTCAGCCCCATGTCCTCATCAAACACCATACAATGAGGATTAACACCATTTCACAAATCACGTTTCAGGAAATGGGGAGAAACAGAAGCTCCAGTTCAGCAGCACTATTTTGTCCCACCTCTTGATCACAAATCCTAAAATTCTTATGGAAAGAGATTTTCACCTCTTAAACTTTCAAACACTGAAATAGTGACAATTCTGCAGAGAACACCCTAGGAGCAAAAGGTGAGATCTCCTTGTAAGAGTTCAGGTGTACTGCATCAGGGCTGCAAACACACATGACTAAAAGGTAGATCGTGGAAAAAAAGGGACACAGAGGGGTACTCTGTGCCTCTGTCCCATTGCCTGAGCATCCTCTCAAGCAAGAAAAAACATTATTTACATTTATTACTCATTGTTACTGAGTTCAAGATGCAGTAAAATCTAACATCCCCAGCTCCTGTCATAGTAGCTGAATGTCATAATTTTCTACTGCTGCTTTGCCTAATTACCTGAACTAACAGAGACAAAGTAAATCTTTTGCACAGCCCAAGACTGTTTATATGCATACCATAGCCTACCACTTTCCTTTTGGCTAGAGCTTCCACCAAAACAGAATAACTTTCAGCAAGGAGGGGGCGGGGGGGGGTGGGGGGGTGGGGGGGAAGCAACTGTAAAAAATCAATTTTTAGAAAGAATGTAGCATGATGCCATTTTCCTTATACGGCAACTGGTATCCCATGTGGAGGCTCAAACAATAGCCAGCCTGGCAGGGGATGGAGTAAGAAGATGACTTGGGGGGGAAAAATTTTATATATATATTCCCTGCTGGCCCTCACCCTCCATTTCCTCTTGGAATTCTTTGTGACTGCATTGAAAGGGGTCAATAGCTCCCAGCTTGAGAAATGCAGCTTTTGAAAGGACTATCACCAGCATCTCTATTTAAAGCATGCCTTTTACTCCATGCCCCCCCCCCAGCTAATGCAGAGCTTTTAAAAAGCAAGCAGCAAGATAAACTTCCGGGGAAAAGAAAAGGTGAAGAGCAGAGGAGAAACACTACTTATCTGCCTTGGCTTTACTGAGACTTTCACTGGAATAAAGCTTGACTGGCAAAGCAAGGACAGGGAACATAAGCTGCAGATGATCTAAAGCACTATGGATCATTACACCTTGCTTCATTCACCACCTCCCCATCCTTTAAAGTACATTCAAACCCACTACATGAAGTAGCCAAGCACTAATATAGAAAATAATTTCAAAGGATTAAAAACAATGGGCAAATTAGCACTGAATACTGAACACATCAAAGCTTTGCAACTCAATCTTCAGTGTTTAAGAATTTCGGATCTGACAAACACAGGCAATCGAGTAAAATTTTAACAAATTTTATCTTGATAATGAAAGACTGGTCCAGTGGCTAAATTTATATTCAGGTTTTCTGTTTGAGGAAATACTCCAGAACCAGGATTTACTGGGAGGGAGGAGGAACAGGACTATAACCTCCTTTAGTGCCAGGGGATGCAGCCCATGTGGAAGGCTGGCACATGCCCAGTTTTTCAGGACCCCTGGCTCCGCTTCACATTGCAGCCTCATTCAAATATCAATAGCAATTATATTGCAGTTGCTTTCTGTATTGGGATGTGGTTTTATTTTGGAAGTGGATGAATCCAAGTGTCCACCCACGGAGTTTGTACAGCTTGGCTGTTACTGTAGTCTCCAGGTGTAAACCAGTTGAAATTCCATCCATGTGCTTTAGAATCTAAGAGTTTTCATTAATAAAACTTGTCCAAATTTGAGAAGCAAAACAGGTAAAATGTCACAGAAGGAACCTCTACTTTGTATTAAGAGGAGACTAGCTAAATAAGACCAGCTATGATTTTCCAGCTCCAATTTATTTGACTTTATATTCATCTGGCTATTTGACTGGAGTCTTTCAGTAAGCATTAGAGAAACCCACAATATTCATCTAAGACAAGCCTGAAATTCACAGATGGAAAGGTGGAGTGGTACCTCCAGCAGCACCACACACAGCAAAATGCTATTTCATATAACTCCTGTCAAACTGTCCAAGAGAGAAGCAAAAAATGAGGCCAGAGAATGCTCCAGAAGCAGAGAAGTAAATTGCCTCTGAGAGTCTCTAGCAGTGGCAGCATATGACTTTGCATTTCACTTTAGTTTCCAATCATACTGTCTTTCTCATAGGCATTCAAATACATTAGTCTGTGTCTTATCAGATCCTGAATTACCATTGTAGAAAAGCTCCCGTCTGAGAAATGTAGTTCAGAGAGGTTTATGGGGCTGTAATGAGTACTGACAGATAAGCCACACTCATGCAAACACACTTGCAAGTGATGTCTGGTTTAACACAATACAGCCCTAAGCCTTCATAATACAGCATAGGAAACAAAATCCTCCCATCGCCTACTACTAATTGCATCTGCAGTGGTCAGGAGTTGAAAAAGAAGTAAGCAGATTAATTCTATTAGCCTGTGCAATAGTATCCCAAGGGGACAAGGGAAAATCCCATCATTTAAATCAGGACTGGTAGACACTGCTGGGAACGATGTTACATACTAGTAGGGGATTAAGAGTTTGGACTAAAGGGCCTCATTTTTTCTAGATCTGGTTTCCGTGAGTCAGAGCAATTAAAACTGCAAGGCTTTTCTGTTTGTTTTCTTCTTTTTTTTTCACCTAAGGATGACCTGAAACATCTTGCCCAGTTGAAAACTACATTATTAGATTAATTTCTTACTTAACCCCTTCCCCACAACATACCCTTCCTTATTCCTTTTTCTTAAAAAGTTTTCTGTTTAAATTAAGGTAATTTTTAGTATAAAATTGTTTTAGAACAAGAGGTCTAAGTATTGTTTTATAAATACCTTGTATGCAACATTTTTCTTTTTTCAGCATGCTCCTCCCACACTTTTAACCTATATTCATCTCAACTATATGAGCAGTCTTGATCCTCTGAAAGTCTTTTTTTTCTGAAAAACATTCCCCGTGCTGTAAATAAAATGTAAGGTTTCACCCCTACAGACATGGCAGGCAGAGGTGACAAAGCCTCTCTTGAGCCAAATGAATGGAAAAAGTCCTCTGCTGAATCCAATGCAGCAAGCCCAGACCCAGCAGCAGCTGAGCCTGAGCATCAGGAGCACTGTCTGCCTTACCTGTGTGCTGCTTTGAGGGGACAGACTTTCAGAGAAATATTTGTTCTCCTCAAGAAGAAGTCAGGTTGTACTGATCATGCATTGGGCAGGATCCTTGTTTCAGGTCACTAGTACTGTGATCTGGGCTGGTCAACCTGTCAGAAACAGCAAAGAAAATACATAAGACACATAACTCCATACTGGGACTGAGGAGAAGACCGTGACCTTGTTTCACTCACTTCGTCCTGCTTAGGTAAAGATCAGCTCTTTCTTGCACACCTGAAGGATGTGAGGGGAAGCATCTAGCAGTGACTCTGAAGACCCTGTCAAGGTCTGGACTAAAGGTAAAATCTCTTTCCTCACTTTCCAGTCCATTAAACCAGCCAGAAAAGGGCTTTAACCAGAAGGCAGGAGGAGGACAGAACTATTTCCAGCAACACATGAAAGAAGCAACAGACTTGCTTTGCATCTTCCCCTCCTGCTCCCCTGCACAGCAGAGGAGAGTCACCACGGAAAAAGGAGAGGACAGAGATGCTGTGAGTTCCCAAAAGGCAAGTCCCAGAACAGAAAATGGAGCAGTGTGTGATAAAACAAAGGTAGTTAAATATTTACCACACACCCCCCTTTCTGTATTGTATGCAACAAATACGCACACACATGTTCACTTACTGGACTTACTGGATGTTAAAGTACAGCTGTGTGTTGAATAGAGGGAGCCAGAGACGACTGAGGATGGAAAAGAGGGCAAGGTGGTAGAGCTGAAAGGCAGGTAGGGGTGGGAGGAAGACACCAACAGATGCACAAGGGCTGAAAGCAATAAAGCAAGCAAAAGAAGTCTGCAGAAAGGCATGAAAGGCCAGTGGGAAAGGAGAGGGGATCATGCCAGATCCTGTCTGTTTTCTACTTGCAGAAATCAGCCAGGCACAGGGCACAGAGGTGGAGCCATCACTTTAACAGAACGATTGCTCCATAATGGCTTCTCTCTGGAGAACAGCAGAGAGTCTGGATCTCATTCTCCCTGACAGCTCCAGTTTAGATATGAAGATGGCGCCATGTAAATCCATTTCATAATATTAATTCTCTCCTTTCTAGTCTACCTTGCTGCTTTGCTCTCTTTTGAAGCCCAAACCCTCTATTCTGCCCAACCTCTCCAGCATCCCAAAGCCAATGTCAAGTGTGCACACGCAACATCAGGGAACATCACTAACCTCCCTGCATCACAGTGCTTAGTTAGTCCTCCACAGCCAAGATGAAAAGCTGGGAGAGAACGTCCTTTCACAGCAACGCCACCCAGCAGCCCCCATAAGACACTGAGATGGGGCTGCAGCCAAACATCTCAAACTCCCCTTCTCTGTCATGCTGTCTGGAGATGACAACCACATTGAGCTGAACTAGCATCCAGTAGGTTACAAAGCCACCTACAAGCCAGCTGGGAAGTGCTAATGTCACACCAGACCACATGAAAGGAAATTCCTCTCATGCGCAGCATATCAGCCCTCTGTCCGCAGAGAAGCTCCCTACTTTCCACCACAGAGGTGTTATTTCACACTTACTCAGGACGCAGAAGAGGGTTTAGTAGGACACAGGAACACTGCATGCTGTGCCCACCTTCAGACACCCTGGTGAGGAGCACTCTGTGCCCTAGACATTCATCTTATGTGCACTAGAGTGACAGCGTGGTCTAGTGAGCAGAGCAGGGGACCACCAAACCGGTACTCAGGCCGATGTTCTCCATGCCCATGTCTCTAATGGAGTCTTTCAGCACACTTTCAGCTGCAGTTCATCCTCCTGTTGGCATTTGTTATAAGTCTCTTCTCTGCTTTGCACAACCTGGCATTTCAAATACACACCTGCCAACCACATTCTGGTTTCTTTAAAGGGGAAGGGTAAGTATTTGAGAGGTGCAAGTGCTTGTATGTAGAAAATGCACAAGCCTCTACAGTTCTGCACAGGAAAAAGTGTCCACTGCCTGGTAGAACATATCCTATTGAATGCAGTCCTATTCCTTTCAGACATGCAGTATTGGATAGTAACTCCCAGCCTTTGAAGACAGTGAAGGAAAAAAAAATCAGGTTTGTAAAGCTACGTGAAACCACAAGATGGAAACTGTCAGGCAAGTGTACAGAGTCATCAAAAATTTGATTCAATGGTATCTTTAGTAGCAATTTTTCCTTTCCACTATAGAAGAACAGTGCTATCCATGTAGGCAAACCCCATTCATCCCTATTACTATTCTAGCTGATACACCACTGTGATCAGAAGCACAGGGCTCTCATATATTTACGGTCACTAATAACATATTTTGTCTTCAGCGCATGCTTGTTCAAATGAGAGCTTTAAATCACCTCTGTTCAAGAAACATTAAGAAAAAAGATTTATCAGGTCATCTAAATTTTCCTCTCCAGTGGAGGGTCATGCCTCTCCTCTTCCCCCTACTTTGTTTATATGTAGTCCAATTGAGTGTATCAAGTAGCAGAAATATTCTCCTTTCTTACAACAGACTTCAGAAAAGTCTGATGGAGAGCTGTCTTAAAGACTTGTTGCATGCATAAAGAATCTGTCTGGTTGGGTTTTTTATTTTAATTGTGACTCCTTTGTATTTGGCTAGAGCAAAAGCATTAGCACGTGAGAAATGTGAATAAGGACAATAAAAACCAGGCACCTTCTCTGAGGCTGATGTAGAGGGACAGACACTGACAGCAGCACCAGGGGATCCAACAGTCCTTTAGCCTGCTGGTGAATTTTCAAAAGAGTAGGCCCAGCAGACTATGGATCACCTGGGCTCAATACATTTCTAATATGAAAACAAAAATAAACAAGAGCTTAATGTGGAATTTCTCCTGGTTATTGTACTGGTCTTACATTCTCTCTAATCTCTACTGGTTGCTATCAGAGGCAAGACCCTGGATCAGACACGATCCGAGCAGCCTAGCAGCTCATGGGTGCCCCTCCCACTACACTGCACTGAGATACACCCTTGGGGCTTTAGACTCTGTGGCTCCTCAGTTTGATTTAAGCGATACAAGTGACTGCTGGAATTTAGCTTTTAAAACAAATTTTATTTTAAATCCAACCCGCATCACAGCTTCCTCCCCACTTCAGTGTTTGTATCCTTTGGGGCTCCAGTGGTGGTATATTTTGCAAATGACCTTTTTTTTCTTCCTTGTATGTTTGTACAATCACACACATGCTTGTATAAAGCCACTTAATCAAGCATACTGAAGAAGAGTTTTCACTATATACTGACACAGAGATCAGGAGGAACACAAAGAATTCCTATCTAACATTTTATACACCACAAATAACACCAAATCAGATGCAAAACAAGCCAATTCCTTGTTACTTAACACAACACAAATCTGTGCATTAAATACAGCTGAAAGGGAGCTGTGGAGCTGGCATTAGCCTGATAGATGTTGAGATGAGCTACATCAGAACTTAGTATCTCAGCCTCAAACAGTGCATGTTAAAAAGGTATCTGCTTTTTGTTTGATATGTGTATTTATTTACATAGACAGTTTGCTGACATGCTGAAAGGTTGGGGAGGGTGGTGGAGGCTGGCATTTTAACTCTCAGCAGGCATTGAGCATGCAGTTTATTATCCTTTGGTCATGTCACAAGCTTCCATTTTATTGCTGAGTGGTGACAAAAGAGGGGAGCAGGGAACGGAATCAGGGTCTCCTCCACTGTGCAGACTCGACTCCCCTCCAGGAGCTTGCTCTCAGCACAGAAGGCAGCATTTCCAAGCTCAGCCTCCACAGGCGTGCTGCCCCTAGGGCTCACCTTCCAACTTCTGAGGCTTCTGTGCCTTTGATACAGACATGAGAAGAGTCTCTGAAAAACAAGTCAAGCACAGCTCCTTGTGCATAAAAAGAGATCTTTTTTAACAAGAAAGAAAATTAATTAAGTGGGTAAAATCCCACAGGTTGGAACAGCAGCTGAGGAATTATCTTCCTATCAGGTTGGTAATGAGGACTGAAAAACCTCACACAGACATTAACAGCTTCATATGGGCTCATTGGCATTCCAGATCAGATGTGAGGCATGGCATTCCCACGAGCACCAGATGCAGCTCCAGTTACAAATCAGACTATGGGCAAACCACATTTTGCCCTGCTGAAAACAGTATCGTCGTGATGTCTGAAAATTAAGGTACATACCTATCTACAGAATAACTTTTTCTCACAGAAATTATGCTCAGGGAGACTGTAGGTCACAACATCCAATGCCCTGGCTTGGTCCAACACACCTCTGAAACCAATGTTTAGATATATAAGTGTGTGTATGAGAGAGAGATTTATTCAACATGCTGTGGGGAACAGCCAGCACACATCTAGGTGCACATCAAATGACAAAATCAGACACTTACCAAATCCACGACGTCTACCCTATTGATTTCTCCACCAACACTGCTGGCTGCTTAACTGTTAACACTCACAAGTACTACTCAATATTAATAAAATAATATAGATTATTTCCCATTCCCTGAAGTGGAAAAACTACCTGATTTGGGGTCAATGACAAGAATGGCAAGCATGATGCATTCATGGTAACCACAAAGAACCACAGAGCCTACTGAGACCACACTGAACTGTGCCAAGCTGTTCAAAGCTGCATTTCAGAAATGCCTTAACTTCCCCTGCTACTGAGGCAAAGGAATTTGTCCCCTACCTCAAAAAGAGAAAGAAAGAAAAAAAGACGTGAACTACTGACCATCTGTCTCAAAACATGCCTCTGGACATCTTCCTGCCCTTTTGTTACTGTTCATATCACAAGAGTCCCTTGAGGCCCCACAGAACCAAAGTTTTTACTGTGTGGAGCATAAAAGAGCCCCCTGCAAAAACAGCTTGCTGCCTAAACAGACAAAAAACAGGAAAAAAGAAAATACTACTATTTTCCTTGTTACAGATGGGAAGAGAAATACTAGTGGTAAAGATGATGAGACAGGAAGCCAGGGACCACCTCAGAAGAGAACATCTTCAGTCTCGAGCCTACTCTTTCAGTATGGCCATCACTGTTTCTTCCTTTCTCTTTCTCCTGTCTTTCCCTGAAATTTGTTTCTTTTACAGCTTTTAAAGTCCATCCTTAAAAGCAAAGTCAACAGTCTACTGATACGGTTCTCATTTTCAGGATTAGGAGATTCAGGGATTCTGATGTCAAAAAGCACAAAGAATTAGCTAGCACCAAAAATTGCCCCAAAGAAGCCAAATCCACCCCCCACACACACCTTTAAATGAACAGCAAATACTGGTATGTGCTGTTTCATGTAGCTTTTTAATATACCTAATCAAGGGGGCCTCATCTCCTCGGACAGTAAGATTGACGGAGAGATAGACAACAGGTTAGCAAAGGCATACAGTGCCTTCGGAAAGCTTCATAAAAGAGTTTGGCGAAATAAACACTTGAAGAAAAGTACTAAGATCAGTGTTTACAGAGCCACTGTGCTGTCTACTCTTTTATATGGATCTGAATCATGAGTCATCTACCGCCACCACCTGCGTCTCCTAGAACGCTTCCATCAACGCTGTCTCCACACAATCCTAAACATCCACTGGTCAGATTATGTGACCAACACATCTGTTCTAGAACAAGCAGCAGTCACAAGTATTGAGGCCATGTTACTGAGAACACAGCTGCGATGGGCAGGGCACGTCTCCAGGATGAAGGACCACCGCCTCCCTAAGATCCTGCTTTATGGTGAACTTGCCACTGGCTGCCGCATGAGAGGAGCCCCGAAGAAAAGATACAAGGACTCCCTGAAACAACATCTCAGCCTTGGCCATATTGATCAACATAACTGGTCTACTCTGGCCTCCAACCGGGAGGTCTGGAGACACACCATCTATAACACTGCTGATGCCTTTGAGAAAGCAGACAGGATCACCCTTGAGGAGAAAAGACAATGCAGAAAGAATCGTGCCTTGCAGAATTTACCACCTAAGGAGTCTTTCTGCTGTGCCTTTTGCAATCGGACATGCCTGTCTCATATTGGCCTTTTTAGCCACCAGTGCGCTCATGACAAACGTGGGTAGAGCCCTTCCCAAATCTTCGTTCGCGAAGCCCGGCCATGAGGTGAGGTGAATCATGGGGCCCTCAACTCACCAACTCAGAACCACACTAGTGCAAGTACTTCTGAAGCATGTTTCAGACATTACCCGTATGTTATCAGTCAATACAGATGACATCCCTACCAGATGAGATAATTATTTTGAAATTGCATTGAAATGAAAGATAACTCTTGTAAAGGTTTCACTAATTGCCCAGACTTACTGAAGACTAAGGATAATGCACTTTCCCCACTAAGTCTGCCTCTCATTAATCCAAATGGCCTCTGTGCCCTAAGCGTATTGGAAGAAGAAACCAACGGCACTTCCTTAGCAATAGGATTAAATTACCTGCCCTGAGGAATCAGGTTGCCTAACAGAAGCATTTGCGTTATTAATAGCTACTTCAAATAATTTTAAGTCATTGTTTAACAAGCATCACTACTTGCTTCGGGTTTTTTTGAGTTTGAAATATCTGTAGTGCATAAACAGCAGTCAGTCTGTTTTCCAAGCTATTCTTTCTTGTTTGACTCAGAAATAATATTTTCTGTCAAAAAATATTGAACTGTTAATTTAGGTTTGCTGCTGCTGCTCTCTCCTCTTTCCTTGAATAAAGGGCTGGCTGATCCCTGGGATACTACAGCACAGAATTTGGGTTTTCACACTCCAGCTGTCTCTCTATTAGCTCTGACAATCCAGCTGTTTTCTACCATAATTTTTAAAGGCTCTCATTTACCTCTCATATCTCTGTCCTCGAATTCACCTGACTGGACATGCTGACACTTTTGGGCAGGATGTTCCCAGAATAACAGAAGGATACAAAGATGGAGAGAAAACAGACATTCAAAGGCAGCACACATTATATGTGCAGCGAGGGTGTATGTCTATTATAGCAATTCAAACATCTGCTGGTAGTGAGGTTAGTTTGGAAAGGCTTTGATTCCTGCCTAGGGAATTTAGTGTCATTTGCTTGCTCCACAAGAATGCCATGGGCTTCCTCGTGCAGTGTTAGATCCAAATATACTTTTATGTATTACAGTTTTATGTATAATATATGTGATTCCTGTCCTTCAAGATTTCTCAGTGCAAAAGCTAATACAGAATGGAGCACTTCGTGGAGTTGTATAGCCCTTCAACTCTCCTTTGGAATGCATCATTAGTTCTGCATAACTGATATCTCTTGTTTTATCTTCAAATCTCCTTTCTTTAAACAAACTCTAGATTCCCCCACTCCCCCAAAAATTCCTCTTAAGACCTGATTGTTTTTCTTGAAAGACACAATAATTTTAAAGGGCTTAGCAGGAGTATTTCAAGAGGAAAACCCACACAAAATCCAATAATCAACTGATAAAGGGCAAAGAGAAAGCCACAGCCAGTTAAGGAAAAGGCCATAAAATGTTGTTCCATTATCCTCTTGAAATGAAGAGTAAAATCTCGCAAAATGCCATTCCAGTGCCTGCAACTCTGCCTAAATTCTCCTGACCACAGTAACAAAGCCATTACATACTACACGTCTCAGCATTTTCATCATGTTACAAACATCTAGCTCATGGCCCAAAGGTTTTGGTCCTTCAAAGTAATGAATCTTGTGATCAGCGCGTGAAATCAGATTGCTAAGTGCAAAGAGAAAAGGAAGCTGATTTTCTACGAAATGGAGGAAACCACCCTCTCCTCTCATATCCTTCTATATATTACCCACTGAGCAAGGGTCTCCTTGCCCACATGCTACATCATCTCTGCATCACCTCTGTCACTCAGTCTCCAACCTTCTGCTGTTCTTAACTTCTTCTTCATAGAGTTTGCAGTGACTCCAGCTTTGCATAGGTTTAAATAAAACACAATAAAGATCTGATTTTTTGAAATTACTGAACTTAACCTCTGAATAAAGGCTATCATAGAAGGGTACAGTTCAAATACAGCTCCTGTTTAAGTCAAATTAGAGCAGCTTTAAAGATTATCAGTGAGAAAAGTTCATTAAACCATGCAAGCCAGCAAAGACCCAAACCACACAAGGAAGTACAGTTTAATTAACTTGATTGGAAATTGTACTGTCATTGAGCAGTAGGGCTGTTCATGGCAGGAAACTTTAGCAAGGGTAGAGCTGAGCCCTACAGAAATAGCTACCAGATTTTCACGTTTGAAGAATTAGACACCAAAATGTAGACACTGTTAACAACATAAATCCTAAAGGCCTCAAAAAGGTTAGCTTTGTCTGCACAACAGAAAAGCACTTATTAATCACAGAAAGCCAGTAACTGGAAGCGATGAAGAGCATACAGTCAGCCAAACAAACAGCAGCAGAAGACAAGGAAGAACTTCAAGTTAACACCAGGTGAAGAGATACATTCATCTTTTTCTTCTTTTCCCAGAAAATAAAAATAAAAAAATTGTCATATTATAAGAGCTATGTTTTTCTTTTCTTTTTCGCTTCTACTCTCTGTATATTAAAAAACAAACAAACAAACAAACCCAAACTTCCGACCAACAATATTTCAGGAAAGAATAAATCTAACAGACTTTTTTTCTAGAATGCAAAGTTATAAGTCGTCAAAACTTTTCAATGGTCCAAAAGAAACATGATTACCAGTTAATGCATTAGCAATTCCAGCACGTGTTAGAAATATAGAGTGAGGTAACTGTTTCCTTAGCTGAGGCTCAATTGTACAAGCACTTTAAAGCCATTTTGTGCTGCATGGTATTCAGCAGAATTATAGTATATTGGAATGGACTGACTAGGGAGAATGAAGGTATTTATTTCTTGCTGGTATTTTTTGGTGATGGTGCTTCTGAGGACTCATACCAGCTTTCATTACAAGGGCATGTCCCCTATTTGCATATATTTTTCATCAGCTGCTTTTCCCCCAATCCTTTCCACTGTTTTTCTCTTCTGTCCTCTCCTACTTACTTAGCTAGTAATCAAAAACAGGGCAGCAAAATGGAAATTGCAAATATGGAGCGGGTCAGGCAGTTTAGATCAATGACAATTGTTGTTATTACATGGCACAGACGGAACAAAATACTCTGAGGTTCTGCAACAACACTGGTTGAACCCAGCTTTTCGTTCCCAAAGGATCTCCCAGAACTGAAGAAATGGGATGCCACCCCTCTGAAAACTGCAGAAAGCAAGCTCTTTGGCTCATTGCCACAGTGCGTCAGCAAAGAAACATCTCTCCCTAGCTTTCCCAGTTATTTATACAGTTATTAAAATGTGAGATAATGTTTTCTGTTGTAAAAACACTGTATTGTCAGAGAATACCCTTTTGGAGGACACCCCTAGGCAATTAGTGAAGGAGCATTTCTGAGCCTTGAACATAGGAGGAGGGATGCCAAGGGAAACTACAATTCTATTGAAACTGAGGGCAAAACTCTGCTTCTGCAATATGAGCACAATCAGATCCCAAACACATGGATAGAGAGCAGCTTCACAAAGGTTTCGGAAGCGGTCAGTGGTTTGGGGATGCGTCTGTACAAATGTCCCAAACCACATATTCAAGACTCCCCAGGCAAGAAATATTACCCATTTCTGAAAAACCTGGGCCTTTGGAAGTGTTTCAAGTGAAACAAAGAAAAAATCTGCCCCATTCTCAAAACTTCTAGATGTCATTGAAATAAATGGTGAGACTTCTGCCTTGGTCACTAGCACACAATTTTAAAAGTGTTTCCAAAATAGTGCACATGCTGATGCTACTGTTTTTTGGAGCCTGGTCATGTAATAGCCTGTGGAAGCCAAAATGCAATTTATTATCAGCCTTAACAATAAAGAGGGCTTCTGACTCAGATTTCCTCCTGACAGTGGCACCCAAGGGGTCCCATTGCAGGGACTATTCCTTCCAACCAAGAACTCTACATTCTGTTTTTCTATTACAGAGCTACCTGCAAAGGTATGTCTTGAAAATGAAAACAGCTTTATCTTTTGCCTGGCCATTCCCCATGCTTTTTATTTTTTTTTGTTATTTCAGCTTCAATTTTTTTTTTTTTTCCAATATTTCTACAAATGGCACACCTGCACTTCAGCATGTTGCACCAGACTAGAAACAGTGAAACTGAGAGACAGGGAAAGACCAACATTACTTGTAAAACAGTTTAATGAAGACAGGGTGTGAACTGAAATAAACCTATTAGCCTTATAATCAGCAACAGGAGTGTTTACTGGCACTTAGCTTTTGACTGCAGCATTCCACAAGAGTTTAGAGGAGGCAGCATACCAGCATTGACATCAGGAAAGCATGACAAGGAAACAACTGCACAAAAACTCTCTGCTAAATTATTTGTTTTGGTCTCTTGGGCCACACAAGCCCACCAAAACTCTCCCAGCTCAGCTATGGCATAGCTCCTAGGACAGCTGCTATGGACAGCTGTATTTAATTTTGGGTGGAGTTAAGTGTTTAAAGGCCCTCAGAAAGCACCTCCTAGCTGCAAGAAGCCAAAGAGACCTTCTCCAAGGGGAAACTTCTGTTCCCTTTGACTCACCTGGGGAAAGCTACTGCTTATAATCCATGATTACTTAAATCAGCTCTAATGTCTGGCTACCAATTGGCAAGATATAGCAGTCTGCAGACAGCTCAAGCTAGGACCAAGAATAAATAATTTTTATCAGCTGAGAAATGCTTTCTGGTACATGGAAAGTGAGCCCAGCAACAGGGAGAAAGGACGAAACCTTAGGAGGCTGTGAAACCTTGCTCTTTAACAGTGGTGGTACAATCAAGCCTTACAGCCTTTGAAAGGTTTCTCAACACCTGCACAGTTCCAACTCATCCAGGCAAAGGATCAAATGCCTCTTCCAAGGCACAAGCAAACCAGTCTCAAGATAGTTACAAGAGACGAAGTGTGCACAGCCTTCACCTGAGTACACCTCAGAGTGAGTTTGCCAGAGCTTCTAAGATATATGCTGCTAAAGCATTCAGCCCACTCTATCTTCTAGCTACAACAGAAACCAGCTGCCATTTTAATGAAAGGCAGGTGAAAAGGAAAACTAAGGTTCAGGCACTAGCTGCCATCCCAGGTAAAAGCAGTCAGAGCAATGTTACAGCACATGTGTCTAGAACAGGAAGCTTCTTTCCCTCTTGGACCTCACCTCAGGGGCAAGACAGGTGGAGGAAGCATTTGGCTCACTTTGAGCTTTTCTTTCTCAGTGCCTCCTTTGAACAGCTGCCACACTGTCCTGCTCATACCCAGGGCCAGGCGAGTCAGGGATCTCCTTTGACTGTCCTGTCCCCACAGCTCACACTCAAGACAGTGGGCTCCTGTACCAGGGATTAACTGGAAATGAGGAAGGTCAAATAAAATAATCGGTGTCAGCTCTGCCAAATGAGCTGCCAACCAGAAACACAAGAAAGCCCTCACTAAAAACAGATGCCAGATGCAGGAGAATCTCTCAGTGCCCAGATAGTGCTCCTCAGGGCCCTTCTCCATGTGCAGCTGTTTCCAGAGCACTGCAACCAGAAATTCCAAGCCAGACAAGTAGCTTTTCAAAGCAGACATTAAACATTCATTTGTAATAAACACCCTCCTGAGCCCCAGAGACCAGTGAAAGGTGTAGGGAAACACAGCAAAGAGAATCCAAAGGCCAGACTCACAGTGCCTCGTACTGTGGTTATTTGAATATGTGAAGAAAAAAAAAGACGAGTTTTCAAAATGGTCCATGTGCTAAGAAACAGAAATGATATTTCATATTTTGGGCACTTCAGTTCTTCAAGGGCAGTTTTCCCTTATCTCCAAACAGCAAGAAAGCATGCTTCTCATTGTTATTTTAGAAATGTATACAAGAATTTCAAACAAGCTCTCTGCTTTGCAATGCAATCCTCAGACTGAAATGTCTCCACACTTGCAATCTTTTTCTCTTCTCTCTATGGAGCAAGGAGCAGTTGGGGAGGGCATGGGAGAAAGCAATCTGTGAGACCAAAGACTGGGGACTCATGAGAGTGCCTTGCTATTGCTCATTTAATGGCTTTGGCTTGTCCAGTTAGAGTGTTGTCTTTTATTTGCTATGGATTTTATATTCATGGTACTGTGGTTTTAAACAGGACCGTAGGGTTCTAGGAACATATAACAGGAAAAATCTTGCAAAATCAGATGGAAGGACACACATAAGGCACTCTGTAGCCAGGTCTGAGAAAGGAGGTCGCTATATGCAGTTTCCAGAGGAAATGCTTATAACTCAACAATACATATGGGGAACTCTTTCATAAAATTACTTAATTTCACATAGGCCAAAAAATAAGTATTATAAAGATTAATATGTTGAGATCATAGAAAGAAGGTGGGCAAACACAGTTAAATAATAAAAATGCAGCTGAGTGCATAGCTGAAGCTTTACAGTAAATTTGTTCATTTATGGTAATGTCCACTGTGTATTAGCATTTCCAGAAATACTCTGTAAATAAGATTTAAAAGGATTGTTTCAGTTTCTGCTGATGATCAAGTGTTAAAGAATGGCTGCAGAATAAGAATTTTGTAATTCAATGCAAATATTCGTGCAAGAAGCTAAATCCTATGAATTATACACATTTAGTCAGGGAGCAGAAATACTATTGTGTGACCTATATGTCAAAATACAAACTGAATTGTGCAGCTGGAAGCTGAACACTTGAATACGAGCTACTGAATACTAAAAAGGAATTGCTTGTAAACAATCAGCAAACCAAAAAACAATCCATGAATAATTTCAAATAACTCATGCAATTGAGAAGTCAATAAGTTTCTTGTAGACGATTTGTCAACAGAAGAACTTACATAAAAATGTATTTTAAAATTCCTACGAATTATCATGTAGATATCAAAAGAGTATTTATGATTCATCATGGAGACATAAGTAATTATACCAGGGGTTGAAAAGCCATTTTATTTCTTGTATTATATTCTGTAACTGATCAGGTGTACTAGGATAATATTTTTAGTTTCCCCCAGGTATAAGCCATTAGTGAGTGATGGAGGCAAGATGATGGAACTTGATGGCTAAGTAATCTGATTCACTCTCACCAAGTTCGAGCAAAATCTGACGTCAATGAATCTGCCCTTGAATGTAGTAATGTCATTATTCAATCTCATTCTTGCAGGTGGTCATATCAGATAATAATTTCATTCTCTTGATTTGCAGAAGAGCAGCGACCTGCAATTCAACGCACAGCACAGCCCTCTTTAATCCTTTAAAAATTTCAAGCACCTGATTTGCTACCAATGTGCAGTTAGGGAAGAAAAAAAAAAAGACCACAAACCTTCCTAGCACTGGATTTTCCAAGAGCTAAGAGCTCCAGGACAGGGATATGAAGCTGGACATGACAGTTAGAAAAAGAAGATTGGTGACCTTTCTGCACCAGTTAGTCAACTATTTGTTGGACCTACCACAGTACTACATGGAGAGGCAGCAAGCAGTCACCAACAAGCCTCAGTCCCCCAGGTTCATGGCAGCAGTTCTGGATGGAAATTTCATAAGCCTCCCAGTTCATGAGGAAAACAGTAGGTTATGGAATTCAAGGAAAGCTGGCCCTATTCAACTGTGATGAGATTTACTCCAGGAGCAAAAGGAAACATGTTTTTAGAAGGGTCTTATTCTGAAGGAAAGCATTAGCTTTCCTTGACCTCAGTAATAAAATGGCAGGAGCCAACATTGCTGCAGAGATTTTGCAACATTTAAAAATGATTTTATGATTCTACTTCTCTCATCAAATTTGAGTTTCATTTGCTTTTTACACCAGGTCCTCTACTCCTGTAACAACGGAGGTCGGTACGTGACATCCTTTGTTTCACACAGAAGCCTATATTTCCTTCCTCTTGACCTGAAATTAAGAACACTGCGGTAGATGGTCCAAGAGTCACAAATCACGCTGACCAAACCAAGTCTGCTAACTCACAGAAACCAGAGCAGCAGAAGGGCGGGAGAAACTTCCCTCCCAAACAATTTGAGGGTTTTGTTACTCTGCAGTGGGTCATGTATTTTCATTCGTTTGGAGTTCTCACACCTGCCCCTCCTAAAAGGTTTAGATCCCTTGTTACACCTCAGCAGTGCAACATCTCGTCTCCATAGCCTTCCAGGAACTACACATTTGGGGAAATGCTAACAACCATTAGACTTGACACATTTCCTGTATGTTTTACAAGTGGTCTCAAACACACGTACTGTTTCCTTCAGATCAGGTAAAAGACCAAGTGAAGAACTTGATCTCAGTTCTACCTTGATATCTCCTGAAAGGCAGGAGGGCAACCTAAGTAGATGGTTACTTTTTGCTAAATACTGCTTTTCCCTGTAATGGTAACTCTCCTGGTTCATATGAGCTTTGCTGGCAGTAAATGTTGTAACAAGGGCAGCTTACAACTTGCATTAGCCCATCGTTGTGGTATAAGGAAGCATTTGAACAAGAACTAATGTATTTGGAATTGAGAGACAGACAAGGTAATTGAAAGGGACAGGAGAGTGGTCACAAATATACTATGCCTTTAGTGTGGAGTCCAACAGTTTGGAAGTAGTTCAGGCATGGTTGTCTAGTCAAGATTAATCACATTTCTGCCAGCACTCAGCCAGGCTTCTGTGATGTCCCTTCCCTGGACACTCTCTTCTCTGTTTCGGTCACCAGTTAGAGGAAATCCTAGGACAACAAGGACCTCCTTTGGGGCTTTATTTAAACAAACAGACACCTCCTCCTGAACAAATGCCACTGTCATAATGACATCCAAACCATTTTTCAACATTTCACGATGTGTTTAAGGAGGAGAGGTGCTGTCAGGCTAAAAAGCCCAGGCAGCAGGCCATTAGGAACCAGCCACACTTCTTGGGGTGACTAACTTTTCTTTATATTTCTTACCCTGCTTCCTCTCTGGATAAAGTTGCAGTGTAGCTGTCTCATCCCCCAGCTGCAGAGGCTGGGCATAGTTTCCCCAGGAATACTTGGAGCTATCCCAGCTCAGGCAGGGCTTCAGATGAGGAAGCTGCCAGCCTTGTCCTCCTGCTAAATGGAGGAACTTTGCTGTCGTGAGAGTACTGAGTAAACACATCACAATTTTTGGGCCTTACAGAAAATTTATCTTTTAAAAAAGAATGAAACATCTTCCTTCAAAAAAGAAATTTTAATATCACCAGGAAAAGCAAGCAATTCCCAAAATCTTTCACTTGACTCTGCCATAGAGAGACAAACAACTTTATTATCTCTTCTCCCACTAACATGTCCCTAACCTATCCCAGCTTCACAAGTAGATTTTCTCCAACAGATGGTCTAAGTGATTAACATAACTTTGCTAAACTTGGGAAAGTGTTCTCAACATGTATTTATTTAGTTTCCAAGGCCGATGCTTCTATTTCAGATACGAGAAATCACATTTACATGTTTAAAAGGGTACCTCCCCCAACAGTACCAATAGGCCTAATAAAAGATCCAACCTACTTTCCCTGTCAACCTTATCCAAGAAATTGCCACCAAAATGTGTTTCAGTACAGCTCTTCCCACTGAATCTGCTTATATGTCTCTGCCGGCCTCTGTTCATATTTCAGTCAATAAGGGATGAAAAACTAAAAGCAGCAGCTTTCCCCTTGAAGCATACCAAGGCATTAGCTTGCTATAGCATTTGTATCTGCTACCCATACAGGCAGGATTGAGTCATCCTCTTCTTAGGCCAAGTGCTCAGGGAGGAAGAGATCAGCAGGAGCAGAGCTTGCGCCTGTGAGCAAGAGACCTCGCTTTCAAGTTCTTTGTACAGTATTTATAAAGTATCGATGGAAGCTGTAGGTGGCAGCTGGTTAACATCCTATAACACCACTACAGAACGATTTTATCCAGAAGTTAAAGAGACCCTCATAATTAATTGAGGCTGCAGAAGGAATGCAAGCAGACCGACTAATTACCTCCGATACTCTGGCTAAGGCACTTGCAGTTGGAAGACGTGTTAGGGGATCTCTAGTGTTCATAAGCAGTCAGGATTTCTGTTTTTTATCTCCACTAAAGATGCATTTCTAAGTACTCAACACGGCTCCTTCAGTCAGAGCCCTCACTCCATTTTGTATTGCAACAGCCATCATCTTCCTTTCCCTCGCACAACACAGCCTTGCTCAGACCTGCCATTCGCTCCTGACAACCATAAGATTTACCTGTTACATACTGACCAGCAGGAGAAACGAAGTGTGAATATTGAGGTCAGCATAAAATAATACCAGAATTGACACCTCCAGCCTCCCAAGTTGGACATTTATTTGGAAAAAAAAAAACAACAGAAAATCACTTTTGCACTGAGAACCTTGTAAGGTTCAGCAAAGTGAGCATGAGGCAAGTAGAGCAGGCATATAAAAACTCCAAGTCATACCTCTCCAGTGGAAGGAAAAAAAATAGCGTCATTTTAAACAAACTTTCATACAGCACTGGCCAAAATACCTGTTAAGGGTACTTATGCAATAAATCAGCATCTGACTTCTGCTTAACCTTGTGACCTTTTAAATCTGTAAGTAGAAAACTTTCTGGTTAGGAAAAAAAAAAAGTAAAAGGAGGGATCAAGTTAAAAAGTTCACCTGGCAAATATGCAAGAGGCTTAAAAACTACCAGCCTCATTTCCCCAGATTAATCTGCAGTGCAAATGTGAAGATGCTAATGATTTATTTCTCACTCCTCTGCACCAACTCCCTCTTGGTCTCTTTAAGACAGAAAAATGAATAATAATAATAATAATAAATGTATGTGCTCTTTTCATTAGCAACTCTCAGCTCTCATTTCTGACTTGAACATCAAAAACAAGCTCCCCAACCCCCATACCACTGGGTGATCAATGATTCTTTACCACTTACAGAAGATCTAAACAGGTACCTAATACATTTATTATGTTACAGTCACCAGCACAAATTCTTTTCAAAATGTAGTAATCCTCTCCACATGACACTTAACTCCCCAGCAGGTCCTTTTGCAGTCAGGTTAATAACTTTCATATTATGTCGGTGAAAGAATATTAACAGTGAATATGTTGAATCCAAATTTATAGTATGGTACCTCCTCCATTTGTTTGGTTCCAGGCCCTGCTGGCCTCTACCTAAGATTTGACAAATAAATCTCATTTGGCATTGCGGGCAAATGCTTCTTGATTGAGCTTTTGTGATTAAAAAGGGTCTTCTCATTTCCTCACACTGCAACTCTAGTGGCATAGTCTCACTTTGTCTTCCCTGTTCAGCAGAAGCAGCAAACAAGAGAGCAAGAGAGAATAATTCCTTTCCCATAAGAAATTCAGCTCTCAAGAATTTATTTCTAAGTTCTGTGTTTTATCCACACTGCCTTTAGAACAAAATACCATGTCTTCAGAACATAATATCCTATTTTCAAACTTCAACAGGCACCCAAACTCCTCTAAACTGATAAAATCTTCAGTACAAGATGGAAGAGTAAGCTCTAAATATTATTTTGTATGCTTAACAAAAGGCAGGTGTTTCTCATATGTTTCCATCCTGAAACAGCACCCAGCAGATGTGCCAGCACATTGTTGTGTCCAAGTCAGCAAACCCTCAGAGCAGCAGTCTCCTCTTTGAGTCAAAGCAGCAGAAATTCTCTTTAGGTATCAGCAAGGCAAGGAGTAGAAGCAGCCACCTTGCTCTCCCAGGCAAGCCTAAGTGAAGCAACCCAGATGTGTTGTCTGGTAAAACATTCTCATCACATCTCTGCTCCAGCTTGTTCTTCTCAGGGGTGTTCTGTAGAGAGACATTTGTGATGATATGTGTGACATCCAGGAGCCAGCAGAAGCAACTGGGCTCATTCAGCACAGCCTAGAAACAACAGGAAGTGGTTGGGGACGAAAAGAAATAAGGGAAAAGAGAAGAAGGGAGCAGGTCTTGAAATTCTGAAGTACTTAGACCTAATGAGAAGATGATTTTACAAATAGCAGCTATGAACCTGTTCAAGATCATAAACATCTGAATGGAAAATTTGCTGCCAGAAACCACCTGCTACCATATGTACAGCTACCAATTGCTCTTCCCCAAAGGAAACAGGAGCCTTGTATTTCAGGGAATCAATCCTGTTTCCAAAATGAAACACAGCTGGTAATAAACAAAACCCCAAATATCCATGAAACACAAAACCATTCAGTGATAAAAAGTCAGACTTCCAGCTCTCTACTTGACAGGGACCACCAAGGACAAATTCTTGCTTTGAGTAGGAAATAGACTGCAAAAGCAGCCAGGGAATCATTTTTATTGGGTGGTGTCAGTTTTGAGCTGGACTAGACAGAATCCCTAATCCTTTGCCTTCATCCACTCCAGTCAGGTCCTGGACTGCTGCAGACACATTTTCAAGGAAGTCTAAAATGAGATCTGAGACGTGGAATTAGAACTTCCTTACTCTAGTTGCCTCCTCAGATGACAGGATGCAAATTCACTGCAACCCCCAAGATGGACAAGATGAGCACTGTTGTCAGACACAGGCACAACAGCAGGACTCAGGTGGGCTGGGAAAAACAGAGGCCTTCTTAGGTAGGGAAGAAGGCTTTGCAAGAAGTCTTCATTTTCTAATTTTTTAGATTTTGAACAGACCCAAAATCCTGTCACACTTCAACCCCTTCAAAACCAAGTAAGTTGAAAGGAGGGATTATTTGCTTGTTTTAGTGATTACTTTTTTTTTTCCAATCACAAGCCTAACAGATATTTTCTATCCAAAAGTTTTTCTCAGATTAAAACAAGCAAACATGCCCAAAACATTAAAGATCTAATCATACAGGCTTTAGATTTAAAATATTGACTTCACAGAAATTCCATAAAAAAAGCCTGTATCTTCCTAGACCTCAAAATAATTGGGAAGAAAAGACTAAGGCATTTAGGCAAAATGTGTATTGCTGGCTCTAACTAAGCTGAATAATTAGCAGAGCTCCTAACTCCAGGCTGGCTGGAGGCCTGGCTTTCCCTAGCTCAGACACTAACTATAGTCACTCATTATTATTCACCACTGGTTCAGCACAGACAATACACACACTCTGCACTGTCAAAAAGCAAAGGAAGGTACTCTTCCTGCCTCAGTGGATTTATATTCTAAGGCCATCAATCTCATCCTGACACTTGTACACGTGGCAATCAGCAGATGGATCACTGTCAAAGCACTGCATCCTTTTTACCTTTCTTATACTAAAGAGAACACAGTTATATTTGGTGACTCTTTTATGAAAACAAAGCTGGTCAAAACATTTTGAATTCAAACTTTTTCAATCAAAATGAGAGAGGAAAAAAACCACTCCATGGTAATCTCTCCTGGTTTTCAAATCATTCTACTTGGAAAGCAGCTTTGAAGAAGACAGTGTTCAAAGAATATTTGGAGCTAACAGAGCACAGCTTATGAGGAGCCAGCAGATCTTGAAGCATTCGAATTCTTGCTTGGTAAAGAGGTGCTGGTCTTAATGTGATTGCTCCCAAAGTAAAGAGAGGAACCCCCCTGCAGGGCTGCCACCAAGCACTCCAAACTTGGTATCTCTAGTTACAAATGTGGTTTAATTTGCTGGGATAAGATTAGGTAAATGGAAAGAAATTTTGCACTGACATAGACAGGGTAGTAACTTTAATGTGGCAAGCCAGTGTCATGCTGTATAGCAGCCCCAGATCCAGTCAATACCCACCTGATAAGTCATCCCTCATGGTAGCTAGCAGTTGCAGTGACTTCTTCCATTTTGTTGGCCACACTAGTGCCAAAAGAAAACTTCATGCTTCTTGGCCACAGATGAGGATGAGATTTAGATACAGTAGATAGGAATAAACAGACCTAGGGTTTTTTCCAAGCTGTTAAATCTGTAATACTGTGGACATCAGAATGAAAGCAGACGAGGAATCTACCCCCAGGGAAATGCTCTAAACATAACTGAAAGGAAACCTGCCTCTATTCCCACTGAATGGAGCTGGAGGAAGCAGAGATTCATCCATATACGCAACCACGGCAGCTAACTATGTTGCTACAATTTTCTCCAAAGCTTCCCTGGTTCTAACAGATCTGCCCTTTGTGGATGTAATTTTTGGATGCCCAGGCCACAGCTACAAACATCCATCAATATAATGCTGGCAGAATGCAAACAACCTCCTGTTGCCCTGAACACAAAGTCTCTTTTCTCCAGCTCTTTTTTCCATCCTCTGGGAATCACTCACATGTAGATAACAGTTATGCTAAATCAAACATGGCTGTAAACCCCACATATTCCTCAGTTTCTAAGACATGACATCTAATGACTTTATTTCATTGAGAACAGAAAGGGATAGCAGGGTAACTAAAAGGAAAGCATTCTGCAATGCAAGGAAATTTCTACTGCTCTTTGATCTACTACTCTTTCTACTACTTTCTAGGTATCTTTGTTAAGATACCTAGTATGGAGGAGAGTCCAGATTAAAGAAAAGGGAGAGACATAGGTCTGAATGAAGTCCACTGGAAAGCCCGAAGTTTTTACTCTCTCACAAAACAGTGGATTTACTCCATAAGCAGTCCGTCCTTTATCTCATCTCTTTTGTCCCACACTTTGCCTCTGGGTTTGAAAGACTCCTCAACCCCTCCTGTAGCTTTATGCCACCGCGCCTTAGCCAGCACTGAGTTGAGCTTGGTGCCTCCCCTCCTAGCACAAGCATCATGGGTGCTGCCAGGCACTTTAGAGAGGCTGGGGAGAGTGGATGTTATCCCCATTAGCATCTTCTTAATATTGGAGAGAAGTCTGTCCTTTGGAGCCTCTGGGCAGCTGACTGAAGTGGGCAACCACATCAATGTGACATAATACCAGTCTGAACTTGCCAATTTAAAAGGTAAAAATAGACATAGCCCAGCTCTGTCCCGGTCCACAGGTGCAATGAGCTCCCAAAGGGGAGATGGGCAGTAGTTGGGCAGGTACACACTGGATTCCCTATTTCTACCCTCTTCGAGGCAGCAAAAGAAGAGACTTCTGGGCCTCTGCCCCTCACATACCTCTGCAGGGGAAATACAGGTGGTGCTGCCTGATCCCAGTTGCAGCTGAGTGAGACAGGGCAGCCATCGGCAGAGTCACCAACCCAGAACAGAGTTGAATTTAAGGCCTAGAGGTTTTAAAAGATGAGGTCAAAAATGTGACATTTACATTCAAACTGTGGTTTCAGGTTTACATTTGGGTACATGCACTCTGGACAGCATACACATACAAGTCTCTGGACTGCCAAGTTCACAGAGGTGATGGTGGGACGGGCCGAGTGCTGCTGGCCAGGCTCCATCCCTGGGGCCTAAAGCCCCAACTCTGACGTAGAGTTCCATTGTGAACGAGTGGTCTTGGGGGAAATGCTCACATCCGGGCAAACATCCCTTTTGAAAAACCAAACCAGTAAATAAATAGGCCCTTGCCCTTCTGAACAGGCTGAAGCACACAAAAAGTTAGAGTCCCAGGTGTCAGTGTGGCAGATCAATCACATATTGATTGTCATGCCCAATGAAAGAATAGGTACCCTCTCAAGGTCCCTCACTGAGTGTGCACAGAGGACAAGCCTGTTTTCTGTCTGAGGGTAACAAAAAATCCTCCAACTCACTGAGCTGAGCCAAGCATACCAGAAGTCAGGGTGGCAAATAACAGCATTATGCTGTTATTTGAATTATCAGAACATGAATTATGTAAAATTATGCATGCAAACACACAGGAGAGGCAGACACCCAACTTCTCCCAGTCGTGGCAGACTACAGCTCTTCAGCATAGGCCTGGAAACTCCTTGAAATCCCCAAAGGAAGGAATATGCAAGGCCAGAGAGGCTATTTCCCCCCCTGCCATCCTTTTCACGCAAATAGGGATCGCCAGAAATGAGCATATGATACAGACTACTGGCTGGATTTTCTGCTTGCGGACTTCAGTTTCACAACCCCATGGCTCTGTTTGCTTTGGTGGTGTCACTCCTGGTTTATGAGGGAGGGAAAAATCAGGTCCCCAGTGTGCAACTTGGGCACAACAGTAAGTGTTTTCCTGTAAAGTGGTTAAGTTCTACTTTCAGAAAATAACTAGAGCCAAGAGTGATTTTATAAGCTTAGAGGAAAACGTCTCAAGCAAGACACAATGGTGTGGGTTGCGAAAGGCCCAAAACACCATCTATACCCTTTGCCCTTAGGCTTGATGTAGCAATCTCTAACTGCTGACATCTGTTAACTTTAGCAGACTTTCTAATTCTGTTTTTAAAACAGATAAAAATGAGTAAATGAGCAAACTGTCCTGACAAGAAACCCTAATTTCCATGCCCATTAAATATGAAACCCTTTCCAATCTCCTCCAACAGCTGCAAGCATCCTTCTGAAAGTGTCTGGGATGCCTGTTGGCTGGCTACGCAGTAAGTCACAGAAGCCTGTCTTGCTCCTTGCAGAAGTAAAGACAGAGATTAGATTTGTCAAATGAGTATAAGAAGTTAACAGGGCCGATAAGGTTAGACATGCCAAGCAATTCAGCAAACAACTCTGGAAAGAACGATTAGATCTAGGCTAACTAAGTATGATAAATGCTGACTTTAACACAATTACTTAGAATGATTTTAGACGTCTGAAAGAACCAAGCTGAGCATTACAGTGCTGTAATCAATGAATGTGCATGAAACTGGGCAGGCTACCTTCCTCACTCCACCTCCCAAAGAAACAGAAATTCAAGTTGAACAGTCTTTGGGAAAAGGTCTCTGAATTTTTCTAAATCTAAAAGCTTTGTCCTGGTTCTAAACAGGTTTGAGCAGCAGGGAAAACAAGATCAGTTCCTAATTTTTTTTTTTTTAATTTCAGAAAATAAACTTTTCTGACTTTCATGGTATTATGCAAGTTAGAAATCAATAGAGATGTATGCTTAGTCTCCACTCTGACTGAAGAAAGCCTTTTCCCCCTATAAATGTCATCGACTGGAATAGTCAAAAGAAAATATCTGTCTTAGAGAAATGCTCCATTTCTTTTTCTCTAGCCTACAATTCAAAGACCCTAAGGTCATTTTCTACTCCAGCTGGTGCCTCCCTGCTCTGCACCATCACTCTGTAAGAGGTCTGTGGTTCACTTAAGTCATAAAGGCTTAACGCAAAGATCAAGGGGGTTTTGAAACCAAAATCATTTTCATCAGATTCATAAAACTCTAGATGGGGAAAATATCCTGGTCTCTTGGCTGCTCACCACCACATGATGTTCAATGATAGCAAAGACAACTGTAGGTTAGGCCAGAGAGCTTCTCAGTCAAGTTGGCTTTGATGTAAATGGCTTCAGTAATAAACTCAGTTGCTGTTCATGTTTTCATGCTGAGCCTTTATTCAGAAGGAATACTGTCTGTTTTTTTCCAAAGCATCTTTCATTTATGTAATGAAACATATCAACCTATTTTTTTTCATCTAATTTAATTTGTGGTCCTGGCTTGTTCTAGCACCAAAATATTTCTTCAGTATTTTATTAAAGAGCATAGATACATTCGGGCGTGCTTCACCAAACTATTTTGGACAGGGAAGTTTTTGGGGAAATTGCTTGGAGAGGTTTAAAAGAAATTAATCCTATTTTATTATTCGGATTTGTAGAACATAAATACGGCTCCCAGACATTTTTCCTTTTTCAAAAAACTCTGTACACTAGGAAAAGCCTTGGAGCTACCACAAACTTAGCAAACTACAGACCCAAGGATTATTTTGTAGAAAAGAGTATGAAAATATTTGTATTGCATGCATTCAGAGCTACAGTATTCTTGAATTATGCTGGATGCCTAAAACAGACCTGAATGTAAATAGGATGCATCAGCATGGTATGTGTTGAAATAAAATACAAAATATATGAAAGAGAATTTTGATTCCAGACTGTGCACTCACTCACTCCCTTTCTTTGAAATGCTTTTACGAGCCAGGGAAACTCCAGACAGTACAGAGAACATCTGAGCAGAGCTCAGAGGCATCTCTCTGCCCAGAAATCCATGCATTTCCACTCATGCTGGATTCTGTGGGGTGCAACCAAGCTCCACATGCTTGGTCCCTGGTAACCCAGGGTAGTGCCTGACAGCAGCCCCACTAACGAGCCTCTTGGAAATAGTTCTTTATTAGTAGCAGCACAACTCTGTGTTTTTAAGTCTAAATGACTTCCAGGCTAAGCTAGCATGCAACTAGTAGCAAGCAAAATTCCTCCAAGTCAGCTGTGATAGGCCCTAAGTAAGCATTATGCTCCTTAGCTTGTGCAGATACGCGGACTCAATTCAGGACCACCAACACAAGATAAGCAAAACTTAAGAACCTAACAACCTGCATTTTTTCCTAAAGGGTTTGCTTAAAGAATTTTGGATGGCAAACATGTGAAGGAAGGAGAACTTTGGATGGATCACATTAGCTGATTTAGAAGGCTTCGTATTTCAGTCATGGTCAGAAATTTACCTACTACAGAATCATAGAATATGCTGAGTTGGAAGGGACATGGATCATAGGTCAACTCCTGGGCACCACCTGGGCAAAAGTGGTAGACTAGGAAAAGAAATAAGTGTGAAACAGCACTAGCTAGAAGAATTATCTAAGAATAAACTACTCAGATGCACAAGTAATGTATTATCTCCAGGAAGAGGGGCCGGGGTTAAAAATGGTGTGGGAAAGAAACCACGTGAAGTGATGAGTCAGCAAATAATCGGTTAAAACATCTAGCTTTAGCTGTGAGGCACTGGCCTTCTGGAAATCATACTTGGAGCAGAGCCTAATGCTCTGCAGCTGCTCCCTTCCACCGTTAACTCATGGGCACCAACTTTGACCAAAAAACAGGATAGTCCTAGAAAGATTCCTATGAGAAAAAAGCTTAATGAAGCACGCAGCTATTCCTTCATTCCCCAGTTCACCAGATGACATGAACACCACCAGCACTTTCTGGGAACTGGTGCAGCACCACATTTACTTCTGTTCTTTAAACAAAGCTCTGCTGGGATTGGGTGATTAGATGCTTAGAGCTAAGAAGCAGGTGGACTAATTTTATTTGGCAAGGATTCAGATCTGACAGTACCTCAAGGAACAATAAACCCAAGCAATGTGCAAGGGTTTAACCACACTCAGTCCAAGGCAAATTATGAAGATCACAGAATGGCATGAATTGAGAAGTCCAAATTAGGCACCAGATGAGGGGCTCTCCTGCTAGGTCAGAGACAGGCAGCTGTAGGTCCTGAGGGAAGGGACGAGGGTAGTGAAAGCTGTGCTGGCCGACTCTGCCCCAACCATCAGGATCACAAACCCAGCCTGCCACATGTCCAGTTGGCACTGGCTGGCAGTAAAGTACCACCGATCTAAGATGTCAAAAGCAGTTTCTTTATTGGTTCAAGCAAAAAAATCATCTCTGGGCACCTTAGCTCAAAACATCAAATAAAGCTGATATCTACCAAAGTGCTGAATGCGTCCATGTAGCCAGAAGGAAAAAAGACAACAGTCTTCAAAGAAATTAAGCTGCCTCTAACCCTGCTTCTTGTCAATTACAGTATTTGATGGCTCACTCAACAAAGGGCTAAATACCATCTTGCCCTAGCCCTAAATTCCCACAAGGTATAACATTTGTTTGGCCCCTGACTTCAGTCTTTGCTAGCAGCTATGCCTGCTACATGAATTGCACCCAGAGGAGAAAAGTATTCTGGGGAGGAAGTTCTCAAATCCAGAACAGTGGTTCCGAGGCTGTTTGGCCCTCTCCAATCTGCAACTTGTTTTGCTGAACTCTTCAAGGGCATCGAAGAAGATACTGACAGGAGAGAAAGGACAACTATGTTTAAGAAAATTCCTTGTAAGCACCAGCCCCTGAAAAATAGACTGGGATACTGCTGCTTATAGGAAAGTAGAGGTGAATGCCTTTGGTGTATTCCTTTCTCTAAGGATTAGAATAATCTTTTTCTCATTCCACATGAAGATTTATAGTGGGCTTTAATTCCCTGCAAAGGAGCAGGGAGTACTCCATCAAGGATGGACATGGAAACTATGCAGATAAGACTGCTGTTGGGCTAACATTTACTTTAACTTTAATTTTCTGGTGACACATACAAGTGTTTGAAAATAATAAAGGTTGTCAAAATATTTTCCATAATAAACTCCTACGCACAGCACATTTACAAGACCAGCACAGTCTCCTAACCAGCTGGTGCAGTAGCTGCTACCAGGATATTATCTGATTACTAAGATGCTATTGCAGCTTGTGTGGGAGCCTGCCTTCTCACTATGGGTTGAAGCATTCCCCCTCCTTGTCCTTACATTGTTGACTCTCTTAGCATGCACAGTGCCCTGCATTCTCACAAGTGGTGGCTTTTGGGAAGCAGAGGATTTCTCACGTAAGGGTAAATACTGATTCCAAAGGTATCAACTATCCCAAAACAAAGGCAGAGGAAGGCAGTATACCCCTGTAATACAGGCTCATGTAATGCCTCTGGGCAGGCTGGGGAGGAAAACAGCAAGTCACAACTTCCCCACTTTACTCCACACTGACATGGTTACAGGTACAGGTTGCAAGGATATGGGGGATTTCCATTTTTGCTAAATATCAGCAGCAAGACATAAAAAATGAATTTAAGATGCACTCTCGATTTGAGAATGGCAGATTCATTCTCACCAGGCAAGCTACCTCCTGTCTCTGGCTTGGGATATAAGCTCTGGAACAAAGATCCTGAGGCTTTTTATTTCAGACCTTCATTTAATGCCCTAGTAAAGCTTCTTCGCTGCTCCCTGCCCCACCCCCCCCTTTGTGTTATTAATTGGAGATATAAAAAGAGAAGCAAACAAAAAAGTCCTCAAAAACCCATAACAGGGTGAGGCGCCCATGCTCTCTGCCATAATAACATTCGCTAATTAAAACACAAAGCAGCCAGGGCTACAGGATTAATGGACATGGTTTCCTCTTTTCAAGTCTTGCCCGCTGACAGATCGCCTCATTCCTTCCTTGCTCTTGAACCTCTCAGAAAAAAAAAAATAATCCAGTTTGCTTATCTTACAGTGTGGGGTTGCCATGGAAACCGCATCCCCCTGTGAGATGCTCTGTCATAACATTTCAGCACTGTATGGAAGGCTTAAAGACACAGCATCCTCTGCTCTGAGGGCTCCTGAGCTAGCCAGTGTCTCTGCAGATGAGCAGCTGTCAAACCTAGTGGAAGTCTAAAGTTGGGAGGAAGAGATAAAGAAATAACAGTAGAAATATTCAGTTGCTCAGTTGTTTGCAAAAATCCTCTTATTGCATTGGTAATTAATATTGACCAACAAGTACTTCAGTTTGGTGTAAGACACATTTTGCTCTTCGGAAAATCTGTCTCTCAACAGCCTGTTGAAAGAAAGAGTGCTGGCGCTAACACATAACCCCATCATTCTACCCCGGGGTAGCACAAAGCCCCTCTTTAGTCAGGGTTTTATGTCAGATTAGTCTTTGAGCCCTATTTTCTCAGTCCTTTTGTAAAAAAGGAGGGGAAAAGTAGCAAGCACAATAATTGCCCATAATGGGAACTGGCCTCCTATAGCCTGCTCCTTAATTACAGGGATGGCTTCCAGGCTGTAATCACTAGGGGTCCAGATGGAAGTTCTCCAAGCTCTTTGAGGGACAGAATGTGTCAGTTATTAATTAAACATATGAGGCAATTAGCCTCAAAACTTCGTAGTAAATCACTACAGCTGTGTTACTTTCACTTTTTCCTTTGGTGAGCGCAAGTCAAATGCACAGTGCATTTCCCAGGGGGGTCACAAGAACTGCAGCCAAAAAGCATTCCCAAACAAGACCTTTGTTGTTTGGTAGAAAAAAGTATCTGCAGAAAGCCTGTTTTCAGAAGTCAGCTACTTCACAGTCACATCCCCTCATGAGAGACGATGGATTCTGTGTACGATAGCTATTCACCACTCAAGCTGCCTGGTGTGGAAAGCAGTTGAACTCTCTCTGTCGTCCCAAAACAGCAGCCTAAAGTTGTTCTGGTACAGTAGCAGGAGGAAAACATTCCTGTGATTGACATGGCCCGCATTCCAGCATCAGCTATCATCTGTAATTGATTGTTTTGGAGCTTGTCAAGATTTCTGTCTTGGTAGACTCCAGCACATGGAGGACTCCATTGCTGGTTGGTCAAACATTTGAGAACGAGTTGCTGTGTTGCAATTCTTTGTCTATCTCCAAGTTCAGAAACTAGGCCAAAACCACAACAGTTGTTAAAACCTAGTTAGTGATTTATTCCAGTATTTGTATTCACAGAAAAAACTCAGTCACATCCAGGCAGCCTGACGTCAGTGCATTGTTAGTCTGCATTTTACTCTGTGGTTCAGTGCCACATCTACAAAACCCTCAGTTAGTTTCCCTACATTTTTCTCACATGTAGCTGACAAATGATGCAATAAGTAATAATTGACATTAGTAAGAACTGTGTGGTGACCTCAGCCCTGTTTTACTCTAACATATAAAGCTTGTGTTCCCTAATAATAGAAATTCACCTTAACTTAATATGTTTAAGGTTTAGTCCAGAAAAGATTAAAAAAAAAAAAAGAAATTGAAAAAGCAAACCTCACCCCCAGAAACTTGCAATCATTCCCTTCTAGAAAGGGGCAAGTAGGAACTTTCGGCAGGCACCAGTTTTAAGCTGGATTTCTAAATCGGGTGTAGGAAGTCAAACAGCCCTGCCCAGAGCAGTCACAATGTTACAGCAGAAGCAGTATTTTCATTTTCCCTAGCCCAAAATAATTTAATATGAAACTCAAAAATGAAAGTAGTTTAACCACACTAGTACATCTAAACCTTTAGGGTCTTTGACATTCATGAAAGCAGGGAAATTGCTCTATATACAAAGGGTTACCCAAGAGTAACCTGATTAAAAAACAAGCCTCAAAATCAACCCAAACATCAAAAGAATAATCTCTAATTAAATATGCTGGGGATTTTGTCAGCCTATTACCAAGGTCTTCATGATCTTTTCTGATTTCCCAGGGCTCAGGAAGGAATAGAGACATTAAACATTCTGTGTGGACTTGGAAGAACAGAAATGAGGAAGAACTGACACAAATTGCTTCAAATTCCTCTTAAGATCCTATACCTTGTACTTACAAAAAGGTGGAACTTCAACGTTAACTCAGAACATATTGTCACCGCCAAACAAGCCCCAAGAACACTGTGGCCAAGGAGCTTCTGTTTTCTGGAGGTGACTGGCAAGGCGCTATATCACTTTGTGATGCACAGGTGGACTGCTTTTCTCCTTCAGACCTTTTTTTTTGTGGTATTGGTTCTGGACCTCTCTGCCTAATTGCACCCACTTCATCTGTGAGGAGAGATTTATAATGGAACATAATTTTGAGGGGATTAACTTTGACTCTGGTACATGGCCCAGGCAGAAGTGACAGCAAAAAAATTATATTAGCTGTTGCTCTTACCAAAGAATAAGAGAGAACCTTATTACAAAGGCAATTGAACTCCCAAATTAGTGCTGATTTTCACCCCATGCCACTTTACTGCTGTTGATGAAGGGAAGTAGCAGCAAATACGAAGCAAAAAGCTATCAGGAAATTAGCTGTCAATTTTTATTATTAAATGGGGTGACCAAAGTCTTTGTTCATGTACAAATCTTAAAGGCAGTGTGAACTGAAGACAGGCCACAAAAATAACCAGAGCAATAATATGCTGATCAGGGTCCTTACCAAAAGGTTCTCAGGGAACTTCTAGTCCAATGTGTCTAATTCAGAAGGTTGGGAGAGCATAAGTCCTTTCCCTTTTCTCTCTCTTCCTCCTTGCTACTCAAGAATTCTCCTAGAAATTGTGTCCAAGGCAAGGATGAATGCTTTTGGGAGCCACAGCAACATTTTACCGGCACTACTGTCTCTGGGAAGGTGCATAGCTATAGCACAAGCAGCACTTCCTAACCCACAAGGCAGGGCTACTCCCCATCTCTTGCATCAAAATAAACTGGTCCCCTTTCTAGTATTCAACAAAAGAAAGGAGGATTCTTTAGGATTTGTCATCTGAGAAACACCCAAAGCACAAGCCAGACTTAAACATATACAACGTGATGTACTTAATAGAAAACAAGGCTAGAAACTCTGCTCTGGAAAGGCCATGACACAGTGATCACACTTAACTCCACGCAAGGGATCCTGACTCCCCAGATCACCTGAACAGTGTTCTGTTCCCTGTGCTTTCCCATCTATGCAATTAGTTAAAAACTTATTTCCTTTCTCTTTTTATGCCTTATGGGTAAGAAGCAACTTCTCTGATGGAAGTGTCATGTAGGACTCAAGTGCCCATTTACACAAAATAATTTCTCCTGAAGTTTTCTTTCAAAAGCCGGTTAATGCCTTCCTCAGCTCTCACTGAAATCAGCTGTAGTTCTTCTGCCAAGTTGCAAGCTGGAGCCATCTTAACTGAAATGGTGTGTATATATGTAAAGGTTGCCCACAGTTTTCACAGATCTTCTCAGGATTAATCCAACCAAATAAAGATTTTTATCATAGATAATTGAAGACCTATAAAAAATGAGACAAATCTCCTTGCAACGTCTAAGAGTTTTACAAGTAAAATGTTTCTTCTTATTCTTTTATTTTCTGCTATTTGATACTATGCTTTCCACGAGGATTAGTTGTTGACCTCAGTGATAAATCTCTCCATATAATTTCTCTTAAACCTACTATTTAGCAAGACTCATTACCTCTGTTCACACTATGCATGGCCATTCTTATAGCTGAGTAGAACTAGTTTATGGTGAACACTCAATTATACCAGCATCTCCAACTGCTACTGAAAGGCAGCATGGCAGCTGGAGGCATCAAGGGAGAGGCTTGTCCTTAGATCAACTCCAATACAGGAACTCTAGGTCACATCACATAGTCCTGAGCATGGCAAAACCAGGCTGACAGTCTGGGCCCGACATCCCTTCTGTTCGCTTGTTAATAGAGTATAGAAAAGCTTTTTGTGGTAGCTGGCACAAGCCATAATAGTAATCTGAGATAAGCTCTTGCTCCACTTACTTTGCTAGTGTTTGGTTTAATGGAGTACTTCGATACATTTTCAAGGTAGACCCCACTCACCAGGGAATGCTCAGATTAGACAGGGACAGTACCTTTAAGGATTCAAAGACCTACCTGGTCGTTTTGCGGAAGAGTAACTGTGCAAACTGGTGGGTCAGTCCAAGGTACAGCATGAGGGGACCACTAGACATATATTTAGAATTATGGCTTCAAAATTGTTATTATGCACTGAATAAGCAGTACCATCAATGATAGATGGGAGGGTTGTATTAAACAGGGCAGATGAAGCCATGAGCTGAGGGAGGTAAAGAAACAAACACATGGTTGTATCATGTACCACAGCCACTGCACAGGGCTAACACTGGGGAAAGGGAGCAGGCAGGAACTACAGCTCACTAGTCCCTCCAGAAGAATCTGCTCCCAGCCTCCAAAAACATGCTTTTCATAAATCAGGCAACAGCTCCTTAATGTACAACTTCACCATCAACAGCACAACATGGGGGGCGATGCATGCAATCAAGGAGGGCTCCAAAGTGCTGTGCCAGCAGAAGTAGCTTAGTAAATTACAAAACTCTCCTCAGTACCATTACAGAAGAAGAACAGCTGGAGACAAGAGTCTGCAATATGAATGGCTCACAAAGGAAGTGAACACCATATAGTAATCTATATAATAAAGCACATTTAATGTATGTGTAGCTGTGGCGTCTGATAACGTGAGAGCCCATTAAAGGACCAAAGGGTGCCAAAAATACACTTCAAGTGAAAAAACAAAACATAACCACAACAAAAACCACAAGAAATCCCACATGTAATGGAGAAGGGATAAAAAAATAAATTCCTGTGCACAAGGCCACAAACCATACAAAGGGGCTTTCAAGACCACAAGCTCTACTGCTGGACATTCGCATCGGTGGCATATCAGCAGGGCCAAATAAAATACACCACAGCTAGGTCTGAGTAAGGTGATATTGCATCACTGTATGGAGATGCAAAATCAAATTCTAACAGCAGTGTGGCCACACCATCCTACACATCTAAGGCTCTGTTTACTGGATGCCCTGATGTAGTTATATTACTTCCAGTTCCAGAAGCACTTTTCTAAACAGTGTCTCTGCCATCTCTTTAGTGCAGTGTAGGCAAATACTTTTAAATAGCTTTTCTACGTCTTTCTACTTCTCTTCCTCTCTTTCTGCAAGTCTGTTTCTCTGTAAAAAGGAGAGCAACATCAGTTAAATCATCCAGCAAATGAAAGTGGCTATGGTTCCTGCTAAAAGGGACACTACAGCCATGAAGCTACCACAACAGTTAGTGATCTGAAGTCTAACGGAGCAGGAAGCAGCAAACTATGCAATAGTTTTAGAGAATATTCACACTAAGCACACTGAACACCCATTAGGCTAGAAGAAGCTGTGGCCATACCAAATTCAAGGTCCCCAAGATGACTTTTACATGTGCCTGAAAGAACCTGCTTCATTCAACACCTTTTAAGCCTGATTGAATCAGACAGTCTCAGTGGTTCTCACATAGGAGGCATGCAAGTTCAGCAGCTATGAGCACTCTCTTCAGTGGTTACCCTCGCCCTTTAAGCTTGGTTGAGGTATCACACTCAAAAGCTATAGAGCTTCATTAAGCTATTCAGGAATACAGGTCTGATTAAGCCAGACAACCTGTCTACAGCAGCACCACCACTAAGGGCTGGATCACGTTTTGGTTTTCATACAGGGCTGGTGACAGGAGCAGAACAGAAATCAGGAGCAGTCATTAGCAATACTGGCTCTGGCACAGATCTCCTTATCTATGCAACTCTGCTTTGGCAACTCCCATGGCAGCCCATGGTACCTCTTTCTTGCACCTTTCTCACCCACATAACAGGAGAAGCACACATCATTCCTGTATCTCTCTGGAGTGCTGCATTACCTGTGGTTTGCTTACTGCTACAAACAGACCAAACAGTACATTTCCTCAGGTAAGCACATCAACAGACAAGTTCTAGTCCCAACTTGAAGGATATATGAAAAGTTAACATCTTTGAGCCTCCTTTATACCCACCAGCAAAATCCACCCACCCCTGCAATTTGCTTTGAAATGAAGGAAAAAGCACTAATTGTTCAGAATTATTTGCTGGCTGAACACCTAAGAGTATGCATTCTCTACAGACATGAACTTGCTCTGTCCCAGGGCTTGGGAAAGTACCAGTTTCACGGGTGCATATCACTATCTTTCGAAAGCCTCACCGAAGCATGCACAACATGAACTTGCTTGACTAAACTTAAGACTTTAAACCAGAACAAAATATTACTGTGAAATGCACAAGACCCACCTGAGCAAGTTACTTCCAGATGATTTTCCTGTGAACATCTAACAAAACTGGAGTTTACATTAAATATACACTGAGGATTTTCTCTTTCTTTTGGGGCAATCAGTATCTGAGTTCCTCTGCCTCAGGAGGTACTGGCACAATCCACTCTGATTAGATTCAGAAGGGGGAGCAAACAGACAATTACTCTGATAACAATCTTATCTGAGGACAGAAATGAGATTAGTGGCCTAACTGCAGTGATTCTTCCCCAGATACACTGTTAAAAGGACTGACTAACTCAGCATTGGACAGAGAAGGAATTTCCCTGTGGAGCCTGTTGGCAAGTAAAGTGAGGTGGAATTCTTCCCCTACTGGTCCTTTTCTATCAGAGAGAATTATCTTTTAGGACCATGTGGCCATGAGCAGCACAGGTTCCAGGTTAGATGTCTTCCTGACAGTGGAGCAGCTGGGCACTTTCTTCCTTCTAGTTTTCTACTGTTACAGAGAATCTTACAAGCAAAAAGCAGTGAGTGAGAAAGATGGGGCCCTTCCCTGTCAATAGGGAACATCTCCATCCTGCTAGCCTTCCTATTATTTCATTTTTGCAAGTCTACTTTCGAAGTTCTCAGATGGCAGAACACACATTAACTTTCCATGAACTTAATGACCGATGCTATTGTGAAGGCCTCCTTAAACAGTTTTGATTTTACTTCTCTAACTTGATCCCATTCTTTTTAGTTATTCCCTTTACAATAGCCAAACTAAGTCCTCTCCCCTGGGTGTTTACAGCCTTCAGATGTCTGGAACAATGTCCAGTAACAAACAGGGCAACACAAAGGGATATTAACAGAACTTCTTCAGGATAAGGATCCCAAATAAGTCTGCACATTAATCTCACAAAGACAGGATAATTAATACAGTAACAAGAAAGAAGCCAAACTGCTCAGAAGGTTGCTTACACCATGCCTACACCAACAGGTTTACACAAGGATCTCATAAGTATTCCCTGTAATGGACACCTCAGACCCAGTCTTGAGATGCCAACTTTGTTCCTGATAAATTCAGATGCTGTAAACTCTGCTCTGCAGCTGAAGAAATGTGTGGGTGTAGGGAGAGGGGGCATCTTCAGCAACTGAGCTACAAATTTTGTATCACCAATACTGTTCCATGAACTCTCTTCTTTCCCCAATTGCAGGAAGAGAACAAAGACGTACAAAACACAGATTCACCAGAAATGCTATGCCCAAAAGGAATAACAATTTCAACAGTCTGGGTAAATCAAGCTGATGGCAATTTGAAAACTGATAAAAATGCTAGCAAAAAGGCAGAGGGGTAAATTTTCTTCCTACAGTATGTGACAGCATCGTGCTTCAGTATTTGCAGTTTTCTTTACACATCTATTTAGACTAAGATGAATAACCTTATAAAAATACATAAGTATTTTTCAGCAGAAAAAATGAGCCAACTGCTATACTTCTGCTTTGCTGATCGGAATCCACAGCATTTATTTAGTTATAATCCTTCATATAGGAAGTTTATTTATATAGACAGGGATTTCTGGAATTCTCTAGGATTAGTCAATCTACAGCATTCTCAGTGCATGAATTTTAGCACCAGAATTACACTGCCTGGATATTCAATGCCTAGAGTAAATATTTGGGCTGATGAAGGTTAAACAGATTAGTCAAGATGAAGCCAGGGTTCTCTGCTTATTTACACAGAAGCTTATTAAATATCGCTGCTATTCATTTAAGAAGCCTAGTTTAAAAGAAAAATCCACAAAAACAACAAACAAAACATACTTACCCAACCTGAAGTGAGACAGCACCAAGATTTCTCATCTTCAGCCTGGGTATGCATGTGACAAAGCTACACACTGAATCACAAATCTCACACTCCTTGGCCTCCTTATGGGAAACACGCAGAGGAAACAACAGCTTCAGCACAAGCTTGCTGCTCGAGTTTCAGCTGCACCAGGGAAATGGGATAAACAACATCCCTCCTGGTTCTATTCAAAAACAAGAAGGAAATAATTGGTGTGAAAACCATTTCCAGTTCAGTTACACTTTTGAGATGTGAAGAGGCAGTTATGCACAAGGCTGTCTGAGACCTGATCAGGTCCCTAAGTCCTACTGTGGAGAGGATTTACAAATGTACTCAGCAAAGCTACACATCAGTTTTCATCAAAATCAGCAATAAATTCCCCTCCATTACAGCGAGAGCAGTGTTAAACTAGGTCCAACTCCTAAGCCCCCCTGCTGCATCCTCCAAGCTTGCAGTGACAGTTTTCTGTGGCATGCCAAGTGCCTGATTCAAAGCCCCTCCACTGCCAATAGGTTTTGGATCAGTTGGTGAAGGACCAGTAGTTAAGCATTAGAGCCAGAAAGCAAAACGTTGATTTCACTCTTTGATACACGTAGATTAAGTTTGAAAGCAAAAGGACAAGCCAGGTATACCAACAGGTACACAGCTAGCACAATCTAAAAGGCTGAGGAGTAGCAGGCAGGCTTTAGCTCACATTTCTGTCCATTTGTTAAGTTTCAATTTCTGAAAAAAAAATTTATTTAAAGGAACAGACATTAAACTGTTTTCTATTAAGGCATCAGGAAAAAAAAACTTGTCTGCAGAAAACTACTCCCACTTGCTGGCCTTCCAACCTTCACTACTGTGCACCATTCAGCCCCATTGAGGTTGTGTTTTGTTTACCATGCTCAAGAAAATTTGCATGCACATTTTAGACACTTTGGAAGAAGAAAAACTGCCTTCCCTCCAATCCACGTTTACTCTGAACAGATGTAACATTCCTAAGAAGCTCTCAGCTGACTGCCTTTGAAGTCTGAAGAAAAGGGGGGGGAGGAGAAAAAAAAAGCTCGACCTTGAAAGCTACATTTCTTCCCTTAAAAGAAATAGTCTCCAGGGAACTCTTGTGCGAAATAAAAAGCAAATTCTCCAGATCCTTATCTCATGCTATTTTTGAGACGCTTTTCTTTTGTTCCTTTGCTTTTGTCATATTTTGGATTAAAGGACTTTCACAGGCACAGCACACGTGCAAGAGGACCATTCTCCATACTGAACTTGTGCCCTCCATTCCAGGCCAGGGCAAATCCTCCCATTTCAGCTTTTCCTTTTCAGGAAGAACACAGCCCAGCCTCAGAACCAAGCATGACAAGGAAGATTTTACGACAGGCAGCTTGCAAAGAGTTCTGCAAAGGTAAAGCATTGACCCAAGGTGAATTCCCACCCATGAGCACTCCCAGTCCCGCCTTGTGATGGGTCGGGGTCTGGACCGTACGCACACAGAACACAGACTTACACACAGACAGCCCAGGGAGCCACGCTGTAACCTCTCACACGGCCGCGGGTGAAAATACCATTATTTCATCAGACACAGCTTGCACTTACCCCAAAATTGTCAGTGGGGACTAAGTTAATTTTAACATGGCAAAAAGGGGCTGCTCTTTCTGTTTTGCTTCTCTCTTCAGCTATGTCCTCCGTGTTCCTCTCCTCCTCTCTCAAGCTCAGCTCCTCCTCTGTTTGCCTGCCCTATTAACCTTCTCCATATCCCACCCACCCAAATTTGCACATTATTAGGCATCCAGGGCCTTTTGTTCAGGTCCTTAAACAAAGGCATGGCTACCGAATTTCCTGGCAAGAGGTGCCTTATACCCAGCCATCACTTAAGGCAGCTCTAATAGACTCATTTCTCCCAAACACAAAATCAGGCCACACCAGACAGGCGAATTCAAGGACACATCCTTTCCCGAATTCCACAGAGCAAGATAAGCCTGTGAGCCTTGTGCTTACTTTATCTTAACTAAGAGGCTTCCCCCATTTTCCCACTCAGTAAAAAACTAATTATTTACCACTGAGGCACGGAATAGGTTAAAGTTTCCTCTCTCTTGTCTCAGTTCCCTTTGCAGATTAGGGAAAAACAATGAAGTCTCCGCACTTTGTGATATTGCTAATGCTTCCTGTGGGGATAGCAGAGCTGGCTGAAAAGAGGATTATGATTACAGTTTAAAAGGAGTGTGCACTGTACTGCCGCAAGAGGCACAGGCTTATCAGAAAAGAAACTGAGCTGCCCCCAAACTATGCACGTGGGACTCCTGCCTGCCTTCAGTTCTGGATGATGGTTCTGCCTCAGATCACACACCAGCTTATCAGGAGTGATAAAGCAGCAGCTGAGCTTGGAGGGGCTGGTGGGGATAAATGAGTAACACAGTGCAAGCAGCTTGCATACGTTCACCATCAGAACACACAGTTATGTTTACAGATCATTCCACTGCATTCATCTGCAACAAAACACTGGGCTGGCCAGGGCACAGCAGAGTAGAGGGGCTGTGCATTCCTGGCCATACTTGGGGAATTTGAAAGAAAAAGTGTTGGTGGAGCTGTAGTAGCTGTGGTGATGTTGGCTGGCCTTCTCCAGGCAAGGCTGCAAATCCTTTAAAAAGCACAGCATCATCAGTGAGATCTGCTCGAAGCAGAGTCTTTGAGGTGCAGCTTTAAGTGCCAGTGAAGAACCTCTGTCAGTCTCACTGCTGAGCACAGAGTGGACTCAGTTGAAGGAATAAAAAATTACCACTGTACATTCATAAGACACATTTCTATCACCCTGAGCTCTCTAAGGTACCATGACAAAGACAGCAGTTTACTCACACCCATACACCTCTACTACCACAACTGCTTTTTTATAAAATCAAGGCTTTAGCCCCAATTCTTTGACTTCAAGGAATGCTTAACTTCTGTGGCAGGATGTACCTACTGGTTAGTGCCCAGATTAGTGTGGCACTTTCTTCCCCTTGCACAGTTCAGCCAGCATGAAAACCTGAGTCTCTTTATAGGCACATCCTGATGATATGTGAGAGGGTTTTGTTGTTGCCATTGGTTTGATTATTTTTTTGTTGTTGTTTGGCTGTTGTTTGTTTCTTTTTTAAAACTCTCTGCCTGCGTTTGCTCTTCTCCAAGTAATTTGTACAACTGATGCAAGCTGAAGTTATCAGATATTCTCCCTCACCCCTAATTCTGTTCAGAGGGGTTTAATAGCTCCCTGTCTGCTTGCTAGAAGGCTAGAATAGCAAGCAATAGGATTAATGCATGTTCTCCTGGATTTTTACAGGCTTAGAAATCTCTGAGCTTCACCCCCACAGGCCTTACCCAGTATGGCACTGGCTCATTGCACACTGCTGTTCTAAGCAGTCTTTGCCACCTCCCACCATACCCCAGAAAAAACAACAGACCAAACCTTCCAACCGGTCATAACACTGAACAAAACAACAGGTTTAAGTTGCTCACAAAGCACTTCCATGAATTGTTACATGCTTTAAACCAAGCTGTTTGACTCCTGCAGAGGGATAAGGTCTCTTAGAGTCACTGAAAGTTGGATGCTTTCAAGTAACCAAAACAAAGCTGGTACAGTTCATGCATCTCTGCTAACCTTTGCTGCTGGGTGCCAGCCTTGCCTGGCTTCCCTCTCTATCCACTGTTCCTTAACACTAATCTGAGAAGAGGGAATGGAGCTGAAAGTCCAAAAATTTGCCTGGGTTATGGCTTTTAAAAACAGAACAGAAGCTTTCCAATCAACCTGCTTTTGACGAACTTGTGTTTTAAGGGACTTGTAAGCCCCAGCAGAGACCTGAATTCCAGGTGACCAGTTTGCGATGCTCCTTTATACTCTGAGAATAATGGGGGCAGAGATACTGCAATATTAAATTCAACTCACTGCTTTTCAAATCTTAAGTCATCATGTGGGCAGCTCTGAGCCTTGGGAATGCAAAGCTTCAGTTCATTTCTCAGTTTCACGTGCTGAGAGCCAGGTGACTTAAGGTACGAAAGGAAACTTCATACCTCAGAAAAAATGTCCTGCTTGATGGTGTTTTAAAAATTATCTAAGAAGATTAATGGGATTATTTGAGAACAGGTTCTACACAAGGCAACAGTGAGAGGAATGACAACTTTAGAAAGGAGGACCAACACAGAAGGAGCAGACAAACAATTCAAAGAAATCCGTTGAGGTGAGGGCTGAATAAATAGGCTTGAGAAAAAACAAATTGATAAGAGTCGATTCACGTCTAGTTAAAGACACTTCATCACCACCTTCGCAGAAAAGTCATTCTTTTTAGCAATATGGATATTGAATTTTATCAGCAGCATTCCACAAGCTTTCCACTCAAATCTAGTCAATATGTCTCTGCTCCTTCTAGCCTCGGTGGCTCAAATGCAGACTTCAACTGGCAGTGGCATACATCATCACACTATAGAGGCCTTTGATACCCTCCATAAACAGGACGGGCTGTTGATTTAAAACAAAGGAAAACCAGACACATTTTGCCAGGCTGTCACTAGCAGTGATGCAGGTTGAAAACCATTTTGCAAATGACATCTCTTAATGTTTGGACAGAACCAACCAAAACTGCTATCCAAGAGAAAGCTGAAAGAAGCAAGGAATTTGTTTGACAATGTAGGACTGAGCCTGCATAAAGTCTACTTCAATGGATTTAACTGAAGATAAAAGTTATTTAGATAACTAAATGTGTATCTTCCAGTAGGGACTAGGTACACAGAAAATTGCATTGCAGCCACAATAAAAAGAAGAAGCATCAACAATTCATGTTAAAACATGTTGTTTTCCAATATGGGCCTTAATGTCAAATGCAGTGATTCATATTATGACCTGCACAGACTCACCAATGCATTTCTCACCAGTCATCTTTATCACAGCAACAAACAAACCAGGCTAGACTGAACTCCAGGAGCACCACACTTCTGTGGCCTCCCGAGCCTCCTTACATGAAGGACATTGAGCACTCTCAACACTTTAAATTGGGGAGTACTTGCTGCCTTACTTGGATTTGTCTCACTCTGCCTATACAAACACTTTGCTATATCAACTTTCAGAATGCAATTTATACATTTCTAAAATCAAACAGAATTCTTAAGCTTTTACAAAAGGAAAAGAAAAATATTACTGTCAAACACTCATCAGACCTAGAAGCCAAGGTGGCTGTCACATATTAAAGATATTAAAAGGCTGCATTTGAGATAGGGATGGGAAGAGCATACATATCTTGAAAGGCTCCGATTAAAGCTCTCTAAGTATCAAAATTCAATTTCTTTCAGGTTTTGCAAACAACGCCCTTGAGCTGAATGCTGCCAGCCTGCCTGCAGCCTTTGAGGAGATTAGGTTATTACCAGCCAACTACGAGAATCTTAAATCCAGTATTAATCCTAATTCCCATTTAGCCACATCTTCATTGTGAAATGAAAGCTGGCTGTGCATGAACTTACAAATGCGTTCTTCCATGTGCAATGATAGGTGTCACAAACAACAGATGCTCAACCTCACGTATGTTTAAGAAACATGTTCCAACCATGGTTTCATGAAAATCCTAGTAAAAGAGGAAGACTGGAGCTGGAAAAAGAGTTTGCCATGCTGGAATGGTTTCTGGGAGATGATGTGAATGGGACAATTTTCAGCCTGAGAGCCTTTATCAGTCAATAACAGGAGATTTCAGCCCTGGCTTGGAATAAAACAGGATGCACAACCAAATCACAAGAACACAGAAGCACCTGTGATCCTGACTCCATAATCATGCAGCAGTGGTGTTGGCAGCATCGCTCCACCAGCACCAAACCACTGGGACTGCAGAAAGCACTGCCCGTCACTATGATCATGGTCACTTTGTCGGGTTTTCGGGGGTAAGAGACTTAACATTTCCTCTGAGCAAGCCCTTGTTCCCCTCTCCTCCTAGAGGTTCTGAAGCTTGCATGGCCCACCTTCACAGCCTCAGACCATGATCTCCAGGGAATCAGGTCAGACCAAGCAGAGGCCTTCCCACTGCCCACCAGAACAAAGGCATCTCCTGCAATTCTTAGTCTCCTCAGACTGAGCTGACACAGACTAGCTACAAATGCTTTTACTGAAGTTAGCTTTTCCTAGTGTAAAGACCAAGGACCCAAAGCGCTATCCTATGTCCTTTCCAACATCATTTTACAATAATTCCCTTTCAAATCCCATTATGGCACCAAATTGGGCATGGCTTCAGGCTGCCAATCTTGCTGAATCATCCCTGGCAAGGTCAGATCATTCAGTACCATCTTGTATTCCTAGACAAGGAATACTGATCCCAGAGGCAAAAAACTGAAAGTGAGGACAGACTATTGCTTTTCTGCTATCAAATGGGACAATTCATTTAAAAAGAAGTTCTCACAGATATTTGGAAAAAAAAAAACACATTAATTTTTCCTGGGTTTAAAGCACAAGAATTCATTGCAGATGAAAGGAACCTTTCAGGAAACACATTCCCTAGAGAACAAAAATGTGTTTGGCACCACTGCTTGTTACAGGCAAGAGAACCTCCCTGCTGGCAAGGGAGTCAACAACTGCTAGAAAAGGCAATCTGTTTTCTTTTAAGTAGGTACAGTAATTGCTGAAAACCTCTACTTCCATCAATCCCAAATTCAGCCACCTGAACTTCCCAAACTAAAAATGTGATGAGATTTAGGGACTACATTCTGTAATTGGGGGCACAACTATATTTCCTTCTCCTTGCAATTGGCTACTACATATTGCTTGGTCACTGGGACACTCAAGTGGAGGTCCCAATAAAGCTATGGTACTCTGCAGTAACCGTAGGCTAAGCATCAGCTGAGTTGGGGTAGCTCTCCATATGAAGGCTCATCTTCTGCAGCTGATGTGAGGTAATTTAATTTAGCAATGATAGAGTTCAGCTAAATTGCATTACCTTTGATTTGCCGTGGGCTAAGACCACACACATGGACAACAACCACAGCTCATCCAACAACAGGTAATTTGACTGAGTGCCTGGCTTCAGGAATACTGCAGACTGGTTCATATAGACTTTTGGCCTAAGTTCAAGCCAATATTTGATCCAAGGACTTTCTCTTTCCCAGAAGGTGTCCTACCCATCATGCTGGTGCATGTCCTGGGGCAAGGTGTCTTCAATCCTGGGAATCTGGAAACACAAAGATTCTTGGTGGAAATAATTGCTGCTGCACTGAAGACTGAAATCTTTCAGAGTACAACAACTCCAATATTCTAAACCTCCATTTCTTCAATAGGATGTATGTCCAGTCTTAGCAAATGGGGAACTTTCCCTGTTTACTGTCATGGGCTGCATCCCCTGCAACCCTTCTCACCTCAGAAACATAGTACATGCAAAAGATCCACAGCCAACTCCTGTAAGATGGCAACTTTCAAGTCTTAGACTGTGGTTCTGTTAAATCAGCATTTCGCCACCCCTTCTTTCCTCATCCAGTCAAAAGAAAAGAGTATTACAGCTTTAAAATTATGCAGGCCTCTAAAAATATAAAAGAAAGAAGCTGGAGGTTCTTATTCTATTTCAAACTAAAATGAACACCTAAACTGTTTTTTATCAAAGAGGGTGACCCATTCCCTTCCAATAAACACCCTTTACAGACCATGCCTGCATATCCCACCCCCCCTTGGCCAGCCCAGCAACCAGCTTCACAGGCTTATCTAAAGACCTGACTCTTCATGGCATGTTTCTTCAGAAATAGTGAAGGATTTTGTTTTGCATTTGTGTTTAGTATTTAATCGGCAGAGATTAAGTGCATACTTAATCACAGAAGTGACAATGCCATGTCGTATACATACACCCCACTGTAAATCCTACTTTTCCCACTGTTAACACCTTCATCTTCTAGCATGGAAGGGGAGGTTGTGGTAGAAGAACGCAGCTCAGGCTCCCTTCCCATTGCACATACAAAAACCCAAATGGAAAATGCAAAGCAGTTGCACGGTTTAAGATTTATATCTGCAAAACAACTACGAGCACAATGAGAGCCACGTATTTATGCATGCAACCTTAAATTTTCAAGATTAAGCAAAATGTACTTTCTGTGAAAAATAAGTAACCAAGTTAGAAAAAGGTAGTGAGATTTTTTTTTCCAGTGATCGCACACATTTCAGGGGAAATAAGTCCTTATTTAAAAAGTCTTGTTTGCAATACCTAAAGTCACTCACTGAGAAATGTAAGAATCAGACAGAGAAGAGTCCACTAAAAACAGCCTTAAAATATACATGAGATTGACAAACATTTTGTTACTGTCCATGCTGAGAAAAATACAAGGGGGCGGGGTGAATATCTATTTCTTTTCCTAAATATATAAATACACACACACTGACTCAAAATAATAAATTTGCTAAAAGCCACACAGGAAATCATGATCAACACAATTCTTAGTGAACTATGCACCAGCCATATTTTCATATCATTTTGAACAATCCAAGTTAAAACAGTTTTCCCTAAAGCTGATTTCCCCAGTGTCCTATCCAATCTAGCTTAGAATACCCCAAGCAATACAACACCACAACATAGTCATGTCATATTCCACAGTCTTTCACTGCTACCGAGTCTCTTTGCCTTATTCCATCTGTGTCTCCCTAGTCCCAACTCCAAGCAAATCCCTATAGCAATCCTTTTCATACTGCCTGCCCTTGCTCCTGCCCCCAGGTGGTACATGTTGGCAACCATACTCTTCAGCTGCAAAACCGAAAATACTGATGCTTTGAAGATATGAAGTAAGCTGGCAGCTCACATTTAACTGTAAATATGCCTTAAAAATAACAAATAAATAACATTACAAGTTCACTGAAACCTGAAAGCCATAAGCTTAATGGCAAAGATAGCCCTGCAGCTCAGTGATTCAGACTCTCCTGAGGGCAAAATTGCCTGGCTAGTCCTGATTAAAAAGATAAGCACAGACAGACCCATTGCTCTAACATATTTCAGAGGCAGCTAAAGGAATGACTGAGCCTCATGGGTTTAATAACACTCATAATTTCCGTTATTTATATTGTCAGTTATCCAAGTATTTACCTGACTGCAAAGCAGAACACTAACAGAATCTCTCTAGAGTTGAATGAGATATTCCTAACACGTCAAAAACTTCATCCAAAAACCTAAATAAATGGAACAGCCTTTCCTCACAGATACGAACAGTATCCCCTGAGGAAGATGCCTGGTTGCCTCCTGCACAGACTTAACCAGCCCAGCCGCTTTGGGCAGCAACAGCAGAGCAGCCACTACAGCACAGAGTGACTGTAAACAGTATCTGCTCAGCACCTTGGACTAGCCTTGCTGCCCAGGTCACAGCAGCTCTGCAGAAAACATTCCCAGTGCTCTGACCTGTGTTTCCACCCAGAGTCCATGTCTTCCCTTGCTTAGGATGGTGAGGTAAGATACCCAGGAGAATCAGAGTCTCCTTGGTGAAAAACTGGAGTAAGCTGGGGGCATGCCTGTGCTGCTGTAGGACACTTGTGTTCAATCTGTGCAGGTAGGATGATCCATCCCATCCCAGAGCCACTCAGGTATGTGCTTGACTGGACAAGTTGCTCTGACGGTGTGAGACCTCCCCACGTCCTGGCAGCCATACAGACTCTGCCACAACAGAGGTGTCCATGACACTGCAGGCAGGGTGCACATCCCAAAAACTAGGTGAGGAAGCAACAGGAGTCCATACTGTTACCTGAATCACCCCAAGAAGGGGTTGCAGGAGTCATCAAGCCACAGCAACCTGGTTTCGGCTTCACTTTTTTTTTGAGGGGGAGATGCGGGAGGTGGGGACCGGAGGGGAGCTTCTCAACCCTGTGCTAGCCTTTACTGCAGGGTGCTGGTTGCAGGGAGTACCTGACCTACACCACATCTGCAGATGGGGTCAACTATGAGCGTAGAGTTGGTCTGTCCAAATGATGGGTGCATCACTCTTCCTTATCACTGGGAGAAGTTGTGGCTAATAGATGAAAAGCTACTTAAAACTTAATTTCTGACTGAACTGTCCTTTTTCAGTTGAGTAGCATCGTTTTCACTTCCCCACCATCAGCTCGGTATGCTGAAAGGGTTAAACAAGAAGGCAGAACCATTAGCATTTTGACAGCTTTCCACACATGTATAGCAAAAAGTCTTTAAAATTCATTGCACTGAGATAATCCTTCAAGTCTAGCATTTCCTCCTCAGCTTGAGGCAACCAACTGGTTTTCCTCCCCTTAATACCTTAATAGAAAGCTCCAAGGAGTTGCCAGGCTAGAAGTCTCAAATATGCTTGAGAAAAACAGAGTCCTGAAGTTCAGGACAAGCCATATAAAGTGTCTGGGGTTTAATTAAGAAGCAAGTATAGGGGTATCATCTTAGATACTGCAACCCTCTAGAGATTCTGGTTTCTGTACATCACAGATCACAACGCATGCACACACTGTTTTCTTTCCAAAATGCTGAGCACACACAGCCCCCATTAATTTCAGCTCCCATGAAAGGTATTCAACATCTCTAAAGAATGAACTAATTAAAAACCTTAACCCTGATTCCACACAATCTCAGGGACCTGAGCTCTCATCAAGATCAAGGCTGAATTTTTTTAATACTATTACAATCTTGAGAACAAAGCTGTGATTTTTGAACTGCACAATTGGCACTAATACTTAGCAGCTCCACACCTGTGCCTGGGAAGTGTTTTTGTTGTTTTGTTTTGTTTTTTTCTTTTTTTTACAGCATGTGCTGTTTTAATAGCCCTGAATCACCTTCTCAAGGAAGCACCCAGGAGTGCCTCAGGGCAGAGAAAGCAGCACTCTCCGTGGCTTTGATTAGGATTGCTGGCAAAAGCAGGCAAACGCTTCAGCACCACATCACTCCTCAGATACCACTAAATGATAGGACTCAAGGAGTCACTAACTTGATAAGGACTATTAGGCCTGATTATATCCTCTCTGCAAACACTACTTTGCAGGGTAAACAGTTTGAAAAAGCCAGTCTGTTCAAAGGAAAATGCTTTTTATAAACCTGTGCACTTCTAAGGAAGTTTAACAGGTCACAAGTTGACATTTAAAAGAAAGCAAGAGTAGTAGAAAGTGCACTGCAGTACAATGTAGAAAAAGGGGGTTTATATCCCAGGGCCACTACCTGTAGTCTCCCACACTAACGTATATACCAAACCATGAAATATTATTTGGCTGAAGTAAGAATCTCCCCCCACCCCCAGTTCTTCAAAACTTCAGAAGATCTTTGTTTTCTACGAGAAACAACAAACCAAACAACCCTTCCCCCTTCATCTCCCAAAAAACCCTCAAACAACCCACAAGTAGAGCTTCATTTACAGAGAAAAAGGTGTTCTATCCAAATTTAGTAAATGCACAATTAACACAGGCAAAAGAAGAAAAGGCCTTAACAACATACCACTGAGTTACTTGGGCCATTTGGCTCCAAGAGCACAGCAAAGCAAGCCATTCATTTAGCTGAGAACAGTCTTCCTAGAATACAAGAAATACTCCCTTCCCATTTTTTAAACCTGAGATGTATTTTCTAGGAGTGAAATTTGGATAGGTGCTATTCTCTTATTTTCTAGTCTGTTACAACTTCCTTTAGCACGTTACTAAGATTTCACATACATCAGTAAAATGGGAATTCTCTGCCTCAGAAAGGTGCTACAAAGATACAATCCATTTGCAACTAAGAGATGTTCAGATAATGTGGACCACACAGAAACTCAACAAAGAAGTGGTAGATAATCACTGTGACAGGAAACAGAGAGGCTACATCCGCCAGAAAAATTCTGAGCAACTGACTCATTCTGGTGGGGTAGTACACAGCTAGTTCAGATACGTTCCCAATCTGTTCACTCATGCACACTGCACTGTTTCCTTATCCACCAGTCAATCTCCAATTTATATCTAAGGCCATACACACAATAACAAATACTACTAGCAATGCAAATCCTCTTTCAAACACATTTGCAGTAATCGGAAGGGTGAGAAAATTACCTTATCATCAGTTCCAACAACTGCATCTGTTTCACCACCTCCTTGCTAAACAATAGCATATCTGGACAAATCCTTGCTTTACTAGGCAGAATTCATCCCAAGGAAAAATGCTCAGGGACAGTGGAACAGGAAAGGGAAAGGAAGCGACAAATCTTGTCCATGCAGTGTTACTTACAAAGCTGCAAGACAGACAGACTCAGGCAGTCTTACATTTAATCACATTCCAGTTAAAAAAAAAATAAAAATGTTTGGTCCTACTCTATACTGTTGTACTTCATAAAGAATCAAGGATTACAGCTGAAGATTGTAGCTTCATGATAAAGGACAGTCTACTGGTGTAATCTTGTAGGATGCTAAGAGAAACAGATCCACTGCACAGCTTTTCTTGCACTCCTTCAGCTTTGAATGACAGACAAGTCCTAGATGGTGACATTGAAGTCAACAAGAATACAGCTCCATCCACGAGAAGGATTTTGCAAGCCAGTCTCAGGGAACAGCTGGGGTATGCAGCCCTGCCCTTATGGCAAATCCTTCACAACAGTATCCTAGTGCAGTCTGACTTTACTTCAACATGATGAATTTGCAGTGCAGCTCAACCATACATCTAAGTTCTCAGCTTACTGGAACTATTATCAGAGTAACCTGACTTTTTGTTTTAATTCACTATCCCTGATTCAGAAGAGTAAAGTCTTACAAGCTTGCTTTTCCCAATAATTTAATTATGCATAACAAATGGGTAGAATATGGATATGAAATGAATGCAAAGCAGTCTGGTCATTCAGTGATTAGAAGACGCAAACTGACTTTTTTGGGCAAAAGATCTAGTCCTTAAAAAGGTCTCATATAATTCCCAAATGGCAGTTAAGAGTAGAGTCGAAGCTTCTGAAGAAAGTTAGCAACTTACCTTTATCTTCCTGGGGATCTATGGAACCTTAGCAATCCACCTCTTAGAGGTTCTTTTAAAGGTTCCTTTAATGACTATAAGCAGAAGAAGCAAGAATTCTGCTGATATTTCAGTCATAGATAGAGGTTTTGGACTTGATTAATTTAAGAGAAATATTTTCTTTTCTTAAATCATTTTTATGTGAAAACATACTAAGATATTATTGTAATCTAATATTTGAAAGTATTGCCTTTTTATTACAAAAAAAAAAAAAAACAAACCAAAAAATAACATAAAAGCAAGGTTTAGGGTGTTTTTATTTGTTCTTTCAAACATTGTATCTAGGCTCTGCATCTCTGCCTGCAGACAGACATATTGGACCTCATCTCACATTCAGGAGTGCTTTGACATTATATGATTTCCAGAGCTGACTGTGTGTTGTGGATTCTTCTATGTTGCATCCAAAAAAGTTACATGGTGATTCTGGTTCTGACTTCCACCATGTCAGGCCTTTCACTGCTGCTTCTCTGTGCTGTAAACACACCTTATGCCTCCTACTTTAACTTGAAGGAGGGGTAAAACCAAAAAGGCAAGCTCAGACTCCTCATCTACCGCAAGTTGAACACAAGTCTTAAAACAGGTTAGTGGAGATCATCTGAGGATGCACTTGGCTTCTCTGAAACAGGAAACTCCTATTATTTAAAACTCAAATACACAGCAGAGGACTGGAATGTTTTACCTTTAAGAGGAGTGCTTTGTCTTTGCTTGTGCAGTGATGAAGCTTGAACCCTCAGTCTTTTCCACCCCCCCTTCTTTAAAAGAAGCCAGAACAAAATATAAAGTAAAGGCAGAGTGGCATTCTCATATAATCAGAACTGCAGTGTTCACCTCAATCTTGGAATCCCACCTTTTATGACAGAGGGAGCCTCTGAAAGCTCCCCTTGGCAGTCAAGCAGCTCAGAGCACATCAAGATTCAAGTGGGTGAGATGCACTGGAATAACCAGATTCAGGGTCTTCAGTGCTGCAGAGGACAACCACAGGGAACAAACACCCTCGCTAAGCACACTCCCAGCTTAGCCAAGATCCTCTCATGACTTTCTTCTTATCTCCTCACTCTCCAAGGAGAATTAAGAAAGGATAGAGAGGACCACTTTCCTCTCTGTAAAGTGGGAGAAAGAAGAAATTCAAGAGACCTATTACTGAAACCATGTGTTAGCCCTGCCCTTCCTGAGCTTGCTGCAGTCAAACCAGCAAGAGAGCATTTCATCCTGTTCCAAGCAGCTCCTCTCTTGCCCTAAGCATTATTTTTCCTACTCTGCCCAACAACAATGGCCGAGGCACAAATATATTAGCAGTGTTCAGCTGTATTTTCCTCGGCTGCTTAAGGTGCTTTTCTAATAATATTACTCAGAGGAAGCAGGGGTTTAGGAGCTATATAGCTTTGTACAGCCTTGACCCTGCCAAAATAAACCAGCAGTGCTTCAGGGTCAGTCATTTTCCTCCTGTTACTGACATGCTGATTGTTTCTCCAAGGTCTTCAGAGATTCTTTGTTCTAGTCCATGAAGAGCATATCCAGGGGAGACACAAACTTGCAGAACCAGTGAGGAAAGACAGCAAGGTCACTGAAGAAGACACAAGGATGCTGGGATGGGAACTTAGTTTTTCATGGGAACTGCATTTTTTGAGATTTAAAATATTGTTTTCATTTCACATAGGGATGAAAGTTTGGAATCCACCTTGGAATCCTTCATACAAAAACCCATGTGCTCTACAACAACAGTTCTGTGGTTAGGATGTGCATTTCTGGCACGGAAGGCAGGTAGGAAACCTGCTTTCAGGACCTTGTTTTGGATTTGTGACAGCATAGGTGAAAACCCCAAATTGCTTGGCTCCTAATCAGCATCTCTTTTTTGACTAAGAAATTCTATCCTAAGTGCAAGAAATTCACCCAAGGAGAACTGAGTGGAGACCAATCCTTTCCCACAATGTTTTCAGTAAATCAGCATTTTCTGTAGGCAAATTGTTTCCTTGAAAAACTCCTAGCCTCAACTAGTAACTAGTATGGTTTCTGATAAAGACACAAGCCTGGAAGCAGCCCATGCAACCGAGGTTCTGCTTAGGAATAGCTCATCTCCCCTACCTAGGGCCAAGGCAACACTGCATAGGAGAAACAAATAAGATTTCATGAAGTTTGCCCTGATACCTCAGGATTCTCTCTTCTCCTAATCCAGTAGCTTATATTGCTAAACAGAGGAAAAGAGGTATGGTGGGAAAACCTCAAATGCTCCAGTCATGTTTAACTTACTCGTTCCTTAGTATGGGACAGTAAAAATGCTGCTGACGTCCAAAAGAGTATGCGTCTGTGTATGTGTGTGTGTGGCAAAAGCTTTGGAAACTGGACTGTACATTATGTGGTCAACTTTACACACTGGGGCAGACAGCATGTTTTTCTTCTGTAGCTCTAAGGAGAGGTTAACCTGTCTCCACAAGAAATTCAAAGAAAACATACAATAATATCACAGATGTATCTCATAGTTTGTCTTGCTGATTTAAGACACTTCCTACAAATTGGCTTGAAAGCATCTCCAGAAGTACAGCCTTCTTAAACTACGTTCTCCAGAAAGAATGTTTTGTTGGTTTTTTTTTTACTTCTAAACACAGCATTTTATGTGCAGTACAGGATTACCCTATATAGGCTACTGATACTCCGTAGAAACCTAGATAAATAGCTCTATTCCCACATTAAATTTTGTTGGCTTCTCTTCCTTTATTGCTAAGAATATTTCAACTGGAACAACATATTTGTGCCTTTGAGGTTCTCTGTTCCTGCTGCCAACTTCCCACCTGGAGCTATAATCCTACGCTTGTCACAAACCCAGCCACTGCTACAGAAGTTATTACAGCTACAGATTATAGCAACTTCTAATAGGGGATAAGCAGCAGGAAAAGGTGAGTTTAAACAGCAAAGAACCTGCTGGTTCAAAGAGCCCTATTATTAATATTTATTATTTTTAAGCATTCATTGAGCACTGTAGAAGATAAAAGAATGAATTGAAAGCAGAACCAAGGAACCAAGTTTATATAAGACAAGACAACGGGAGAGCATAATGAATGTGTGCAGTGTATGGAGAGGAGGGGAGCCAAAGAAGTAGTAGTAACAGCAAGAGAAAAAGAACCACACCTTTTATCAACAAGATGGTCCTAACAACAAGAAGTATGAAGAAAATTAAAGAATTCTTCAGCATGTAGTCAGAACTGTTCCCCATAGGGGATCTTCTGAGCCTTATTAGAAGGTATTGGCATATCCTTAAAGAATGAAGCTTTGATCATAAAAAGCAAGCATGTGGAGGGGGGACTGGAAAAACAACAAAAGGAAATGCAACTGCTATGAGGGCAAAATCTGGCCCTGGACAGACGCTTCACAAAGCTCCAAGTAAGTCCATTTAGACTTTGTGTAAAAGGTTGGAATAAGGCATAATTCTCCCTTGGGTTCTCCACCATAGTCAAATTTCTCCTCTTTCCCACAAACCCTTTGCCCCTCTTGCCCCAGAAGGACTCATGGTTGGTACTTCTCTTCCCTAACAAAGATGCAGGCTCATGGCTTACACCGTTTTAAACCTTCACACTTTCAAACAAAAACCCACAATGCTTCACAGTTCCAGTGCACTTTACCAAGATTAACTAACAAGAATGTTCATCATACCCACATGCTGAGGGTACTGTCTTCATTTTCACAGCTGGTGAAACAGATGCTCAGAAAAGCAATGCAACTTTCCGAGAGCCAAAGAGTGTCTACAGCAGGCTGATGTTATGCTGGCAATTCACCCACTTCAGTTCTGAGCAGTAAAATCAGTGTTATGACTTGTGAGTAAGAGTTCTGATGCCCCCTGCACCCCAAGGCTAATGCAGAGCTTCAAAATACTTCCCAGAGAGCATAACATTACAGAAATACTGTAAGAAATCCACTAAAAACTAAAACTTAACTATCTGCAGCAACATTAACAAAGAAAATGAATGTTTTTAAACTAACTCTGACTCTTCTCCCGCCAACCCTTCCCCACTGCAGTATCAAAATATGAACACACAAAATGCAGAGCATGAAACCTTCTGCTCCTTTCATAACAGTGGAGAAAGAAAAAAAACAGAAAAGACGCAAAACAAAGGAAAAAAATAATAAAAAAAACCCAAAACAGTTAATCCAGACAGTGTTTGGAAAGACCTATTCATTCTTAAACTCATCAGACTGCTGTTCCTGACTGATGTTTCCCTTAATACTTTGAAGAAGAGAAGTTTTTAATTAACTAAGCATCACTGTAAGCTGAAATCCTTAGCAGTTTTGAATGTTTTTTTTCAATACTATGAACCCAGAGTCATTCATCACATCAGTAGGGTATTACATTGTCAATTCTCAGGCTGCCAAAGCAGAGATCTATTGGTCCTGCCAGCATTGTGCCTCAAGCTTTTCCAGAACTAGTTCTCAGTTTTTCCTGTATCTTATTCTGATAAACAGCCTGGTGTAACTCTAGAAGATTCCTGTTACATGCCATATTCCCATCAGAAGGAAAAGTTTTGTCGATTGACACAAAATAAGCACCTCATCCTAAGAAGCTCTGAGAATTCCCTCTGACCTTAACAGGAGCAAAAGGCAGTCAGCAGTTCAAAAATACATTAGATCTAAAGTCCACCCCTTTTAGTAACATTCTGAGATATTCATTCCTTTATTCTCCATTATTTCTCATACATGTGTCCACGGTATACTCACCATTAAGCTCCATCAATTTTTATCAGCAAGAATGACATTGAAACACATTTGATTTTTAAATGACTACAGAAATGAGCACATCAACAGTGATAGTGACTCTCATTCCAAAATCCGTTGAATTTACAGTCAGTGGAAATCTCACTGCTACTCATTTACACTGGCAACAGGTTTTGAGGAGCTCATCTGACAGGTACCCACAGGTCCCAGAGACTTCCATGAGAAACAGGTTCTCAGCAGGCCTGAGAAACCAGCCCAGTATAGGCATAAGCTCTCTCTGTACAAGAAGACCTGAGTTTTTTCACTACCCAAGAAAATGAGATGAGCTATCAAGTGAGCCAAGAACAAACCCCATCATTCCTTTCCCAGCATAGAGTGTTCCAGTTCAGTGCCCTGTGAGGTCCATGTCTCAAAACAGGCAAGTTGCCAGTCAGTTCATTTAAGCCATTTTTCCTGAAGAAGTGTAGACACCATTCTTTAGTGCAATCTTTATTACTCTAAAACTCTCTCCTCATAGACTGTCATAAACTGAGCTTTCTGTAAGGAGTAAATATAGTAACTGTTTCCATAATAATGTTAAAAATACCCCAACAGATTAAATTCAACAGATGAAACAGGGCCATAAATACGTATGTCTAGCAACGTGACCAAAATCACCCTTCTTCAAACTGGGCATTGGGCCATGAAAAGAAAGCTGCTAGCGTTACAGTTTCAGTGCTGAGTCTTATGAGAAGCACAGAGCTGCAGAAACATTCAGTACTGTAATCACACACAATATACATGACCTGAGCTGCAGCCAGGGCCTCTTAAGCTCCTGAGCCCCTGTCAGGCTGTGCCACTGACCCACAGTTAACAAGTCACCATACGGTCCCATACCCCATCTCACTCATCTGTCATGTGGGCTTTCCAGACATCTGGGATGGCATAAGATGCATTTAAAGCTATTTATGACTCAAGTGAGAAGTCTGAAGGAATATAAGTGATATTATTATCTCTGCTATCCTACATGACTTTTCACATTAGCAGTTTGGTTTAGTTCCACTTCCCTGGGACCAACAGCCACAGTAAGATTTTTTTCCTGACAGTGACATCACAGAGAGTAGGAGTAAAGAGGATACTGATTATACTGCTTCCAGAAGACTAATTAAACTCCAGATCTCACTAGGCACCATGGATGCTCCAAAGTCCCTCTCTAACATGGCCATGCACCAACTAAATGAGCGAGACAGAAGCACAGGAATAGAGATGAACTAAACACAGTTTAAGAACCAAGTAATATCAAGTACATGGATGAGATTCAGTTTCAGCACTGTTTATTTCATCAAAAGCATCCTCTGTTTCTGCTTGAAGTGATAGACTGGTCTAAAAAATATTAACTTTGAGTTTAAGAATTGACTCGTCTACAGTGACCTTTCAATTTATTTCTCAAGAAGCACAAAGCTAACATTTTGAACCAGGTTTATTTAGTAAATACATAAGAAAGGGAAGATCATGATGGAAAAAAAAATAAAGAAAACCAATGCCCAAAACACAAGAACATCCAGAGACTTATTAATCATCAGAGTCCTTGTTGGAGGGACTTCACAGTCAGGAGGAATTTTGTGCACAAACTAGCTCCTTACTAAAAACCTGTGACACTGAAAAACCCACTTCCAGCATCTCTGAGGATGATGGCAAAATACTGGTTTTGGTTTTCTTTTAACTGAATTTGGTGAGGATAAATCGATACCACATGACTACTCTCAATTGTCATGCAATATTCGCTGCATATCACTCCACCAGAAATGAAGAATTTACATTAGGCATCTAGTTATCCAAAGCTTCCTGTACCAAGACACCTGCAGAGGCAATTCAGATCCAAAAAAACCCCACACATATACAACTCACCAGGATGGTGAGCCTCTGCCTCTAGCTCTGAGGAAGACCAGTGAAGGACAGCCCATTGCTAGAGAACAGAAGATGGTAGAGGTGCAGAAGCAAATCCCTTTGTAAGAGTAAAACATCTTTATTATAGTTTCTTTCTTTAAATCTTATCTGTGCAAAAATAAATAAAAACATGCTGACAAACTGGTTTAGCAGATGGTGTGGTTAACAGAAAAAGATCAATGCACTGCCTTCCTATAGCCATTTCTTTCAGTCTCAGACAATTTATACTAAATTAGCCCAAGGCAGATCTTTACCAATGCAGAACTTATAAACAGCAAAGTAGCTGCTAAATGCTCCAAGATAAGAGGCTGGGTAGGGGGGAGACTCATCAACTGTTTGGTGGGCACTGAATTCACCCGAGTCTTCTGCAGCTGTGGGAGAGTATAACTCATTCACCAGTTTGGAAACTCAAGACTGAAAGGACAGTGAAAAGAAAATAAGAAATGTTGGTGTAGGGGAAGACATAGACACAAGAGGAATGCTGAACTCTACAGTCATAAGCAAAGATAGGACCAAATGCAACTCCGCTGTCATATCAGTTACAAATGAGACAGCAGTGACCATCAGAAAGCTGAGCTCTAGCCATCTGGAATATATCTTCACATGAAATACAATTAAAGTCCAATAATCTTCCCAGTGCTGAGAAGTGGACAGTATAAAGGGAAGGAACAACAAAAAACATTTAAGTTTTAGAAGGAATAAGCAGCACGAGAAAGAATGGAGTTGTCTGTACTGATTTTCTGTACAACCGTTTTCTTCCTTCTTTTGCTACTTCCAATTAAGATTAATAATTGTTTCCAGGGGAAAAAAAATATTTAAAAGAAGAGCACTCATAAGAAACAGCTTAAAAAGAATGAGCACTTTCAGTTCCCAAACAGCTAACTTCTATGCATCTTGGGGAAGAAATACACAGGTTTTGCCCTCTCATGCAAATACAACACTTTGCTTTGAGTCGCTGTTTTAAAGTGAAAACTAAAGACCACCACTTCCCAAAACAAGTTATTTTCAAACTCTCACTGTACTACTTGTGGGATTTTTTTCCCCTCAAAACCCAAGAAAAATGGATACAAAATCTTTCCCTCACATTTTATTGATAAATCAGTTTAAATTAAACAAACAAATCATACGAAATTAGTAAAAAATTCTTGAAAAAGCAGGAGTAGGGATTATCTTGCAACAGTATTCCCAGACAAGAACTGCTTCAGCAGCCTCACAGAATTAACAAGGAGTATAGATATCCATCTGGCTTAATTATAACTCCCAAACAGACCTCAGACCTACTACCACCTCATGCAATGACTCATCTTCAAGATGTCAAAAACTATGCAATACCTCACAAAACTCTCTAAATACAACTTGGACCACCATCTGCTTATTTAGATGCCTTAGGCCTCAATTTCATAGCATCTGAACTTTTCAAGTCCTTCCTCCTCTAAGACCTACAGCCCCATAAATCCAGCAGCTTCTGTCCCCAGAGCAGTTGTGCCTGTTTTCCTGCAGCCTGGTGAGAACAGACAGGAGTCAAGATAATTAAATAAAAACACAGGAACTTCATTATTTATTTTAAAGGAAAATGTGTTTTCTAGGAAAAAAGTCCTTTAGTTGGGCAAATCTGTAAGCTGTTTATCAGCTTAAACTCATTATCTGTCCATATGGTCTTAGCACTCTGGTTTAAAAAAAAAATGGGCATGCACTAGCTGATGAAATGTCATCTGCCCTTATGCCAGAAACTAGTATTTTTTCATTGACATCAAATTAGGATCCTTGCCGCAAGTGAAGGGTTACCATAAGAATAGTCATAATATTTTAATTATGAAGAGATCTTTCAGAAGGCAGCAAGGAAGGCAGGGGCAAAGCAAAAAAACCCATTCACAAAAATACAGTCACTTAATTCACATTTTGCCTCTGCTCTGATTCTGATTTTTGGGGGAGATAGGATGGGAAGAGAGTAACCCAACTTAAAAAGAAAAAAAAAAAGGCAAGGCAATGAGAGGCTAAAGCCAATAAACACACTTCAAAGTATGAGATGGCTCTGCTTCAACTGCCTACAGTATTCAACCTGGGATAGATTAAGCCAAGACAATAGGTGCTAGGAGGGAAAATACTACCCCTACAGCAGTGCAGATCCTCTCCCTCACTTGCTCAGCGCTGATAACTGAGATCCCAGCCAGTTCTGCCACACTGAAAGTGGGAAGAGCAAATGATAGACCCAGTTTTGCAGAAACCCAAATTTGACTCCCGTGGTCTGCTGTTGGGGATTAGCTCCATGCAGCAAGCTGGTCTGAAGGCCTTCCCGCTCCCCCATTGAGTCACTGCAGTGAAGCAGTGGCTGAGTTTATTGATTCTGTGAGTCATGATTAGCCATGGGACATGCGAGCAAAGGTTTAGCATAGGACATTAAACCTGACTGAGCTGTCAACTTGGTTATTCCAAGGAGAGAGAAACAAATTGAAGTCACAGTAACAGATGTTTCTCATGTTTTATGAACTGCAATATTATTACTGGTTGCAGATACAGCTTCTGCCTTAACAGACCTGCAATGGTGTGTGTGTGAAATTATTTGAACTAAACAACACATAGACAACTTGGCAAAGAGCTTAAGGATAGCTCAGCATTTTCATACTCACACAATGATTCCTGTTTCCCTTTTGCCTAGCCCCACCCTGAGAAGTATAATACATGTTAAAGGAGCCAAAAATGAGATCACGCCAGGACAGAGTTGTTCGTTGCCATCATCTGAGTCGAGGATGCAAACACTCTGATCCCCCCACTCCCCTTTTGTGAAAAACACACTCAGCCTCTTCTCGGTTTCCACTGTGGGGAAATTAAGTTGTTGGGATCCGTTCTAAGTTTTAAGGGAGCCTGGAAACAGAAGACTGGTGTTCTTCCCAGGATGTCTTATCCTTACGCCTCAGGGGTAATAAAGGGATTTCCCCGTAATTTACAAAGGAAATCCGAAATACCCTGTGAGCGCAAGCCACCCCCAAGTTCATTCTGCTCCTCCGTTCCTAGAAGCGAGCGGAGGCACGGCCGGCGCTCCGAGGGCTCTGCCGAAGGGTCGCGCTGGCACCGCACAGCGAGAAAGCCCTCTCGTGGAAACTGCCAGCATCAACCACCCGAGCGAGCCCCTTGGAGCCGGCACCATAACTGGCCCTGGCCCCTGCCCGAGAAGCTGCGGCTGCCCGGGGTGCCGTGGGTCTCCCTGGCTTCCCACGGCGCCCCCATTACCTTCTGGGCAGCGGACTGACGGTCCGCCTCCATCTGTCCCTTTCCCAAGGAGTACACTACCCGTTCACCTGCATATCTCACGGGCTTAAACGCACAACGCGGGTAGCTGAGCAATTTGTAGCACGGGTCTGCCTTGCAGGAAGGGTAGAAATTTTATCTGGATTTTGACGGTAGTTTGCAACATCTCAGAGAAGTTAAAGCTCTTCCTTTCTCCTTCTCACCCCGCTACGCTTAAATTCGTGGCAACTGTACCACATGGTATTTTAGCTTACGCCAACAAAAACTGTACCGCGGCCATAACAAATATAGAAATATTAACTGCCTTCCAGGGAGGGTCAAACATTCGAATCATTTTAACATACTATACAAATACTTCAGTGAAAGCAGATGATAAAGAAGCGCATCTGTACATTATGCTAAAGATTCCTCCCAAATTATGAAAAAGATAAAGAAGGTACCTATTTCTCAAAATGACATGCCTATCATTTGCTCTCAGTTTGTATACTTTTGTGACAGAACAACCACTGCTCCTTACAAAAGCACTAAGTACCAAAATAAGCCTTTTATTGGCAGAATCCATCGAACACTTGCATATATCTTGTTGGACTAATACAACTCTTTAACAACTCCATACACTTTTTACCCACTATCAAAAATCCAGGGTGAGCTCGTGTTCACAATTTGCATATACCCAGCCAGGCACAGAACCATCTCCAGCACACTTCTGCCTAAGCAGCTTTGGTAGCCATTGGCTATTCAGTGAATTGTGTGCCTACAGTCTATTGTTTGTGTTCAAATTTTCTCTTTTTATAGAAATACAAGCAGTAGTCAGGCCAAGCTTACTAACTGCTGAGAGAAGTACTAGAGAAAAAAAAAAACAAAAACCAGAAATTATGATTATCAAACGGACTTCTCAGGAAAACAAACACTCAAGCACAGCGCATCTGAAAATGCTGTTTACTCACTCAATCTAACATTTAAATACAAAAATTATGATAAAACTTTAAGTGCCCAATTGTTTAGCTTACAAACCCCCCATGTAGTACCTCACTAATATATTGCTGCAACTATAAATTTCTGTTAGACAGCGGGCACTGGCCCAGGCTGGTGGGATTGCAGATCAGCGAAGTGTGAAAGAGAAAATTCCTAGCAGGCCAGGCTGAAGTCAGAAAGATAGTTAACTCTCCCACCTTCCTCATCCGAACTTCCATGGTGGCAGCATACCCCAACACGCGACAGAAGCAGGGCAGGACGCTCCGGGCACAACCTCCGAGCGCCAGTGGCTCCTCTGCTTGCCTTTACGGGAAGAGGGATCCCAGAGGGATGGGTGTTGGGGGTGGGGGGGCAACAGAATACAGAAATATCGAGGGCAGGCTCTGAGGCTCTCGGAGACGCTCCCGGGGCCCGACCCACAGAGTTGTTACCAGCGGGGCGAGTTCAACTGGCTCGGGCAGCCGGGGCGCCCACCCCGACCTCCCGTACTGTCGGGCTGGCTGGCATCTCAGCCCCGGAAACTTGCACGCCCAGCATCCCGGGGAATCACGGCGCGCCAGCACATCCCCCCCTCCCCCGGGAAAACAACTCGGCGGCGGAAGGGAGGCGAGAGCCGCCCCTCGTGGGTGCCCCCCGCCGGCATCCCGGGGCGTCCCGGGGCAGCGGGAGGGCAATGGGTACCAAGCCGGAGCCGGCACCGCTGCCCGCGGACAGGCTGCGCGCCCTCCGGGCACCAGAGGCGAAACCCCCCTGTTACCTGCCAACGCCCGCAGCAGCTCCCGCGGCTGCGGCTCCGGGAGACGGACCGAGCGGGCAGATGGACAGACGGACCGAGCGGCAGGCGGCTCCCGGCGGCGCTGGGCTCCCACTACCGTGCGCGCCCCGTGCCCGGCAGCCGCGGAGCGCCGGAGCCGCCAGCGCAGCCGGCTCCACCTCCCGGCCGTGCCCCCTCCTCCGCCCCCGCCCGGCCCGGCTCGGCCCTGCCCCGGCCTCCCGGCCCCTCCGGCTAGGCGCGCCTCTGCCCGCTCCGCCGCGCCCGCCCCGCCGCCGGCCCCTCTCGCCTGCCTCCTCCTTCGCCAGAAAACTTTCCGGGTGCCCTCGGCCGGAGCCGCCAAGGGCAGCCTGGAGCAACTCGTCCCTCCCGTAGCCGTGCCTCGCCGGCGTCTCCGCCGTTCGGGGCCGCGGGAGCGGCAGCCCGGGAAGGGCGGCCCAGAGGCAGTTTGCCTGGGATCTTTTGCTGCACATGATCCCTGAGCCCGCCGAGCTCTCAGAAGGCACCGAAGGCGAGCTGGCTAATCCCCGTCGGCAGGGTGACCCTGGTAACACCCAGTGGGCTTCTGATGCACCGGGAGGATCCCTGGGACGCAAAAGAATGAGAACAGGGAGGTGGGAGGGAGGTCACTCATTGACTGGTACCTCAGTGAGACCTGCCGAAATGCCTTCGAAGATCTGCCAGAGAAACTTCAAAGGATGACACTGCGAGACTGGAAAGACTTCCAAAATGCATACCAAACTGAACGAAGAGCCCATGTTTGCGACACGGGAAAAGCCAACACTCCTAAGCCTGGTTTCCTAAGTAAATATGGCTTGTGCAGTTGAGTTCTCTGTGCGTGCCAATAACTTCTGAGCCCATTAAACAACTTTAATACTGCTTGACAGCTATGAATTTCAGAAAAATAGGTAACTGTGTAGAAGAGGTTGTCTCTTTTACTGGTTTTGCGCATAGGGCAACTGCATCTCAAGTCCAACAGCATCTAATCAAGAAATCTACAGTGAGGTTCAATTCAACTATCCCTAGGGAAACTATACATCACTGGTCCTGATACTCAAAAAAATCCTTGCTGGGCTGGAGGGAAAGAAATTGAGAGGTGTGCAGAAGTAGCATGTTACTCTCAGTAACAATCAATACCTCAGGAACAAGGGCATTAGTAAATTGGATGTTGCACTGTCATATAACAAAAGAGAGAACAATTCTTTAAGGGCCAGATCCTGCAAGTATGTAGACGTGTCCTTGTACTGATAAGAAGTCCTGTTTATTTCATGATGCTTTGCAAGACGTGGGATGCAGGTCTGGACTCTTAAAGCTTAGTAGAAGAACAAGACACTACAGGAATGTCTAACAGTGCAGTGTAAAGGAAAAATAGATGTGCCAGCATCTCATTAGAAATATCTCTGCTAATGTCTCATATATTTGGTAATGAACAGTTACAGGGCTCCCCAGGTGTAGATGTTTGTTGGCGTTGGCTTTCTTTTTTTTCCTAATGAAATATAAAAATAGAGTGATACACATAGAATTTAACAGTTATGGTTCCAAATCTATTTCTGCAAAATAGCAAAACTACGTTACAAAACCAGACCATATTTGTAACGTGTGTTTTGTTATAGTCTATTGTTTAAGACAGACAATCATTTCAGGGTCTGATATTTTCTTGTAATATTTGGGCCCATGTTTTTCCATTTCTGTTTCGCTATTCATTTATTTGTGTCACACAGCATGATCCTAGCTCTCCTTGATCTTTGTGGCAGAGTAGGGGATTTCCATTTCTTTATTAGACACAGTTTGACACGAGGTAATAGCCTTGTTCCTCATTTGATTCCTTTGCAAAGGACTCAGACTGCTATTTTCCAGGAGGCTGGCTTGTCACACCCCTTAAGCAGCAGATCATGGCTCTTTCAGGCAGAGATTACATTTGTGCTCTACAGAACTGTTCAGCTGGGCTCCATTGGTCCTCCCCCTGCACCTTCCATAAAAATCTCACATGTGCACCCCTGCACTGTCAAGGACTGTTGCAGGACCCCACATGCCAGGGAATTTTGCTGTGTATCAGTGAATAAACTATGAAAATGTGTATGTATCTGTCTAGCTGCCCAACTCCCACCCTTGTTTTCGGGCCTTGCGCACAGATCTCATGCAGAGGTTTTCTTGTAAACTGACTGGGCTTAGTCCTGCCCAAAATGCTACGGTTTTGAACAGCTTCAGATTCTATAGACAAGATCCCTTCCTCATCAGGGACAGTCTTGGCATTTCTTCAACAACTGCCCCCTGCCCCCTCCAGTGACATCATTATTCTGATATTTTGGAAAGAAAAGTGCAGGGTGATGTATCCAAAGACTTGTGTGTGTTTTCTGTTTTCCATCCTGATTCTATGAAACTGTTTTGTAAATGAACAAAAGTCAACTATATGTGACCCCAGCTTTCAAATCTTCCACATCCTCGCATAGACACAATAGTGCTCTTACATGCTCAACTGTGCAATTTAAGGGGCCAGTATTGCAAATTAGCTTCCCGAGTTTATAGTGCTTTCACTATCGTGAAGGAATTGCTTTGTGAATCCCCGCCAGCACTGAATTGAGTTTTACGTTTAAAGCTGGGGTTTACATTCTTTGTTGTGTGTAAAGGATATAGTGTATTCTCTGTGAACTTAAAGCATAACAACAATCTCAGATAAAGCCAATTTTATGATAGATAAATATGCAAGAAGGCTGGTTTACTTTTTTTCGGATAAATACATTACTGAATTGAAATCAGAACACAGAAAAAGTTCCATGGTTTAGCCCAAAACACTAAAGCCACTTTCTCCTGTTTCAGAAGTGCCTAGAGCTGCAGCCGTCCCACTGTCTGGAGGGTCTGTCTCTTGAATATTACATCATATGTATCACAATACAAAAAGCCTTTCCGTCACACTTCTGATAGGCTTGAGTTTTCAGAAGCAGAAACTGGAATGTTGAGAAGCCACGAACAATTCAGGGCAGGTTCCTCACAGGTATAACTGTATGGAGTTTGAGAGAATTGAATTTCAATCCATAGAGCTAACCCATTACTTATGAACCCATTCTTGTCTGTGCTTCATATATTAATTCCCAGCTTCACAGTTTCCCTGTTGCTTCCTTCCCTGGACACTCCACCTTTCCTCCTACTTCCTTTGCCTTCAGACTGCTCCCTTTCTTTTCCTGTTATTTTCTCTCAGTATTTCTACTAACACCTTTTCCAGTTTGCTGTGAAGGCAGATAAAGCAGAAATCCACCTCTGATACAGCTTGGCTGTGATTCCTAGAGCTGGACTGACATGCAGACCAGCTCATTGCCTAGGCAGATGGGCAGAGGAAACTCTCTGGCATCTGCATGCTGGAACCCAAGTACCAGTCTATTTCCAGATAAACATAGCACATTCCAGGAGCAATCTGTGCTCAGTAGAAATCACAGGGTTATTAACTCTGCCATGAGACTGAATGGCACTTCTGAGAGTGCAAAACAAACAAGGTCTCAGCCACAAAGAGCTTAAGATGACAAACTGACTGTCTGAACCTGATCACCTGCTCCCAAATAAGGATAGCAAAGTAAAAGATCTTGTTTTTCTGAAATGTCAAGCACTTACAGTGCTGACTGAAGTTACACTGATCATTATGCTCTCTCGCCCGCTATCAAACTGCTTTCCCAGGGCCCCTCCATCAGGCCTGGGAAAACAGCATGAGGGGGCAGTTGATGTACTGGTAGCGAGAGGTTTGTTCAAGCTTCGTTATTAAAATCATAATTAAAACCTTGCTAGTGTATTTTTCAACCTAGTTTTGCTTTCCCAGGCTCAGCTGGGAAAACTGAAGCTAAATTGTTTATGAGTTGGTTTCTTTGTCAATATTAGCATTTCCCAATCATTTCCATCCAAGCAACAGCTAACGTTTTGGAGAAAAAAAATATCATAGCCCTCCTTCATGCAGCTTTGCCATGTTTTTTGTTTTTTATTTTTGTTTTCTAAATCAAGAACTAAGCAGCATTTTGAATATTCATTTACAGATTTATTTTTTCCAGCTTTGTTTTCACATTCACTAGATTACATGGTACCATACATGTATATTCTTCTGAAGTGAAAAAGCACGTTTTGTGATCATTTCATATATTACCTTCCCATGTCTTTCAGACCCACAGACCGCAAGATGGGAAGCAGGCTTCCAGGGCAAGAGACATGCTTTTCTTAAGATTATCCAACCCATGAACAACAGTTTATGCTCACTGAGATACTCAAAGAGCTAGACATAATTTTCCTAAATGCTTTCCTGCCCACCTCCCTCTTTCCTTGTCTTTGAAGTTGCAAGATTACACAAAGGAACTGGCAGCAGTGCCTAAACCCAAATTGCAGCAGCAATGATTGAACGAACGCTTGGATTCTGCCCAGAAAAATCTCAATTAAGAGAATTCTTTGTAATAATTGTAATTTTCAGCATTGAAGGGATACTTTTAAAGCAATATGAACATATTTAAGATGACAGCCATTTCCACAGCTAACAGTAGGTAAAGCTGTATATTACCGAACTAAAAAAAAAAAAAGAACCAAAAAATATCCTGTCCACTGTTTGCTTCCCCCTCCTGAAGTTTCCTAAAATGCAGATTAAGCCAAAAAGCAAGATTTCCAACTGCACATCTTTTGAGAAAATTCTCAACGTTCATATTTCCTCTGAAATTTGCAGCTGAGATTTTTCTGTACTTCTTGATGCCTGTCTGGAAAGTAACTTTGTTTCCTACGGTCATTTTAGAAATTTTCACTAAAGAGGGACAAGCAAAAGGGAGGCCCCCACCGTGCCAGGAACCCCACAGTCCCCTTCCCCTACATGTTTAAATATGACAAGAGACAAATACAGAGGAACAGTTATTCTCATTTACAAACAGGAAATTGAGGCATGAAGAATGAATGCTGAAGAAGTATTAGAGGTCTGTGGGAGCTCCAGGACACGAGCTAGGAGATGCTGGATCACAGACAACTGCCTTACTCATCAAAACATCTATCCTCAAATGCTTTAACTCTTCTTGGCAACAAGAACACAAAGGGAGGAGGCTCAAATGCACTTTTAAAACTGCAGATGACACTAAAATCCTGAAGCTATTTTTATTCTTATAAGATTTTACAAAGCACCTTTCTTCTCTAAAAAAAAAAAAAAAAGAAAGAAAAGAAAACTAACAAACATAGTTTCAGGGTTTATTGTTCCTTGAGATGTTCCAATTAAATAACACTTTATTGGACAGTTAAAGTTCTTCACTATTTTTCTGGCAAAAACATGGTACGTAGTTCACCGGTATCTACAGAGAACAGCAGTAACTGCCCGGGGTGAGACGGAAGTGTTGAAAACTTCACTACTGACAACAGTTAGATGGTCACCCTGCAATTTGTTTCCACACAGCCAGTTGTGTTGCCATAACGTGTTAAACATCTGCTACAAACATATGGAATCCTCCTGGGGGATGTAAGTTGATGCCATTCATCAAACTATTTCACTGCTTCCCTTCTCCCCAAATGACTCCCTCCAGAGAGCCAGCTGAAGAAAAGGATTCCAACGTCTACATGTAGAAAGGGATCCCTAGCCAGAAAAGTGGTGATAGCTCCCCTTGAATCAGGGAGAAGGTCCCATCCAAACAGATTCTTCTGAAGAGCATGTAACATGGTTAAGGAGAAAAACAAAACAGCACATCATCAGAACTCCAAATCAGTCATTCCCCTCCTTAGGTGAAAGGAGGTAGCACGGGGTCGTACAGCAAAACTAATCCCCATTCTGCAGAAGTCAATTTACATGGACACTACCAGATTATCTGGGAGACGACTGAAATAATGACCTTTGCCATGGAAGGACCTACTAGTATCACACAAAAGAGAATGTTATTAAATCCAGAAAATTGAACTGTCCGCTGCCTAAACACTGGGATAAACATTCACGGCTAAATAAAATGATTGCAGGAAAGTTGTAAAATGCAACAACAGTGTCAATAACTCGGAGCAGTGGCACTCAATTTTCATGGTGTGAAGTTTGCTGGACATGATATCAGATTTTTTCGTGATCAAATTCAGTGCCCTAAGTGGGGTGTAGTTTTTAAGATCTGGACCAATCTCCAGTGACAGATGGAGATGACATATCCTAACAAGTCCACAAAGCAATGGTTGGATGGTGATGCTACTATAACTTCATTGGGATAGCTGTTGAAAATTACACAGCTTTCTTTCGTTCTCTGAAGCTTCTGTGTTTTTTCTGTTATGCTACTTTAATCAAAGATGGTACTTCTTCAGACCTCTTTTCACTTGTCATTCACCCCCCTTCCAAGCATACACACAGCCAGGGCAGAACAAAACTGCACAAGTTTTACTTCTTTCTCCTTGGCCTCAAGAGTCCTTCTGTGCATTTGTTCATAAGGCAGCCCTGCTCTTCTGCCAGCAGAAGGGAACTTGTAAGTGAATAGAGCAGGCATGCTGGGTATAGGAGCTGCGAAATTGCTGAATGCTGCACAGTGGGATTGAGGCAGACTTGATACTAGTGTAAGATTAGTTATTTTTAAAAATGTAGTAATAAAATTTATGGTCCTTGTGAACCCTTCAGCAGGTACTAATTAATCAGCCTCCCGTTTTCACAAGTGAGAGCAAATGAATGCTGGGAATATGCAGTGACTTCCCCAGGTGGACATCAGGATTAGAATTATTAGAATTTAGGGCTTCTAACCTGTGATCGAGCCAAGTCATTGCGCCTCTGTCAGCTACTACTCAGATGTGAGGTTTCTTTATCTAAAGATGAAAATCCTTTCACTGGCTGAACACTCATTAGTAAGAAATGCTGCTATACAAATGATGTTATTTTACAGCTTAAAAATATGGATTCTTGTAGGCCACTGTGGAACATAGGTTGGAACTATGTGAGTCCCTTATCTGACTGATTCCTGCTATGAATATTTTAAACAACATTGTGAGTTACTAGCTGCTGTTTCCTATTAGGAAGAGATAAACTGTGGATTTATTAAAGGCTGAAGCCAACTTCACCCTTGGTTTTACTTTCAATGAAATAGTGCCAAGGACACGTTCTCTTAGCTGACAAGCCCTTAGACACCTACTGCAACTAACTTATTGTACATACATCACAAAGCAAGAGGAAAGAAGCATTTTCTTGATTCCTGTACTTCTGAGATGCCCTCAGTGAAGGATCCAGAATCTAGATTCTGTTTGAAAGATTCCCAAGACTAGATGAGCAGACTTTCAGTCTACTAGAAAGTTGAATCCACCAAACCCCTGAAGCCTAGGAAGTGTGGAAAGCCAGGCAAAGGCTCTGAAATTTTCTGCTCTTCTGTCTTGTAACCAGCCCTTTTGTGCAACCCTTCATGCCACGTTTTGGCACTTGTGATCCTCCTGACTGTGATAACAAATTGCATAAGTGGCTGTGAAAGTTAAAGACTTTAGGAAGAAAATCTACCCAGATTTTTCTGAAATGTACAGTTGTGTCAAGACTAAGGAGTTTAGAGGGAAACAGGGGTTTGTCCAAACCACTTCTGCAGCACTGCTATTAAGACAGTTTCAGTAGCTCTAGCAGAGGTGAAGAGGGGAAGAAGCGGTGCAAGCCCTCAGGTTAGCTCCTTCTGTGCAGTCTGCATATCCAGTCTGTGTTCCTCCTTCTCAGTACCTGTCTCACAGCCTCTCTCCTGCTTTTATCTCCTCTTCTTTTCTCTAGGCTCATTTTCTCTCACTGTCTCCAGCCCTGTTGTGTTCTCTGCAGGACTTTTATTCTTTACTTTCCCCTGTGTATCCCTGTGATAATCCTTCACTCCCTCACTATCAGGTCTCTATGTTGTCTTCCAGGTGATCTCATTTTGGTTCTACAGATAAAGACACAAAACAGAGAGTGGATAGAGAAAGGGGGGTCAGAGACAGTCAGAAGAGGCTTTTCTCTTTAAACTGACAAATGGAGGCAAATCCTTCTGTTGCAAGCAAAAGCAATAACATGTTAGAAAGGATGAGAATGGAAACTCTGTCTTTCTTGGAAACAGCACTGAAATAAAGCAATAGTTTTGGGAAGCCCAGGGTATTGGTAGAGCAGCTGGTCTCCTTCCAACTGGGATTTTATGTGTTCCAGGGCTATAATCAAGCAAATAGAGAATTTGCCAACCAAGGCTTTATTCAATGTGCCAGGGAGCAGCCGTCCCTTCACCTCAGCTAGAAATGTCTTCACTAATGTGCAGCATGTGCATGAGTCACTAAAGAGCCTTCAGCCTTCATCAGTCAGACAAGTGCAGTTGTGTGTGCAGCAGGACCAGCAGAGGCAAAGGGATGGCAAGCTATTAAGAATGAAGCCTAATGGCCCCTTGAAAGCCCTGGGAGGGGGGAAATAAAATAAAATTAAAAAAACCCTTCACCTGAATTTTAATCATACCCAAGGGAAGACATGAGATTTAATACAAAACATTACACAGCTGCTTTGCTACACGAGATTAACTTCATGTAACAGGATGAATAAAAATATTCCCACTCCAACTTTCTGAAACATTCTGCCCTGAGGCAGTGAGAGAAATGGCACAGAATGCAGAATAAGGCAGGGGGATGAGCTAGAGATGCTTTTAAGCTCTGTGCAAGTCACCCATCCGAAGCCGGGCTCTGACACAAATCTCCTTCAGCATCTCAAATTAATAATTCATCCTTAGCTGGGTGATCATTACAAGATTTCTTTCTGCAGACAGACAGTCAGAGAGAACTAATGTAAGAGTTAATGCCAACTGGCAATACTGTGAACCTCTGAAAGCAACAGGCTATGACAGCACTGCTTAAGTTCCCCTAGTGCTATGCTGAGAGCCTGGGAATCTGCAAAAGACTGTAAATGTGTGTGTATGAGGAGTGACCCACTTCTGCAATTGGAAGCTGGAAAGTCTCCCAGATGCATACATGACATTTTGGCAACACAGAGAGAGAGAAGTTCAAGGAAACTAGGAAAAGAGTTCAGAAGAGGAGTGTGAACAAAAATACCAAAACGGCAAAACATCCAGTTCTAAACTCTTTGTTATCAGTCATCCAAGATGAGTTGCTGTCAAGGTCACAAGAGATCTTTGTGGTAGAAATGAGGCAACTTCCCTCAGCCACCCAGAGAGGTTGTAAGCTCATATCACAGCCTGTCAGAGTCAACAGGTGCCTAGTCATAAGTTGATTTACAAGGATATCAGTTGGAGATATAACCTTTTTACTTTCCAAGCTATAGAGTAAATGCATGTCCCTTGACAAGTAACTTTCCCTGGTAACCTCATCAACTATTTATAAAGCAAGAGTGGTATTTCCTTAGTGCTCAGTATGGCAGGCAGTGTGCATTCACAAAATATACCATAATCAGCAATTTATAAAATTAACTATTTCCTATTCTTGATAAAAATGATCAGAAACATCCAAACGATCACTGTGCACATTTTACACTTATCTTTTGGGGAGAGCAGTCCCATTAGGTCCTGGAAATTAAGGAGCTTCTAGCACTGACTAGGCCTTGGAAAATTAATCCAGATCTCAACAATTGCTATGAGTCAGACGTGATTTTCTTCTTTTATGCCAGATGAGAATTCACAACTTCAGTGTGATGCCAGTCATGGGAATAAGAAAACAGAGAGTTTCCTAAGATAGCAGCATGCTCAGGGACATGGTGATGCCTGCTTAGTCTCTGCAAAAGCTCTGGAAAGACAGGCTGGCTGTAGTTGTGGCTGCTCAGACAGAATAAGGGTTATTCACAACAGATGCACCATTCACTTACCTGATCTCTCTCAGGTGTCTGGCAGCAGTAGTTGTAGCAGTCCCATTTCCTCAGTGCCTGAAATTACAGTTGTACCCCTTCCTGCTACTCTTCTCTTGCCTGTGGAAACAGCAGGCTCATACCAGTCCCTCATCTTGAGGGCTGAAAAATTCACCTTTGTCTATGCCATGGAGAAGCCTGGAATCACCCCCAGGCACTGGTGATGCTCTGCAGCTGGAGATGTTCTGAGATGTAAATCAAGATACATGGTCATAAAGCAGCAAGTGACAAGTCTTGGAGGGAAAAAAAGGTGTTATCTTTAGTAACCAGGCCAAATGCCAGCTCCAGCTAAGATAACAGACATTCTACTGACTTCCTGCAATTTTCCTTCAGTGAAATATTATCCTCTTTACTTCCTGCCAGAGTGTCACTTAACACTGCTTTGCCAGTCTACTGTGATTTGCTCAAAGGAAGCTGCATTTCAGTAAAGACTAACATAGCTCCACTACATCAGAGATGCATCCAAACTGTGTGATTCAGAATGAGATTTATACACATATTCCAGAAGATGCATGGATTCAGTAGTTTAGCTTAATTTTGGTCAGTGAATTTAGCAACAATCTTTATTACAGGAAAAAAGGCAACAAACTAGTTACATACATGGATGACCTGAGCATTCCTGTTTCTATCTGAAGACTACATATCACTAAAATAATTTTGTAAGAACAATAGCAAGACCCTCTTCCTGTAGCACCCTGATCTTGGATTCCAGCAGTCACTAATCCTATCACCTGGAAACAACTGCTGCTCCTAGAGACTGCACTGAAGTACCTCCCAAACAGCAGGTTCCACCCAGTTTCCACTGTCTTGGTTGGAATTGATGATTTAAAGCTCTATTCCATCTTAAACAATTCTATGACAGCTACTGGGCCATTACCTACAGCAACATTTGCTGCATATATTGAAGTGTTCAAGGCTAGGTGGAATGGGGCTTTGAGCAACCTGATCTAGTGGGTGGCATCTCTGCCTGTGGCAGTGGGGTTGGAACAAGATGATCTTCGAGATCCTTTCCAACCCAAACCATTCTATGATTCAATGATATTGCAGTTCTGCCTCAACAATGCCTTGCAGACACCACTAGGTGATACAAATGCTTAGTCATAACATATTTCTTGAACCCAAGATAAAACCCCAACAAAGCAATTTATTCCTACCTGTATATTTTCTCTGGAATATGTCAGTGTACCTGAGGAAGACGTAACAGCTCCCAAAGTTGGAGGAGGAAATGTTGTTTTTCTGCTCACAATGGGTTTCCTCATCAATCAGGCATGTTCATTAAAGCTTGCTTCCTTTAGCAGGATGACTATAAAGGGCAATTGTGGAGGAGGAAAAGGATTACAGACTTGTGACACGCCATTTTCCAGGATTTGTCCTGAAGATTAATTTTATCCACCCCTTTAATGAGGCTGAGTCCTCACTGAATGGCTGACCAACATCTTCACATTCTGGTGTGATTGTACAATAACAAGACATCCTCTCAACACATGTAAGGCCATGAGGCACCTTTCATGGGTGCATTAGGTTCTGAGCGCAAATCACAGGCCAAGTAGGAAAGGCATAGCTATTCATTGCTATTCAGGGAGTGTCAGAGCCTCAGGATCCGTAAGGTCAGAACTGCTATAGCTAATGGGCAATTTCTCCATCAAATGTCACACTATTCACATGTTCCTGCTTCGCCCTTTCCTCCTGGAGCGTTGATGGTGCTGTTGATAGAGGTGGGACTACAGCCAGCTGTTCTCTGACATGAGGTGTGCCAGGCAGTCTGATACTGCCCTCAGCTCCAGAAGCTGTCAAAACCATCATGGATTTATATTCTGTGGAAGTAATTAGGGACTCCCCGTTGCTTCTCCACTCGTCTCCCATTTGTAGGGCAATCACATCAAACTAGAGCTGTGCTCGGTGAACACTGCCAGCCTTCCCTGAAGCCAGTAGGGACTATTAAGAGAGGTTACTGGGGCAGATGGAATATTCCCTACTAGAACACACACACAGAGCTATAGATTTTGCCTTTGAACATAGCCTTTGGCAATTTCCAGCAGATAAATTAAAGATGCTATTCTCATTTTTTTTTTAATAATGATTTGCATCACTTGTTGCTTCTAGTCATAGTGATCCCATCTGCAGTCTGTGGTAAAGACACAAATTCTTTTTTTTCTTCCCTATTTGCCTGATTTTTTCCATTCACTACCTCACTCTCTCCACAACTAGCACAGGGAAACAGAGCCTTTGTGTTAAGGGAGTCTGGAAGGGAAGCTGCTGCTGCTCACCAGACTCCTTTTGTTAAGGTTTGCAAAGGGAAGGGACTGGCTCAGAAATGCTTAAGCAGTTTTCTTCAGCTAGCTTTGTTCCTTTCTATATTTTGGTCCTTTCCTAACCACCAACAAATTGGACTAGCAGTTTTGAGGCACAACCTGAGCTCATTTTATCCTCCAGAATCAGGCAAAGGCCTTTATGATGCAGAGAATTTCTGAGGCCTTGGGCTTCCCACTCTTACGTGAGGCTCACCAGGGCATAAGACCCATGACTTTTGCCAGGATGAAAAGCCAAGCTCTTGCAGTTTTCTGTTTAATGGCAGATCCCTCCAGCAGAGTCCTTGCCCTCCCCCTCGGGTGAACTGCCATTGACCCAGCGAATTCAATTAGTATGGTTTTTCCTTTATCAAACAAACCCCACATGGCCCAAACCAAACATGGTATATTTGAAAACAAATGGATTGAAACGGCCCTAATCTACTCAGACACTGTCCTCTGCATATGTTCTCTCTCGAATTCAGCCTCCCCACAAATACAATCAGGGCATCATCAGGATCCCATCTGGTCTGCAATAGGAGTGGGGAGCCTGACACCCTGCAGAACAGAGAGTACCAATGATTTGGGCCTGTATCAAATGGACCATTACAGTGCCTTTACAGTGCTTTTTGGGCCAGTTTTCTGACTGTCTCCACTGCTAAGCCATTAAGGAAAGTGGGAGAGTGCCTTAGTTGGAGTCCTAGGAGGAAAGCTTGTGTGACCTTGATTCGTACCACAGTTATGATTCAGTGTATCATCACATGCAGTCTGGATAAACCCCACTACCTAAAGCACTTCTCTAAGCCACCAGAGCAGAAACCACAGCACCTTGCCTGGAACGCTCTGAATCACTTCAGCCACTCCATATGTGAAGATTTTTCTTTTATACCACAGGAAAGTTGTCAGTTCTCCCATTTATGAGGCCCCCTGATTAGCTACATCTGATGAATGCCAGCAAGAAGAAATCCCACGTCAAAGGGGGATTCTCCACCTGACTTGTCCAAAGGAAGAGCCCAGCTATAATGAAGAGAAGGGAGCTGTCTTTGCTGGCAGATTGGCACAGACACAGACACTGCACTTATTACTGCTGTCACAGACAGCACAGATTTGTTAGGAAACCCTCCTCTAACACAGTGCACTAAGCATTGATTCAGAAATTGCTACACCTACTCAGACAAATCTCCAATGCCCCGTCTTCTCTTATCCAGAAGAGACCAGGCACTACCCTTGCTAGCATGCAGGATGTGGAGACAGAGGGAAGCCAGTGGGGTGTCCCTACCCAGCAGTCCCCAGTAGAGATGCCCTTTTGCTTTGGGGCACAGATGGAGAACAACGTAAGTCAGGCAGCACATCTTAAGTAGACTTTCTTAGGTGGTTCACAGGAAAAGCCTGATAGAAGAGTATCAGAGGCAGTACAAGTATGAGAGGGCTCAAAAAACACTGCCACTAGGTCTGGAGTGATGGTCACTTGCCTGAAGACAGCTCTTGTGTCGTACACTGAGGACATGTTCCAGAGATACACTGAAGGACCACTGACACACATAGGAATTTCAAGTCAGGACTATGCATCTGGGTAGTCATCAGGGCTGCATTCTTAGCACAGCCCATCCCAAAAGACTTCCTCCATGTGATCATTCAGACAGCACTTCTGGACATTTAGACAGGGAACTTGAGCCATCTCCCTTGGCAATGCCCAGTGAGGGCTCCTGACCCAGTGGGCAGTCCTTCTCGTTCAGCTTTATCCCTCTTGGAGGCAACCTAACATCAGGAAGGAAACGAGCCAGGGGCAAGTATTAATTCCAGGAAGAGTCAAAGGCAGTGAACCTATTCACTTTATACAGCCTTTATACATCTGTTTTCAGTGTATAACACATGCCTTAGGTGAGTTTAACAAAACTGTGAAAAGAGAAATCCTGTGAAGGTAGACCAGAGATCTTAGCAGAATATATTTGAAAAAAGTGCTGAAAAACATAAATTAAAAGTTATCACATTTTCTATTCCAGGCTGCCTGAAAGGCATGACATACATATTCGTGTGTGGTGGATGTGAATTATCCCACTGGAACCGGTACCAGTGCTCCAAATTTCTGAGATGAGCCATTCTTTTGAACCACTTCCTTTGCCCTAAAAGCACTCGACAGGTTTTCCATATTCTCTAAAATACTCAATATGTTCTCAATTTTTCTTATTTTTTTTTCTCTCAAGGCCCCCCAAGAAGATAAAGGGCAAACACCAAAGAGGAATTTCTGTTGCACTACCCAATCACATCATAAGTAAGGAACCACTGGAAGCTGTAAAAGCTAGACACTACCCCAGTGGCAGGGTGCTCCCTAGGGGCACTCACAGGCAATTTTTGCACCCATTGTTGCTTCTTTTTCCCTGCAAACACAACACTCCTTACAGAGCACTCACACAACAGCACAACTGCCTCACTGACAACAAACTAAAATATATCTGAGGAAACTTCTGGAAAGGCCGCCTAAGAGAGCTGGAGAAAACAGTACAATCAGTAGCACAAGTGCACCAGCCCAACAGAATTCATTGTGAAAATATATTGATCTGGCTCTCGTGATTTTGAGGTTTGAAAAACTCACAAGAACACTTGAAGTTGCTCATTTACATTTTGTTACCCAGACTGCGCTTCCAACTCATCCATTTCCCACAGGCACCAACATCAAAGCTGTGGAAACAAGCTATCTTTGCATGAAGGTTTTTCTTTTTAATTAAACATTATAAACTAAGGCCAGAAATTCCTTCTTCTTTCACAGCTGGAGAAAGCATAAAGGGAGAAGTGAGGGTAGAGAAACAGAATCCATCAGTCACTGTACAGAGAGGGATTTCTCGGCTGTGGATGCTTACAATTGCCTTCTAACTGCTTGGCTCATTCATGTAACATATGGTGAAGTAGGGGAAGCCCACCTATAGCCTAAAGGTCACTATGCCACCTGCAGACCCCAGACAACATGCAGCCTTGCACAAATACACATGGAAGTAATTAGTGAGGCAAGGGAGCTGGGATTTGAAGCGGAACCCCCTCAAGTCTGCTGCATTAATCCTTCCAGCTGAGTTGGAGAAGAAGTCTGAATTCCCAGGGGTCTGATTGCCGCAGCTTGTAGCTCAGGGTGGAAAAAAAGTAATTTACTGTTTCCTTGCCACAGACATGCCATTACATTTTTGGGGTTTGGGTGGAGAGAAGAGCATAAGGGAGTTCCAAAGGGGTCAGGTTCACTTCCCTCATCATCTGCTCAGTCACAGCCTGGCAGGCTGCTTTCTCTTGCCACTGTTGATCTTCCATGTGCATTCAATTTAGAAATTACATTTGGATTGCTCTTTTCGTAAATTTTCAGTTGAAGATGATGAGGTTTTAGGGACCAATGTGGTAGATCCCAGAGAGTGGATATGGGGACGCAGAGTGATGGGAAGTTTGGATTCATCTCTTCCTTATAATATCGCATCCTCTAGAAGTCTTAAGTTGTGGGCTGTGCCACCCTTCCCTGCATTACATGGTTAAGAATAATGTCTGCTTACACCAAAGATCTTGCAGTTGAAGCACCGGCCAAGAAATGAGCATGATACAGCATGACAAATTGTGGTGGTTACAGGGATGTAATCTTGGAGCGGTGGGTTGGAAACAGGCTAAAAGGAAGTGGGATTTAAGAAGGGTAAGGGGATAAATGTACCCACCAGGGATCCAAGGTTCAGATGCCAGTAAGTCTTTAGTCTTCTCCCCCAGTAGATCCAAACACCTGCGTTCATTCTACCACATTTCCTATCAGGCAACTTGGGAAAAGTTTGTCAGTCGTCATTCCCTTCATGATACTGGCATATTCCTCTTGTCTCCACCCTACTTTACTTCACTGGGTTTCTCATCTCTCGCACACAGCTTCCTGTGCTTTTTCTGCCAAAGGTTCACTGCTCAGGCCACTCCTCACTCAAAATTATGACTCCACATAATGAAAATATCACCTAGCAAGCAGTGAGGGTTGGTCTGGTATTGTTAATGGATAGAGAAAAAAAACCACACAAAAACCTCATGACCAAGACTTCACCTCAGTCCCAGGGCCAGCTTCTCAGCTCTGGAGTCATTGTTTTCCATGCACTACTATGAGACAGGACTTAGAGGCAGGAGGGGATTTTTAACCAGTAAATACAGGTCACTTTTCCTGGGACCTGTATAGCCATTAAGGTATTTCAGGTGGCTGGAGATCTGAAATATCCAGTATACTTGTACAGGGTGTAGGTGGCAAGACTTTGGCCGTGGGGCAGTGGGAGGCTACAAGGAAGGCACCTGTGGAAAGAGATCAGGGACTGCCTCATGCTGGACACAGACAACTGACCTCAGCTGAGGTCAAGCAACAACACTAAAAAAATATAGCTTTTTTAGACCACGTGATCCAGGGTGAAACATGCCCCTATATTAATATAAATTCTTTCATGGCATGCTGGAGTGTGCAGTCTCTACAGATTGCTGACAAGTGGCACATCATGCTTGTGTCACTTCATCGAGTTGTTCACATACACTTAGTGAGTGGTAAACAAGCCACTGCATTCATCTCTGTGCCTCTTTTACTAAGTGAACATATATCATAAACACGGCCATCTACGATATTTCTATTTCATCATTCCACTAGAGGTTTTCTATCTAATTTTAAACTAACTGTTTACATTCTCTGGATTGTGTCAAATAAACAGACACCACTATATGGAAGCTCAGGATACGGGAAGAGGCAGGGGTGGGGAGCACTGCTAAGCACTCTCTCTTCTCATCTCTTCCTGGAACATAAATATTTGGTACGCAATTCCTAGTACAATTGTCCCTGTTCTTGTGGAATTGTCTGGGTAAATTCTCAAGGATCACACAGAGCTATCTCTGCTTCTTGAAAAAAATCCAGTCAAACTCATGGGCCGTAGTTCTGAGTGAACAGCAGGAATACTTCTGTGCTACCTTTATGCTACTGCTTGGCAAAGAATTTCCAGGCACTTTGCATAATGTAGTCACTCACCTATGGGGTCAAATTATTTCCTTTCCACAGTGGTTATCAGGGAGGGAAAGGCTTAGTGTCTGCTGTTCCTGCTGAATATCCCAACTCTGCATTTTTTACTCACCACCCAGTGGAGGTAAACAACCAAAATAACTAACTCCATTTGACAAAATGTTCTGCCTCCTGGTGAGAGAAAAGAAAGCAAAATGTGCTGGTACAGCATCAAAGTCACAACTATGGGAGCTACTAGGTGGTTCTGCCATCATATGGAGAAAATCAAGGTACAAGGGTACGAGCTACCCAGCAAATCCCCTCACTGAATATGAACTAAGAAGCTGATCCTAAGTTTTAACCCTGGACTACCATCTTCAGCTGCTTTTTGCTGTCTTTTTCTACATTTGAAAAGGAAGAGCAACCCCTAAAACTGCTCTAGGAAGCTTTTACTCTGCATTGAGTTGTCAGAGTCATATGCCATACAAAGTAAAAAAAAAAAAAAAAAGTGTGGGGACAATGGACCTAAACCTTTCTCTTGCTGATTCAAGCATCAGAACACAGGCACACTCAGTTTCATAAGCCAGACTAAGCCTTTTGCTGAATGTCCCCAGGCTGCCATTTCAGGGAACGTTTGCAGAAAGTAATGCCATGTCAGCATCCCCGTGTGGGAAATGCGGAATACTTAGGCACTGAAAATGCAGAAATTTGTGTGTCCAGAGGCTGCTTAACCGACTTTCATTTTCACTGAACGCAGTATATTCCAAAGCCAAACATAACTCATCACTGGAAAGCTAGATAACTGCAATTCAGTGCTGCCTAATTTCCTGTATGAACTAAATGGATGTATTTTAGTTCTGTCTTAACAAAAAGGTCTGAAATTTCAGGCACCAGTTTTTCTCAGAAAGGGATTTTCCATCCTACCTGTAAAGATGCCATCTCCCTGGTGAAAAGCAAAGTTCTCTAGCCTAAGGGTCAAGTGCTCCCTGTGTGAGAGAATGGTGTTTTTCCTGCATTATCAGTCCAATACTGCAAATATGAGATAATCATGGAATGTCAGAATGGATGCACAGCTTTCAAAGAAAGACACTTCATATTTGAATCTCTGACTGCCGTGGTTAAGACAGATGCATCTGACCATCTAGTTTAGGGATTTAAAGCACCTTACCAGAGTGACTTACAGCCAAATCCTCTCTCATTCTTAGTAGAACATTTTTCACAGGCAGTTCAATTTTTGTGGAACCATCAGGAAATAAAACAAGGTGGTGCCTATTTTCTCCACACACTTTCTCCACTTCAATCAGAGGGGAGAAATGCAGTTCTGAATCACTTCCCATCAGTGTGAAGAAAGAGCTTTAAGTGGTTAATCATACCCAGTTAGGCTGGTGCCTCAGTGACGGCAGGCAGCAGAATGGCTGAGACGAGGTCTGAACAAGCCACTCCGCGTGCTCTTCAGTCGCTTCTTAGCCCTTGTGTGTTACAAGTATTATCAAAGTAACTGGACTCATTACCGCAATGCTGATTCCATACTCCAGGATCTGGACATATAGCTGTCTCTTGCCTGCTCTGGGGTGCTGTGGAGTAAGATAAGCTGGCTGGCCTTTATCAAGATGCCTGATCCCACTGCTTGGTAAACACAGTGAAGATTACACTGTTAAAAAGTTCATATTACCTACAGATTCTCACAACAAATATGATTTCAGCTTGAGCACAAAGAAAGCATATAGGATTCCATCTGGTGGAGAAAAACTTGGAAAGTATATTTTGACTCCATAACCAAAGTTTCTTATGACCTCAATTATTGCTTGAGTTGAGAAAAAGCTGAAATGCCTAGTTGGGGTCTAAGGTGTACTGTTTAACCGCTAAGTTTTAGCCAAGACTGTTATTCCTGCCTCTGATAAATTGGTGTCTTGGCCCTTCCTTCTATGCCAGGGAAAGAAAAGTATGGCATTAACACAGTTTGCAAGCCTCTGATTTAGGACTTGGAGAAACAATTGCAAGTAAATTGGTTACTACAGCTTAATGAGTGTACATCAGCTGAACTGAGGTAACTGTGCACACTCTGCTCACAGTGAATGCTTTTATTTAATACACAGATATAATAGCTAACCTGCTGAGTCTTTTTATAATTGATAGAAATAAGGACCTGCCTTTCACTCCTTTCTTCTGGTGAACACAGTTATCTGTGCCATATTTTCTCCTTTCTAAATAAATCTCTTTCAAAAGTAAACATACATGAAAAGGAATTCAGCCAAGCAAAGCAGCAACCTGAGGCTCTGGAAACATCTAACCATTGAACACACCACAACAGTCGCTGTTACCATCTGCTGTACCAGAGAGTTGAGGTGTACAGCTATATCCTCTTGTGGGCAGAGACATGTTCCAAGTTTTAATCAGTGTTTGGGAGAAAACACCTGTCAGACAGAATAAATGAGAAAATCTGCATTAGTCTACACTGTAGGTGGCACTTGGCTAGCTTCCACATCTGCATGGCTCTGGGCAGCATTGTGCCTTGCACCACTGTGTGTGTGACAGCACTGCCATGTTCCCCAGATGTACTGGATTTTGGACATTTGCCACCAGCAGAGTACAAGGATGTATGGTTTGACGGGGGTTGCTTGGAGGTGACATCCTAGACTATATAGGCCAAGCATCCACCTGGGTTTTGCAACTGCTTGAACATGTTCACCAACAATGAGCTTGAAACTCTCAGTACTGCAAAATAGTAGTAGTTGGAATGAAAGGTACAAAGCTGAGGAGACAGTAGGTATCAGGAGGTAGCACTGATTTCAGACTTAGCTCTTGTTCTCACTTCTGCCTAGACTTTACACTCTCAAGGAACTTAAATCTTAAGTAGGATTGAAAATATTACAGCAAAAGATGAATCACTCAACTTTATTAAGTTTTAATGACTCTTTTGATTGCTCTGACTGAGATGACAGGGCTAATTTCACTGTATTTACTAGACCAATTTGAAATAATATCAATAATTTCAACATTAGACCTGCTGATTTTCTCCTTGTTCAACACTTGGCCAGCAATCTAGACTCTTTGTGTTTGCAGGCTGGCTTATGGAAAATGAGATGGCATAATGCCACAGTCCAGGGAAGCATCATCGGCCAGATGAGAATGATTGCTTCAAGAAATGACAGTCAGCACTGCTACTTATTAGACCTTCAGCTGGAGAAGGGAGCCCTTTACAGGCCTCTCCCACGTAAAACAGTTTGGAAACACCACAGAGTTTGGTGCACAGGCATTTTCTTTGCACAAAGGAGAAAATCCCACTCATTTTAATTTTGCCAGATGGCTTTAAATATTCTGTTACTAGACCAGTAGTGACAATTTCATCACACTGAAGGGATTTACAGATGGGATAAGAGGAGATATTTATCATTGAGTTTCTCTACAGATATGCTTGCCCCAATTCTCTACTGTGAAGAACTGATTGCCCATGTTGTATGTCACACTCTCTTTGCTGTGGTAACAGTGGAAGCTCTAGTCATGGAGTATTATATTACACAAGATCAAACCTCATGGGCTACTTCTAGTGGTTACTGACTCTTTTTTGTTCCATTTAAAACCTTGAGTTGCTGAGGTCAAATACAGTGACCCTCGCCTTCATTTGGCATCAAAGGGAGGGATATAGCCTTTACACACTGTGGGAACTTCAGCATCAAAGGACATAGAGTCAATACATACAGGAAAGTGCCTCCAGCACTTACTCATTACTAGCAGGGGGAAGGCAGGATTTTCCTATAGGTTCCCAATGGGCCCAGGCACAGAGGATGCCAGCAGAACAGTTGCTCTGGCTGAGGACTGCAGAGGCTGTACAGAACAGCATCTTTTGTAAATTTTTCAGACAACCAATTCCTTTAGGATGTGGGGGATTCCTAGGAGGTGCACAGGAGGACACATCTGAGACTTCTGATATCCCAGATCTTTACAGGTGCACTCTAAAATAATCTTAAATATCACTATGGAAGAATTCATGAGATATCTGCCACCCACCTACTGTACTGAGTTAAGGGCAGTACTCAGACATATTTCTTTTCCTTTGAAAATCTTTCGTATTGCCTGCAGCTGGAGGCAACTGGTGAAAAAAAATTGCTTTACCAGATGATTTTACCTTTGGAGGTCTGGCTTCAGTTCCCATTGCACGGACTTCACCTTTCACATTACACCCCCCCACTCACTCATGGCTAGGCTTCGCAAATGAAGATTTGGGAAGGGCTCTACCCACATTTGCTATAAGCACGCTGGTGGCTAAAACAGCCGATGTGTGATAGACAAGTTCCGTTGCAAAAGGCACAGCAGAAAGACTCCTTAGGTGGTATCGGCAAGACACGGTTCTTTCTGCGTTGTCTTTTCTCCTCAAGAGTGATCCTGCGTGTGTTCTCAAAGGCATCAGCAGCATTATAGATGGTGTGTCTCCAGGCCTCCTGATTGGAGGCCAGAGTAGACCAGTGATGAAGATCAATATGGCCAAGGTTGAGATGTTGTTTCAGGGAGTCCTTGTATCTCCTCTTCGGGGCTCCTCTCTTGCGTCAGCCAGTGACAAATTCACCATAAAGCAAGATCTTAGGGAGGCGGTGGTCCTTCATCCTTGAAATGTGCCCTGCCCATCGCAGCTGTGTTCTCAGCAACATGGCCTCAATACTTGTGACTGCTGCTTGTTCTAGAACAGATGTATTGGTCACATAATCTGAACAGTGGATGTTTAGGACTGTACAGAGACAGCACTGATGGAAGCGTTCTAGGAGTCGCAGGTGGTGGCGGTAAATGACCCATGATTCAGACACATGTAAAAGAGTAGACAGCCATTGTGCTGCCTACACTATACCAAACCACAGGTTTACAAGACCGACCACCAGACAACACAGATGTACTTTATACAACATGTTTGTCCTTATAAGCATGCTCCTGCCTGAGTTCTCAGACAGTTGGATCAGTCTTTGGATTTCTGAATTTTTCAAAACTGAAGAGAAGCTGCTGCCAGTAGACCTCAAAGTGGCACAAATTTACATAGTTTGGTGTTGGTGGGCTATGAGTATATTGTAGGGTTTTTCTTCTGGTAGACTTTGGGGAAAAGGTAATATTTTAAAGGTTTTTCTTCATATGCTTTTCTTCCCTTCTGTCACATACCGTAGTTATTTCTTTTGTGCCATTTCTCTTCTCTGTTAAATCATACAGTACATTGTTCTGTAAGTTGCTGAAATGGCCTAGCTTTAAACTTAGATATGTTAATGCAGAGAGAAACTCCTGTGACTATGGGACTGCTACTGGAAGTTGTATGCCTAAATTAATGCAGTTGCTCATTTAATTTAATACATAAAGTGATACATAATTTAATACATAATTTAATACATAAAATGAAAAGCAAAGATTAATAAAAACCAAACAAACCCAAACTCTGCAGAAAAGCTCTCCCATCCCAGCAGCACCAAAAGAAATGTCTTTTCCATCTGGTTCAGCTGTGTTCAAAGTTCTTCAGCAGTAGCTTGAACATTGCAGTCCTATTACCAAGCTCAGATGCTCAGTTTCAAGAACTGCTGTGCACTTCTGCATCCCCCCAGGCTCTCACTGGGAAGGGTTAAAACTCCTTTTGTTTTGTGGTGGAAAGATTGGACTGATAGCAGCAGATATAAAGGATACTCACAGGCTCCTCAGAAATTGTGATCAGGAGACACCATTACTTGCTTAGAACATCCCCTTGTTGTGTTAGTGAAAGATTTTCTGCACATAATCATCAGCAGAAAATATCAGAAGCTAGCACTGTTCTGAGAAGGGGAAAATGCAGAAAAAGGAAAATAAAGGGATAGCAGGATAATTTATCACAGATGCCTTGTTTTGAGAGGGCTCAAACTTATTACTTTACAATACTTATATCCTAATAAACAGTACGCATCACTACCTAAAAGCACACTCTCCAGCTCTACTGTGCTGCTAAAGATTACTGTTGAATGTTCTTTTTTTAACTTTCTAAGCCTTTGTCCACTGCTGCTTCAAATGATGGTAATTAGTGAGGATGTGGAACAAACAACCACAATTCCTTTCTGAATATTTGCTATGGTGGGAGAAAATAAGGAGAGCTTAAAGGAAATGCTAGCTGCCAATAGCACAGGTGAGGGAAGAACTGGTAAGGAAAGGCTACTGCAATTACAAGCCAACATTCTTTGCTCTCAGTGGAAAGGAGGGAATCTTCTTGACTGGAACCATGGCTGACAAGGGAGGCTCTTTTAGGTCTAAGTGTGAGGCAAAGTGAGGATTTTCATGCCTATTTAGAGGACACCGAAGGAGTGATAAAGGAAGTCTCTTCCAAAAAAGTGTTCTCTAAAAATCCTGTATTCAGAGTAAAATAAAAAATTGAGGTGGGTAAATCCCAAGCAACAAGAGAAGAAACTTGCAGTCTGCAGAAATTCTTCTAACAATGCCTTGGGATCACATAAACAAGGTTATTAATAGAAGCCCTCAAAGGCTGCTTCCTCCCATTCTTCTATCTGCATCAATTCAAGGCAGAGAAGCCCTTGCTTGAGAAAACCTCATTTGCTCCCTTCTTGTTTTTATCTTTCCCTCCACTGTATTTCCTGTCAAGATTGCAGGTCAGAAAAGCCGGAAATCTCTTTGTACCTCTGTGACTGCCAAATTGTGACTAAGAAACGTACCTCAGATGGAGCCCAAACAGCCCTGCACTCTGGTGTAAGATTTTGTGGGGAAGAGACTATAAAAGTGGCTAGGCACTCATGACTATGCATCACCAGTAGTTCAGACTAACACAGGCAAGGGTGAGAGCTGGGGTACAGACTGCTTTTCCAATTGCTTCAAATAAGCCAGCATTCCTGCTTCACAGCCACAGGACATATGGAGGACTTGACCTTGCTTTTCCTGAGCTTTTCAGTCAATGTCCCAGTAGAAAAACCCAAAACATTGTTTTTTCTATTCTGGCTTTACAAATTGCAGGCATCTCTTCAGTGATTTTGTGGCAGAAAGCAGAATTTTATGCACCTCTGGGGTTTTTTGAGGAACTGACAACCTCAGAGAAAAAGAAGTATGTTATACATTTCAATCTTTTTTTTTTCTGTTCTGTTTTTACTGAGGTTGCAGTCATACCTTCTCCAAAAGTTAATTTGCTCAGCTTCTAGAATTACAAGAGGACTGGGGAATAAAGTGAAAAAAATTACACAAGCTCTAGGATTAACACACAACACCAGCAAATGTACCTACCACGTAGAACATAAAGGCAGCCAAACTCAGATTTGCCCACACAGCAAAGAAGAAACCATTATTAATACTGCAAAATCACAAAAGGTCAGGTCAAATTTCTCTGCATCTGTGGACAAAATATTTGATAAGGATTGCTTTTCCTGGGTGCTGATCCAGTCAGAAGGTGTTAAGAAACAGAGAACAAACTGAAATACTGTGTTCATTTGACCTGATGTCTTCTCCAAATTCAAAACTAACAAAGTGGCAAAATAAATGTTGCCTAAAGGATTAGACTCCATATAAATACACCGAAGTAGGCATATGCTTCCTGCCACTCCTTTTCTCCATACATAGTCTAGACTATCTGGGGTCTCAAGCTCTGGTGTGATACACAGGTTCTTTTAAACTGGCAGAAAAACACCTATTAAACACAAAAAAAAACCTCTTCCAGTACAAGTGCAGAAGAACTGCTTTTGTCTTTGCCACTAGTACCTCACCAAAACACATTTGAGGACTCTGCTCTAAAATCTGTATTACTCAGCACAGTGATGCAGATTTTGCATAAATTTTACACAGTTCTCAAGGACTCAACCTTCCTTTCTCGAACCTCATCAGTCCTTCTGAGTCGAGTCAGTTTGAGTCTTCAGCTTTCCTCTGGAGACCCTGACATATTTTCAGAGAGGGCAGGGAAATACAGAGAACTCCTTTCCCAGTCTAAAGTTTTGGGTCCTTTTGTTACTTCTGAAAATCCATTTGCATTATTCAACGACAGTGCAGTACACAAGAATGTCTGTTGAGCAGGGTGCTGCTGTGGCACTGTGTGAGATCATATGGTCCTACTGTCTGCAGAGTAGAAACACTGATATTACTTCTGTTGCTAAAGAATATTCAGCTAGAGGAGCTGGTGCTGTGTTTGGCCATCTGTCACGGCCACAGAGCAGCCACCAGCAGGATATAAATTTATTGTGGAGATTGTAATGCCAAGCCCACACCTTGCATGATGTTCTTGGAGCTGAAAGAGCTAGAGTGCATAATGCCGAGGCATGAAAGTTGTGAATTAGCTTGGGTTCAGGAGGAGCATAGCCACATCACTCCATGCTATTAGTGAGCAATAAACCAAAAGGGAAGCCATCAGAGTGCTCTGCATTGCATAGAACTGTGGGTTCAGAACTCAGGACTGACTCTTCACCTCTTTCCCCACAGATGTCATAGACATGCCTCAGCAGCTTTGCTGAAAACTGAGCAATGTGTAAGCACAGAAGGAAATTTTTCAAATGGAGAAGAGGAAGCCAAAAGCAGTACATTTATGATAGAAAATATTTTTGCCATCATATTATTAACTATAGGGATTCACTTCTACAATTATCACAGAAGTCAACACATTAAAAGTACTCAGAAGATTACAGGATGCTTGCATGGATAATGGGACATGCAAGGTTACTGTAAACAGTGTAAAATGGATAAAGAAGTTATAATTCTATAAACCAGTCTTTAATTGCCTACAGGAAGATGGAACTTGCCCTGCCCTACTCATCAGTGATGACCCTACATTTTCTGCATTCTTCTCTGAATCTCTGCTATTGGGTACTCTCTGAGACAGACTTATTTTCACATATGTATATCTTACTTTCATATATCACTTGGGTAGTTCTTACATGGTCCTCTGTAATCCCTGGATTCTGTCTGCATGGAATGGCAAAAAGACGGGAAGATTTGATCATAGGGAAAGCAGGGAGAAGACCCTGAAAGGAACTGAGATTTTTAGAGAGAAATATTCCTGGATGTTTTTTCAACTTTTTTTTTTTTTTTCATCTTTTGTACTGCCAACAGAAGCTGGGAGAAAACAGGGAGCAAGTATGTCAGAACAGGGAGTAGCCCAGTTGTGATGCCAATCTGCAGTTGGTCTTAATCCTGTGAAACTGCAATCAAGAAGATACATAGCTAAACAAACAGGCCAGAACCTCTCTCCTGTTAAACATTCAAAACTCAAAGGACTACTTCCTAGGCATCACTAATGATAAAAGCTGATAAAATCATGAAAGAGCTCAGGGTGTGCAAGAGCAACCCACAGATTTCCAATTACTGTTCTCTAAAGACAGTGTTACTTACGGCAACCAGTACCAAGAACAGTCATGCTGATGGCACTCTTCCAGCAAAACGTTATCAACACTCTACTTCTGTACACAGCTAATTATACCGTGCTTAAATGCCACAGGGAGATGGCTGCTCTATCAGGAAATGCACAGAAACATATGCTGCCATATGGAGGAGGTAGTCTTCACTGGGACCAATCTCTGTGTGTAGAAGGCCTCACAGCCCTATTATATTATTATTTATAAAGCAAGTCCCCTAGAAGGTAAGCAGGAAAAGGAAAAAGCAAAAAAAAGTGGCAAAACATTTCTGTCCAGCTTTTAGCATGACAATTGGGAAGGAAGGTTTTCGTTCTCTGTAGAGGTCTTGATTTCTAGCAGTGTGTTTGTAACCAGACAATAAATCTCAATTATAAATAATCAACGTCATGCTAACCAAAACCCATTTTCATTTTTATCCTCAAAGAACAATACTGAATGTACAGTGGGCTGATTTTTTTTGCAGCTCAACTGTCTCTGTCCTTTTTCTACTTTCCTCCAGATACGAGAAAATGAAGGGAATCCTTTGTTACTTGTCTGCACACTAACCGCATACTTGGATGGCTGGTGTAACTATCAGTTGTCAGCAGTCATTTACATCAGTTGCAAAGTGACTGTAAAACGATACTAAGTAAGAATGGAGGCAGCTTTCATCAATATAAAAATCACAAGGTGTTAAATAATGAAGTTGTCCCACTCTTCATCTCTGCTTCCAATTCCAGCTAAGAATTTGCCTTTACCTTTGCACGTGTTAAATTATATCTTTGACATGGTTGGATCTTGATGGTTTTAACACCAAAGTCTCTCGGTTCTCTGCACCAGTAAGGAATCAATATGTCACTGTTAACTGGTGCAGCACAAAATCTGCGTAGAAGAATAAAACCTGTTTCATTACACGCATGCAATTTGCTTTTCATAAACCCTTCCTCCCATGTCTTGCATCCACTTCAGGTGCAAGTTTCCATGAATCAGGATGAAATGGGAGAATGGGTTAAGAAATCTCTCAAAGCTGTAGTCTGTAAAGCAGTGGTTTACCAACGAGAAACACTTAAAACAGTCAGTGATAGAAGAAGTGCTGAGTGGGGTGTCAGCTGGAGCTACATGTACAGTCTTTCCTGTTTCCTATTCAAATTCTTGCCCTGTACCCATCACAAGAGATTGTGTAATCCAGTTCCACTGGAGGGTGTAAAGGCAGCAAACAATGACAGAGGCAGTTGAGAAAATCAGGCAGGAGAGTCAGTGCGGAAATGTGATTCACATGGAAAGTGTGTGACAAACAATTTCAGCCCTCAGTAAAGGGGATGAGGCAAGACTGCTTCTGAATACCACTGTCAAAAAACTCCAAACATCCTACTGCCATGACACATCTTCCTGAAGGACCTTTAAAGGAAAAGGACTCTTGTTCTAGAGATACTTGTTATTAATAAAAGCTCCTGTGATTTTCAGAATATTCATATCCACTATTTCATGCCAGCACTTTCAACTTGCTGAAGGCTTCCTCACAGGCACTAGAAATGAAGAAGCTTGGCCAGCTGTGGTGACTCGGAGCTGATTTGCTTCGATGTCTAAGGTTCAAAATACAGTTGAAGCTTGTCCCACGGTTAGAGTTTTAATTAAGGCTTTTTATTTCTTTGCCTCTCTCACTTCATATGGATTCCCTGATGTTTAATAGCAGGTGAACTAATACTGCTGTTCTCCTTGAAAGGACACTTACCTCTTCCTAACTGTTCCACTTCCAAAAAAAAAAAAATATCCGTAGTTGCTTAACAATTTCTGATACTGGTGCTTCTGAGAAGTTTCACTGAAATTGATTCAAATGGTATCAGAACAAATTATATATTTTTTTTTCTTTTTTTGCCATAGAAAAGCAGGCTGCAAGTGGAAAGCAATAGTTAAATTGTGAGTGTGTCTCACCGTCTGTGCAGCACAGACCTACAGGTACTTCTGCACCATACTTCTGTATGGTGCTGAGAATCTCACAAGCTACATTCTAGTAGTTTTTGTAGCTGGTCTGCAGAATGATTGGCACACAGCTCAAATTGTTGGTGTAAATATGGTTTTGTAAGGCTGTCTGCTACCTTGTGGTCTTTTTATGCTGCTATTTTGAGCTTAAAATTAGGGCACAACTTTGTTCTAGAAGTGTTGTAATTGAACCTGATCTGTATCCTGTAACACAAACACTGTACAATATTGATCCTTTTAGCTTTTGCAAGAGCGCCTATAAACTGGCACAGCTGATGCAGAAAGCTCAGTCAGAAATGGATGCTTTTGCAGAGTTTCTACTGACTTGGTATAACACTAAGTTATCCCCTGCCCTGTCTCTACCTGTTAATGGGAACAGTAATTCCTATTTAATAAGGGTCTTGTAAGATTTAATATCTGCAGAAAAAAATTAAAGTGGTAAAATGGAATCAGACACTGAAGTGTTACTCTGTTCTGCTCTTGATGGAAGGGATTTAAGAATTTCAATTATTGCTCTCCAGCACAACCTACCTTTTGTTCATGGATGGATGCACTAATGAGCAAAGCTGGACGTAAGCTTTTGGATAGAGCAGCTTTCCATTTGAAAAATGCCAGTTTAACAGAATCAAACTATTTCATGGGAATGTACTTGCTTAATTGAATTTTCTGGCAGAAATCTGCCCATTTCCTCATAGGTTCTCTTGTGTACCTGATTCGTGGGCAGAAGTGAGAGCCTGGCAAACCTATCTCCAGCTGGGCTACTACAGATTTTCCTGGCAGGAAGTCTGGAAGCCAAGGAGCCCTGTTTAAGCCAGGGCAAGCAGGACGGCTAGGATCCCAGCTGTGTGGCAGCAAACCTGAAAGGAAAGTGATGGCAACTTGGAGCCACTGGGACAAGCCTGCTTCATAAAAAAACTCAAAGAAAGGCATTTAGATTACATTTTTCAAATTGAACCATTGGAAGTTGCAACTTTTGGTCTCATTGAAGAGAGTTTTGCTGTTAGACTTTTTCCCAGGGTGGGGTTCTGGGCTGCAGGCAGACCCACAGTCAAGCTTATTGTCTTTGTTTCCCTCACTGTTGGTTCATGTTCACACCTGAAGGAGAGAGAGGAAACAAGATCAATTTAGCAGGAGGAGATAAAGTGCCTCTGAACGTTTGTGCTGATAGCAGCCCATCTGGACTTTTCTCAAGGACAGGTGGTAAGGGAGGGCCACATTGATCTCCTTAGAGATTTTCCATTGCTCAGTCCACTGGTGTTGATAGATTATGTGAAGAACCGAAGCAGAAGGTCAAAAGCCACCAGTTACTTAAAAGAAAAAAAATCCGAAATGATAAGCAGCCAGCTGGCCAGCTGAGCAGCACACAGCATTAGACAGACAATATAATAGAGCCACACTCCCTAGTGATCTCTCTAGGCAGTCAGGGGCCACCAGATAGGTTTCTGCAGGTGCAGCTGTATGTCTTGATAGACCCCATATGCACTGTGCTCAACTGCAGTTCCTATGTACCTACTTTGATTCTTTCTTTCCTTCCATGACTTTCAGTGGAGTTTGCATCAGACTCTCAGCTGCTGGAGCCATCAAACGCACATGTTCATTTCTCCCTACGAGTCTCTAGAGATGTTAATCCAGCTGCTCCCCCAAGTATTCAAGCTGTATAAAGGGCAGATGAAGAAAGACAGTGGGAGGAGAGGAAGGAGTTCATAAAGATCAACCATCAAGCACTACAAATGAGAAATGCAACCCAATAAATAACTGAAAAGGCCATGCTTCCTGGTGTGTGTCTGATCTCGGTTCTCAAGCTCTGAAGCCTGCACTTTCCTTCTATTTATAAAGAAAAAACTTTTTAAAAACCCTAAAACTTTTTTTAATTTCTTGTTTTAGAGGGCAGATTTTCTACTGACAATTTCAATGTGTGACCCCTTAAAAATGCACATCTTCCTGCCAAGAGATCCAAAGCTCTGCGTAGACTTGGAAGATTCAGAGCCAAAAGAACATCCTCTTCTTTCCTCACAAATGCACAGTTTAAATTGAAATATTGCTGAAATCATTGGTGGTAGCTCTGAGTACACATGTGTACTGAAGTGGAGGCAGATGAACGAAGACTAAGAAGGTCATACTGATTCTTCACCTCTGACTTCAAATTTTGTTGTAATAACAATTGCTAATGATTTGCTAGTAGAACTAATTACAAAGAGGTCAAGAGGATGAGAATTTTGCAAAGAATGTTCTCTCTCTTTAGAAGATTAAAACATGTAATAATGTTCCCTACAGTCTATCAAGAAGAGGATAACTAACCCAGAACATCTTCACAAAGACATGCAAAGCTTTTCTAGGAAGTCCTCATCTTTCACAGATTTTTGCTTTAATTTCCAAATTGAAGCAGCTCTGGTTGCTCATGTACCTTTATACACTTCAGCAAAATGCACTCACATGAGGTAGAGCTGAGAGCAGGAGCTCCTGCCAGTGCTCTCTTGCAAGAGAAGAGGACACTAGCACAAATAACAACAGAAAATGCAGGGGAACAGGTACACTTGCAGAGTTCTGGGGAGAGGATGCAAGACTCAGGGAAGGCTAAATTACCTCTAGTTTTTCCTTGCATATCTCTTCCTTTCATTCTCTTTGATCCTTTAGTAAGTGCTGCCTGTGTCTGTGTTTTTGAATTTCCCCCAAAGGCAGAAGCTGGGGCTTTGCTTCAGAGAGGGGAGCTGCCAAAGAGAACAGCGTTTTCCAGGCAGGTATGACAGGAGGCTCTGGCGAGAGACAATGGCAGCAAGAGGAAAAAGGAGGTGAAGATTCAGAAAGAGACCCTCTTTCTTTCAACTCTTCTTTCTCCCTTTCCTCTCACCTGGCCCCTTCGATGGTGTGGGACTATAGTCTGGATAGCCAGTTCTAAGAAAAACACCCTTTCACTACCCTCCTATCATACCAAAAAAACCTTCCTCTTTTCTTGCTGTCAGAACAGTGGTAGCCTATGTTTGAGACAGCAAAAGCTTCTTGAAGATGCAGACTAGGAAATACATGCAGAAATGTGGAAGTGAGGAGAGAAACTCAGGTTTGCAATAACTGAAAACTGGGCCTAGAGCAGCCTGATTTGCTGCTTTACAACAGGCCTACCTCAAAGCAGCTGTTAGTTCTTTTCACCCCCGGTCTTTTCACAAAAATTACAACGCAAAGCAAGAAGATCTAAAGAGAACTGACAAACCATTGGAATACCATGACAGAACAGAGATGTGAACTTTATCTTTCAAAGAGGTTTCAAAAGCTGGCACAGACTAAGAGACAGTGTCCGAAGAATAGCTCAGTCAAACTGACAGTCCCAAATCTCACCTTTCACAGAGCTTTGCTCATCCCAGACCCACACTTTTTGCTGAGCAAAAAGCATAATGTCATGTTAATAATGAATAGCCCTGTGTCTCCTGTACTTAACACTGGAGCTTTGAGCAGATCCACAGCACTTTATAAATTATCTATTGCAGCTGATTCAAGGCCCGCTGGGAGTGTTCTTGCAGCAAGCATCTTGCTTGCCTGTAATGGAATCATACCATTAATGCAATTTCAATTAGACATACATTACAGTGCACAGGTGTCTAAGCAAACAGTCTACAGGAAGCCTTCCCCAGGGACTCATATCCTAAGGAAAAGGTGTGTAAGTGGGACGCTTTCCAAGGGATCTTACAATTGCACTAAAAAGGTGCTAAAGAAACAAGCAAACCACCACACTGGAGTAGAAGGAGTAACCTGTCTGTAACTGAAAAAAAGGTGGTCTTCACTTGCTGGTAGCTAATTCCAGACTTCCACCTTTTTGGTTATGAGGTGAAGAACTCTCCCATGCTTCATCCAGTAGTCATTTCAAGAACCAAAACCCAGCAACATTCTTATCAGCCTCTGAGTCTGTACTCATGTTCCCTGATAGGAAATCCTCATCTCCTTTGGAAACTGTGTAACTGTCATTCATGGAACAAATATTCAGTGGTCCCTTGGTCTGGCTGAAACTGTGAGCCAGCTGTGTTCCTACAGAAGGAACAGATGCTCACCATCTACATACTTACTCTTGGAATAACAGTTCAGACTCTCAGAGAGTTGGCACCAGTAGTGGGCGGCTGCACGGCGTTATCTTGCCAGCTCTCTAGCCAAACAAAACCTTTGGTGTATTACAAGCAATGCTAGTCTCCCTGGAGCACAGGATATCAAAATCTCACTTCAACCTATATAAGAATAAGCTCTTCCAGTCTACTGCTCAGATCACCATTATACACCCAATCTGACCTGCAAGGACCCTATCTCTGAATGCGTGGATAACTCAGGGGAAAATGAGAACACAGTGTCTATCAGTTTTTGCTCTCCCTACAAGTCTGCCAATGCGGCATCTAATTAATGTCAGTTATGGTTCATGTTTTTCTGAGGGGGAACTGAATGAAAGATTTGCTAATTTATTTCATGCAGGACCTACCAAGAAATATCAGATATTAATAACCACTAGTCACTGTTGAGCTGAACTAGATCTGAAATGGCAAGTTACAGACAAAAGCTTCCCAATCTCCTTTGCTGTCCTGTCTCCTGCTGATCACTCTCATTAATAATTTCCTATATCAGTGGCAGAAATATGAACCAGACTGCATTTACATAATGATAATACTGGACCGAAAGAAGTTTGCCATCAATTAAAACAAGATCTTTTCTCAGTGATTTGGCAACCCACCCCACCCCCCGCCGTTCCCTTTCTTTGTGGGCCTGGATTCATCAGCTTGTCTTTCTTCTCTCATGTTTGTGGCAGTCAACACCAGTTGCAAATAAACAACTAGTGCTTGAGCTCAAAGTCAGGTTCCTAATCATAGGGCATTTAACAACTCATACTCTCAATATGCTGTTTCAGACTCCCTTTAGGGGCATTCAACAGAAGTGTGTTGCAATTCCACTTGATCATGAATGGTACCATTCCTAAACTCTGTGCTCTTCTGTCGTATGAACACACATACGTATTCCAGATTCTCCGAAAATGGAATAAGAGGGATGACATGACAGACAGACCTGTTCTCCATTTAATGTTTATTGAGGAACATTCCAGAAAAAGCAAAGAAAACGATATTTTAATTTGCAGCCCGCTGCCTAATTTCCTTGGGTAGCATATGTAAAATGGTTTGCTTTCTCAGTTACCTTTCACTGAGCACTTAAAAGTAACAGTCCAATGATGGACAGACAGCAAGAAAACCACTGTCTTGTCATTCACCACCGTCATGAAGGACACTTGATGCTGCCACCTGTTATACCTTTTTTTGACAAGTAAGTAACCAGAGTAGTCCTCCCTCACACATGCCCTAAGTCATGGAAAAAGTGGGCTACTTCCAGCTTGTCTGAAGTTGCTCCAGGCAGATTCTTGTCATTACTAGTCATCTGTAGGCTGGCTTCTAAAAGCAGAACAGCCTGGACAGAAGGGGCGGCTACTGCTCAAGGCATCAAGGAAAATAAAATGCTATCACAGTATCTCACCTCTGACAGCAACAGTAGCGGTCACGGCCTTGAGAGGGGGCGGAGCATTAGACCATACAAAACCACTTCCAGACCTCACACTGCTCCAAAAATGACAGTGCACATGGAAGAGCTGCAGGATATCACCTGACAGACGATGCTCTAACACTTTCAGAAGATGAAATACATTTGTGACAACTGTCAGAAACTACAAAACACACAATAAATCACCTTCTTCCTCCATTTTTAGCGACATTTTAGATACATAAAAGCTGTCTTCCAAAACTACTTATTTCACCCTCATCATGGTTTTCTTTGAACTCTGCTAATCACCACCTCTTAGCATACAAAAGAAGAGTCAAAGCAGAAGGCCCAATGCTTTTAATATGGGCTATTGACTGCTCTTTGTCCTTTCTGAATGTGAATCAGATACACACTGGCCATTTCCATGGCTGTAAATTGTATTTCCCCTTTGAACACACACAGGGAAATAAACTTCTTTTAACCTGCATATCCTGCCCTGCAAGTAACCCTGCAAATCCTTTTCTTAGTACTGATGCTCTGAGAGAAGTCCAGAGTAGAAACATCTCTTGGTGATGCTTTCCCCCCAAAATGTGCTGCTCCTCTGACAGTGAATCCTGCTGGTCCCTAAAGGATAATTCATGTGCAAGGCTACAGTTTTAATTAGAAGCTTCACATTTTTAAACTACCAAAGGATTAAAATAATTGCAAAAAGCAAGACAAGCTGTGCACCCTTGAGGCTTGACAAGCAGCAAAGGGTGAAAGGGATACAGCCCAGGTGAGATGGAAAATTCCACTGGTTCTCAACTTCTCTGCCCCTAACCTCAAATATTTTGCGGACTGTAAATTTAATCTGCAACCTTCCCTCAGCAAGGGGGCTCAAGGCTCAAGAAGTGCTAAGGTTATCACCTCATTTCTGAAAGTGCTCATGGAGGGAAACAGCTGGAGTTGTTCAGCTGTTCCTCCAAATAAAGGAAATGAATGAAAAGGAAGTCCTGTAAGCATGCGTGAGGAGGGGAGACTTTGCAAGTGCTGAGGGCAACTGCAGAGGAGAAGACTCCTCTGAAGGAAATGCCTTTAGAAGAACATTTATTCTAATGGAATAAAACAGGTTGGGAGCAATGAGATTGCCTGTGGTATCCACCATAAGATTGCTGAGGGAGGCTTGGAGGAAGCAGCAGGGAACTGAACCAAGGAAAGATGGCAGTGGCTGCAGAGGCCGTGCTCATAGATTAAAGACTGTGAGCCTTGCAGGTGACTGCCCATGAAGCACTTAGATGGCCAAGACATCAGATTAGCATCCAAATGGCAAAACAGCTGTGTTTCTTGGTCCAGAATACTGTAAATTGCATGCAGAGGTTGAGCCAGCGTCTGCTGTAAGTCCATCCAGGAACTGGGGCACTCTGCATTCTCATTTATAACCTTGCATTACTGCAAATGAATGAAAGGGAAGGGTGGTTTCTATGTGGTATCCAGCTGATTCAGAGACTGATTCCGTTCTGCAGCTCAGTTTAGGATTTAAGGTCCTTACAACTTTCACTGTTCTAGTTCAGAGCCCACTCTGCCCTATGCCCAGTGCCTCAGCTCAGCCAATGCACACACACCGACACTGTTCTTGGCTGGCCTTTCTGCTACTCCAGCCCTGCCTTGTCTTGTTTGAGATTCAGTCCTGAACTCTTTTAGTTTCTGTTCCGGTCCAAAACCTCAGTGGAGTAAAAGCTACTGACTGCAGCAAAATAGTGTGAATAAGTCTGTGGAGGAGTCTCCACCAGCAGGACATTTTGAGAGGATCAGAAAAACAAATTCTCTTGCCATGACCTTGTCAAAGCCTAATCCCAAAGCTGCAGAGATGAAATTATATTTGCACTTCCACTACTCCCTGGCTGCTGAATTTTCACGACATCTTGGGTTTGACAACAAGAGGCTTAAAACTTCTGTTTCTGATGCCTAGTGAATTCATAGGCTGTGCTTCAGCCCATATGCAGCTGTAAAAAGAAGAGAGAGCTGACACCAATGTCTCTAAACCACAAAGACACAGTCTCCTTTCCTTTGAACAACTCATAGGACAGCTTGTGCACCAAACTACTGTATTTCTCCAGGACTGACAGATTTAAGCGGCATTTGAATGGCTTGAAATGCTTTCAGGAATGTTTTAGAAATTCAGAGAAAGACAATATTTTTCTCTGCCTGTACTGTTGTAATTCTCCTTGCCTATAAGATGTTGAAATCATTTTTGTTTTAACCCACATTTCTTTTTGAAGCGAACTTACTCTACAGGAACCTTGCAGAAGAAAATTCCCAAATCATGATTAAGAGAAATTACATATGGACTGAATTCCAGTGAGAGTGCATTGCTCCAAAAGGATGGAATGAACAGCCAGCCTTTCCTGAGGATAATGGGAGTCTGAGTCCTATTGGATGGAACAGAAAGGGAGGAGTCCCTTAAACAAAAATGTGGGTAGATTTCTTAATTGTATAAAAAACTTAAAAAAACTTAAAAGCTTAAAAAACTACCACTAAAACTTACTGACAATCTCAAGAAACTTTGAGGGACCCAGAATAGTTGATTCAACTTTCAAGCAAGAGACACACAAAATCCTGTTCAGAGTGTGGTGGTGAAGGTCAGGATGTGAGAAATTTGCCTTACATCTACTTGGGCAAAACATGCTATACACATCTATGCCTTATTATGATGATCTCTAAATTCATTGAAAGGTTCACTATCCTTGAATATTCCAGCACCCACAAAAGGCAAAACGTTTGGTGAGAAACAACTGAAGTGTTTCCCTAAGAAATCAATGGTCTACCACTGAAGCAAAAACTCCTCACCTAAGTATAAAGCTTTTTTACTCTTCTTAAGTAGGATCTCTCCAAGCATGCCTACCACCTACAAAGAGTAGCTACAAGTACATGTAATTTACTTGCAGCAAGCTAGCCATCTTCCATACCAATTAGAGCCCCTATCTGCCTGCCATCTGCCTGTCTGGTGCTGCTCAGAGGTACTGGAAAGAGGGTCCAACATGCTCTCAAGAACAGCCACCTCTGCACCAGGGCCCTTCCTGGCAGTATCACTATTTAGTCAGGGTGCCTGGTTTTGAGATAGTGCCAGGCTGTCCCTTAAAATGCACTAGGCCTGTTTCCACTTGCAAGAAGACTTACAAAAAACTTTGGTGAAGGACAAAATAATCCCATCTATGTATTGAGTGGTTACTGGAAAAGGGTTGGGATACCATCAGGCTTAGCTCACTCAGTCACCGCAAACTAATGATGTGCAGAGAGTTCTTTCCTATGAAAGCTTGGACCTGCGAGCAAATGTCTCATCTCTGAGATTCTCCTTTACCAAACAAATCTTCATCAGAAGATGTGAGAGGAGAATGCATCATGTGTGAGACACACGCAAATCTTTGCTGCTGGAATTTGGGGTTGCTGCAGAATCTCAAACTGAAAGGTACAGGCCCAGTCGATGACAAATCAGCACCACATCCTCCCGACAAACTGTGGTTAGTTGTGGGTTTCATTCCTAACCTTCCTGGAAATGTCAAAGCTTCTAGTCTACCTTTACCGACTTGCTAACAAACTGCAGGTGTTTTTCTATGTATCTGGGAAGACTAAAACCCGTAAAATTGCACCCTTCATTCCCTACCACATTCAATCCAGCACACAAATACAGACCCAAAAATATTTCCAGAAAATCCTGTTATCAGCTATTGCCCTTTTATTCTACTGTTGGTGACCCTGACAAATATAAATCTGAGACAATATAGTCAATACAACAGTAATGGCTACAGCCTATTCTTTAAGTTTCATGAAGCCATGAAGTCCTGTTTCTCTACAGCAGGGCAGCAACTTTTGATGGTATGCCAAGTAGTGACTAGAGCTGGTTGGAATTTTTCATTCAAAGTTGTTTTTAGCCTCATTTACTAGGGAAACAAGGAATAAGAAACACAGTTCTTCTTTTGTCCATTTACCATCCCAGCAAAACTTTGATTCTGCTGGCCAGATTAAAGCAAACTGAAGCAGAGGTTTTGGCCCCAAACTATGCAGCTTTTACAAGTTAGAAAATAACTCAGTGGCTGGATATAGGATAGAAACCCTGCCAAATGCACTCATCCTGTGCTGAATTAAAACTTGGGGCTTAGCAGATATGACAGACTCCACAGAAGAGGACATTGTTATAAATGCTCCCACCATGAGAACATCTTTCAAAGCTACTTACATCTTATCACAGCTCAGAGACCCCTGTAAATCTTGGGAGAATTGCAGAAAGCTAGGGTCAGTCGCCCAGTGTGACTATTAGTTTGTTTCATTAGACTGCTTTTCAGAGCTGTAATGGTAACTAAAAACAGATTTTCACGGAACTATGTATTTTTAGCAATTTTTTTTATGTTGTATGACTGATGTTCTTAGGTTATTAGGGAAGAAGGTAGTCATCTTTCTTTTAAAAAACAGAGCAATATCACAATCAGATCTGAGACTGGGACTCAGACATCCTGGCTTCTGCCCCTCCAGCACTCTGCATCAGCTCTTCTGCCTGTTGGAGACCCACCTGCACTCCTCTACAGGTAAAGCTGTTTACAGCAGATTATTTTGCACACACATAATCATTTTCATGGAACATAAGAGGATATATGGGTGCTTGAGCATCATAGTTCTGCTGAAAACATTAAGAACATAAAATCGGTCCATTTGTAAACTAACACTGTGAACAGGCTGAAAATGCAGATACTTAGCTTCAGCTTCCAGGTGTCTTTGACACCTGCAGGTACAATCTAGTCCCACAGATGCACCTGCTTGTGACCCCACCTGTACTCAGACCCTGTCACACAACTACTGCACAAATACAAGCACTGATGTGCCAAGTCCCAGATGCACTCCAGACCCACAGCCTCAGTTTGCTCTGGGCTTGCTGCCATTTTTGTGAATAGCTTTTAGGTTAATCTCTGTACAAAGAGTGCTGCATCACTCTAGCTTTAGAGTGCAAAGACTTGCATAACTGCTCAGCCTCCAAGGGAAATGTCAGGATATTCTGGCCATCACAAGATGAAGCTCATGATATATCATTGCGGTCTTCAACATCCTCATGAGGGGAAGCAGAGGGGCAGGCACTGATCTCTTCACTCTGGTGACCAGTGACAGGACTCAAGGAAATAGCATGAAGCTGAGGTGAGGGAAGTTTAACTATCAGGTTAGATGTCAGGAAAAAGTTTTTCACCCAGAGAGTGGTCAGGCACTGAACAGGCTCCCCAGGGAAGTGGTCACAGCAAGAAGGCTGTCAGAGTTGAAGCGTTTGGACAATGCTCTCAGGCACATGGTGTGATTCTTCCAGTATCCTACGCGGGGCCAGAAGTTGGACTTGATGATCCTGATGGGTCCCTTCCAACTCAGGATATTCTATGATTCTATGATTCTATATAAAGCAACTGCTGGAGCTGTGTCTGCCACATGATTCATTTCTACTCTGTACAGATACTAGAAGTCGAACCTTTCTGCCTTCCCTCTTTGATATTCATAGAATCATAGAATCAGCTGGGTTGGAAGGGACCTTCGAGATCAAGTCCAGCCCTTGATCCCCTACCACTGCGGTTACTTCCCTCTTCTTCTTGGCCTATGCAGAGATAGGCCAGTTTATGAATGGCCACATTGTAAACCATCATCTGACAAGGCTGGAAGGAGACACAATGCCTCCTCTTTAGGAACAGCCCTTGTGTTACAGAGGTTTGTAAAACAGACAAAGACTGTGCAGGACCACTTCTTCAGGTGTCTTTGTCAAAGGGAAGATCTTTTGCTTGACTATTTTTTCCTTCCTGTTACCATCTTTACTCTGGGCAGCTCTTTCTTTCATGCAAGTTGTTGAACCTCCCCCCAAAAGAAACTTATCCACGTAACAGAAAGAAAATTTCTCCATACGTGTGATGCTGCCCTTTCATCCATCAAAGGAAGGACTAAGCATGAGAAGGATGGGGAGGTTGTTTGGGGAAACCCAGACATTAGTTGTCAGGCTGTTGCCAGCTCCCTTGCAACATTTTGTGTTCTTAATATCTTAATATCTGTTAGTATCAAGCTGCTCTGGATCTCTGACCTATATTCAGTATCCTCTCTAATCCGAACTTTACTTAGCAGAAGAGTATTCAAAATATCTGGAGAGGTGCACACTTGGGAACCACATATAAGAAAAGGATCATCAGATCCCATCCTAAGAGAGGAACATCCTCCCACATCCAGTAATTGCAGCATCTCCAGTAAAAAGGTGGTGACCAATCAGCAGGCCCACAGTGCCAGGCATCAACTTTGCCAGTTATTCATGCCACTGGCATTAAAGATAAGGAATACTTACCCACAGAAAGAAAAAAGGAAAAGGAGGGGAAATAAAAGATAATTGAACTAGCTGAAAGTAATTTTATGTGTGAAGGGCTGAAAGACCTTGCCAATATTGTCCAAAAAAAGGGGCTAAATGACAACTGAGATACTCTGGTAGGTTTCCTGATTACCAGAGAAGTTGTCTCTCAGGAAGAGATCTACTGAACAGTTTGGTCCCTAGGCTAGCCACAGAGCACACACAAAGAAGTGGAGACAGAGAGAGGTCAATCCCTTGCCCTGTGGTGGATGAGCTCATGCTGGTTCTGCTGGCAGTCCCAACCCCTCCCACCTGGAAATGGCAGCCATACTTAAAGGATTATCACTTCATTCAAATTGTCATGTTCTTTTCAGCTGGATGGAGGATCTAGTTCTCATGAACTTTTGAGTCAACATTGTGTTCCTTGTTCGGGTTGCAGTAAGAAAGGGAGATGGTCAGGGTCTTGTGAAGAGATGGCAGAAGGAGATTCCTGCCTTTCAATCAGTGCAGTTAACAACAACCAAACACTGCCTTTATGCATTGCCTGCAGCTCCCTGCAGCCTCTGTACCACAGAGCACTCTGAGCTTTGGCATGATAAGTGAGAGTAAATACTGCAGTAATTCACATGCTTCCCTTCCCCCATCCTGACCTTAATGGAAACCACATGAGGAACATAGGACACAGGAGAAGATCACTGGGAAAGGCAAAGCTATGCAAAAAATTAGCCACTGAGCTGATGGCATGAAAGCCTGGCAGCTACCTCACACCTCTCTCCTGGCAGGGAGCCACCCTGCCCCCAGCTTTCCTGGGCACAAATTGCACCTCCTGTCACTGCTCCCAGGTGGCAACTCAGTGAGGTCACAGAGCACCAGGAAGAGAGGTAGAAGGGCAACTTGGCAATCCTGCTCCCAATCCTTCTGCTGTTCTATTGCTAGGGGGAATCTGCTACCTGCACATCCCCAGTAGGATACTGTTATTACTATTACTACACTCTCAAGCAGACATCCATTTTCTCATGACCCAAATAAAAAAAAAAGGAAAATAAAAAACCAGAAGAAAATAATTTCTTCAAACTTTCCAAAACAATTAAACTTCAGAGACCAAGCCTGAAGCATTTCTCTCAAAAAAGCGGACGCTTAAAAAGCTCTGCACGTACATCAAAATAGGGCTTAGAACGTCCTGAAGAAAATGTGTAACTACCTTTACAAAGCTATCACACTCAAAAGGGAATTAGCATCCATAAAGAAGAGATAATCCACAGGGTGAACTGACCTACAGTGGTTAATATGATTCTCTAAAGACTGTACAAATTGACCGATGCAATGATTGACTCTCATAGAATTAACTGGGTTAGCACAGTTCACTGAAGAAAGGCTGCCACCATCTTAAATAGCCTCTAATATGCTCTCTTCTTATATGCTTTCCAATTCATATAGTTTTCAAGCGGAGGTGACATAAGGAATTACTGTGACTGAGTTATAGCAAAGTATTGCAAAGCATATCTGTGTGTGTATGTGGGTGTGTGTATGTGTATGCACGTGAGCTCACATGCCATATGGCTGCTCTTCCCACTACCTTTTCATTGCATTCGGTGGATTATTGACCTCAAATTACATTCTTGGTGTGTCCTCTTTCTCTACAACATGAAGGAGCTCACACATCATCTCTGGAATCTCTAATGAATTATGGAGGAAAGATGTTTTGTTATTAGTGCTATACTCTGTGTCCTGGGGCTTCAGAGCTCAGTTTACAGCTTAACCACAGCCTTTGTGTGTGCCACACTGTGTGAGAAACACCTAACCTCACTTTGCCTCAGTCTCTTTCTCTAAAATAGAAGCGATATCAAACACTTAAAAGAGTCTTGTCTGCGGCTCCTGAGAGCTTTGAAATCCTCAAAATGAAACAGAAGAAAAAGAGAATTTTTTTTCTTCAGTTATTTTGAAAGGCTGATTGATAAAGATGATGCCAAAAGACAGGAATAAGAGTCCGTTTGTAAAAACATTGTGAGGTGAAGAAAATGTGAATTTTATTAATTGAAGCTCATCTATTCAAGTAACCTTGGAACAGAAACAACACTGGAAACAAGAGAGATGATTCTGTATCGATCATGGGATTCATTATAATTTTTCAGTGTATGCATTTGAAAGATGCAATGTCTACAGAAGTGCTCCCTAATGTATAAAATCCACTAGCTGCCACTCTCAATTAAATGTAGTTAATGAGATCTCTGTTCACCCTATAGCAAAGAGGGCTGTGTCTCCATAGTTCATTGAAAATGGAGTTGAAACATGGCTGGGATTTTAATTGGTTATTGTGGATATCACCACGATATGTCTCCTATGGTCTGTCTTGTGTATCTGAGGTTCATAAAATCCAATAAAGCATATAAACAAAATCCAATAGATGTCTGAGGCTCTGGGCTTTAATACCACAACATGCAGCAGATGTAGACAGAAATGACAATTGACAGGATATCCCTTGCTGATCTATACATAACAAAGGAGAAGTAGTTTTCACAGTTGTATTCCCCTCCCTGAGATGCAAAACAGCATGGTTTTATCACGTGTCAAACAGGTGCAAGAGAAACAATTTAGAGCTGTGGTGCTCTAACGTGCCAGAACAAGTCGCCTGGGAGCTGCCAAGGGACAATTGTTCACTTTTTCTTTTGGGAAAAAAATGGCCTGGAGGAAGGACACAGCTACTGAGGTGATTCTAGCAATTGGAGGCTGACAAGGCTGCTGGTGGTGGCAACTAGGACTGTGTTGTCTTCCGTGGTTTTCTGGTCAGAGATCCTTATGGTCTGGTTTTAAACAAACAAGTGAAGTTCACCTCTCACCTCTCGGTGGAAGATTTCTACCATAAGATGACAGAATGGAAGGTGGTCTCAACCGAAATTCATCTTCACTTTATTTTATGCCTGGGCTTTCTGTTCATCCCCAGAAAAAAACTGACCTCTTTCACTGACCTCTTTCCACAGCTTGCTTAGAGTTCCCTTCTCTTCTTGAAAGGGTACAGGAAGAAAGCTAAACTAGGGGATCCCTGTCTGACTTCCCTTGGAAATTTATTCTTCTCCTGGTCAACAGTTAAGAGGAAACAGAAACAAAACAAAAAGCCAACATTGCAAATTCAGCACATTTTTTCATCTCAAAATCTAAAAATACTCTGGAATTATTGAGCAGAAAATCACACTTATAATAAGGTGGAAATGATCCCATCAGGCAAGACAGGCCAGCTGTATCATTACTGTTGCTGGGCCGAATCCTCAGAGAGACCATTACGCCATCAGCTGAGCAATTACAAAGTCTCTAACTGCACTCCCTGCAATAACTATCCTTACGTGGGCACTGGCCAAACAGATTCCATAGCAGTCAGGCAAAAAGCTGAGCTGAATGGTTGGGAAGGGGGGCAGGGTGAAAATTAGATGACTCATAGCAATAAACTGAGTGCTACTGTATATTGAGCAATTTTCACTCGTTTCTTGTGCCGATTTCCTATGGATCCTCATATTTGGGGTTGTCCTCAAAACACTGCTTTGACCCACATGTGACAGCAGTCCCCAGGCTCCCTCTATAGCCTATGTGATTCTTACAAGCTTCCAAACTTTCCCCTGTGGCCTGAATATGGTTCCATAGGCTGTAGTTCCCAGAAAGTTGTACTGACTCTGGACAAAGAAGCTGCCACATGTGCTAGCAGCAGCTTTGTTAGCTGGTCAGGCTAACCAGCTAAAGCAGGAACCACAAGTACAGGTGACAGCAGCAGTACATCCCATCCTGATGTAACTGAAAGGAACTTTCACTGTGATCAGCCCAGTTGGCTCAGCTTACAGCAAAAATAAGTTTGGCTCTTTCCCTTTTCAGTGTTTTCCTCTGTATTTTTCCTCCTGTTCTGCTTTGCTGGTGGTACAAATCTTTGCAGTTCTTATTATGTCTCATCTGAAAACATTTGTGGGCAGGTTCTGTCCTGAAGTGTGTTTCGGCTGCACTGTGGTAGATTGCACTTTTTGGGATTACTTTGTTTTCCTTGGCATAGCAGGGGCTGCTGTGCAGCAAGAGGAGGGCAGGGAGAAGAGAGCTGCTGATTCATTGCAGCTGTTTCAACAATCCAAGCACCTCATCCTCTCTTTTCCTTCTGAAAGCCTCACTCACCATTTCAAGGCCAGCTTGAGCTCCTGTTTGCTTTTGTTTTCCTGCCCCTTAAGGTTGTGGCAGCAGCAGAGACATGTTCTGGGGTCATTTTTTCTCCAGCCAGTGTCCACCTCCAGGTCCTACAGAAGCCAAACCCACAATGTGGAGTAGAGATACAGCACCAGCAGTCCAGCTCCCCTTACTCAGTGTTTCACAGGCACTAATTCAGTGGCTGAATGAAGACTGTATTTACCACCCCATCCAGGGTGATTCTGCAAGGAAAATAGAAAGATGTCTGGATGGCACACCTTAGCAAAAGCTCCGGTGATTAATCACACTGTACCAGGAATATTTTAAATTTTTCTTGATGGAAATTTTGGTAGAATATAGTGATCTAAAGTTTGGAAGGGAAGAAAAATGTACTTGCAAGACCAACAAGAGAAGTCATTCTTCTGCAGGTAATGAAGGAAGATTTGGTCTGCCAAAGGCTGGACACTCCATACATTTTCAGCATCAGCTTCTCCTGAGACCAGTGGACAATTATGGTATGTATATCATGGAGATTCATGGCACTGAGTCTTAACCCAGAAGTCTAGGGACTCAGAGATAAACCTTGGATGCATAGAACCTGGGTTCTATAAGTGCCTGGAAGAGCAGGGATTAAGATTTATTTACACAAATCCTGTGTTCCTCTGAGGTGAATTATGTGACCTCAGGTTTGGAAGGTGTTGGGAAGACCTGGGTAACTTTGGGTCACTAACACAGGATAAAAGGAATATGAAAGGCATTCTATCACCTGGACGAGTAATCCCGGGATGTGGACGATGACCACAATATATTTACAGAAACTGTGCTCTAGCAGGGGATCAAATAGATTCAAAATCTGTGGATCTTGGTTCTGCTCCTGATTTAAACAATATTATGCAAATTACTTTACTACTCTGATTTTGTATTGTCTTTCTCTTATTTAGCTAAAAAATGTTTGAGTAAAGCATGTTTGGATACAACCTGCTATAGCAGTATCATGAACTTCATCAGCACCTCCAGGCACCTTAGTATAATAATGACAATTGAAAGTGTTTTCTAAAGATCACACTTATTAGTACATTGGAGACAAATGGGAGAGAGACTTACTGGGATGCTAGGAGATAGATAGATAGGTAGATAGACAGATAGAGGGATAAATATCTCTAGTAGTGTGTGCAAAATAAACTGTAATTATCAGGTTGACAGAGAGTAATTATGCTTTGCTCACTGAAGGACATTGTCATCTTCACATCGTGTGCAGAGACTGAATGGAAACAAAACACTATCAAGTGGGGCCAAAAGCAGACTTCCTACGTGTGTCTGTGGTTTGGGACACACATTCCCATGTACTTGGCAACTTTTCTTTCTGTTAATAAGAGAAGGAAAGCATGTGGAAGCTGAGTTATGCATGGGAAACCCATGTATAGCTTTGGGGACTGGAAGAATGAAGTTATGTGCTGGAACTGATCTCATACATGGAAGACCTCTGGAGAGAAAGCAGAAGCCAGGGAACATTGAGAACACGCTCAGCACTGCCTCTCCCTGAGGACTGGATGAAGAGACCACTTTTTTAGCAAATTGTAAGCTCTACTTGTGGATGAGAGGACAGTGGTAAATATTGTTTTACCTTGAGTACAGAAATATCTTTGACACAGTCTCCATAGTATCCTCATAGTCAAACTGGTCAGATTTGGTTTGAATAGGTAGACTAAGAAGTAAGTGAAAAACAGGAGGAACATCCAGGCTCAAAAGGTTGTGACTGGTGGTCCCTGGGGATCAATACCGGGAACAATACTTTTTGATGTCTGGTGTTGTCTGTGTTAATAAACTGGACTTTGGGATAGAGTACACCTCAGCAAGTTTGTGGATGGTATGAAATTTGGATGCTAGAGGACAGGGCTGTTATTTAAAGTGACATTGGCAAGACAGAAAAATTAGTTGAGAGAAACTTGATGGAGTTTCAAAAAAGACAAATTCAAAGTCTTGCAGCTAGTACAGGATAATCCCATGCAAAAGGAGCAGTTTAATTATCTATATTGATGATATATGTCCTGACCACAGCCAAGGAATTCTTTAACCCAGTGGCGCCAGCTGGGTAGAAAGCAACATTGCAGAAAGGGCCTGGGGATTCTAATGGAAGACAAATCTAACATAAGCCAACGATGTACCTTTGCCACAAAGGCATCCAGGCACGTACCAAGCTGTATTAAGAAGAGTGGAGCCAAATGCTCAGGGGGGAATATTTGCCTCTGTTTGGCGCTGATGAGACTACACTTGGAGTGCTGTGTCAGTTTTGGGACCCCAGCACAAGAGAGACACTAACATAATGCAGCAAGTCCAACAGAGGCCATGTTAAGAGGAGAGAAAGACTGAGATAGCTGGCTTTCTTCACCATAACAGAAGAAGGTTATGAGAAGATATTAGTGTTGTATTCAATTATATAATGGGAGTCCAGAGAGGCAACTGAGCTAGACTTGCCTCAGTGGTACACAGTGACAGTCTGACAGGCAACGGACACAAGTCACAACACAAGAAATTTCAGCTAGGAATCGGGAGAAAAAAAGTCAAAATGGGAGAGTTAAACGCTGAAATAGGTTCCCCAAGAAATGGAGGAATCTCTATTCTCAGACATATTCAAAACATGGGTGGAAACAAAACTCCAATTAACCTAATCAAAGTTGACCCCATGTTGATTGGAGGGACTGGACTGGATGGCCTCTAGAGGTCCCTTTTGACCTCCATTGGTCTATGACTTTTTTAAAAAAACCGTGTTCTTTATCATCTTACATTCTGGCCTGAGGCCACTAGACTTTCTATAGTTCTATCTTCCTCCTAATGGTCCACCAGGAAAATCACCTCCTGGGAAATCTGGAAACCCTGGCTTATATTCCTTTCCCTGCTTTGTGGCTTGAGAGGATCATGCATCCATGAGGCTTTCATCAGATTCAGGAAGGCCAGGTAAATCTTTGGTTTTCTTATGGAGTTACTTTCCACCACAAACTGAAGAAATTAAAAATCAGTGCTGAACATGAATGCTAATATTTGATGCAGCAGTACTGCAGGCAAGTCAGGCATTGCCTGACAGCATGTGGGCCAGACTCCTCAGATGGGGCCAGCCAGTATGGAAGGAACTGGGCTTATTCCTGCCATCAGATGACTGTTGAATTTGCCTTTTTGTTTTGAATATGTGGAACAGCAGTCAGAATCCCAGCAGTCTATCTGATTTCAGTCAGCATGGGCTTAGCTGGAGATATGAGAAAGCTTTTGAAAAAAACCCCATTTTTCCTTGCCTGTGGGTTTCTTTCTTTCAGTAACATTTCTGGGAAAATAGCATGTCTCTCTAAACAATAATGCAGCCAGAATGGACACTGAACTACAGCTGTTATCTCAGAATTGGCAACACATATATATTACACATTAGTACAATAAACAGTTGATGTAAGACAGAGTAGAACCAGGCCCTCAGATATTTATCTAAATTACCAGAATCACATTACTATTTTGATAGCAGATGAATCAAAAAGAGTTCCGTGTCTTATCATAAGCCTTCCCCACTTCTCTCCCACTTTGCAAGGGGCTAGGCTGTGGGAGAGTGTACATGTCCCACCTCTGTTTCCCGCACAATTGCCACCTCACCCGTCTTGCATCAGTTGTCAGGAAAAATATGTGGGTTTTTTAAATCAGTGGAAGTTCAGCTGAGAAAGAAATTAAATTGTCTCAGTTTGAGACAATTGCTGGGGATCCCACCCCATGTGGAAACAGACATCTATATAACAAACAATTTAGAATTAAATTGCACACTTGGTTCCATATGATTGATTTCCATGGGATTGTGCTGACAGAAATAAAACCAGAACTTAACTCCTCAGATTTCAATTAAGTAGATAAGTCACTGTCTATGCCTCCCTCCTGGTTACTTTGAGAAAAAAGTCCATTATTAACTTACAAGATTGTCAGACTTGGAATTCTACAGTTGTCAGGTTCTATAATGCAACATACACCCTGAAAGATATTGTCAAACCTAATGTAGACGTGATGTGCATGAGAGGGCTGAGGGAGCTCAATGCACCAAGTGTGAGGCCCCTTGATGTTGCCTCAATAACCCACCTCAAGGTATTGTTTACAGTTTTATCAGAGTCTATAGTTTTATTTAGTCCCAGACAATGCATTACACAGGAGTGTGTGATACAGGCTAGTCACTCGCAGTAGCCGACCACAAGAAGCCAGACTGTAGTAATTTGCAAAGATGCATTGCTGTGAATGTCTCAGACTGCACATCACCAAGGCACTCTGTAGACTCATTTGGCCTATATGCCTCATGTTGCAATGCATATTTAAATTTAAATGGCAGCTAAAAGCCCAGGGTGCTGACCTAATCATCATTCAAGTGTTTTTTTCATTGTTTTTCTGTATCTGCTGCTCTAAGGCAGGTCCTGGTCTTCTAAGGTGACCTGCTCAGTGGAGAGGGAAAGGCTGTGAAAGGTGTCTACCTGGACTCCAGTAAAGCCTTTGACACCATTTCCCATAGCATTCTCCTCGGGAAACTGGCTGTGCATGGCTTGGATGGGTGTATTGTTCACTGGATAAAAATCTGGCTGGATGGCCAGGCCCAGAGGCTGGTCACAAGTAGTATTCCCCAGGGCTCAGTGTTGGGGCCAGTCCTGTTTATTTTTATGGATGATCTGGACAAGGGGATCAAGTGCACACTCAATCAGTTCACAAATGACACCGGGTTGTGTGGGAGTGTTGGTCAGCTGGAGGGTAGGAAGGCTCTGTGGAGGGATCTGGACAAGCTGGATCCATGAGCCGAGGCCAATTGTATGAGGCTCAACAAGACGAAGTGCCGGGTCCTGCATTTGTGTCACAACAGCCCCAGGCATCGCTACAGGCTGGGGGAAGAGTGGCTGGAAAGCTGCCTGGTGGAAAAGGAATTGGGGGTGCTGGTCTACAGCTGGCTGAACATGAGCCAGTGTGTGCCCAGGTGGCCAAGAAGACCAATGGCATCTTGGCCTGTATCAGCAATAGTGTGGCCAGCAGGGCCAGGGCAGTGGTTAAACACCTGTACTTGGCAGTGGTGAGGCTGCACCTCGAATTCTGTGTTCAGTTTTAGGCCCCTCACTCCAAGAAAGACATTGAGGTGCTGGAGTTAGTCCAGAGAAGGACAATGGAGCTGGTGAAGGATCTGGAGCACAAGTCTTATTAGGAGCAGCTGAGGAAGCTGGAGTTGTTTATCCTGGAGAAAAGAAGGCTGAGAGGGGACTTTATAGCTCTCTACAACTACCCAAAAGAAGGTTGTGGTGAGGTGGGGGTCAGTCTCTTCTACCAGGTAACAAGTGACAGAACAAGAGGAAATGGCCTCAAGTTGGGCCAGACAAGGATTACACTGGATAATAGGAAAAATTTCCTCCCTGATGGGTTATCAAGCATTGGAACAGGCTGTCCAGGGAAGTGGTTGACTCTCCATCCCTGGAGGTATTTAAAAGATGTGGCACTTAGGGACATGGTTTAGTGGTGGACTTGGCAGTGCTGGATTAATGATTGGACTTGATTATCTTAAAGGTCTTTTCCAACCTAAACAATTCTATGGTTCTATAATTCTATAATAAATTATCTTGCTGTCTAATAGGTTTAGGATATTGGGTTTTATCCCCAAAAACCTCAATATATGTGAGAATCACCAAACGGCAGGGGAAGAGCACACTACTCAGGAGAAAGGTACTCCTGTGCTCTTCACAAATAACATAGTAAATAAAGAAGCAGAATAGTACCTTCACTGTGTCAGAAACACATTGTATTATCAAACCTAATCCTTCATCCTTCACAGGAAAATATTTCAATTCCTGAGGTTTAATCTGCTATAGACCAAACACAAATTTTATAAATTTTCTATGAAGTGAAAATCCTTATAGTCCACGCTTTCAGAAAGCATTCATTCCAAGACCCTGAAATGTTGTTCTGAACATGTTTTCATGGTATTTCGGGATATGAGAGGAACTATGTCAACTGCTGACATAAAGCTTAATAGAATAATGGAAATACTCTATTACATTTAATCACTAAGGGCACCTGCTACTTAGTACTGATTGAAGCAACTTATCTTAATTTCTAGATCAAGTGTCTTCTGTTAGTGCCTTAATGAAACAGTGTGACATACAAGAAAAATTACTTTGCTTTGCATATTGCCATTTAAAATCATTCAGGGGTGGAAATCAACCCAAACAAATAATTCAGTATTATCGCTGTTTTGTAAACATCTAATTTTCCGTGAAAAACTTTTTACAACAAAAGTGTCTCTTGGGCAACTTTTTTTTAAAAAAGGCTCAGAAAAGCCCACTTATTTAAGTGGAGTCACAAACTACATATACTCAAGGCATTAAAACCAAGGATCTAGCATGCTAAAAACAGGGGAATATTAGTAAGGATATTAGTCAGCATTACTTCAAAAGTAGAGGTGAGATGATAGGAAAGAACTATGGGAAGGAGGGACCAGGCACTGGCAGCAAGGAAGGAGAGCGAGTGGCAATGCAAGCAAGCTGCCGAGAAGCAAAGTGGGAGCTCGCTGGCAGCTGATGCAGCTGCTGAATCACACGGAAGGGTCGGTTTGCACAGCCCAGCTCACAGGCAGGCCCCCCTGAGAGTGCAGTAGCTAAACAACTTTCAAAATCAATGTATATATTACAAAGTTTTTCCATTTCTGTCTTCCTGTGCTGCTTCTCTCCTTCTTAGACAATCCCAGCAAAGGATAGCGGTTGCATTTTGCCCTCAGCTGCTTTGATTCTGGTTCCATTTCCTACTCCTGTGTCTCCCCTGAGGGCTGCTATTACCCTACTCTTCCCAACCCCACCCTATTTGTACCCTTTCCTCCCAAGGCTTAATTTCCCTGACTTTGATCCTTTAATTGGCTGTTTCCCACTCTTAGCCATTACCCTGCTTCCCTGTGTGCTGGCCAGCATCCGATGATTATTTTACATGTTGAGAAAAGGGTAAAGCATACGCCTGAAATGGCACCCAGGAGCATGCAACTGTGCTGTAAAGGGATTGAGTAGGCCAGAAAAGCAGGAAAATATATCCCTTAGTGAGGAGTCACTGTTACCTGAGACTTTCTTATGTGCAGCAATCTTTGTTGTCTTAATCCAGTAGTTTTGTAGCACCCAAGACTCTGCCATCCACTGCAAAACAGAGTGATGAGAACTACAAGAAAGATTTTGTGCATAAGGATTATAGCCACTGACAGTGTCATGAAACAAAATTAAAAAACCCAACTCAAATACTTCAGCACACTGTAGGATAAGGAGATAAGATCAAAATTAAACCCTTATAAACTAATCACAAATGTGCAACAGCTAGTAAGGAAACCATTTTCTAGTATGTGGAAATCTTTGAAATTTCTTACATTTTGGAGAGGGAGGTGCATACAACCTCGAAGAAATTTCCTCAAATGTTGTATATCCAGCCTCAAGTTTGGATTTTCTACCTTCCAGGTGACTGTCAGAAAATACTGGTGTCTTTCTCGCTTTGCTGAAGTGTCCATTTTAATCAAACCCAGCATACTTGTAAAATATCTCCCTAGAAAACCCCCATATGTAAAAAATTACCAGCCATTTCTCAAAACAATTCTTAGGACTTGGAAAAAATTCCTTCGTGATTCTGATGTCTTCAATCCATTAAGATAGCAGGAGGGGAGATTAAAATGAGGGAGAATCATAGTCTCTAAGGTAGCAGCAGGGAAATAAAAAGGGAAGCTGAGATGAAAATGGAAAGGGAAGGAAGAAGAAAGGAGCATGGGATGCAGAGCAGTGTGGGTAGATAATTCTCTTCCTATGATAGGCCAAAAGCTAGATTTTTTGCAAGAAGGATGAGCCCACCTCACAGCTGCTTAGAATATGAGCTGGGGTATGGTAGGGGAGCAGGAAAAATAACAGTTCACTGCCAAGCAGAAATTGTATTGGAAACAGGCACCTGGGAATATGCAAGATGGGATTTGCAGGCATAGCCATGCAAGGTGGAGAAAGAAGTCATATTCTGCAGGGTAAGAAAAGACACTGAAGAGAGCTCAGGTGTCCAGTGTGATCTTTCTTCAGAGTTAATTTCCACAACTTGGAGGGGGAAAAAAAAAAAAGAAAATTGCAAAAAAAGAAAATTGCAATAAAAAATGTTATTTTTATAGCAGCACCTACTCTGTTGGTGCCTACCTTCACAGTTTCGAGTTTCCCTGACCTTCAGTTGCATGCTGTCCCTTCAGTGCATTTGGGTAGTGATGCAACCCACAACATACTTGTTGCCAGAAAGCACTTTCCCAAGACACTTTCACCCATTGCAACAGATCTTCAGGACAGTAGATTTCATGGATCTGTTAACTGTGTGGATTTCTAATTGAGGCCACATGAAAACAAAGACTGTTTATAATTCAAGACTTGCTTGCTGTCATGATATCATGATTTGGGACAGATATTGTAGGTGATGGCCAGAAACAGCAATAACTTACTTTTCCTTATGTTTTGTATATACAGGAAGAACTTACATGATAACACTGATTGAAGTTCAGAAAGAGAACTAGTCAAGTTACTTTAAAAGTAATTTCTAAGTGAAAACATGGGTTTTCAAAACTTTAAGAAGAAAATAAATACTTGTAGGAAATTTGATGATTAAAAATATTTCTAAAAAAGAAGGTAAAATCCCCAGCTTCCTTTTTTTCTCTTTCTAGTAAGAAAAAATACAAGTGAGAATAAAAAAAAACCAAGAAACTTTAAAAAGTGAATAATCATGTTTCACTTTGAAATTGAATTCTGATTCAAAACCAAAACTATCTTAATATTTTAGACAAATTTATGAATGTTTTGTTTATGAACCAGCATTTTAGTGAAAAAAGTGTGAACAAAACATTCTAAAATAACTTTGTAGAAAAGGTATGAATTTTTCAGATAGTCTCACTATTTCTTATTTTCAGTTTAAAAGTCCAGCAGCAGAGACAAAGCAATTTTCCCAAGAGAAACATGCAACACTGAAGTGCACAAGGTGAGAACTGTTTAAAGTCACAGTGATGGACACCAGCTCTGTGATAGTGTTATAAGACAACTGGTGGCACTCTGTAAAAAGGTCTTTAAGTTCTGTTTATCTGAACTGACAGCAGTTAGAAGTACATTTCATCCTTATCTATCAACGGTAAAGCTGATCTAACTGGATAGAAGACCTTTTATATGGAGCACTGCTGCTCACAGTTCTACTTACACGAGCAAATGCTAATGGTCTTCCAGACATGACAGACTTTATGCAGCATCAACCACATAGAGGCATTTGTACTAGTGCAAACTGCAAGCAGAATGTTTTTCTATCCAGAACGGCAGCAGTTTACATTTTCTCACACATCTTCAGAAGAAAGGAGTCCACAGGGTCAGGACAACAAAGAATTAAACACAGTGTGTCTGAGACAGGGAAACTGCAATTATTATGAGTTCAACACTGTAAGGATTAACATGTCTCTCTTACAAAATGTGCAAAGGAATCTCAAGCTATTAAACTGTCTAGCTCATAGCTATTATATTTGATCCATAAACAGTACCTTCAACGGTACAGTGCCCTCTAGCACTGTAATAAAGTATTAACCACTAGTTAATACTTACCTTCCAAATTGCTACTTAGAAGCCTCTTTGAGTCCTCCCATTCAAATACCTATCAAGAAACAATTTGAAAGGGCTGCAGCCCCATTTAGAATTAGTTTTACTGTCTTCAAATTGTTAACTCTTCCTTATCCTCAGGGGAACCAAAACTATCACTCATATTTTACTGGTTTCTGACTAAAGTTTTGATTAAGCTTCTTAAAGTTCTTATTAAGCTTCCCTCAGAGTATTCAACAACTCCTTATGAAAACGCAGGTTACTTACTCCCTGAAACAGGAATGGCAATAATTGAGAACTGGGATCAGAGTTTAAGAAACCATGTTTTTGAAATGTGGCTAGGAACAAAGGAACTAGATAAGAAAAGAAGTGGAGAGAATTACACCATATTATAGGATTAGCCATTGCTGATAGTAGTAGCTGGATATGTAGACCATAATAGACTACAGTTATGATTGGGTCAGGATGTGCTGTGCTACCTCCTCATGTCCAAATGCAGTTTGACTGTATGAACTAAGCTCTCCTGAGCATTAGCCAAAAGAGCTAATTTATAGGAGCAGGATCAATCTGAGCTTCTTTGATCCCAGATCCCTAGACTTAAAGATGACAAAGCTTGGTGTGATTGTTCTGTAGATGGGGACCAGAACAGGGCATGGTAAAATAATTTTGATGACATAAGTTCTCTTTTAAGATGTGTGAAATAGTAGACCCCACTCTTAAATGTTCCCAATGGCTAAGAGGGAGATTATCAGAAAACAAGCTAAATTGTAGCTGTGTACCTACTGCAGGCATTGGGTAAAGTTCAGCGGGTGCCAACTTTTCAAGAGGAATTGGGAAAACAAAGGCATTTGATATGTAGGCCTATATTACAAGGCCAGAGCAAGGAGGCACCAGGTAGGAAACATCCATGTTCACGCTCTGCTGACTTCTACCACTGCTCAGGAGAACAGCTGAGGGTCTGTAGCAGTGCAGATACAGTAAGACAAGTGAGTTTGGTGAACTGGGAGGTATCTCAAGTGCCTGAATGTCATACTATGGCTCTGTTTGCAATGTTGCACAAGTGCAATACTCACTACATACTAAACTTTCTACTTCGATGATGTACTTCTTACTGCTTTTTGAGTTGCTAGTTTTGCTGCTTCTATATGGAACTTAAAGCTTCTTCCAAGCTCATGTTCTTGATGTTTAGACCCTCCTTGTGGATACAAGCAGAGACCTTATAATTGCAGTCATGCAGAACACTCATCTAGATTCTGCTGCATGAAGGGGCCTACAGACACAGAAGAAATCTTGTGCCTGTCTCCAAATATTTATTTTGGCAAGATATATTAGGCTGTGCCTTTGAGATCCCATCAGTACTTATCCTCAGTCCAGTTTTGACTGTAGAGAACACCCCTAATGACCAAAGAGGAATGGAAGAGATAGTGTACATAAACAGGAGATATTTTTCCACCTTTTATTCCTAATATCTATGATATGTATATCATGCAGGGCAGATTAAATCTAGGACTAAAAGCAGCAGGCCACTCAGGGGAAATTGCACTAATTAGGTATACAAGCTGATTGTTGCCTCATTTAGTTCCTGTCAGTTCTGCCCTGGAAGAGGACACAAAGAAGAGATTGTGGAGACTTCAAGAAGCGTGGATGAGTTTTTCCCACAGTTTAGGATACTTATGTGTTGGAAAATCAGAGATCAGTCCAGCTGGTGTAGTCTTCCTCCCTTACCTGCTTCATCTTAGAAGTCAGGACCTGCTACTCTACACAAACTCCATTCAGTCAGTGTGGTGGGAACTCTCTGCAGTCAAGAGAACCTCTGGGCAATGAGGAGTCAGTAACCCCCAGCTGGCAAGCTACTCCACTTGCTGATTGGAAAAGAATCCACAGATTGCCCCAGTGGTGCTAGCATCTGAATCTGGGGGATTAGGTGGAATGCAGAATGTGGCAAGGGCTTTGGAAGCAAGAAAGGAAATCACAGCCAGAAAACCCCTCCTCACATGGCCTCCCTCTATCACTGTCAGTGGCCTGTAAAAGGCTTTTATTTTAACCTCTGTTTTCAGTCTCTTTGGTCAGACAAAAAAAGGAGCAGCTGCAAAATACTTTCCTAAAGGCTGTGGTAAAATAAGCTCAGCCCAGGACACATAGAAGATGACGAGAGTAATTGTTATTTCTTGCTAGAAGGCTTCTCTCACACAAACTGTAAGATCTCTGAAGTGTTGTCAGTGCCATTTGGAAATAAAAACTATAAAGAGGTCTTATTTTAAAATACTCTGTGTGATGGAGAACCCTGTGATACATGTCCAGAGCATTGTGAGACACGGTACCTATGCTACAGTTTGGATTGGTATAAGTGCATTCTATCATTCATTAATCCATTGAGGCTGGGACTGCTGTTAACTAACTTTCCATAAACCCAATATTTTTAAACAATCCTACGAAAGGCACATATGACCTCTCAAAATACATTATTGTATAGAACTATTTTGGAATGAATCATGTGCTACTGGTGCTAGCTAGTGGACTTTGAAGTTGTGATATTATGTATTAAAAGCCTATCTTGTCTTTTAAATGTCTCCCCACATCTCTTATATAGGCTTTTCCTTTCCCTGGAAGCTTGAACACCATCAAAAGAGCTTGGCTTAATAGAATGGAGGTGATTAGTATCGCAAATCAAGCATTTAACCTCTCAGATGCATTCCAAAAATGCATTGTGCTATGTGATGTTGTAAAGGTCTTATTAGCACAAGCTCTGGATGCCCTGCATATCTCACTCATAGCTTTGCCAGATGCCGGGTGTCAGAGCAGCACGAGAGGGCTGCTCTGCAAGGGCTGAGGGTGACAGCAGGACAGGCAGGGCAGTGCTCCCACCCACAAAAGTGCAGGCCCACAGTGCAGGAGCAAGGAAACAGAGAAGATCCAATGACTCTAATCACGGCTGGACTCAGTCCAGCAGTTGCCAGACAAGTCCACAAAGGCAAGGCAGCTTTGAAGTCAGGCTATGAATTTCATTCACTGGGTCAGGGACCAGGGGGTAGGTACACGGTCAGACACAGACATATGTGCAATAGAGCTTCAGTAAGGACAAAGGGCCTGAGTTTAAAAGTGGCTCCCAAGCACTCTCCCAGGTCTCTCCAAGGGGGAGACCCCTGACTAGGCTTTACACAGATCTCACACTTCTTGTGTCACAGTGACTCACACCAGGTTACAGCTGTGCATAGCAGACCTGGTCATGGGCACAGGCAGCCAAAGCCCTTCCCAGGGAGCAGGGGAAGGTTGCAGAGTCTGTTGGTACACTCTGCCTATGGCATAGCAAAGGTCCCCAGACCTAGTTTATGCCAATGGCTCTTCTGTATTACCCCAAAGCTATCATGCATGTGTCAGCATTGATCCTACATTTGTTCTTGCTTTTTCAGCTCTTCCTAATCTCAAAAGATGGTAAATCTGAAATGGATGCTATGTCTCCATCAAGCAGTGCCCAGTGCCTGAGGATGAGATATTTTATCATGGTTTGGAAAACAATATACAGCAGAAGAACTGAACAAAATGTCCAGAACAAGCAAGCAAACAGAAAAACATCTGTAGCACGTTATGGAGACACATTCAGAAACAGAGACACCCACATCCATGCCCATTCACGCAACACATAAGAGGTCATTACAGAATTCTATTTGTTTCTGCAAAAGAGAAATAAAAAAATGCTTTAAGTTTCCTTCTCAAAGTATATTTAGAACCTCTGATCGAATTTCCTCCCTCTATCCATTTGGTTTGACTCAACTCAGTATACCTTTCTCCTGCATCAACCATTTAAGCAGCATAACAGTCTCTGCCACTTCAGCCCAGTCATTCATGGCACCTAACAGCTACTAAGGCTCCTATAGCATTCCTGAAATCAGATAAGGCTGCCTTGGAAATCTAAGGGACAGGCTTTTGATACCAACGGCACAAAATAAAAGAGATAATGGATATACAGGCATGTGAGTATGCCCTGGAAACTGAACCTGGGAAAAATTATAACTGAAACACAGGCTGTACGCTGAAGAGTATCTTCTTTGCTGCAGGAAGAAATAAAACGCAGCCCTTACAGAGTAAATCCAGTCAGCTACAAGCAAAACCATCTGATTGAGTCCTTGTCATTGCCCAGACAAAACTTCAGAAGAGGGCATCAGTACTGGTATCCAGACACAGAATATTTGCCACTCCTATGACACCATGCAAGTGATATTACTCAGGTGATGGCACAGACAGATACTGAGAAGATGAGGAAGCTAATCAGCAACACCAATGAATGCTGTGCTTTGTCTCAGTCCCTTTACAGACTCAGATTCAGATACACAACAAACTCAAAGTCAAGTGAGACTTGGAGATTAGCATCTGCCTGTTATGAAGAAGCTGTTGTTAATGTGTTTCACAGTCAAACCAATAAAAACTGAAACACTCAGCACTCCAGCCACATAGCAGATTTTTCACCATAGGCTGAGAAAAAAACCCAAAGGGAGTCACAAAAAGAGCCTCTGTTCAGAAATGAGAAATGTTAGCAGTTTTCTCAGTGGAAGAAGTCCACCTAATGCCTGTTCTAACAGTGTCTGACTCTAGTTGCTTCTGAAGCAACAATCTGAATAATCTTGAAAATCTATTCAGATTCTTTTATGCAAAAGAAAAGGCATCAAGAAAGAGAAGTGGGAAAATGAGTAGTGTTAGCAAATTTAATCTTTTGGTGAATAATAGCTCTGTACAAACTCTGTTTCCACTGCTGGTGAAGTGGTGTACTGTGGCAAGAGGAAAAGGGATTAGAAAAACAAGAGAAGGAAAACAAATAGTCCTATCTCACTCACCACCAGAGACTATAAAAGAAGGGAAGAGGGTTCTCCTGAGCTTGGTACATCCCTCTACAGTGGGAAGGTCACAGGACAGCTTTTGGAAGTTCCTGACCTGAAGGCCTTCCTGCTCTTTGGGGGCCTCTCTTTCCACATAGTGTTATTCCAGAAAACAGAGACCATGTCCCATAGTTGACTTTAAACACTAAGTCAAGGTCAGGGTATTAGGAAAGCAGCTAACATTTGCTAGGAAAAAGTGCTTAGTATTTTCAGGAGTTTCCTTGACTTGGGAGAGAAAAGGTTAAATTAGTAGGTTCAGTGATGAAAAAAACTACTGTCAAACATAGCCTAAAGGATTATTTTACTGCTAACCAGTGGATTTTATTGTAATCAGAATTAAAAACACACTTCTGGATATCAGAGCATCCAGGCTTTATCGCTGAGCGGGACTGTCTGTAGTAGGAACCGCAGGAACTGGAAAACAAGACTTCGAATGTAAGGCTTATTCTATTCAATTAATTCAGCTTACAGAAGAGAAGTTTTAAAGGTGACATAATTGCTGAATATAGGGATTTACACATAGAAAAGGGTTTATAAGGAGGAGGAGGCAAGCAGACAGACGTTTCAGTCTTTCTGTCAAAGACATAATGTGAACCAATACTTGGAAAGTCAACAAGAAAAATTCTTTCTTATTTAAATAAGATGCAATTTCTGGGCAGTCAGAACTACAAAAGCATAATAGTGGAGGTCACCCTCTTTTGGAGTCTTTATGACAAGACTGTATATCTTTTAAAACCCCATATTTACTATTTAGCTTCAGAGGAAAAATTGCAAAGGGTGTGTTCAAGCTGTCTACTTTCCTTTTGAAGTCAAGATACCTCTGCACTGCATTCATCCTTCAGGACAGACAGCAAAGTTTGAAACAGGGCTGACAGCAGAGCACCCTACAGGAGAGCCTTTGGTACTACTGTGAAAGAGATGTCCAGGCGTTGTGTAAGCAGCCAGGGTCCAGTGCCCCCAACTACCCTTGCACATGTGAGACAGCACACTTGCAGTTTCATGCCACAAAGGTCTAGAAGGAACTTAAAATCAGTTAAGAATAACTTTCCCAATACAGGGATCACATATCTCCCTCTAAAGCATTTGGCAGTGGCTGGAGATAGCATACCAAAAGAGACAGCCCACTGGGCAGACACAGTCTGGCAGTTGCTATATCCTTGGCACAGGCTGAATAGCACACAGGGTGTCCTTGGAGGTCTCCTATGCACACATTGACCAGAGCTGACCCTACTTAATTTATGAGCTCGTCTGAGATCACAGCCTCATGTATTATGGCTCCAGGCTCCATTGAAATGAACTTTATTAAAATAAATTCCAGCTGTTTGGAAGGAGTTACAGAAATTACAAAAAGAAGGCAAACTCCTCCATTCCCTAACTCACTGCAAGCAGAAAAAGAAATAGTTGCAGGAGACCAAGCAAAATTCAGCTGGTTCAATTGAAGGGCCATGAGAAAAACATCTAGCTGAAGAACAAGCAATTTTGATAAAATGGGATGTTTACAAATGCTGAGGTAGAACTCACAACTAGGTAACATACAGGGCAAACAGGCTTAAAGCAGAGAGGTAGAGGGACAAAGGGTCAGGAGGGCACCTGATAAAGCTTCTGACTGAAGGTGGGATGCATTTTAATAAATCAGATTAATTTCTAAGAGGTCTGGAATACTTGTACCTTTCCTGTTTTGTCTGTTCCCTGGCCTTTGGTCTGCTGTATTTCCTTCCCCAGGATGCCTGTGGGCTGTTAATGGGGAATATTAGGGAGCAGCACCAGGATGTACCTCACTCTGCATGTTGCTGCCAGCAGCCTACATGTTGATTATTGTCCCTGTTTGGTAGATGCTCTTTTTATCCTTGCCTGGCTCCTGGGGAATTTCAAAAGGATGAAATTTCTAATGAAGCCTGGCATTCTTGTCCAGCCACAACTAATCAGAATTGAGTCTGCTAAGGATCTCAGAAGGAAAGCTTGAGTTTTCTGCCCTTTCATGGGCCAGCAGCTAGAAGATTAGACCTAGACCCTACCATAGGAGAAGAAATGCTCTCCTTGATTAAGGGGTTGTCAGGAAAAATGCAGTTTCCAGAACTCATATGCTCAGAAAGCTATGGGGAAGGAGCTGAACAAATAGGATTAGTTGTTGATTTAGGTGGGAACTAACCATGTGTTTATGAAGTACTCATGAACTAGTTATGTTTATAGAATCTACAAAAGCGGGGTGTAACATTCACCCCTCTTTCCCCATCAAATGCTGACTCTGAGCTCACTGTAGTGCAGACAGCAGTGGCACAGCAGAGCCACCCACCACTCCTACCTCACGTATCGTCACTGAAACTGCCCCTTGGAGTTCCACTATGACTGCCTACATTTTCAGGAGTTAGGGAGCTGAGACATTAGCAGTGCTTATGTGATGTTGTCCCCACCCCTATCTTTCTGACTAACAGCAATGAATTCTCATGACCTTCTAACAGATTTCTCCAATTTAAACCAACATTGCCAACAGCCTGCTTTCAGCAAGAAATTCTGCAGTCTCCTAACAATTATTTCTTGATAGTCCTGGAAATAGCCTTTCCTGCTTGATGTCAGGAATCACAGACAACCTGAGTGATATTTTACTTGAGGTTCCTAGATTCAAGCCACCTACAGTGCTAAATGAAACAAACAAACAAAAAATCCCCAAACTAGTAGCCTGGGATCCACTAGTTTCAGTAAAGTGGAAAGAGCGCATCTCAAGTATAGTCAGTAAAGCAAAAACATTTGCCAGATAATCCTGTAAATAGGGAAGATCTGCAGGTTGTCAACAGTTTTATGGCATGCATTGCCACCCTGGGAAGGATGTGACAACTCAGTAGGAACAGGTTCTACTGACTGACATGAGAACATTCCAGTTCAGCAGTCGTTTCACTGAATATCAGCTCTAGAGCAGGGGTTTAATGTGAATACTGTAGCTGAAAGCCATTAGACTTCTCCCTCATGCTATCATCAACCATTTTTGGCAAGGTCTGTTAAATGGAATAACTTGTAGAGTGAGCCAGAAATACGGCCTGTGGAACACATTCTTCAGATCACAAATGTTAAACTGTGGAGATGGATTGGTGAGAAAGAGGGTGGAGGGGAGACAGAAGTTTCCACATACTATTTTTTTCTCCCCCATCACCACCACAGATGTGGTCTTCACCCCAACATATGCTTGCAATGAGTGTAGGCCAAGAGACATTCCAGATCTTACTCAAGATTTGAAACTTGAAAGAATCAGCCAAGTTTGAGATTAATCAAAGGGCAGGGTAGCCACGTGTACTAAGCGTAATGGAGCTGCCCATGCTTAGATTCCACAGGCAAGGGGGTAGAGAGGTACAAATGGTCCTGTGGTAGTGCCTCTAAACTGTAGTCTGAGACTTCAGCAGCTACTAAAGGGCTCACCTCCTAGTTCAGATTAGGTTTTCAACTGTGAGTAGGCTATCAATTCAGGCACCTCAGGTGTGTGCCCAAAGTAAGAGATGAAGCTTACTTTGGGGAGCTCTTGGTTTTGAAAGAAGGTTCTTTGAATTTTATGGCTCCTTCCTTTCTTGCCTCTACCTCCTCCTCTCATCCTATTACCACTGAATTAGTTTCCCAATCTTCACAGAAGCTCCCTAAGCATAAAAGAAAATGCCTCTTCACTTAGCTAAATCCAAAGTATATGAGGAAAAATGGCTGCTGAAGAGTGAATACCACTCAGGTCATGTCAGATCAGAACTAAGGAAGCAAAATGTTTTTAGCAGAAAAAAGAAATTAAATACAGCAAGAGGATTACCATGGGACACAGAATGTTCATACTAATAAAATTCTTGAAAAATTTACCTTATATGTATGTTTAATAGAGACATTTTGTGCAAATAATTTTGTGAGTTTGATAGAGACTCATACTTTCTTTAAAATTCCTGAAAAAGTGTTACAGAAAATCAGCCATACAAATATAAGTTCTAACACATTCCTCTGGTAACATAAGTTAATTTAGGGAGCACCTCTTAGAGAATGAGATAGTTTATGTAAATATGTTGTTTTATTTATCACAAATGTTTGTGCACTAGATTTAAAAGACAACTAAATATTTACTGGGACCTGGGATATAGCCTGTGGACTTTTATAAAGCTATAAATGAAAAAGGAGCAGAAAGGAGAAACACATTTCAATTTTATATACCCGGTACTGAGACTTGAACTAAATACAGAGAAATAGAACAGTGCTCCCAAACAGCCACAGCTGTGTCACATGGGGGCATGGTAGGTAACACCTCTGATATCACTATGGAATTGTTAGCTGGGAAATGACCCACCAATTTCTAGCGCAAGTAGAACTTTTTCCCAATGGAGTAAGTGCAGTAACTAAATAAAAATTTATGGAATGGGCTGAATGCTGCAGGTCCATATCTTATCGGAGTTGGTGCCTATGTTAAAATGATGAATTAGTTTTGGCAACTAGATTTAGAAATTTATAGCCTTAGTACTGTGAATCTATTTATTGCTGTTTTTACTTTTCTTCATTGGAGGAACGACTAACAGCTGGGAAGGAAGCCTATAAATCTTAACATTAGAGAGGGGAAAGGGTAAGGCATTTTACATACACACAGGGGCTAGACCAGAAATTGGTTTTTCTAGAGACAAAGAGCAATGTGCAACAGATTTCTTTTGAAGACTTTTCATTTGCTGAAAAACAGAAAAAAAACTGCAGCGCACATCTCCTTCATTCTTTTAATTCCAGGTTTTATTAATTTTCACAAAAAAAATCTGTAGGCATTTCAAAAACAACAAAAAAACACCCCATTGTTTCTTTTACACAAAAAAAGTGATTGCAGATTTTTGCCAGAAAGAAGAAATGTCAAAAGAAAGCAAACCTGTTTATCTCTTTAGAAGAGTACATAACCTTTGAGTTTTTCTGGGATGAGAAGTGTTTGGGAATCACCTTACCTTTAGGTGAGGTATCTGCCCCAAACAGTGGTTTGCTACTCTCCAGTATGGAGCACAGATGAGGAATGCACAGTCCCTATGGGGAAACAGCCAAGTAGAACAGTATGTGGCACAAGGCTGCTGAAAGGGTGATGGGAGCAGCACTTGTAAATGATAAAAAATCCTGACATCAGTTGAAAGTAGTCTGAAGAGCTCCAACCTGCATGGAAAAGCACAAGGAGAGGTATATAGTTGTAATAAAACTTTCTATTGGCTATTTGCAATGATTCCTCCTATCCCTGGGCGAGACGTGCAAAATTGCCTAATTAAGTCCACATCTCTGAAAGTCCCAATTAAACCATCTTCTTTTGCTGAGAGGCAAAAGTGCCTCTCATTCTCTAACTCTGCATTCTCTAACTGAAGCTGGTGGCAGCATTTAATGTAGTATGCAGAGAGCTCACGGCTAAAGTTTGAAGTTCCAGGAATCTCGTCCATGCCGGTATGTTTGGGATGGAGCTGGTAATCAGCAGGCTCTAGAAGGAACATGAACACTTTAGTTTGAAATGAGCCATTGAAGAAGTTCATAAACTCTCTGGTATTAGCAAGTGATGACGAGAAACACTCATGGGTAATAGGGGCTGGCAGGAGCTTCAGAAGAAGTTTGCTTCTTACCTTGGCAAGCACAAGGGAAACTCCCTTCTCCTTCTCCTCTTTCCCTTAAACCAAAACAACCTCCCTCGGAGCATTCTTTCCTGATCTTAGTTTTAAATCCAGTCCAGTAACCACTTCCCACATTATGCCTCATGCATTTGCCAAAACCTCACCAGCCTTTTTCTTAATACTACAAAACCTGAATAGATCCTCCAAATCCCTTTTAGTCCCTATCTCTCCTGAACACTGCCCAACCCTAGCCTCACCTCACCCTCAAACTGGTACCTAAACATCCATGGCCCTTCTTGGAAGCAGCCTTTATTCTTGCCCTGTAGGCAAGGAAAGCCAGAATAGAACAACAAATCTTAATCCCAGCCCAAATCCTGTCCTTGTCTCCGGTGGAAAGACATCAAGCAGTTCTGTCACCTGTGCTGAACTTCAAAGCATCTTTAAAAATCTCTGCTCTCTCTGAAAGCTAGAGTTAGGTTACTCAACACTAAATTGTATTTGCAGGCATATCCCAATGGGTAGCCATCAGTAACATCCTAGGAATTGCCTCTACTTTGAGATCTCTGGGCTTTAGCAGACCACAGTTTAGACTAGCATTAGGAGGTTGTAATAAAGAGTTTTTACTGCAATACCAGAAGGCTTGCAGATATAATGAGGCTGTTGTGGCAAACACCCGGTGGCTCCAGCTGAATTTGCAGGGAGGCCTATGCAGCACTAAGTGAACTCCAGGGTTCAGACTGGATTTATAATTCTTTTTCCAAAATAGAAGTATCAAAGAGTTTCAGCCTGATTCCTATATGTAGGTTTCCAAGAGCATGCTGTGACTGCATGCCAAAAAGTTCCTCCAAGCCATGATTACTTTCAGGGATGCAGTGCCTCAGCAGCCTTCAGATAAAGTTAGGACTGTGGATACGAAATAACTAGAAGTTCCTTTGGTTCATGAATCTCAGAAATTTGCACAAGCAGACAGCTAGGGCTTCTTGGCTTATGTGTTATTTGTGGCTAAGCTTGCAATATCAAACTCTTTTGAAACTGAATGTACAGCGGGAGTTGGGCTTTGCTTTTGGAATAGAGGTATAGACCATAACCAGTTCTTTTTATGCTCTCAAGGCTTGCAGAAGAACAAGGAAACAGCAGCGTTCAAGGGTGTTATTTAGAAGACACAAGGTCTCACCAATTATGATGTAGTGTAAGAGTATGCAAGAAAAATGAGGAGAATGCGAGTTGTTTTTACATACTAAAAGACTTCTATAGATAGTGGAAAGAATTATGTTCAGTAGGATCCTATAGCTTGCAGTTACTTCACTGACACCATGCTGTGTCAAAGCTTAGGCCTGGGAAGGAATCAGACTGAACTTCCATCTCCCCTAACTAAGTAACAAAGTGCTAGTAGCAGGCTGACCACAGTTGCTAGTTTTCTGGGCAGTCCTGAAGCATCGCTGTACGATGGGTGCTGAGATCACAAAGGGTGTTCTAGGACCTTTTACCCAACTGCCTAAACCTAAGCCAGTCAATAGCTTCTCAACTCATTTCACCCCAAACAAGTCATTGTTTCTTTTTCCAGTGTCACAGGTTTTTTAGAATACAGCAGTAAGAGGTGTTCTTAAATCAATTCCATCCCACAGCTAACATAAATGATAAGAATTTCTAGTGCCAGAAGTTTTCCTAAACTACAACCTTCTTGCATAGCTCTTCATCCCTCGTTCTTAATTGAGGTCTCATTTTATTCCCATGAACAAGATGTTACTGAAGCCAAAGAATCCTATCAACACTAGACTTCTACCATTCCCGAGGAATGGGCAAACTCCAGCTTCAGCTTTTCTTGTCCCAGCCCTCACTGTCCTTGCAACTGACTCAACAAAAAGGAAAAAAAAAAGGCTGTTAGAGTTGCATTCACACTTTACATTCCTTACCGTACACAGCATGTCAGGCAGTCACACAGCAGCAGTGCTACGTGGGCAGGCTGGGACTCAACAGCACAAATATGGGGGCTCATAAGAAAGACAGGTACGTACCTTCTACCAGGGCCTGTTGCAATAGAACAGGAGTAATGACTTTAAACTGAAGGAGGGTAGATTCATATCAGATATAAGGGGAAAACTTTTTTACAGTTTTAGTGTTGAAACACTGGAACGGGTTGTCCAGAGAGGTGATAGATGTCCCATTATTGGAAACATTCAAGGCCAGGTTGGATGGGGCTCTGAGCAACCTGATCTGGTTGAAGATGTCCCTGCTCATTGAGGGGGGTTGGGGATGGTGGACCACCAAATATTCTATGATGTTTCTATGAAATATACTCCCCCTTACCCCTTAACCAGATTATCAAGACATTCTCTGCTTCTGTCACCAATTACTTTGCTATAAACAGGTGAGTTTTACAGTTTTAATACGCTTTTATTTGTCCTTGCATGGATCCTAATCATAACCTTTCACTGCCAGTGAGGCAGGCTTTGCTTTACTGATGGAATCTGACAACAGCAGTTGTAAACACTACAAGTCTTCCAGGATCCTGAAATGTGCCATACCCTCAACCTTCTGGTCCTTGGCTTTTATCCTTATGGGAAATATCTCTGCATAATATAAACCAATTACATGCTCAACTGTAGTCCTCTCCCTGCAAACAACAGTCAGCAAAGCTCTTAGAAGGTCCTGCTGGTGTTAACCAGAGCACATGACAGAAGTTCTCTTAGTTTGGGAGAATAAAGGGTCAAGTGGGAAGTAGTTACTCCAGAGATTTCACCATGAAGACAGCAGCTAGCAGACTACCCTTTCCCACCATGCTCATTTCAGGTTAGAGACAGAGAGACTGCTTCCTCCTCTTTACCCTCCCCTTTGCTACTAGAGCATAGGTGTCCTCAGCACAGCTCATGAGGAATTCAAGAGAAGGGAGGATGATCTCATTACCATTTTGCTGGCAATTAAAGAGTGAGACAATCTAGCTGTGGTAAAAAATAAATGGCTGCATGCAACTATGAGAATCACCACATATCTCATTTCATGTCAGGCAAGACTATTGCCTAATAGGAAGACAATACAATCCTGCTGTTGCCTAGCTCAGATGAGTGAGACTTGAACTAATTAGCTGCCACTATAGCCAGGCATGAAATTGTTAATTTTATTTTATGATAGCCATCTGAACAGTGATGTGCTCTCTGCATCTTCTCATCATATAAAAGCGGGTGTAACCAGCTTCTTCACTACTCTAACAAAGTGCAAGTTCCTCACTACTGACCACTGAGATACTGTGGGAAATCTAAGAGAAAACAAGAGAGGGTTCCCAAATCCCAGACACACCTCTGTTTCGAAGCCTTGGTCCTTGGCAGGACATCTTCCCTCACTTCTGCTCACAGCTCACCAGTGTGTGGGGATTCCTTGCAACTAAGAGCCTGCACTCCACAGCATTCTGCAGCCAAACTTTCTCATCAAGTTTTGGGACCCACTAGCCAAAGCAGAAGTTGCTGGGGACTTCAGGAAGAGCCAGTAAGCGTGAGAAAGAACATTTAATCTGGGTGTTTAGATTGGGAGGCAGGAGATTGTTTTCATAACATCTGTGGTGAAAGTGTATAAACCAACAGACAGACTGCCAATACTTGGAAATACACAAAAGGCAACTCTGGCAACCTTGTAGATTGTTTTATAAACAACTGGTTTCAAACTGATCCTGAAATTAATATAAAAGGCAGTAGAGTTACTTAAGGACAAAGGTGCTGTGGTTTCTGCATTCCCTGCTGCCTACTTCCACAACAGCAGCCCTACAATGGAGTGCTCATGCTCAGGCACAGAAGTTGTGTCCTTCCATCTCACAATGCCGGTGAGAACTAATGTGGCAAACCTCAAGAGCTGAAATACTGCCCACTACCCTACCTGTCTCATACTCCCAGCCCCCTGAGAACAACTCTTCAAGAGAAATGTGCTTTCTACATCCCTTCCAGGGTTGGCTGCAGCTCATCCCAGTGCCTTTCACGGTCAGACCGCAGCTTGGCATTTCTTTAGCAAACCAACCTACCCAGCCACACTGGCTCCTCAGACTGGCTTGTGGGTGCTGCTCTGTGGGGGCCCATTCCTCAGGCTTCTCCAGGCACATCTCTCACAGGCATGACCTGCCCCCCCCCCCCAATTTATGTCACCTTGCAGAACAGGGAAGTGAGGCCTTGTCTCATCTCTCCTTGCCTCAAGAATCCAAGAGACTCCTGGATGGATTGACACCACTGCCAGATGACTCCTGCTTGGCTTACAATGGGCAGTAGCCCTGAGGTGGTGCTGTTGCCATTGCCTGGGGCACAAACTAGGCCTTCAATAAGAACACAAATTAAAGCCAAACCCCTTTCTAAACAGTCATTCAGATTTTCTAGAGCAAATAGCTGCAGCTAAACATCTAGGAATGGATCTCCACCACCCTACTCTCTACTACCTTCCCACCCTGCTCATTGCAGGGCCCTGCCCTCTACCATGGTTCCCTCTTGTCAGGGCAAACACCACAACACCTCTGCCTGTCCCAGATACCTCCTTCACCCCTAGATCATGTGCCAAGGGCTCATCCTCCTCCCTAGACTCCTCCCCAGGTTTTTCCCTCCTGTGGATGCACCTCACTTTCCAGAAGCTCCCGTACTGCCCCAGCCCACCTTCCACACCACCTCACCTCCACAGGCTCATACAGACCTGGTACTGGTGCATTTCCACCTAAAAACAAGCTCTGAGGACTTGCTCACATGGGTCTATAGGAATTGCTCCAAAATACAAAATTCTCAGGTGTCAGTCTCTTTTCCAAAATAAAAAGTGATAGGATGAGAGGAAACAGCCTCAAGTGCCACTGGGCAGGGGGAGAAGAGGTGTTAGATTCGATATTAATTTCTTCAATGAAAGGGTTATCAACTGTTGGAACAAGTCGCCCAGGAAAGTGGCTGAGTCACCATTCTGGGAGGTATTTAAAAGACATGTAGATGTGGCACTTCGGAACATGGTTTATTGGTAGGCTTGCAAGTGCTCAGTTTGTGGTTGGACTCAATCTTAGCAGAAAAAATGTACCCATCTTCCCATTCTGTCCCACCTCAGAAGCCCCATATACCCAGGTTTTAGGTGACAGATTTAGAATACAGTTTTATAATTCTATTTTGTTCAATTCCAAGTCTTTCACATGTTTACTATGTAGCAACCACCAAGAAAGCAGAAGAAATCCCTCCATCAGAAGTTATCCAATTATTTTCAGTCTGTTTAAGCAGAAGGAAAAAAATCCCCATAAATAAAACACACTTTGTTTTATAGGAACCTACACTCTCTAGGGAAAAATTGTTTTGGCAAAAGAATTTCCAACCAGTGCTAACCAGAGCTAATTACTACGTCGCATTAAAAGAACAACTTCTTTTCAAATACTTAAGAGCATCATGAAACAATCTCTGCCAAAGATCTGCACTGTACTGGGTTATAGTTCCAGGCTGTCTGCAGACATCACTGCCTGAGGTATACTATTCTGACATCATTGTGCAAGTTCAGTGCACAAAGCACATGTCTGTACTATAACATGGTCTTGACAGGACCTCACATTTCCACCCTGGTAAACCCTAAATAGTTTCCAGAAGAGCTATGTAGAAAATACCCAGGAAGCATGCTGGGTAAGCCATTCAGATGATCACATGCTCTGGGATTCTTGCTGTCTCTGAAGAGCTTCCATATGTCCAGTCTGTAACTCTACGGAGGGAAAAAAAAAAAAAAAAAAGGAAAAGTTAGTCTGATGCACAGTCCTCTGACCTCCTGCACTGTCACAACTGTTGTTTTATTAGAGTTGGTTACCTGATGCTGGCAGTCAGATTCAGGAAGAACTGCAGACTGAGAACTTCCAGGAAAATTGCTTGGACACGAAGAAACAACATGGAGAAGACTTAAGGTTGTGAACAGCAGGTAATGCTGACAAGAGACACACAGTGGACAAAGTGGTGACATAGTAAGGATCTTGGGCCCTGCAGGAGGCCTAGATCTGATGTAGGTCTGGAGCAGCAGCACGATGACATCACTGTGGTGTAAAACCAATAGTTCCTAAGCTGGTGAACACTCACAGAACAAAGAGTGATATCAAGATAATCCCTGAGCTGCTGCCATTGCTCGAAGACACATCGTGAAGGAATGGGAGTTACTAACATCTGGAGCCCATAGGAGGGGAGGAAAATGCTCTCTGGTTTCCTAAAGATAGGGCCTGTTTTAGTTACAGAAGTAGGTTTCCATACTTTCTGCGTAACTCTGGATTGTTGTGGACAGAGGAGTCACTTCATGATGCCATTTGTCAGTGAGAGAGTTATAGGAAAGAAGATACCAGAGAGAAATTTAATTCAAGTGTGTGCAAATACCATCCTCGGGGCCTAAAGCAGGATTTTACCTTTCACATTCCATACCTCTTAGAGCATCCACATACTACTTGGAGCTTCATCCTCCTCTTAAACCCCTATTTTAAATAGAGGTAATATTTTTGCCTGGAGAACTTAGAATACCTTTTCTCCATGTACAGAGCAACCAATATCCCCCTAATCTCACCCTACAAAAGCCAAACAGCACACACACCTCAGCCAATTGTAATATTAGGATCTTAGCAGGGAGAATCCCAAAAATTCATATCTGGGAGAAGTAAGAATGTATGGCTGGAGTTATACAATCTACTTAGGAGAAGGTAATTTCCCATGTTTGGCAGAAGGGATTCTTGCCACAAGGCAAAAAATTGCATGCGCTCTGCCAGCCACACTTGCTAGAAATTGTTTATGATGGCTAAAGCACACTTAGTAGCTTTACTAGCAACATTTTACTAATAGCTTTGGTTCACTATTTGCATATTTTTTGCTAAGGGCCTTTTGCCATCTTGAAAGTGTTTGAAGACTTCCATGCTAGTAGATTTTTACATTGACAAGTTTTTAGTGTCAACCTGGTTTAATATATCTTTCAGAAATCCTGTCTGCTAATTAAGATTTATTTGTAATAAAAGGCCACAGCTAGAGCAGAGTCTCAGCTAATGGAATAGAGCCAGATCATGAATAATTGAGGGTATGTTCTCCATTTATGGCATCGAGTGGCAGCATTTGTAGGAATCCCAGGGTCCTCAGGCTTTTCAGCAGTGAGCCCCTGTGGCTGCCTGTTCCTTGCCTTCCCCAACCAAGTCATGGAGTCTGACACCACCACTTGCAGCCTGTCCTTCAGCAGCCAGAAATCAGACATTTCTGAAGTCTAGCAAATTCAGCCTAATTCCAGAGCAAAGCTGGCAGAGACCAGCCACATCAACACACATGGGACAATTAGAGGGAAAAGAACAGTTGCCACATGTTACATTTAAGCATGAGCTATGCAGAAACCATAAAAGAAAACAAGATGCATTGTGACCTATAGACTTGCCCATAGTCACTCTAACTAATGCCATTTCTTTTCCCTTTCCAGAAGAAAAAACACCTCACGGAAAGAATTATAGCAGCTTCTGCGTGCTTCATGATCACAAAGAATGAGGAATGTCACCAGTTCATTACTAGGAGCTCTGCTTCAGGCCACATGGCAGTCACAACTCTACTCTTGCAATATTAATTATTGGCCTGGGACAGCCATATAGCAGTTTATTGGCTACACACAAAATGCTTCCATGTGCTGAGCTTCTGCAGTGGCTGGCCTGTGGGCTTTGCTAGACAAACACTGCAGCTCCCAAGAAGTCTGAGTGCTAGTCTGATTCCTAGTTCCAGCAGCAAACCTTTACCTCTAGAGAAGAGCTGGGAGCCTGGCCCAAGAAGCAGCAGCAGATTTTTTCCCTCTCTGAAGATCTGAGGACTTTCTTCCTGGAATCTTTTTTAGATCAAGTTTATAAGCATTAAATGCCCTCTCCTTTCCCACAGACTGATTGCACAAAGGAACTGAGGATGGAGCAAAAAGGAAAAAAATGGGGACAAGGAAAGAAGCAGTAGGAGAAGCTACTCATGCTTAACTTCCAGAGCTACATACAGCAGAAACACAAGAAGGAAACATAACTCTCACAGTAGCGAAAGACAAGCAACAAAATATTCAACAGTGTGCCCCAAAGAATGGAAGGGAAAACTATGCCTAAAAATGCCAAGCACGTAGCACAAATCTTTCATGAGGAGAATAAATCTGTAATTACAAATTATTTTAGCTACCCTGCTGCCAGGAGCAGAAGGAAGCCATCAGTGTCATCCTCTCATTCCCCAGGGACCTGCCTGAACTTAGTTTTCTTGGTGGAACACCTCCCTCCAGTGGTCAAAGGCAAGTGGTTTCCACAGAGCTCGGGCAGTTTGGAACCCAAGCTGTGGACGCGCAACGGACCAGTCCTCACTTTCCCTCCTCTCTCCTTCCAGCTCCACATCAGGCTGAATGGAAACCAGCAGCGCCCTTCTACACCTAGGAGTCATCTGGTCGGGGCTGGCATGAAATGTATCCTTCTAAATGGTGGGGCCCGGGGAAAGCATTGCCACCTGATTAAAGCAGAGCGCTCTGGGAAACCAACCAGAAAGAAGGGGGACTCTGTATTACCAAGAACCAAGCTCTCCTCAAGCACAGCCCTGGAAAGCCGAAAGGAACAAGTTGTACTCACAATAAGACAGATCATTGCACCCTTCTGTGGGTCCAGGATCCATTTAAGCACCTCTTGCTCTGCACTCATCTGGTCAGGGTTACTGAAGTCTTGGCTTTAGATCCAGTTGCCACCAGTGTTTACCGATAGCACCCCAGTACCTTCTTCTCTGCAAACTTCATTCTGTTTCTTCAAATATGTATGAAGACTTAGGTCATGTCCATTATTTGCTAAAGCAACAGCTGTAGACTTCATTAGCACACTACCACAGGTTCCTCTAAGCCATTTTAAATGGTCAGAAACACCAACATGGCACAGGATCTGAAAGAATTTTGAGATCCAGCTCATATCCACTTCTCAACTGCCAAGCTGAGAAAAGCAAGATTTATACATTTGCCCTATCTACTTCTCAAGAGCTTTTCACTCAAGCCCAGTGTGTGGTGACATAACCTACAAAAATTTCTTTCTTCCTCCTCACAGCGGTAGGGCAGGGGCTGAGGAATCTTTTTTTAAAATAGCAGCCTGGTGGCAGAAGCCTGCTGACGGTGAGTACGAAAAAATTATAAAGGTAAGTTAGCAAGAGCTGTATGCACTGTGGGCATAGCAGCAAGCTTCCATTTTGTCAGAATTAGTCCTCAAGGCTTATGAGTTCATACTGTGCAGACTGTACAGATTTGAAGCGACATCTTCAAATAGAGAGATCACTTAGCTTAGGACATAGTAGGTAATCTAAAGGAACTACCACTCAATCAGATCACCCCAACTCAAACATACTTCATAAAACAAGGCAGAGTACAGCCCAGAAAATTGTCACCTCCCTCTGCTGGCAGTATCTTCACAGTCCACATTGATCTCACACATGGGTCTGAGACCAGCTTTTTGACAGGCCCCTTTGCTACCTTGAACAAACAAGAGGTCAGTGATTTGCATGTAAAGCAGAAGGGGATGGAGAGGAAGCAAGGGGAAAACACTGCAATGCACAAGTCACAGACAGAGATATATATTTTTTTAGCAAAGTCTTTATTACAGAAATATTCACCCTCTAGACTTTTATATCTGTACATGCATTTCTTCCAGTAGGAAGATTTTGCTAAAAACAGACAAAAACAAAAAAGGAAATCCAGAATGGGCTTGGTATTTTTTTACTTGCTGTTTGGTATTGGCATCTGTAACTGAACAAGAATCTTACAAATAAGAACATATTAGAGAATAGAGTGTGTTACAAAAGCTAGCAAGCTTTACTGCTAAAGGTGCCTTCTGCTATAGCAAAGATCAGCTCAAAGGACCTGTGCAGGAAGGGGCTGATATCTCAGAATTGCAAAGCCTTATCCGACCTCTATAAAAATCAGTTGCCCAGTCATAGCTACTCTCTCCCCAGTCACTACTGTGTCCAGAGAGGACAGAGCAGGGACCCACTGCTGGGGCCCTGATCCCCTGCACAAGCCTTTCTCCCCAGAAGAAAACTGAGTAGGTAGTGAAACCACTTCCGGAACTGCTACTAGGGTTATGACTACCAACCCCCCCCGACAGGAGATGGTCCAGGGACCACCTCTGTAAGGCAAAGGCTCTCTCACCAGGTACCTCGTAATAGGTCTCAGGCAAGGACCACCCACTTCACTCTCATACAGCTTCCTGCTATCAGGGTGGTTGTATTATGTACAACAGCAGGAAACCTATTGTGCGCAAGACACCTCTAAGACCGAAGATTTGCACCCAGCTCTCTTCTGCAGGAAGATGGGGCAGTGTTTCACACACATCTCCTACCTTCTTTCGGTCTACACCACTCCTTGCTGCTGGCCACTGGCTGAATAGAGTGAACAGCCCAGCCATTTAACACAGAATCCACCCACCCTGCATGACTGCAGAACCTGCTACTTATCTGCTGCAGTGCTGGCACTTGAGACAGAACTCAGGATGTAGCCATGGCTCCAGACCACAGTGGAGTTAGAAAAATGGACAACTGAAATAAAAGCAACTTATTCTTGCATCCAAACTACAGAACTTACACTGGGCACTGGCAGCAGTGGTCTTTCCAATATACAGCATCAGCAATCCAGTCAGATCCCTCCATATCCATATCTAAAAACCACAGCTAACAAATTTTAGGTTCATATAGGGGCAGGGGAAGAATCAAAATTAATCGTAATCTCTGTAGAGTTGGCAACCCAAGAATGCAACCAGCAGAGACAGCCTGGGGCTGAGTCCACACTATGCAGCAGTCTCTGAAGTACCTTCAACTGACAGGAGCCAGCGAAGGGGAGCTAAGAGGAGAGGAAAAGGTAAAGAGGCAAATGGGAGAAACATCTAAGCATCAAACCCAAACTCCAAGGATCCATTCCAGAGGTAGCTGAGCACTGCCACCACAATCAGCCAGGTCACACTAGGAATTAATGGGTAGGCTTGGCTCCCTCCCAGTGGCTTCTCATCACGCTCAAAGGGAAGAACTCCACTGAAGGCAAGGCATAGCTGACTCCAGAAGTAGAAGAAGCAAGTATGATGGTAGCACTCTATTTCAGATGAGAACCTAGTCTGGAAGATGCACAGTAGGAGCCAAATAAGGTTAACTGCAAGGGAGGAGAAAGCCTATAAAGCATGATTAGTTACCACCACAAGTCAGTGAAGCAAGTGAAGCTACCAAAGCACTGGAATCTCAACAGAATTCCTGGTTCATGGGACTAAGAGATGGGACTTCTGGGGGGAGGTGAAAAGATGTGCAGGAGAAGAGCGAGAGAGAGAGAAGTTACTGTATGTTAGGCCCAGTGGGTTGTAGAATGATGATATGAGTAGTATTGTTTATCATGGAGCAGGCAGCAAAAGCATTGTCCCCTCAGGTTAATCAGTGTCTCACGTGATATGAGACAGTTCAAGTTCTGCTTCTTGAAGTAGAAATAATCCAGAGGCAGGATGCAGGTGGCCCAATGGCCCTATTGCCAGAAGATCAGGCTGTGTTGCAGGTCTAACAGTTCTTAGCAGAGTGGTATCAGAAATGGGATGTCACAGGAATAATGGTCAACGGTTGGACAGTCTGGGTATGAGGCAGGAATGTTCTGTTTGCTCCTTTCTCTGTGGTGCCGTAGCTCTGGAGTCAGCCAACTCAAGACTTGGGCACTTTGGTGTAGTCTTCGCTGTGTATGTTCTTGCAAAGCGAAATGGACAGAATCATCCCCAGCAGCTGGAATAAATATGAAGAATGGGAACAAAATCAGCAACCAGACAGATAATAGGGGGACAAGAACAGGTGATACAGGGGAGCAGAATACAGTGAATGTCTTTCAATGACACCACACAGGTGAATAGAATTGGTCCACAACACAAAGCAAATGCAGTAACTGGAATGGCAAAATGGACTGCAGAAAGATGTGCCTTCCTCGGGAATCTATGTTATGGGCTTTTTAAGGCAACAAGTGGGATTTCACTAGCAGAATGCTGCTTGTCTCAGTCTTCCTGGTTATGCATACAGTGAATTGTCAAGAGTCAGACACATCAGAAGGAACTACAAGTAGACAGGGCTTTGTTCCATTTTTAATCCAATCAATGAAAGCAGCAGTTCAAAGGCCCAGGTAGACATAACCAAGAGCTAAAACTGCACCACCATTAAACCAGGTGTCAATTACTCAAGAAAATAGCTTTGCCTTTTAAAGAATCTCCATGGTAAGAGAGTACAGGTTCACATCAGGAAGTGACTTACCTCTATAACAGCAACACCAGTGCAAACCCCAAGAATGACACCAAGGTTGTCCTTCAACCACTGCTCTACACCATCCATACATCCCTATAGAAAAAATACGGTCACAAGAAAAAGAAGCATGAATCTAAATATCTCAAGACTAAAAATCCGTAACACATTGCCTTTGCATGCAGGAATTATCTCCATTACATGCTATACCAAGTTTCATGGTAGCTTTAGCCAAAAAGGGTGGGATCTCTGTTCCCCCTTCCCCCAAATTCCACACGTACTTCAAGCACTAATGACGTGAAAGTAGTTCCCAGAGGAACAAAGATACGGCAACTTCAGTGGAAGCTTCACAGGGCCCAGGCATATCCACTCACCTGCCCATGAACAGGCCAGTCAGTATAGGTTGCAGTGCCATTGACAGGATCATCCAGACGACAGAACCCTCTTCCTTCCTCTAAGTCTTCAGTTCTATTGGAGCAGGAGCAGGGATACTCAGTCATGCTTTTGTTGATAATAATCTCATTATCTTCCCAGTCTTTTGCTCCAGTCCAGCCACAGCAGGAAATCTAATAACCAGAGAGAGATCATCACAATCTTACACTTTGCACTGGCAACATAACTGAAAATAAACAGGCAGAAGTACACAGGAACTCTCCATGTAACAACAACAGTCAGGCCATACCATTTGCATGAATTAGCTGCATTAGAACACCACCCTGTTCACTTATGCATAGGGCTGTCCAGAAGACAGGGACATTATTTCCTACTAAAGAATCACTCTCCTAGCAAAACAAGAGTTGAAGGTTGACTTCTAGCAGACTAAATACTAGCAGACCTGATTTTATTTCCAGGTGACAATGCTAAATAAAGGTAAAAATGCAAATGGAGGTGTTGCTGGTGGGTCAGCTGGAGGAGGGCAGTTGTCCTGTGTGACACATTTGAGAAATTTTTTCAGTCCCTCCTCTTTTATCATTGGCAGGTTGATTTGGTGAGGGAGAGGCAAGTCAGGCAAGAGATTCATACATTGAAAATTCATCACGTGTATTCACAGACATGTCAAAAGCCTTACTACCTAGTCTTCCACTAGTGATGCCACTTCCATAGGTTTAAATGCTAATACTTGATTTTTCTTTGAGTAGCACACATTTTTTGATCAGGCACGAAACAGGAACTTCTCATTTTCTTGTTCCCAGTCGCAAGGTACCACTGATCTCGGCCGTGGCCCCGGGGACAGCAGCAGCCACCGCACGATGGCGTCACCAGGCTGCCGAGCCCCAGCACGTCACCATGAGCTAGCGCCTGCCTGGCTGCAGTGGGGACTGGCTGGAAAATGGGATGAGGAATATTTTCCATCCAAAGAAACATTTACATTTCTATACAGCCACGTGATAAAACTGTAGTTGCTGGAGGGGAAAGCACATCGGGAAGTCCAGCAAGTACTAAGATCCTATCATAAGCATGGATCCCTGTGCCTGCATGAAAGGCTATAAATCTCAAGGTAGAAGGTTAGGGAAAATCTCCCTCTGCCCAGAAAGGAAAAGTAGTGTTTCTGCTATAACAGACACGAAGCAGAGATACAAACAGCTGAACATCCACACCAGGACAAGTATTTGCATTCCCAACAAGGGTTGTGAAGATCCAGCCTCCAGAAGGAACTACCTCTGCCTCACAAGAGGTTTGGACTTTAACTCCAAGACTGGTCTACAGAATACCCACCCCCTTTCAAATGCTAACTTCAGTGTGCAAAGACTCCCAACACTCTACTTCTCCACCTCTACAAAACCCTCGTCTTCTTACATACAAAAAGGGCTCAACATGAGCCTCTCTCCACAGTAGATTCAGGCTTCTCTTGTGTTCACTAGCAAGGAGTTGCAACCACAGCGATAAAACATAAATAAATCATTCTCCAAGGAGGAGAAATACTGCAGGTCAACATTTTGCAGACCAAAGAACAGACAGAGGACAAATGCTATTACTTGTACTTACTACACATCAGTCCCATGCTGGGCATGTATTTAACCACAACAGCCAGCCAGCTCTCAAGGCTTGTGGTTTGGCAGTAAACAGCTGTCATGACTCCAGTGTGCTTGAATACTCTCTAGCTGCTCAAGTGCTGACCCTGATGCTAAAACAGAAACCATGGGCAGTTGGATGGCTCCCAAGAATGCTGACACTTGCAGAAGAACCATCACAATAAGCAAGCAACATGCACCAAGTAGTAAGGCAGATGGTGCTGCTGACTTGCCTGGCAATAAGCTTGCTACAAATATCATATGCAAACTTGCTACAAAAGTCATATGCAAAGTGGTTTTCACGTGTTAGTATTCAGGAGGCCCAGCAAACAAGGACAGGCTGGATACATTAGGCCATGCAGCCGATACTAGTTAGTTTTAACAGCCAATATGTAGAAATGGTCCAGGGTCTGACCTAGTAGTAGCAAGCAAGACCATTTTCTAGTCTGCAGGCACCAAACCTCACAGGCAACTTTGCAGATCAGCCAGATCAACATGCAATATCTGTTTCCCTGTCCTCAGCCTAGCTTTAAAGGCCATTGTCTGAACTGACAAGTCATCTAACTCTTGGTGTCCCCCATGACTCACCTGTATTTGCACATAGTCCCATACTTCTCGCAAGTTCTTCTTATCTTCATTCAAAGGGTTATACTTTTCAATCAGATCTTTAACTACGTGGGACAACTCTTCTTTCAGCTGTCAAGAAAAAAAGAGGCAGGAAAGTTACATTAGTCAATTCCTTGTAGCCTTTTCTTTGGGACTTAGAATACATATATGAGGCTTCAGTCACTCTAAAAAGCTAACTGCAATAAATTAAGGACAGCAGCTTTGCCGCTGCAGCAGCCAAAGCACCAGTACTTCCCAGCAAGTCCTTGCCCAGGCACTGGGAAGGGCTTCAAGCCTGATGAGCTGTAAGGAAACAGAACCGGGTATAGTTATCCTGCTAAGACACAGACTGAACTGCCTGCCCCAGACAAGAGAGATGTGCAAGATAAGTGTAAGCTGAAGGACAACATTGCCTTAAGGACTCACAAAAAATGTGAGTCTGTGTACTGCCAGCAAAACTCTGGTCAAGAATCTCAGTCACTGCAGTTCATCTCCACTGCTCAGGGAAGGTATGAGTCACTCTCCTGCTCCTGTATGCAGCTGGGTTTACTGACAAACAGCTGGTGGAAACTCGCCTTTTTCACAAGGCCTTGAACTGCCTCTCCTCAGATTCCTACAACTTCTGTTTCTGTATTAAGACAGGAAGTATTACAACTATCTAAATTGCTCATTAACAGTCTTATCACAAATCTCAGGTGTATCAAATCATCCCTACAACCCCATTCCTTATCCAGAGACATTTACAACACCTTTCAGTTCGATAAGAGGTGCAAGCTACACCTGGCAGACCCCTTCACCTTCTTCCTCCCACCTCCTTCTGAAGCTCTTCTTCACCAGCCCGTACATGATGACAGCTCTTACTGCTGAGGACAGACCCAGATAACAAGAAGTTGGAAAAAAGTGTCATTAGACTGCCTGAGGGATGGGATAGAGTTACATCAGACTAAGGACTAGGATGTTCCCATCCTATATATTACCTGTTTGACTGTGGTACCACAGCATATTTCAAATCAGTGGAAATGGTTTTTCTCTTTTCTTCTACTATTAAGCATGGTAAATGACCACAGCAAACTCCAGGACACTCAGCCAGAGGAAACACTTCCTACTGTTAAGAAAAGCTTTTCTACATCACCAACTCTTCTTCCTAGGAAAACTGGAGCTCAGTTCACTAGGACCAGCTATGTCAGGCCAGACAGATGGGAGCTGCATGATCTTTCTTCTCATGATGTCTAGCTCTTCCCCGTTTAATTACTTCACTTCCCCTTTTCCTTCCCTTCAAATTGAGGCAACCTGACCTGGTTCTCACTAATGAGATTGGCCTTGGCTTCTGCCATAAGCCTTATCAGTTACTGAACCTCTGAGTTCCCACCCTCACCCCTCCCGCACACTGCTGCTCCACATGCAGAGGGAGGCAAAGAGAGCTGGATTTGTTTTCCTACCCTGGGCCCATCTAGTCCCTTAGCTATTGGGTCAGATTCTGCAAGAATCCCAGGCAGTGCTTCTGTTCTCCATCCCAGGACCCCACCACAAGCAAAGACAAGACCTGAACCTGGTGACCCCAATCACAGCTGCATAGGGAAGCTGTATGTCTGTTATTCCCCTACTCTTATACAAGAACAGGCAAGAGGTCTTGCAAACAGCGCTGGTTTCAAAAAGTGAGGCATTTCAGCTAGAGAAAAACTCAGGCATTCCTACATGTTTCAGAAAGTAATCTGAGAAAGGGAGAATATTACGCAAACAATAGCACAGCTCTGGAGAGCACACACACAGCCAGCTTGTTCATGAGTTTAACCAGCAGAGCAGCCCAAAGGGAAAACACAGGCACCTGCAGCTGTTCACCCTTAGGTACCTGGCAGAGTAAAACAAAGAGCAACAAGCTAGAAGGGATTATGGAACCCTTAGACAGGTTTTCAACATCTCCACCATCTTCACCCATTTAAGGCCTGTCAGGACTCAGTGCTTTGTGAGACATACAATGCTCCAGGAAAAGCCACGGACCACTGCCAGAAAGCAGCAAGGCTGTCAGTCTCCCCTTCACATGGGCTTACTGAAGAGGGAGATGGAGAAAGCTGAATGCCAGAGGCAAGAGCCTGGGTCTTCAATCCCCGTCTTGATCATAGAATGAATTGTGCAGGCTTCTTCCACTGTCAGTCATCTATCCTGTTCCCTCTGTCAGACTCAAGCTAGACTCTTCCTCCAGCATTTATTAGCATCTAGCCTGCACACATAAATAGGCTCAAAAAACCTGGAGGGAGCTCTCCCCACCTAGTCACTTCAGATTTGTAAACTAATGCATAGTCCATAGCCCCAGACAAGTCATTGCACAAAATCACCCAAGCCTGTTTGCTGCAAACAATAGTGAGCAAGTAGGACTATTCCCAAAACATCACTACCTCTCCTTCACTCCAAGCATTTAGAGGCAAGCTGCAGAGCACTGTGTGGACTAGGCCAAGAGAGACTTTGCCCACGCTCTCACGTCTAAGGGCTTGTCATCCACTAGATGTAGGTGAGTAGCGACATTAGGCTCACAAAGCAGAATGCCATTAGTAACATTTGTGAAGTTACTATTTCATTGTCCATTAAAAAAACCCTCTCCACAGTTTCAGCCACCAGCAGACGTAGGGAAATGAATGTTGCATCAACATCCTCCCAGCAGTACTAGGCAATTCCAGTTTGAAGGGGCATTCCTCTAACAATGCTCATGGCAGAGGCAAAGCAGCAGTCTTCCTGTCAGAGGCTCGGCCTTTTAGTTATGCCAACTTTATTTCAATATACTGTCACATGTCAGGGTGGAGGGGATTTTGACATCGAAAAGGAGCAGATATTCCAATAACATCAAGCGAACCTGTAGAAATAAATACTTGAGTTACAAGAAGTGGAGGAGCAAGCACCAACTTGCTGCATCCTGGATCCAAAATCCTTTCCCTCACTCTGTTAATTCCTTGTTTCATATCTAACCAAGTTCCCAAAGTCAGAAAGAAATAAACACAAAGAACACAATAGACATCTAGGGACTGGATCTTGTGCAGTTTCCGTGTGCTTCACTGTGCTCCGAGCTGCCCTGGGATGACGCACACCAAGCGAAGCAGAGCGACGTGCACTGAAGCGCAGCCTCAAACCAGTGTGCTGGAGGTTTCAGCCAAGACCTTCCTGAAACAGTTTTTCATAGCACTTTAGGTTGGCACTTTGGAGGACCCCTGAAATAGAAGGGCTCTAGAAAAAGCTTTTCCGTGGATTTTGTTCACTGAGGACTGAACAGGAGCATCTGTTCAAAGCCCAGCTTCCCTGACCGTTCTGTCAGATCTATACAAGTGATGATGTCAGTCACACCAGCTCCCAGGGCTGTGCAGAATAACCCCCAGCACTTTAATCTCTCCCAGGTCTGACTGAGGTTTAAATGAAGAGCTACAGCTTAAAAGCTAGAGTTTATTTTAGAACAGAGTGACAACTGGAGGAGAAATAACAGAGGTACAGAATTTCATGGTCTGAAAAGTCGTATTTCCCCATCACAGGGGAATGCCCATCCCCACAGCTCCTCCCTGTATTAGTCAGAGCTGTTGAGATTCAGCAGCTCATTTAAAGCTGCATCTTTACACACCTGTTAGCCAACATTTTATTTTCTCCTTCAGCTTCAGTCAGCCCAAAGAGCAAGCTACATTCACACCACATCTGGCAAGGAACCCAGGCAACAGCTGCTCAGAGTCACCACAGCCACTTACACAAAGCTCATATCCGTTAGGCTCATGGAAGGCACCTTCCCTCTGCTCCCAAACTACTCCACCAGGTCCCATCCATAACTTCCTCAACCATCTGTTTTCTGTAACTGCCTAGCTGAAGGGCTGGCTTAGGAGAAACAAGCACAGCCATACAGTGGTATAGATATACAGTTATGCAGCAAAGGACGGGTTATCCACAACTGGTACCAGAAGCCAGTAGTGACCCCACAGTTATAACTTGTGACTGCATGTCTGTGGCTCCCAGTTTAGCCAGGATGAGTTGTTGCAATGCACTTAGGTAGCTCAAGAATTATTCCCTTTACACTACCAAGCCTGTTGGAGCTCTAGAAGCATACACTGTGAAACTGCATTCCTGACAAAGAGATCCACTTCAAAATATTAAACCACTGGTTTTTAAGCTCCAGTTGTAGAACAGGAACCGTCAGATATTTGGGTTTGCTCTCGGGGAAAGAGGAGAGCTCTTGCAAGGAGAGTTTTGTACAGATGCAGAAACACTGAAAGCACAGAACAAGATGGTACAAGGAGGTAGACCAGTCCTAAAAGCGCTTAGGCTGGTAACTCCTCAAGGCACCAGTGATGGCAACGTGGTAGTAACCACTGCTAATACATGCCCAAATAGTTTTCTACAGCAGGATCAAGAGGAGGTGCAGACTACAGCCTTTCAGGATTTTCTTTTTACTGTTCCCACTACCCAAAAATAAAGCCTGCATACCAAACAGAGCTTCATATTACTTGAGAAAGCAGCACTATTGAGGCACATACAGAAAAATCAAACTGCCCAACAAAGCTGCTGAGTGTGGGTAGAGGAAAGGAGAATCCAGTTATGCCTGTTCGTTATAGCCTAGTTTGGAAGAAAGAATTTCTAGATGTCTCCTGTTTTCCCAAACCAAGACCAAGGAAAAGATACATAGTAAGAAACACTTACCGTTTCTTTCTGGAAGTAGATGACCAGTCCAGCAGCAACCTGAGTAATGAGGATTATCATCAGGCAGGTGAAGTACTGGAAACCAAAAAGAAACCTTTAGAAAAGTCTGTACATAATAGCACAAGTTTAATAAGGTTTCATATACAAGAGAAATCACAACATTGAGCTAACACCTTTTGTGCTTGCAGACAAACTGCTATCAGCAATGTTCTTCCTGGGAAAAGGCTTACATACAAGCATCCACATCAGACCAGTGCACCTCAGCACTTCTCCCAGCAGGCCAACAGGAAGACTTCTGGAGGGAGAGGGCTTACAAGCACTGTCTGCATATGTCATTTCAACTGGGACTCCCTTTCCCACCTCCAGCTCCATTCCCAGACCACTCTGGCCTCCATCAGTTGGACTCTGCCTATCCCAAACCTCAACAGAAAAACAGAGTCAATTTTACAAACCTAGTTTTTCAAAACTGTTTTTAAAGTCAATTACCTTTTTTAAAAATGCTATTCTACTTGTTTGAGGATCTAAATTTAAGATTCACCAGCAAACTGCTGAGGTTACTTTTAAACGATGGCAGCTACTACCGTTACACTAGGAGATGCCCCTAGAACCAGGACACACAGCGTGTGCGATATTTGAGTTCCTATACACATGTGCTCTGAATAAGCCCAAGTCAAGTAGCAGGTTGAGGTGTATGAAGCTAGTGCCATCTCATCCATCACAGCCAGAAAACTTCCTACAGATGAACTATTTGAAGAGAAGTCCTGACACACAGGACATTCCTAGTTGAGTCTCTCTCGACTCTTACAGTTTCCACAGAAGCTGAACTTCGTAGCACGGCAGGACACTGTCATTCTTCCTGTTCTCTTTCACTGTGCTTGATACCAACTGCAAAGTCAGGGCAAGGGGGACAGGGCACAGGGTCACTTGAGACACTTGCAGTTGGCAGTCCTGAACTCACTATGTGCAAAAAGAGTCAGTGACATCCTCTCTCATTTCACAGTTATCATCTCAGTAGTCTCTGAGGTGCTCTGCTGCAGTCTGTTGACTGCTGGAGAATTTAACATGTGCAAATTAAGAAACAGATCTAAGTTGACCTAGCAAAGTACTATCCCCAGGAGACCAGAGATCCAGCTACAATTCAACAGATATTTCACAGGAGAGTTATTAAACAGCATGAATACTCTCACCAGACCCAAGAGACATCGAATTTCATTGACTGCTCCAAGACAGCCCAGGAACCCCATGAGCATGGTGAGTGCCCCAACACCGATGAGAATGTATGCACCAGTCTTCAGGGAGGGAGATGATGTCTCTGTAGGAGCCACGAGAGGGAACAACATTAGCTACTGACAAAAACTTCATCTGCCATCACCATTTATAGAGCTGTGTCCCTATCTCCTGGTAACTGTATTTTGTCTTCAACAAAGGGACTGCGCAGAGGTGTGCTGAATGTGGTGACAGAAGGCTGCTTCTGGGTGTCCTCTGATTGAAGGTAGACTTTCAAAGCCAGCCTGCAGGTCTCCAGAGCCTGGAAGACTCAAGGTCACTTGAAACAAATGAACCTTGTTTGGAGAAAGTTAGCTGCTTACTGGAATTTTACTCCCTCATGAAAGCACTCTGAGTGAGAATAAGATAAAGGATGTTCTACTCTACAACTACTACCTATTTGCTTGAATTCCCTTTGCCGTCTTCCCAGAAGCTTTCATCCAAATTCTAAAACCCCTTTTTGGTTCATCTTTTCACTTTGTTCTGTTTTTACTTATCCAGTTACGGTCAACAGTGGGACACACTAACTCTGTGGAGTGAAACATGAAACAAGAGCTACAGCTAGTGTTGAGCACAGATGATGTGACAGGTTACTTGACAAGTCAGTGTTGAATGACTTGAAGCCAGGTACTTACTGAAGGCTGTTGCAGGACTTGTGCATGACCCCCTGCAAACAGATGCTATTCTAGGATCAAAACAGATATCATGCCCAAATTAGCTACTTTTACAAAACCTCCTAGTTATCCTCCTGCTTTTGTCTGGACTGACTGTGCTCTTGAATGCTCAACAGTTTTTCAACTAAGTTAGGTCACATTATTTCAGCCATGCTGGTGCTGTCAGCCCTCTCCCCTCACCATTTAGTACTGCGAGTAACAGAAGAAACAAGTGTTTACATTTGAGTTGGTCACTGGACTGTTTCTTGTAGGATAGGATTGGAGAGAGCAAGTGTGACAGCATAAAAGTTGAAGAGATACTGTCTAGAAATAGTAACTAGAAACCTCATTTATCATTAAGAGACATTCTTAAATCTGAAAGCTGCGCAGTGTAGGGGAATTCTGGATGTCCAGTGATTAATGAAAATACATTTTTAGAGCTCAGCATTTAGTTTCCTGAACAGAAGTCCCAGGAGGCAAGCTTCTTCTGAAATACATTAAAAGAGTAATCAAATCCAGACTAATACTCTCCCACCTCATACATATCTTCCCCTACTTCTGATACCTGGTGCAAGTCACTAGCTTCCAAAGCCTTTTCCCTAGAACAGAGGAAAGTTCACTTATCAAAAAGTGAACCAGATCCATTCGCTACACAGGTCATTTCATCCTTGATTAATTTCCAGGCCAGACTCTCCCTGGGTGGACATATGCCCCAGAAGCCAGGATCCTACTTCCTCACCAGTCCTGTGACTCTTGCTGTGCAGATTAGGTGGTGATACTGCAAAGCATTTACTGAAGAAGCAGCCTTACAGGAGTGGCCTTCACAAGTCTATACTATTCCCTCTCAAAATTTGCTCAGCCATCATACACTAAGTGTTCAAGCGCCCAGGCTGCAGCACCTGCACAGTGCTAGAAAGCACTAAGTCAACTTTCCATTACAAGAAAGAAAAAGCCATTTCCAACTCAGAAGCCTTTGGTGAACTGACAGTGTTCAGGAGTCATGCTTGCACTTCTTATCTGCAGTAGTCTTGTCTTGCAACAGAAGGCTCTGCAGGCGCTCAACTCCTGCTCTTTTCCTGTCGCTCCATGTTTTCCTCTGCACTGGGCAGGCAGCCAAGCAAGTACAACAGGCTTCTTTGGCAGCAGCTGGAGTGCCCTGCTGTGCCGAGCTTCCTCCCTGATGCCTAGGTCACTAAAGCAGAGGCAAAGAGGGGCAAGGCATGGGAAAGGAAGTGAGGGGGCAGGGAGAAAGAGCTGATTCTGGAAATCTCCAGGAAGGAAACAAAATCCTTAAATGCTCTGTTAGCAGAGATTCCAAGTAAAATGGGAAGAAGCTGAGCCAAGCTCAGGGACTTCTACCTCCAGAAGTGGCTGTTACACCCAACAACCTGAGGGAACAGCTGCTGGCCCACTGGTATTAAGCACACCTCACACTACGAGGGGTGCTGCAAACAGCCAGGCCCCGATAAGCTCCTTTTAGGCTGCATGTTATTAGTTCGTTTCTGCTCATGTCCCCAGTTTATTAACCAACACCCCTTGCTGTGCTTCTTGACCTTCTAGTACTGCAGTAGCAAGCCAGATGCCACAGCACAAAAACAGTGCAGCAGTATTCACATGTGCGGTATTAGCAGGGGGTATCTCTCCACCCAGCACCTTCCAAAGCCAGGCTAGAGCGCTCAGCAGGACTTGGGAGATAAAGCTCCTTGCAGAATCAGTCTAATTGGAAAAGGGACTATGAATGCCACTAGTGTTCATTCTCTGGGGCTGCAAGCAGTGTGCACACAGCCTTACTGCAGCATCTGAGGCTGGTGTCAGACTCAGCAATTCTGGAGGTAGTGGCAACAAGTAACCAGACCCACCAAACAGAAAAGTTGTTTGAAGTCTCCTCTAGGAAAAAGTGCAAAGGAAGTAGAGCCTGTGAAAGACGGAGCTGAGCTACTCATTTGGTGAAAGTCCGCTTACAGTCCTACGAAGCCCAGACTCTGCAAAGTCAGCTCACTTTTCTGATTATTGCAGAAAGTAGACTCTTTGTTAAAACTCAAGTCCCCTTCCATCAAATCCTCAAATCTACATCCTCAACTGCTTAGGAACAAATATAGTGTCTACTGTCAATGTAGATGAAGCATCAATAAAACTAGGTACTTATTTTCTTTGGCATTTAAAACAGTCAAATTGAAGTAGATCAATACAGAAAGCAAGTAATGGAAGCATGGAGGACTCACACAGCAAAACTACATTAAGGGATTGTGAGTCTTTGGACCCGACAGTAATAAGGAAGCTGTTGTGGAAACTGAGTATGCAGTGAAAATAGGACAAAATACTATTCCCTATGTTTAAGATAAAATATTTGGATTGTTGGTTGAAGTGGCAATGGTCTCACTCAGTCTGACCATGGTGTTGCAATCCACAAGACTAGGAGGAATGCTGTGTCTCCAGGGTTGCTCCCTTTCATCCTGTCCCTGATAAGAGTCCCATCTTGCTAAAGACCAGTGTTACTGCTCAGGCCACAGACCATGCACAAAAGTATTGCCTTTCCTAGTCTACATAATGGTGAAACACAGCTCCAGACCAAAGTCAATTCAGAAGAAGAATGAAGATGAAGAAACACAGGCTTACGTAGAACCGCAATGAAACTGGTTTTGTCGGCCAGAATCCATATTCCAAACCCCAGGATGACAGCCCCCAGGATCTGAAAGAGCAAGAACAAAACATACATAGCTGGCTTATTAGCTTAGACAAATAAGAGGAGGCAGTCACCATTATCCATATTTCCAGACTAAAAACAATCGTTCCTTTGCTGTTCCCGCCCATCTCCCCCATGGTACTCCTCCCAGAGTAAACAGGATTAGCATGACTCCAGGAAAAATGCCTCAGCCAACTGCACAGGAGCCCCAAGATCTGCTTGGCAGTCCTTCACACAGTATTTGAATAGTACATGCTGTTGTTGTATAGGAGGACCATTCAAAACAGTCTGAGGAAGAGACGCCCTGCTGCTAGAACATTGTTGTCAGAAGCAAAAGGTAAGTGCATTGCTTCTGTGAAGAACTGAAGAAGGACAAATGTATAGGATTTTAAAGATTTTTTGAATAGAGAAACCCATGACTCTATGGACCCAGGCTGGAAGCCTGACAAAGGATTAGATATCTGGCAGCTGGAACCCTTCCAGAAGGGAAATCTTTGCCTTGTCAGGCTCTTATAATGTTACGGCTTCAAACCACAAATACAAAAAACCCAGCAGCAGGTTCCTTTGAAAAAAGTGCTTTGTCCCTTCCAAAGCCAAGTTTAGGCATTTGCCTTGGCCCCTGCTTTATGCCAGAATACCACAGCCCCTCAAGCCAACACATCTTAGCCCCAATAGAGAGTCAAGAGTTATGAAACTCCTCTATGAAACGGCCTCTGCCTTGCTCACTACACAGTTTTATCTAGGACAAGGATTAGTAGAGCAATACATCCCTGTGAGGACTCAGCTGAACCTAACTGAGAAGTCAAGCAACACACAAATTTTCCCATCTCACTTTTGAAGGTAAGGGGAAGCATGCTCTGTTTTAGCTTCCAAGTATCACCATGTTTTATACTACACTGTGAGGTGTTTCAGTGTAGATGATCCCAGTTCCCAAAGTAGGGTAAGAGCACCACTACGCCCATAATAAAGTAACTACACTGAGAAGCCTGGAAGTCTGCAGAGACTGGAAACCATTTGTGCAAAGATCTAAAATAGACTTTGAAGAAACAAGGGAAGGACAAAAATTGCAAGTGAGATGCTTCCAGAGGACATGAACTGCAAGAAGCAGCAGCAGCAAGATTTCAAGAAAGGATGAAGTGAAATAAGTTAACAGGGCTGAAGAGAGATTGCAATTCTGTACTTCATTAGAGAATGTTCTGATACTTGGGATGCCAAACCACCATCTAAAGCAAGCTGGCAGAGAGGCTTGTATGGACAGGCATTGGCTCCACATTTTGAAAGTTTACACTATGCTTCAGCTCCTCATACAAAGAAGCTTTTCTGAGCAAAGATAAAGCCACAGTCTGAAATAAGCTGCTTGCAAGCTTTCCTGGCTTGGCAGAGGGTGCAACGTAGTTAGCTCTCAGGACAGGATTAGGAAGTCATCAAGCAAGTTCCCACCTATGAAGACGGATGGAGCATACTGACTCAGATTCAGAAAAAATGTAGCTGTTGTATCCCAGAAAAAAAAGAATTCCCCCTTGCTCCAACATGCTGCACCCGCAACACGCAATCTGGTGATCAAGTTAGAAAGGTCTCTTGAATGTGCAACAGCTGTGACACCTAAAAAATTCCTCTCAAACTTGGTAGTACCCAGAACTGCTGAACTGACAGTTTGAGGCAGTCTCACATTTAAACTATAGTCTCAATAAATATTTGTCTTAACAAAGATGCAAACCAGGCATATGGGACATCTCTTTTGGTTCACTGACCCTGAAATGTCACCTAAGTTTTGCTGTTGCAGACAAAACACAGAAGGGCTTCTGAGCAGAATTTCTGGGAAGTTATTTGCTATGAGGTGCTCAAAGTATCCAAGGCCTGTTTTCACTCTGATCTTTTCTCCAGTCCACAACTTGTATGTTTGCCAGGAGCTGCTGTGGAAAACACCACAAGGGGAAGGCAGAGAAGCAACAGTCCCAGGCAGAAAACACTATCCTATTAACAAAGGCATATTTACCTCATAGCAGGACAGTATCTCTGCTCAGCATCTTCAGAAGTTTGCATCTCATAGCAAGGCTGCTTCTGCCACTGCCTTGGCTTCAGACCCTCCATGGAAGAAATCATGTCTGCTTTGCATGGATTTTAAGTCCTCTGCTTCATTGCTGTAAATTCCTGAAGTGGGGAAAACATGTCTCCCCTCCTCCCTGGGGGGGTAGGGGGAGGTTTCACCCCCAATTTCAGCAAAATGTCCTTCCATGCCCAAGCCAGAAGGATGCAGCTCCCTCAAGGCAGGGTCAGCAGTTTCCCACAGAGAGCCAGTCAAGAGGGGCTTGGAAAAACCAAGCTGTGATGGAGCTGAGTCATCTTTCTGGAAAAAGCAGCTGGGGGTTCCCAACTATCCTTCCCCAGCACTGCTTTCCTTTACACTCAGATTGTGTGAGGTAACACTGAGCCTGGCACAGGGGACAAGAAGGCGGCTCTTAAACTTCAGACTTTGCTTTAGGTAATAGCCTTCTGCTGCACTTACAGAGGGGTTACAAGTATGACAGTTATATATTCTAAACAAATAGTTTCCAAAGAGTGTTGAACTTGTCTTAAAGAGTTGCTTTCCCTTTAAGAAGAAGCATGTGCTACGGCACGTGTCTGCTAGCCAAGAAGGTAGAAATGTTAAGTTCTGATGAGAGAAACTAAGATTATACTCCAAGTTTGTGTTTTTGGTATCTTTTCTAGCAAGCAGGCAAGCAGTCCAAGTAACCTTCTTCCCTTTAATCGAAGCAGGTCAAACCCTTCCCTGAAGTAAGGCTCCAAGACTGCAAAATACCACCAAGTCCCTGAACTACTTCAGCTATAGCAAGTGACTTTCTCACAGACCCCAAGCCGTAGAGCAGTGCTATTTCAATGACTAACGTCCAAAAAGAGTCACCAGCATGTCTCTAAAGGCTTCAATTGTCAGCAAGGCCTTGACAGAAGCACACAAAATCTTCACTCTAGAGAAGTATCAAGCTCCACCCCAGAACACAGTGGCTTTGGAGACCTCATGTTGACAGAGCAGCCTGAGGTGAAGATAGTGCCCGTGCTGCATGGCAGGCTTAAAGAGCTCATTTAAAGCAGCTTCCCTTCAGTCAGCACAGACCTTCTCACACACAACCTGTCTTAAAGCTCTTACTCTCCAGGCCCAGCTCAGTGCACCAGACCAGCTTTCCACAAGAGGGAGAGGGGCTGGGTGCTACAGCAGAGTAGGTTTGGAGCAGGGTGTGCACAAGACAAAGAACATCTGCTTCCCATCACTTGCCACCCAGTGAGGAGTGCTCAAGCCTCCTCAGCATCCACAGAAGGATTCAGAGCCTGCCATCCTACCCGTCTCACAAAATTTAGGAAAATGCAGCGCAGATGTGGGTCAGCCCAACAGAGTAGCTCAACTCTGCCTCCTGAGAGCACATCTATCCCCACAGGCTGCCTGCAACCATGGCTCAGCAAAGAAGGGAGGGAAAGGCAATGTGAAATAGAGATACCACAGTAACAATTGACAGCATACAGCAAAAACAGTGACACTACTGTAAGGCACTGTAGCATATCAGGCTGTCATCCCCTTTCCTCATACACTAGGCTGGCTTTCTTGAAGAGAACTTTCTCTGTACAGAGATTAGCTTATGAACTTGGATTTAGGTTTAGGCATAAAGAAAAACTAGCCAGTGCCCAGGTACTGGGTTTCAGCAAGACTCAAACACTGCCTTAACAAATACAGCTCTGCTTACCAGGGTAGACTGGTTGTTATATGCTGCTTAGAATTTATCGCCTCTTCAAGAGAGGAGATAGCCTGAATATTAATGCCTTCAGAGGAGTCCTGCACTAATAGGGGGACAGGCCTGGACTCAGCTGGATTTTTCCTATTTTTAAAGTGGACTGAATCATACTCTGGAAGTCCCAGTAGCACTTGAAAAAACTCTCCTCTCCCCTCTCTCCCAAGAACCTTCCCCATGGATGCTCTGAGCACCCCTGACTTTGGGCTGATAGACCACACCTAACTACTCTTAGGATGGAAGCAAAATGCAAAGAGCAAAGAGCGAGCACAGTAGGCAAGGAAAACCAGATCCAGATGTGCCTCAAGTTCATTCTGTGTGCTAGCAGCACAGTACAGCCATGAAGGAAGCAAAAGGGAAGCTGTGTGCAGGGACAGAGACCAGAAAGCTGTGCTCACCTTATCATGCTCCAGTTCTCTCCCTTCTCTCCCAGCCTGACCTTTCCTTCTCCTTACACGCTGCACAAGTGTAACAATATCAGACAGGCTATTCCTTGCTGAAATGCGGAAAGCTGAAACCTTGTACATCCCCACTACACAATTCCATGGAAGTAGGCATCACCAACAGTATGATCATCACCAACACCGTCCACATGACACAAAATATCTAAGCTTCAAAAAGGGATACATGCAAGAATGTGTGTGGCCCTCCCAGACCCATTATGTTCCAAAAGGAGTTCAGCTTTTGCTAAGCCTCATACTTGAAAATAACTGCACCCAGTGGGCTGCTTCATTTCCCCAGACAAGCCTGCCCCAGTCTGCCCCACCTCCCAACTCCATTTCAAACTTGGACTAATTCATCTTGTTAAAAATCAAAACCAGCCGTTGGGACTCAAACAAAATTAGAGTTGTTCTTTGAAGCCTGCCTGGCCTATTTAGGAGGGCACTGCCATTACTTGGCAGGTTTTGTAGCTTTGCTGCTCAGGGATAGTTCAGCTGCTGCTCCAGATGTGTCAGAGAAAGTAGTTACAACTACTCTCCTTCCAGAAAGAACCTATAACTCCTCTTTCCCTTCCCAGTGCAGGAAGGGAGCTGTGTGCACTGGAGACTGCAGGTGGGTTCTGGGAGCAGAGCTGCTCAGCACACCTGAGACATACACAGCAGCTCTGACATGCCTGAACTTCAGGGATTCCCTCCCTCCTTCCAAAACTGTGGCCATTTTATTCAGTGAATACGCTGGGCCAACATCCATCAAAAAACACTTTCCAGCTAATTTTGGTCCAGGCCTTCCTTTTTACTCCACAGATGCCCACAATACTTACAAGGAACAGGAGATTGAAGAGGAAGAGGAAGTACTTGGTGACTTTTAGGCAGCCAGACCCCATCTTCTTTCACTTATGGGACCTAAGGGGAAAGCAGACAGACAATCAGTTATACTACAGACAGGTCCTCTGGGCAACTTCAGAGCAACATCCTTATCCTGTGGGGACCTCTGGATCATCTGAGGGAGTCTCAGAGCATATGCACAGATAGCATGTCTTCCACAGAATACCCAAGTTGCCTTTTCAGGACAGCAAAACAGGACACTGCTGTCACTACAGACACTGCTGCCAAGAGGGCTACCAGCAGTTCCAGAAGAGATTTAATAACAAATACACTGCTAATTCCACCGCTATTTATACAGACTTTGCAATAGGAGCATCAGCCAAAACACCAACTCTAGCTACTACTCCTGGTGGTAAAAAGTGATGCAAGCTACTTCAATTGACACCGAAGGGCTCGGAAGCTCGAAAAAAGTCCCACAAACCAATCCCACTGCTGAAATGAGCCTCCTCCTGGGGAAGCAGCACAGCTGAGCAACACATGAGGACTGGTGGGGGAACATCTCAGAGATCAAGAGAGTATAAGAGAGACACAGAGCTCCTGGAGTAAGTCCACTGGATTCACTGGCAAAAAAGATGATTAAGGGACCGGAGCGTCTCTCTTATGAGGATAGACTGAGACAGTTGGGCCTGTTCAGCCTCGAGAAGAGGCAACTGAGGGGTGACCTTATCAATGTCTATAAGTATCTGAAAGGAGGGTTTCAAGAAGATGGATCAAGGCTCTTCTGGGTGTTGCCAAGCAAAAGGATAGGAGACGACAGAAATTGATGCACAGGAAGTTTCACCTGAATGTGAGGAAGAACTCTACAATGTAGGTGACTGCTCACTGGGACAGATTGCCCAGAGACATTGTGGCATCTCCCTCACCGGAGATATTCGAGTTATGTTTCTTGCATAGGCAACAGAGGACTTTTAAGTTCCTTAAAATTTGCTCTACCAAGCTCCTTGCTTGGTGCAAACATTTCCTTGCTTGCTTGCAAACAGACTATGCTGCTTTAAGAATCAACAGCCACAGGAAGAGCAATAGTAGGCTGGGGTCACCAGTCTAGCCTGGGAAGAAATAGCCCCAACAGAGAGCAAGGTCAGCAGGGTTCCCTCTGCCAGCCTGGGTGTACCAATGATTACTGGAGCCCAGTATGTTCTTTTGTTTCAATCAAAGGCTTTTGCTTAATCCTATTAAATATTTAGGTTAACTCTGGAGCTAAACTGGTATGTGGGCCTTGTTATAACTGGTTAACCTTCCCACCAAGCAACGGTCACCCTTTAACTACCAGGAGAGAGCACAAGTTTGAACTCTGCAGCTGAAGATAACACTACTGCTCTAACTTCAAGGGATGCCATAGCTAGAGACTATGCTAAGCCCATCGCTGCACAGCACCTAGCAAGATGCTACTGAGGTGGGAAAGCAGCACAGAAATACAACCTCATCCAGCTGTGCTACAGACTGATCTCAAAAATCTCATCTATATAGCAGTCACTGCACCTAAGGAGTTCTTACTGCACAGCCAGGTTAACAACATCTGTCAGTTTTTATTCAGTTAACCCCTCAGGTCAGAGTCCATAAAACCAGCAGCACCCAAAAGCAGGTCCTTCAAATAAGCCATGGAAAGCTCCCGTAATAGTTTCTGGTGCATATGTGCACCAAATATCAAACACACAGCATTACCATTTCCAGTGTCCCTGGGTGCAGCCATCACTTGTGAGCTGGTTCTGTTCCAGCACAGATGTACTATACAACAGCTGCATCGCTACCAACCTAGGAAAAGTGAGTGAAGGTTCTCTGTTAGCAGATTTCCTCCTTTCCTCTTCAGGAAAAATGTTCTCTCAGGCCCTTAATCCTGAAAGGCAACAACACATAAGACTGCACTTGAAGAGGATAACTAAGATGTAAAATTTCCCATCTACTTGGCTTGCTAACTGGCTTCACCATGAACACATCTCCTCTTAATAGCATCACAAACTGGAGCCTGGGAGTCTAATCAGAACACTGAGGCAGCCAGGACCCTAGTCAATAACAAATGTTGTGGGGGTTACAAATGGTTTTCTACTCTTCAACCTAGCCAAGAACTAAGCTAGATAACCTCCTGCCCAATGCATTGGACTTCTTACCTTAAGATGCCTGGTTCCGGGTCCAATTCTCCTTATTTTCAAACTGGAGGGGCAAGTCCCTGTAGTCGCTGACTTGCTTCCTAGCACTAAGGAATAGCCCTGTGCTACCTACTTCCAACTCTGCCCACACTTCTTTGATAAGTCATTTAAGCTGCCTACACTTCTTTGATAAGTCATTGATAAGTTATTTAAGCTAATTAAGTAGTCAAACAAGTTGAGAAGAGCTGTTGTGGAAGAAGACATGCCTGAGGTAACAAGTGTAAAATATTGCTTTCAGGGCTCTTCTACTCCTAGCTATTTGTTAAAGGCATACCATCTTCAATGTTTATTCAAAAACCCAACAAACCCCAACTGTGCATTACAGGACTATGCACTATTCTCTTCTTTCCACAGGGCAATATATCTCTTTCATAGCTCCTAGCCATAAAGTACTTCAAAGTACAGTTTTCAAGCCAGAAGAGAAATAGGTTTTTAGATTTTTGCTTTGAGCTTTTAAAATACTTTAAGGCCCCACATATTCAAACATTACAGATTTTCCAATTCTTCATCTCTTCTTCGGAAAGTAACTTGTTTTTGTTCACTGCATTAATGAAACTCCCCAAAACCCTCCCTTATGAAATTGCACAAACAGCCACAAAACTAGCAACACTAGAAGCAGCAGCTCAACAAAATTTGAGATAGGTTGGGTTTGGAAGTAGACGAGCTTGGAGTTATCACAACCAGGCATATCCACAGGTCATTTAACAGCAAAAACATGGGTTAAGTACCACAGCCACAAAGCTGCCATTTGCCTTTTGAAATTGGTCAAGTTTTGAGCCTTAATGTCCCGCAGCAACACATGCAAACGTTTAATACATTAAGTTTGCAGTTGTAAAATTCCACTGATTGTCCACAATTGTTTCTTTCTTTTCCTCTCCACCCCAACTGCTTTGACTATTTTAATCTTCCTCCCCAAGCAGCAACACCCACTCTATTCAACAATCCTTCCTATACATTTCCAAATTTTCCCTGTCATTCTCCAGATTGATGCCACCTCTGAAGATGTCAGAAGAAACCATCAGCTTGGAGAATGGCATTTCTCCCAGTCTCTCATTCCCCATCCTGCATAAAGACATGCAGGATTATTTATGCAGTTTGCTGCTTTGAGGCACCACTGCCATAAAAACTTGGTTGCCAACACAGCCTGGTCAGCTGTTGTGTAGTTGATTCTGGGTCTTTCTTAGCCTAGCTTAAGCCTCAGGACCTGAAGGGAGAACTAAGTCCAGGAAGGCATCAACTGATCCAGAACCCTGGGGTTTCCCATAGGGGAGGAACAGAACAAGTCTGCACAGACTAGACTGGCATCCGGGGTTGGCTTCCTGCCCCGTTCCTCACCTCCAGCTCTCAGGCCTGTCGTTCTCCCAGCAACGGCAATGACAGCAAGACCTGTATGTAGAGCAGGAGCACAAAATCCAGGACATGTGCCTGTGGAGAGGCAGACAGAGGCCTGCTTTGTTAGCAACAGCAGGAGTCCCATCACAGGTCAGATTAACTTATTTTTGTTGCAGGAGTCTGTGATACTCCCAGCCCCCCTCCTGTAAAAGGTGACCGCAGAGAAAGACAGGTGATATGGGGAGAGTTGAACACCTCTGCCTCCTGGACCCACCACTGGCCAGAGAGGCAGGAGGGGGAAACTTCACGCAGAGACATTATAACCACATGAGTCAAGGGACAGAGAGGCTAAGTTAATTTTTAATTGCAATTCTGCTCTCTCAAATTAGATCCTGTATTGCCTCCACCCAGCAATCACTGCATGCTTAGTGTTCACTGAAGTTTGAGATGTGGCTCAGGCTAGCACTGTACATGCCTGTGCCACGCAGCTCTGCCGGTAAGAGCTCAGCCCTCCTCTGCAGCACCACCCTTATGCTCACCCTGCAGGTTTCTTCCTGATGAGCTCTGGCACCTGAAGCACCTCAGCTGCCAAGTTACTGTACAGCACAAATAAGGGGCTCATTTATGAGTGCAGTGAAAGAGAAGGAGGAAGAACCACAAAACAAACCAGAGTACAACAGCTGTGGAAATCACCTCTCAGTAGATTTATAAGCAAGTGCAAAGTTCACACAAACCCTCAAGGACAGCACACGTGCTCCCAAGAGCAAGGAGCTCTGCCAGTCAGCCCCAATACTCCAACTCAAGTAAAGAAGGCACATTTTAATGCATCTAAATAGCCGGAAGATGCTGCCCTCTCTTCCCCAGATCCTCTCGCTTAAGGAAAGGAAATAATTGGTTACAAAGCAGTTGCAGATTGTTTCTATGTACTTTCGTCAGTTGCTTCTCACCACCACTCCTCAGGCTCTAACATCAGGGGACATAAAACAAAGGCAGACCCTATAGGATGTGCTACAGCCAGCATCCACCAGGCTAGGGTGAGGTCAAGCCAGCACCAGATTTGGTTTTCTCAAGTTGCTATTTCCCTTACCCCCACAAACACCTCAAATGCCCTGTAAGGCTGGCACGCTGGCTCAGTTCTGCTATCCCTCCTGCCTGCTCAAGGAGAAACATCCAACTTGGCACATGCAGAGATGCAGCAGCAAGCACTGTGAATCAAGGTTCTGCAGTATACCTCGAGGCTCCTGACTCTTCACATCTTGCATCTGATGTGGCAGGTGGGACCTCTGGGTCAAAGTCCAGCTGGTCCACTGAAGCAACCTCAGCCAATCTCATGCACTGCAAGTGCTTCTTAACACAACAGGCAAGCATGACGTTCCCATGCCTACAACCAAGCCTTACATATTGCAACAAGGTGTCTCCCTCAAGATTTTATTACCAGGCTGCACGCTGAAAATTTTTAAAGTTCTCCCTGATCTGATCTCGCCTCTCTCCCTTTTCTTCACGCCACAACATTGACCAAGGTTAGCTGGGTTCATTTGCAGACAGATTGATCAAGAAACCCACTTGATGTACTCCCACTGATGTACTCAGGTTGCAGAACTGGCTCTCTCTGACCAAAGCAACTAGCGTTTGTCCCTAGGAAAGGATCAGCATGTTGCTGATTCCATAAAGATGTTTATCTGCACAGTAATTTGCATAAGGTTGAGGCCATTTTGAAGGCCAGTTGCTTTCTGCAGTATTATCCCAATCCAGAAACCAGGACCAGATTAGACGCACACCTGGCTAGCGACCCAAGAAGCCAGCTTAATAAAGAAGTTGGTCACTAAATGATCTAATCACTTCCCCTTGATCACTTTTTTTTCCAGCTCCAAACCAGACACACCCATGCAGAAGAAGAGAGTGGGGAAGGGGCAGCTCAGAAAGCCACGTGCAGAAGGAAACAGGTTATCCTTTGCAGGATTCTGAGCCCTTGCACCCAGAAGCTCAGCTCCTTCTCTATCCATGCACATACAGAACAGGCATTTGGCAACAAGGTCTCCCGATCACCAGTGATGAGACAGGACAGCTTCACACAACAGTACCAGTTAATGAACAATGACAGAGTTACTAAGTCTCCTGTTAACCAGGTACACCACTGCCCTCAGGGCAGAGACTGCAAGTTACAGCCACATTAACATACAAAGAATATCCTAAGGAGTTCATCTCGTTGACGTTAATATTCAGAGGCCTTGGACTTTCAGTACACCTGGGAAGTACATCTTGTCTCTGGCAAGTAAATAACCGCAAAGCCAATGAATGACTCAAGTCTGAATTCACTGAACTTTTCTTTAAGCTTCACTGAGATAATACCAGCTGTGTAATGACCCTGAAAACATAAACAAGATCATATTTGTTGTGGAGATCTTCCAAACAGCATCTCTTCAAAAGTTACAAAGGAAGGATCGAGGGAGAAGCTGTATCCTAAAAATGAAGGCTGCTTATTAGGGTTACCTGCTCAAACAGGCCACACTTGCAGTTGCAGAGATTATTTTTACACACATATATATATATATATATATATATATATATTTATGTGTGTGTGTTTGTGTATATCTCACTGATCCAGGTATAGTTCCTTTTTGAAGGAAAGTATCAGGGCAAGGCAAAAAACTATTTCTGAATAATACAAATGTCAGAAACAGAAAAAAGAAGGTACTTGGAACAGATTCCTATCCCATGTGCTCTAGAGACAGTTGCTGTTTATCTTAAGTAGAAGCAATTGCTTTCAAGCTGGAGCAGGTGGTCTGAGGGCTAGGCAAAGAGAAAGGAGTACAACTATATCAGGCTGCAAACTGCAGCACCACACTTAATTGTCCACAAACTTTGAACTAGCACTTCGCAGTATAGGCATGTACAGCAAGACCCTAACATTGTCTGCAAGACATCTGCAGGACAGAGATTCAAGCCTGCATGCAGTCCCACATTTGCTATCCCTGGACTAAGGGGAGCAGATCAGAGCAACAGTCTAGAACCAAGTAGGCAAGTTAGCTGCAGTTAGTTGCAAGAAATACCACTGGAATGGTTAGCTGCAAGAAATACCACAAGATTTCTCAGGAATAGTTTCTGAGATAATGCATCAGCTCACACCGCAAAGGTAGATTTGTTCCTGGTGCATCTGTTAGGATCTGTAGCTAGTATACTGTTGTGTGAATAATTTGACTGGCAACAGTGTCCTCCAGTGAGACCCTACATTAGAAAGCACTCATAGGGGTACGTATGATGGCAGAGTTTTTTCAGCATGTTTTGTCATAGCAAGTATGTTGTTCATTTTCTAAAAAGGAAATGCATTTTTAGAAATGTACTTCTGATGCTTGAGGGGAAGTGATTAGATATTTATAAACCACTATCATATTGTTAAAAAGAAGCCGATCTCACAGTTCAGTATCAAAAAGCAGCACAGGTTTTAGAAGCTTTTGAGAACATCTGGTCTTCACACTTCAGTTTGAAAGCCAACATTTAATTACGTCTTCAGTCCCTACAACTGGCAAATTGAGAAAGTTCTTTGCTATTTTCAGCCTATACACTCATGCTTGCCCAGCATGACAGTATTTGCAATGCAGCATTACTCCGATTTAAGCAAATCTTTCCATTCAGCAAGACCAGAGATACAACTCTGCCAAAAAAGTGGGAGGAAAAAAACCCAACAAACCAACCCAAAACCCCACAAACTGCCCCAGAAGTCATTTGGTTCTCCTCTCCCCCTAAAAAAAAAAAAAAAAAGCCAACCCAAACCAACCCAACAAAAATTAATCAACTTACCAAAAATCACAGACAGAAGAAATAGTTGAAAGTACAGTTTAGTGGACTTTCTCTTTTTTATTGCCACGTATTAGAATGTTAGTTGTGCCACAAACGCTGCAGGTCAGGTTAAGAAAGAGGTCACCACACTGACTAAAGCCAGCACACAATGCAGTAAAAATGCACAGCTTTCACAAAACTGGTTGGGCAACTCTGTCACTTGACTATATTGGCTCTTTAATGGCTTCAACAACAAGACCAGCTCAGCTTTGTTTTCTGCACTTGGACAGGGTGCAAACTGAAATGGATGCGCCCACCAGCTCCCGTGTCTGTGAGTGGCACCAGTGTGTCAAAAGCAGTCCCTCACTATCGCCTGCCCCACACCTCCCCACAGAGGGGCAAAGCCTGTGAGCAGGACCTGCACCCCAAACTGCAGTGGGGTGGCCAGCACAGACAAGCATTTGCTTGCGCTCAGGTAAGCTTCTCCCCAGTGTGGTTCTGCAGCACGCAGAGGATGCTTCTAAGTGTTTGCCGTTGCCACCAGTCATCAGCCTGGAAATCCCCAGTGCAAATACTTGCACAGGACAGGCTCCCATGCTTCCATTCTTATGCAAGCAATGCCGCCTTGGAGGCCAACAAATCTCCTCCAAGGAGACTGGGTTGTAGGTATCTTAATAAGACCCAGCAACTTTCTCACCCTGCCAGAGCACCCAAAGGTTACCACAATCCAGGTAGGAAGAAAACCTTAATACAAGTTTTTTTCTGCCTTACAAGACAGCACCAGAGATTGTGAGACTTACGAAGGAGCCAGGTAGTATAACTGATTTTTATCTTTTCCACCTCCTCCCCCCATAAAACGCAAGAGGTCAAAGTCAAGGACTTTCTACTGTAAAGTTCCCTTTCAAAACAAACTGGCTTTCAGTTACTTCCATTTTCTCAGATGCCAGGGCAGATAACTAGTGGGTGTTTAGATTCAGTACACCCATGCCAAACATGTTTCTGAGAAGTTACAGCATCTGCCTGAGCTGGGAAATGAGGTTTCCTACTCTTTTGGTTCTTTCCGGGAATTAGCAGAGAGAGTAGTTTTACTTCAAGGGCAGGAAGTTTTCCTCAGCTTGGCAACTTGCACAGCAAAAAAACAAACAACCTCTCTTCTCCACCTCCCCTCTGCTCATTGAGCCTTCAAACCACATGCCTCCACGGACAGGTGGACTGCGCTGAGCAGAGCCTAGGCACCAGCACCTAGCGTGGGAACAAAGCTGAGCTTACCCAGCACCATTCCCAGTAACAGCAGGTTCTCCTGTAGTTCACTCCATAGCTGAAGCCAGACACTTTGAGAAGCCAAAGCAGTAGAGACCATTCAGAAGAGCATAGGGTGATGAGCACTCCCTTGTCCTTCTCAGACTAAGCCTCTAGAGAAGCTCAAACACCCTGCCAAGCTATCAGAGCGCTCAACAGAGCAATGAAGTCCCTTGCAGCTGACAGACCAGTCCACAGGAGAATGGAAGCATCTTCTTCACCAGGATTCTCCCCAAGAGTTCTCCCTCTAGAGTATATCCACATGATCTAAAGTGGCAGAAGAAAAAAAAAAATCCAAAAACCCAGAGCCCACCACAAAGCAAACAGAGCAGACCTCTGCCTTGTTATTCCAAATGATCGTGAAGCTTTAGGATTGTCAGCTTCCTCAAGCAACAGAAGAGACAGGCTATTAGTCTACTTTAATCATATCACATGCTTTGTATCAGATCGTTTGCTGATAGCAAGGCAGTGATCTCAAGAAACAGAGGCTTTAACCATTTAGTCCCACGGATCAAGTAGAGCTCAAAGACTACTGCAAACCCATCATGACTGGAAAGTCGCCATAAGTCCTACTGGCACAGTCAAGTGCCTCAGGCCACAGGGAACGCATCTTTTGGCTTGTTACCAGAAACAGTCCCTTTATTATTTGTAATCTCAGGAATCTTTGTTTTTGCCAAATAGATCACTTGTTAATTGCAGATCATTTACCAGTCCAGTATGCCACTAGTAACTGAACCGCTCCTGTTCCCCTGCTAGTATGTTTGCACTGCTACATGTGATTCTAGAGCAGAAGACCACTGATCAGCAGCTGTAACAATTATCCCTCTTCAGCAAAGTCTCCAATCTGAAGGACCCCACTTCAGGCTGACAATACAGGAGTAAAGTACAGGAGCCAGAAGTACAGGATTCCTGCAAGATTCTCACACATAGGATCTCAGGATGTCTCCCACACTTGCATATCAGAGAGGACAAGGAAAGGAATTCAGCAAACCCATTTGTTAAAGTAGACAGGGCCAGCTGAGCCTGACGTCTCCAAACTCAGTGGACTCAGTGATGCAGAACCACTCATGCCATGGCAGCAGTGCCACAGCCACGAAAGGTTACTGCTGGGCCCAGCCTCTGCATCCACTGCCCTCTACCCTAAGAGAAGCTGCACTTCCCATCAAACCATCCCAGGGTCACAAGAGATCTTGTGCCCCACAGCAGCATGGTCTGCCTGCCTGCTGGCAAGATGAGCACTGTCACAGACAGTCTGAGGATTTCACAACATCCTGAGTTTCACACCATGGATACCAGACCCTACCAGTGGGCATGAATGAAAAGAGAAAGCCAGAGCTATAAAAAAAGCTTCTGAGGAAGGGATTCTGTCTCAAGCAGCCTCTCTTTCAAGAAATGACTTAGAAAGGGCAGAAGGGCAAGAAAAGCCCTAAAGTACAAGAGTTCAGAGTACGGATGTTCTGAGTCGTTCCCTGCTATTCAAAAATACTGGCCTGCAACCACTTTTCCCCCCTCCAACGTCAAGGTGAATAATATAAACAGTTTTGCATTTGTAACTGGCAGCACCCGGCCAAACCCCTTGCTGGCCTGATCCCTCTGAGGATGCAATTCAGAAGTTATTCCACGCTTTGCTCTGGAAGAGTCAGTCCCAGCAGTAGCTGCTGTACAGTCTCCAAGATGTACAGCAGCATTGTCTAGCACTTTTTCCTTTCACCTTCACAGAACAGTCTCCGCATGCCAAGCTCTTTATACAGGAGAAAGAAAGTGGAAAAGAAAGCTGCATTGTACAGCAGTAAAACGCAGCACTGTGAGGAGCAAGAATAACACAGCATGAGCTGTTACAGAAGCTGCAGCAAAGCTGCTTTGTTCCCAGTCTAAGCATTTTAGGAAGTGAAATGCCACAGTAAGAAATCTCAGTAGACAAAGCTGGAAAACAAAGGGGACCTCCAGGAAACACTTTGCCAGGTGGAAGAGATACTCAAGAACTTTTGGTGGCCCATCTACGAAGATGGTCCTAGAGGCCAGGGCAGGATTCAATAGACACAGGTGTTTTGCTGCCCTGATGACTGTTACATTACCATGCAGGTAATCCCAGCAGAGTTAATACAAGAACATTGCTCAATCATAGACCTGCCACCTGCAGTTAAGATCACTCTTCCACCAACACCATCTCAAAAAAAGAAAATAATCAATCAAAGCTTCAAAGCAATACAATGTGTAGGTTCTGGACAGGGTTATTTCAAGCCAAGAAGAACAGACATATGGGATAAGTTCCCCAGGAATTTGGCAGTTAAAATAGACAGCAAGACTTCGAAAAGCTGAATCTATTTTGGGAAAAAGAGGGGCCTCCTTTGAGTCTGCAGACCTATGCACAGTCTGTAAAACGGGTTCAGCTGAACCTGAACCAAGAGAGGCTGGGTGGCCTTTTCTACTTTCCTGAAAGGGTCTCCTTTTCTATACTTAGAGCACAAATATTTCAGAAGACTATTTGATGGAGGAACGTTAGAAGAATGAGATAGAAAAGAGCAGTTCAGAGGTATTTATTTTAAAAATAAAGAACTTTTATACAGAATAACTTATTTAGAGATAATCAGCTGAGCCTCAATGCAGACATAAATGATCCCATTTCAAAGGGGAAAAAAAAAAAGCAGGGCTGTTTCATCTTTAATCAGTAAATCATGATTGAGGATAAGACTACTTTTTAAATAGTTCTGCAGACACATTTTTTTCTTACTTGCTTCTGTCCAACCACATTGTGCTCTTTCCCCCACAGCCCACCCATTTTTATGTCACATCAGCTCTACAACTTTAAATCAAGCCAAACCTACCAATGACATAAAATTACAGCAAGGGGTCTCATGTATGCTACCTGGGCAGGTTATGGCTGTGACACTAGGCTCCCTCTGCTTTCAGGATACGTGCCCACCTCTCACTAGTGCAGCAGCTTGAAACCCAGCCCAGTAAAACCCCATTGCCTGGTCCTTCTCTAATGGGAGGCTGTCAGCAGGAGAACCACCCGCTGCAGGTCACCAGCGCTCTCCACTGAGATCCTGGGCACAGGAATAATCATTAGACAGCACCACAGTAACACAGCTGCTGACCTGACCCAGCTCACATGCTGCTTATACAGGCTCTTATTCCTGACAGCAAACACCCTGTCATGAAGGCTGTTTCTCTTCCAGGCAAAAAAGGAGCAACTGTTTAGGTTCCCAAGGGACAGCACTGGCCATCCACTTGTACACACAGTGGTAGGTCTTGCTTGTAGCTGACAGCTGGGCTAGGAAGAGGTTTCCCATCTGCCAGAAGCTAGGCAAACCAGCAACTTCGTGTTTTATTACAGGATCACGTCTAAACCACCGCCGCAACAGTCTCCACAGCTGCAGTATGATGGACTGGGAACAAATGCAGAAAGATCCAGGCTCTGAGACCACCAGCCAGACTGTAGCATCAAATAAAAGAGCCTTTGAGGTCTTGGACTTGGGCATTAAAGCAGCTTGTCATTCCTCAAAATAGCCCTCCCTTGAAATAGCCTCTTCTGCCAAGGCAGTAGACAATTTGACGCAGATTTTGGCATTAAGAAATTCCCACGCAGTTTCGGCAACTACATTTTGGTCACCTCAGTTTTGTTCCAGGAAACCGCTAGTCACAACCCTTCCCCAGAGAGCACATGCGAGAGGAAACACTGACGTTTCAGGTCCCCTCACATCAGGCCAGAGAAGTACCAGCAGCTGTAGGCATCACTGCCTAACCCTCAGGAGGCCACAACCACCCCCACTTTAGTTGAACTGGCACAGCGTTATCATCCTTGGAGGGATCTGGTGCAGAGGAGCTGCTGAGCCCTGTGCACAAGGAGCAGCCACCCCATGCAGCTCGCTCGCAAGGCTGACCTGTCACACAGGACAGGGCTCCACTTCTCCAGCCTCCAGTAACCTCCATTGTTCCTGCAGCCTCTCCCCCCACTCCTGTGCAGTGTTCCCAGAGAGGTGCAACAGACCCCTCAAGAATCAGGAGAGGGTTGTGCCTTTACCTTGTTTCACAAGGCTTACCAGGGCTTCTCCACACAGCTGTGGTCTAGCACTGTTCCACACAGCAGCTGCCGAGCAGAAGTCTTTTCTAATTAAAAGAGCTTCCTTTGGGAATAGGTAGATTTACTGCACAATTGAGAGGGCTCTTTAGTTATTCCACGTGCAGTGTATCTGTAAGCCTGCATTAGAAAGGGACCTGAATGCAAAGAAGAGTCCAGCAGCTTCTTAGACTGTTGGGAAAGTACATCCAGACAGCTGGGTTTTGTCTGAGTGGGGTTCCTCTCACTCTGAAAAGACTGCAGAGATGAGCATAATTAGAACTCCTGCCTGCTTTTTAAGCTCCAGTTTCTTCAAGCATGCAGAACAGATGCTGCATAATAGTTCCCATCTCTATTTGGATGGTAAAAAAATTCAAGGTAACAGCAGGGGCAAATAGCCTTGCTAACCTGCAGGTGAGCAGTCTCCTTAATCCAGGTCCCACTCTCTTAACAGGGAGCCTAGCTCCATGATCAGAAGACACAGAAGAATGGGAGTGAGGGGACAGAAGATCAAGTTTACATAGTGAAGCTCTCTGGGAAGTTGAGGACATTCCAGCAAAGCCACTCAAGATTGACTCATCACCAGCAGCTTCAATCCACGTTGACACACATGGCAGACACATGACTGGCTCCACAGCAGGCAAGAGGAGACTTTGTGCCATGCCATCAGCATGAAAGAAGCCCCAGAACCAATGCATCATTATAACTACAGTACTAGAGATAGTGTCCTACCACCACAAAAGCCAGCCTGTCACCCTTTTATGCAAAAACTACTCTACAAATTCTTTGACTACAAGCAGAAAGGAGAGGAGCAGAGCAGTCTGTATAGTGATTTTTGAAAGCAGGCATATTAGCTCTGGGGACCAAAGTCCAAAACTTCCTCTATACTGCCACCACTGAATACAGAACCTCTTTTAAATTTCTGTTCACACATAGCCCAAGTAATGTTAACTAAGCCATTTGCAGGATCAAGGAGAAATCAGGAAAAAAAAAAATCAAGTAGGAAAGGAATAAGACATTCCCAACACAGATATTTTTTTCTCTCTGCCCAGAACACCTAGAAACCAAAATGCCATGAAGGTACAGAAACTTCCCTGGAAAGGTCTCACTAGAGCACTGAAGCATTTTGTGCAACAGTAGAGACAGTCTAGTTAATTTAGATTTCACAACTGATTCCCAACAAAACTGCTAACCATCTATCACAGATGACATGATGCTGGCTCTGGATGTTTAGTATTTACATATTCTTATAGTATGGGATGACAGCAGCAGCCCTTGAAGTCCTAGTCAAGTGCCAAGATACCACTTCCACACCTGCCTTGCATGCTGTTCCAGAAGCCCTGCACCAACAGAGCATAAGTTGTGGTCCCACAGCACCCCAATGCACCAAACCCCTAGAGACAGCTCACCCGAACCTGTGCCAGCCTGGTACACCCGCTCAAGGAAAATCAAGGTCCTAGAGCAGGTTGCTTTTAAAACTAGACAGACAAGGTGCTGCATGAAGCCTCTCCTGAGGGCAGCAAGTTCCCATGTAGCCCCCTCAAACCCATTTTGGGGAGGGCACAGAAACCTCATGGATCACAGAGGCAGTGACCAAAACAAGGTGCTGGTGGAGGACATGGTCTGATCCAGTGATGTAACCCTTTCTCCAAGGCACTTCTGTGTAGCAGTGAATCTGATGAGAAACTGGTTTAAACATGTTTCAAAATGGCTTTTTGTATTTTCTGCAGTGTCATTGCTCCCTCTTCCCGACACCCCCTGTGAAGGACTATTGTCTCTCATACAAGGTGTCCTGGGAAGGTGTCCTGAGGTGTTTTTCATTGGTCCTTCGTTAACCCCTTCCTATTGGCTGTTGACCCTTTACCTGATGGTTTTTTCTGTGTGACCCTGAACTTGTGATTGGTTTCCCTTTGACCCTCCTAAAAGCTTTATAAACCCCTTCCCAACAATAAACTTTCTCTTGCCTCCTCTCCACGCAGGTGTGCTGTCTCTGTGCCTGCCATGGAGCCACGTGGGTGCTGGGGGGAGGGGAGGGCACCTCTCCCCTCCAGGTTCGGGACCTGAAAAACCCTGTCGCTGGAGTTCCCTTTCCCCCTCCCTCAAGACGTCGGAATGGTTCCTCAGATGGAGATGGAACTAGAACTGGGCTCCCCCACGTCGTGGGTGGGGAAAGGGATCCAGACTTCTGGGAAACAGCTCCCTTCATTCCCAACAGGTAAAGCTACTTTACAGCATGTTCAGTCCCCTCTATGCCAATCCCTGTAAGCTAGTTCCTCTTCTGCCCCCTTCCCAAACCACCTCCACAGCAATGGATGGAGAGCAGCAGCAGCAGCAGGGACAAAGGGCAGTTCGCATCTCCACTTGTGGGAAGGTTAGCTTGGCTCAAAGTACATGCTGCAGCTCTGACAGCTCATCCATTCCTTTGCTTGTGTATGAGAGACCTCCCTCTGACTGAAGCAGAATTGTTTTGCCTACAAAGGGAACTCTCCATTACGTAACTTCAAATCTTCAGGCTGCTGGATATCCTAATGTATATAGCTTCTCCCAGATCAGTATTTGTCCAGTACACATGGCCATGGGATTATCATCATACTAGAAGAGATCAGCAATCTGCTTACAGCTCAGCAACAATTTTGCAATAAAGGGTAAAGCGCTTTTGAGATACACCTGTTTGCTCAAGTCTGCGCTGCAAAGAAACTAAATCATCAGCCTAGCAAAATTCTTAACAAACGCCCCCAGTCCTTTGCCTATGTGCAAGGCCCTTCTTCTGGCCCTTTTCTGCTCCTGAGCTCCTTAAAAACAGACAAGCCACTTACCTCAGCAGCAATTTTCAGAAATTAAGTACGTGCACCAGTCTTTGGTTTGACTTGCTTTTAAATGGTGGTGTCCCAGTTCTGAAGCTCCATCAAGGAGACAAAGAACTAGAGCAGTCAGCCAGACAGCTGGTGCACGTGCCTCTACACACAGGAGAAAGCTTGCCCTCAGCTTAGTCTCCTTCCCTTTCTCCCCTGTATTTACTTTGGACGAGCCACAAACCACCCAGCTTCCCTGGTTCTGTGGTGTTAGAGAGGACACACACTTGGGTACTGAGCCAACAGTCTCCAATCCTTGTCCCCATCCCAACAGGCTACTTTTTTATTCCCTTTTTCTGCTGTCATCTACAAGGCAGTCCCTTTCACAGAGTTGCCCACGGTAACGCCTCATCTTTCTCCCAGAAAATTAGCTAACTCTGAATCTGTCAGTGCTCACAAGCAATGATTTAAGTAATCTCCAGTACACAGTTCCTTGTGCTTCACTTATCACCCTGTCTAGGTTCGAGTCAGCAGTTAACTGTTTCACTGTTTCCAAGCCCTGACAGCCCAGAGAGGTTTCAGCAAACAGGCTCCGCCACAGCCAATCAGCCCCCAAGGAACTGCTGGCACTGGCTGTGCCTCCTGTATTATTCCTTTCACCATGCCAAGAGAGCCTGTAATTTTTAGCCTTTCCTCCATTTCATTCCATCTAAAAACACAGAGCAGCCAAGAAGAGGCAGAGGTGGTTAGGTAATAGATTGAGTCTTATTACACAGTTCCTAAAGGAAAGGTGGCTCACCCAGCCATCCCTTCACACACTGTCATTAATCATTTGCCTGTAGAAAGCTCCAATCTCACATTCCTCCAACAGATACATCAGTGTAAGAGTACAGTTTATTTCTTTACTCATCAAAGCTGACAAGCACACGGTGAAAGCAAGGCTGCTGGGCCCAGCTCCCCCTCTGCTGTACAAAAGGACTTCAGATCTCAGGACACCGTGATCCACATTCAGAGGCAAATGAAGGCAGGGAAGGAGAATAAGGGGATGCAGATGTCATGTTCCTATTTTAGAGAGGTGAAGTTAAGGAACTCTAGCATGAGCCATAATTCCTGGCAGTAAGAAGTTAGTTTTGATGCACAAAAGTTTTTCTACACAGGAAACTGAGGAAGAAGTGCAAGAACTGACGCTCTGATCATCCTTGTTGCACAGAACCACTGAAAACATTGCTACCTCCTCCAGCCTTCAAAGCCACTCAGCCATAGCCTGAGCCCTGACAGACCCCCTCTAGCACCTCCACTCACCGGTGAATAGAAACAGAAAAGAGACCAGGAAGAAAGTGGCTGCCGCACCACTTTAAGATACCATTAAAGTGGACCAATAATTACTACTTTAGATAGCATGGCCACGGTCCAACTCCCAGCATCACCCTGGCATTCCTGTGACAGACCCTATGCCTTTGGTGTCCAAGGTCCTTGTAGCAACGCCTTTTGCTGTGCTGTGTGCTTCCTGCTGTAACAATGCCAGCAGGCACCAAGAACCACAGCCATGGTTTGAGTTGGAAAGTGTCTCAGGGCCTGTGATTACCAGAGGTCTGCAAAACTCCCGCCTGCACTTCTCTGATTTGAACATCTACTGGATGAACACCTGCAGTCCTGGATGGTCCTCTCCTGACTTACAGCAGTAGGACACGGAGTAACAGGAGAGGGATAAAACCTTTCCTCGGCTACAGTCAGATGAGTAATTTCATACAAACCCCCACCTTGCACTTCACAGAGCTGGAAGCAGAGTGGTTTGAGTAGCAGGGGCGGGAAACCTTCATGGAGCTGTGGGAAGGCCTTGTTAGAGGACTGTACCAGCTTACAGTTGTAGGTCACACAACACCTGCCTGTCCTCCAAGAACTAAAATAGAGACAATAACAGTAATGAAGAGAGTCCAGATGAGCTGCATCATTAAAGCTAAATCCTCTTAAGGGAGGAGCTTCCATGCTGCCCACAGGGAGGGCTTTCTCCAGGCACTCAGCTTGCATCCTGTTCTATTTCTGTCGCACACAGGTAAGAAGCTGAACAAACACTGCAAGACTTCACCAACCACGCCTGCCCTGCAGCACAGGGTTTGAGGATGTCATCTTAGCAGTCCCCACAGCCCTTGGCAATGATGGAGAAGCCCAGGCCAAGAGGGGTTCAGATTCACAGAGGCTCCACAGACTGAAGCTGTTTTGGAAGCGAGATCCCTCTACGAAAGATGTTAAATGAAAGGATGATAGGAGTGAGGCTACTCATTTCCCTGAGCCACTCGAAATCCACACATCGGCTTGCAGAGCAGTTGGCAAAGGTTCTTTTCACCTGTATGGCAGTCCAACATGAGCAAGCACCCATGGATTTTTTTTCTTTTTTTTTTTTTTAAGTACAACTGTAGCTGTGGGAGTTCTTGCTCCAGCAAAAGGACCAGAAACAAGTGTGAATGTTAAAAGCCACCCCACTGTTACATGAGGTTCTGCAGGTCTTTCCCCACCCATGCAGTGACACTGCAGAACAGGTCACTGACCACACCCCACCAGTGACCTTCTGCCTCCTTAACACTTTCTTCCCACTTAGTGGTCATGAAGTATCCAGTAAGATCTGAGTAATTTCTCATTTTTACAGCTTATCATATGCTTATCTTGACATCAGCATACAGCAGTACACTCCTGAGACTGCTCCTCTCACTAGACACCTCTCTAGATTTTCACAGCCATGTTTCTACACTTGGACCTTGTGGTCCATGAAAAGGATTCCAGTCACAGGCTTCTGCTTGATGGTTCTCATGCAGCGAGCAAGCTTCACAGCAGCAAGCTCACATCTCAGGCTTTGATGAGGATTTTTCTCAAGCCCATGGTATCTGAGAAAGTAACCAAAAAAAAAAAAGTCTTCCGTGGAGAGGAAGTATCACTGATGGCAGATTTCGAGACAGCACTCTCCAGCTGTACACCCTTGCTTGCACAGAAGCACATAGGAGTTGGCAGAAGTCACACATCAAGAGGCCTCACTAGCATTGGGATGGGTTACACCCCTGTGATCCTCTACTGTCAACAGCAGCTCAAACATCTCCAAGAGCTGCTCTCCTCACCAGCCAGTACCTCTGAGAGCACTGCAATAGGACACTGTCCCTCTCTTGCACAGCTAGGAAAGTTTCAAGCTCTCATCTCATACACAAGACTAGACTTTGTCCAAGACATAGGAACACTTCATTCTAAACCAGCTCTACAGTTTACTGAAGCCAACATTTAGATTCCAGAATGGTTAGGTCTGGTTTTATTCCCCCCCCAATCTTTTTTTTTTTTTTTTTTTGGTACCAAGTGCTCCATTTTACACTAAAGCATACACAGCAGAGCTTTTATGCTCTGGGGCTGAAACAGCATGCCTGGGTTGTAACATGCCACTATCCTCGTATCAACAGATTTGTTAACAGTCACACTGCAAAGGCAATTCACAGCCAACATCTACTCAGCTACTGAACCTCAAGCTAAACTACGCTGAACTTCTCACTGGGATCTTAAAAGGAAGGCGGGGGGCGGGGGGCGGGGGGAAAGGAACACGTTAAGCTGGGCCAGCACCAGATTTCTGTAGTCGTAACAGAGTAAAATCGCTAAAGAGGCACCTAACCCGTATCCTAGAAATCAAACAAGACAGAGCCGACTGAAGCCCCCGCACGCCCAGTCTCATCAGCAGGCAGCGGAGGGACTCGGCCGAAATCCCTTCACAGCAGCAACCGGCCGGGCCCACAAGACACCGGGTCCGCTGCACCTGGCGATGGTTTCTTTCAGGCCACGCACCAGCTGCGCCAGAGGATCACAGCTCGCCCACCGACTCAAGTTTGGAGGGACGCGGCCGAGAGCGGCGAGCAGCGGGGACCGGCGCCTCGAGAGGCTCCGCCGGCCCTGGCGCGGAATTCCCGCCCGGGGAGGGGGAGCGGGGCTGCCCGGAGCGCAGGGGGAGCCGCCCGACCGGCTGCCGCCCCCCGAGCGGGACTGCACGGACACAGAGGAGGCCCGCGCCCGGCCCAAAAAGAAAGCCCCGCCGAAAACCCCCGGGAAGTCCCCGCCGGGCACGGCCCCCGATCCTCCACGCCGAGACCCCCGAGTCGAGGCTAGCGGGGTCTCCGGCCACAGTGGAGGGAGTCCCGGCACACGCCCTCTCCTCCGGTGCCGCCCCGTTCCCCGACTCCTCAGGGCGGGCGGCTACAGCTCACCTACCTCCCCGGCTCGGCTCCGCTCGGCACCGCTGCGCTCCTTCCCACCGCCGATGTGGCCCCGCGGGGCGGAGCCGGCGCTGCACTGAGCCGGCCCCGGGGCGGGCCGCCGCCCCCGCCCTGCCCCCGCAGAGGGGCTGCGGGGAGCCAGCGCCTCTCCCGGCGGAGCTGCTGCGGCCGCGGCCGTGCGGTGCTGCGCGGTGCTTCTCCGCCCGCCCTCCTGCTGGGGGCACTGCCCGCTGCGGGTCCCTTTGTGCTCGCTCCTCAGAGCGAGTGACACGTTTTCCAGTGCCCACCTGTGAGGCCTTGGCCGCTGCCTCCTCCTCTCCCGCTGTGGCCAAGTCACCTTGCTCCGCTCAGGCAGGTGGCCAAGCTCTGCACTGGGGCCCTTTGCCCCGCCTCGCTGCTCTTACCGTGTTACCCACCTCTCCCTGTGTGGCTTGTCAAGTAGGTGCACACCCACCCCTATTAAAGTTTAAGGGCACGGGCAGCTTGTCTGATCCTGCGAGAGAGGTGCACTGCGGCTCTCTGGCCGGTGAAAGCAAGCCTGGTGATCCACCGAAAGATTTTTCCAACGGGCAATTTCACTGCCCCAGTGAAGCTTGTAAACGTCAGCAGAGCTGAGCATTGTTCCCCCTCCAAACCCCGTTAAGCTCTTGTTTGCCCCAGTGCCTCCAGCACTGACGATAGTGAAGTGCTCACATGCTGTGGCTGCTGTTTGCTCTGCTGACCGGTGTCATTGCATTGTTTCCATGGGCTTCCCCGTTTTGTGCAGTGTATCAGCTCTGTGCGGTGGGCAGCGAGCTTACACCAACAGGTCTTTGTTCTTGGCACGTGGCATAATTAGCCCAATGGGACCCCTGCCTCTACTGGCAGAACACAAATAAAAATAGAAGTGATAATGTAATCTAACAGTAACAACAATGTGATCGTCTTTAAATCCTCATATCAAAGATACTGAAAACAAATCCATCAAGCCAATCCTAAAATAGGGGAAGGTCAGGATGTCCCTCACCCTTCTGAGGAGCAACATTCCTCACTTTCATGGCTTCTGTTCTGACAGGAGGAGGACCAGAGAACTCCTGCAGCTCAAGGCCCCAGTCCTTGTTCCTGGGGGCAGCAAAAACCAGTTTGCCGTTTTTACTGAGGCAGGTGTACAATGACTACCTTGCTCTCTCCTTACAAGGGAGTCTCTCTCAGTCATTTTTCTGTGCCTGCAGGCTGATTCCTTACTATGCCACCAGGCTTTAAAGAAAAGATTTTAAAAGGTCCTTTTCTAGTCTGTGCTTTATTCATTGTGTCTACTTGACTTCTTGCATTTGGAGTTCCATCCAGTCCAAACCTTTCCCTGCAGATCCCAATCCTTGGTACCAGAATTAAACATATAATTTTTCCCTTTTTCAGCCATGACACTCAAAAGCCTTCCCACTAGCTTGTATTATCCTGCAGACATCTTACTTTTGTTGTCAGGATGAGCATGAGGTCATGCAGTGGGTGAAGACAGGCCACCTAACAGGTCCTCCTTCATGGATGTTGGATAGCATGAGGCAGGAGAGACCATGGAAGGAGGCTATACCTGGAGAGGAGGTGTCACTTGCTGAGTGCCACACACGTTGCATCCAGCACCCTGGGCTCCATGTCCTCCTCTGTGCCACCAGCAGGTAACTGCAGAGGCATCAGCTGGCATGAGGGCTCAGCTGGGGAGGGGTGATTCAAATGCAGGTGCTGCAGAAGAGGAATGATAAGGTGGAAGTGAAATTACTTTCTCTGCAAAGAGGATTTTGTGGGTGTGGTCTCACCACTCCTGTTTCTGCAGCTGTCCATAGCAATACCAGGCTATGCATGGCCTGCAAACTGGCTAGTAAACTTTGCTAAGACTTCTCTCTCTTACCAAAAAACTTGTAAGGTCAGCTCTTAGCGCCTAAGACAAGAACAAATTTTGCATAAGAATTTTTTGGGGCAATATCTGAAAACTCATTTACAACCAGTCTTGGGGACTATGTGTCTCTCTGGATATCAGCAACACTCCAGCATCTCTTTTCAAACACAATTAACCTTCATTAAAAACAGTCATACTCTCAAACAAAATATCAAACCCATTTTTCTTTATCCTTTCTCTCTCTGTAATAGTCTTTGTCTTTAATTTAAACATTAGCTCAGGCTCATGCCTGTACTCTGTAAGCCAGAATGCTTACCTATAAAGACATAAGGCTCTATGGGACAGGTGAAGTAGCATCTGCCTGTTCTTATATTTAGTCTTTCTCATCTTTGCACCATATCCAAACTTACAGGTACTGGGCGTGTAGCTTGTTTCTGATTCCTACAAAAAGTGTCCTACTTTGAGGAAGAAAGCCTGGGCTCAAAATATTTCCCTGGTGGATTAGTGTGAAGGCTGTTTCTTAAAGAAAATGGGTTTAAAATAAAAAGTGATTGCAAGGTACAGTGCAAATGGATCGTGCCAGCAGCTCTGGTGCCCAAATGCATTTGTGTCAATGTCTTTGAGAACAGGATACATATTAGCAAGGGCAGTGTGGAGATATATATGCATCGGTGATTGTCTGTATAACTAGTTATGCTTGAGTGCCACTCAGATATGAATCAGTGAGTCTGTAGAAAAAGCATTAAGTCTATACCACTGCATTTGCTCAGAGCAGGGGATAGGTTTTAAATGAGAGCTTCCAAAGTGCCTCAGTTTTATTAGAAAGTCTGACACGAATCATGCTTTTCAGAAGGCTTGCAACAGGGACTTGGCAGCAGAGGAGAAACAGATCTACTGAGATGTTGCAGCTAAGCTGTGCACAGATGGCAGACTAAAAGCCCAAGTATAAACAGCATCTTTTATAATGTACACATTAGGCTGGATTCTCAGCTAGTGATTAGACAAAAGTGCTTGTAAGAAAACCCCAGGCTGGAGAAACCCACCATTATGTGGCCCGTGAGGCTGAAAACCAAATTCACTTCAATGGCAGCCAGAGACCAGCCAAAGAGTCATTCAGCCAGGCAGTCTGTTTTTGCCTTGGGCCATCCTCATTGCAAATACAGCAACCATTCCCGGTCAAACAAATACTTTCTTTTCAGGAGGAATTAATCTCTTTACCCAATCAAGTCATGGCCTATTCTGTGGGTAAACAAGGGAAGTCTGCACCGCAGTCCAAGTCCCTGAGATGCAGCCTGGTACAGGTCCCAGTTCATTTGTACACAAGATCTGTTTCCTCAGGCACAGGAGAATACTAATGCCCTCCACAGAGCTGGCTGTACTGTGCCTTTATGGTTGTTTGCAGCCTTGCTCTGGGTTGTGAGAAGCTGCACAGTCCCACTGCTTTGCAATGAAAAACACATGGATGGCTAATAATTATGGATGGCTGATAATGATGGAGGGAGCTATGGTCCTCTCATTCTCTGTTGGTAAACTCATGTCTGATGGGTAGGGGCCATCCTGAAACAATGGGATACAAGCAAGAAAGTTCCCATCATTTTATGTACAGGCAGCACGTCATGTCTCTCTGTGAAGTTGGGATAGAAGTTGTTTGGGATAGGGTTGTTTGGCAGCAAGCTGCAGAGTGAAAGGGACAAAACTGCTTTTCTCTAGTCTTAGAGGATCTCTGAGAATAGAAGGTCTGAGGTTCAGCTGGCAAAGGTTGCTGCCCAGTGTTGCATGTACCAGAAGGAGGAAATTAGTCCTTGGCATTAGGAAGAACAGAGAAACAGGAAGACACATGGACTTATAACGTTTGCATATTTATTTCCTTATTTCCCTTAAAAAAACCTTTGAATTGGCCACACATTACTGTGACTCTAAGAGAGGAAGGGTTTCTCTGTTGATCGGGCCAAAACATGGAGGGTGATGCAGTGATGAGTGCTGTAATTAGCAATACAAACTGCCTAACTTTGAAAAAAAATAGAGCAAATAATTACTGTATTTTTTTCTTTTTAAACTCCAAGTTAAAAAAAGTGACTGAAGAACTTAGAGTTCATGGTTATTGTCGGTTTGATAGTACAGTATAAAATAGAAAGAATGCAAAGCACAATTAAAAATCACAGTTTTTGTCAAGTCTAATTTGACAGAAGTACATTCATGGCACCATAAGCAGAATCTTCTTTTATTTACCCCAAGCTGTGTTTTATTAGCAAATTAATTATATAGAAAAAATAATGGTTAGAGTGAACAGCAATAAAAGTGCAGTGGTTGCTGAAGCTTGTGGAGCAAGAGGAGAGTATTTTAACTTATATTAGGGGAAGATATGTTTATTAAAAGGTATGTTTTCAGGACTAAAGTATTTTTACTAATTCTGTGTTTTAGGACTTCAAAGTGCACAAGTGAGCTTTAGTAAACTGAATTAACTTTCCTGATGACCAGTTGCCCTCCCCTGGCTGAAATGAGAAATGCAGGCAATTGAAATTCTGCAGGAGGTTAGACTTGTACAAACTAAAAGGAAACTCTTCTGCCAGAAACACCACATAACTGGGAAGCAGATTGGTTATTTTGGATCCTGGTAAGGGTCCCTCACAGCTGACTATTACAGAGGTGACTGCACTCCCAAAGTTGGTATTTTGCAAGAAAAGATTGATCCCCCCTCAATAGGTACTGGAAAATGCAGCACACAGAGATTTGTCTTCCTAGGTAGGAATTTTGGGACTATTGAACTCTCAATTTTTGTGGTCTGGTAAGCAATAGCAAGTATGGGAGCGTGTGCTCCAGTACATGTTGGATGTCCATCTGACCTTTGGCATGGAAAATTTGCTGGAACAAATCATCAAGATTTACCATCCTGTACTTTCATAATTTCTCCCTTTTTAAAAAAATTCCTCATAGAAACAAATCTCAAAAGATCACAGACATCTCTGAACTGAGAAGAGTCTATGACTGTTGCTATGGGCTAGCTCATTTGAGGCAGATAAGACAGAAAATGGCAGATGAGTTTCAAAAATGCATCCCACTCACTAAAGGAGCTCTTGCTTGTTCTGCTGAGCTCAGTTCAGTTTGTGGGCATGCCTGGGCTAACAACATCCACAGTGGGACTTTGTGAAACTTGATGGATCTAGCACTTAATCATACAATCCTCTTTGTGCCTTTTGCAAGTATCTTTGGCAACCAGAAACTAATTTCAAAGAGGTAGCATTCAGCTCAGTCCTTTTAAACACCTGTAGATATGGATGAACACCTCAAGAACTTAACTCCTGAGGCTTATATAGTAGACACCAAAATTTTTTTTCTTCCTCTTACACAGAAGTATTCTGCTTCTTCAGATGTGCTCTCTCTCTCTCTTTGGAGATACAAGGTGTTTTGTTTGTGGCTTTTGCAGGTGTGCTGGTTTTGGCTGGGGTAAAGTTAATTTTCTTCACAGTGGCTAGTGTGGGGGTGTGTTTTGCATTTGTGCAGAATACAGTGTTGATAATATGGAGATATTTTTGTTATTGCTGAGCAGGGCTTACAAAGAGCCAGGGCCTTTTCTGCTTTTTGTCACACTGGTGAGGAAGTTGGGGGTGCGTGAAGGGTTGGGAAGAGACACAACCAGGACAGCTGACCCCAACTGACCAAAGGGGTATTCCATACCAGATGACATCATGCTTAGTCAGGGAAAGAAGGAAGAAGGGGGGACGTTTGGAGTGATGGTGTTGGTCTATCCAAGTAACCATTGCCCTTGATGGGGCCCTGCTCTCCTGGAGATGGCTGAACACCTGCCTGCTCATGGGAAGCAGTAATTAATTCCTTATTTTGCTTTGCTTTTGTGTTGCTTTTACTTTCCCTATTAAACTGTCTTTATCTCAACCCGTGAGTTTTCTAGCTTTTACCCTTCCAATTATCTCCCAGATCCTGCTGGTTGGGAGTGAGCAAGTGGCTGTGTGGGGCTTGATTGCAGGCTGGGGTTAAACCACGGCAGCAGAAAAAACCTTACTTGAAACACAACCTCCTGTTCAGAGGGCAACAAGAATATCCACCATTCCCTTCAGAAACCAAGTAGGGTCTTGTTTCTAAAGGCAGCCTGTGGAAGCACAGTAGATTCCACTTATAACCTTTTGATCTAGTACTTACAAATTGAAGTGATATTCTGGATTTTATGTGCAGCTTTGCACTCAGAGGTTACAAAGTGCCAAAGCACCATGAGGTTCCTTCCCTCCCACAAGATTTTAGCTATTTTGCTTAATATCTTTCCATAACAGTGTTTCTGAGGTTAGGCTGCATGGATAAGTGTAAGCATTTTTCTGCATGGTAGGAAGAAGGAGCCAGAGTGCTGATTAGATTACTTTCCTCCTAAGTTCATAAGTTGAATGCAGAGTTGAATGGATCTGCCCTCGTCTTTCAAAATAGGAAGAACAGAATTGGCACTAGAGAAACATGGGCACATCTGAGCAGATCTCATGTATGATTCACTTCTGGAACCCAAGCTGACCTGGACCAGCTCTGTCTGTGATAGAAGGCCAAATAAGTGTGTTTAAACACTCAACTGTTTCTTGACAGTTCTTTTAACTGTCTGTTGCCTTGGATTGAGAGGAATGATCATTGCTGATCCCTGTTGATCTGCATTGGGGGTGTGCCGGGTGTGCTGTTGCTTAGGCAGTATTATTTCCGCACTCCACGGTTACAGAGACTGGTGAGAAGTCATCCCTTTCAGTCCAGTTAACATAGACACTCCAGAAAATCCAGGGAAGGAGAAGGACCTAGTTCAAGGTCTGCCAAAGTAAATGAAAGCACTCAGAAGCTGGTACTGGCAGGCTGGGTATTTTCTCAGGGAGTTGTGTGCAACACTGGTACGATTTATCTGAAGAAGCAAGGCAAGTGGAACAAAAAATCCTATGACACAAATACCTCTTACATAAGCTCAGTTCCACAAAAATATTTAGAGATTTAATTACCTTCAGCTTCATTTATTAAGGCACCCAAGTTTCTCCTTGCTGTGTTAAGCCATTTTAAATCTCGCATTGGAAAGAATCTCTTTTCCACTTTTGCCTCCTTCTCTTTCTCACACAGATGCATGTTTCAATGACTACACGGGCAGTGAGGTGTGAAAATGTGCCCCTGCATCACCTACTTAGTCAGTAAAGCTGCAGTGAACCACATGGAATTACATCCTCGGGGGCCGCTGACAATTAGTCATGTGTCTTTCTTCCACTTGGTGTCTCCCTTTAGTTTCAAATCTGGGGCTAGATCTCCAATAGCACTCTCCTGGGAATGAGTATTTGTTATTTACGTCATATAAGGACCCTCAAGTTTCAGTGGTGCACCCTGACTCCAAAGTGATTTGCAACACAGAGAACTCACAAGATATGAGACTTTCCCTCTCCTCCCAGCTGTTTATCTTTGCTATATGCTCCCCATCAATTTTAAATGTGCTTAGGAAATTCAAATATTTCTTTTTGGTTACTGTTTTTCCTTGTGAAAGTAATATATTCATTGTACAATTTGATATAATTCTTGTTACAGAGAGCTAGGCCTGGTTTGACTCATCCTCTAACAAGTGCTAGAGAAGTTCACAGGCATGCAAGAGAAACACAAAGTGTTATTTCACTGACTTAATAAAATAGCATTTTCAAAGGGATAAATTCAAAATAACATCAAATAAAAGCCCAGTCTTTCCCCTTGTACACAAACAGAAAAGGCAAGGGATACTTTTAATACCTCTTTATATTGTAGTGGAAAAAAAATTTGGAGGGGGGAAGATAATTTCAGCTTTTTTGCACTAGAACCCAATTTCTTTATCGTATATACGACTTGATTGATAGGGAAATCTATAAGCTTGTATTCCTTTTCAATTTGTGTGTAATGGAAGCCAGTTTTTCAATGACAAAAGCTACTGAAACTCCCTGCTTTGAAAGACTTTAGATATTTTCTGCTACGTGGAAAACATTTACAGCATGAATGCCTTAATGTGCTTGATTCACTCCTGTTTCTGGGCTTTTCTGTTTTGCCAGTTCCTCTGAGATTAAATCTCTGAGAGAAAGTGGTCCAAATCTAATGTGTTTGGCAGTCCTCTCAAATAAAAGCT